>NW_027556402.1:251507419-252212419 GCF_003287225.1 Phascolarctos cinereus | reverse complement strand
TCTTCTGCTGACTCCCTCTACCACCTTGTCATTGAGGGCCTGGGATTGAGAGCTGGAAGGGTCCTGGAGCTCACTTAGGCTAAGCCCTCCATTTTACAGATGAAAGAACTGAGGCCCGATATTGATGTGCTTAAGAACACACACAGGAGGATGCACAGAGATATGAGGAGGTAGACGAGTTCAGGGAGCACCTGGAAGTCTAATTTTGAGGGAATATAATGTATGAAGGGAAGTAGTGTTAGAAAACCAGAAGCAGACGAAAAGCATAGGCTGGGTCACCTTGTGAAGGGCACTGGGTGTCCAGCTGAGGAGTTTTTATTTCCCCCCAGAGGCAGTAGATAGCTATTGAAGGTTTGGGGCACATGGTCAGACCAGTGCCTAAAGAAGCCTTCCGGAAAATATCAGAGAAAGACAGGACTGTTCTAACAAACTGTAGTGGTAATAGTGACTTGTATACACTATCTCTTCTGTATGTATTTCCTTGACATGCGTGGCCTCCCAGCAGCCCTGGAGACTGTTGCTAAATATCAGGAGGGCATGAGTGGCTCAGGGGAAAGTGGGCTGGACTGGAGTCAGAAGAATTGGTTTTCTTGGTGCCCTGGCCACTTTGTGGCCGTGTGACCGCGGGCAAATCCTGTTCCCTCTCTGGGTCTCAAGCTCTCTCATGTAGATGACCTCCAAGGTTGCTCTCAGATCTAAAACTATTATTCATTTTTGTAATTAATATAACGAACATATTATGGTCATGCTGGCCTCATTTCCCCATCTGACTCACTTGGGGCCCTTTCCTTACTCTGAGGAAGACCCCCGAGCAGGTGAATGAGGGTGGGCCATCCCAAGACCTCGGCCTGGCTCAGCACTCAGCTCCCTGCCGCCAGCCCCGCAGGGTGAGCTGGTGAGGCTGGCAAAGCTCTTCTATCTCTGGCCTCGCCCAGCAACAATGCACTTTGGAGACTGTGAACTTTATTTTTCATCTACCACCCACTACTTGGCCCCTGACTAACAATTTCCCACCTGTGCTCTCCCTGTCCTTGTGTTAATCAATCACTGGCCCCATGTGAGAAATTCACTCCCAACCTCCACATTCCACTGTCTCCTGCCTATCTTCTTTAATCCTCCCCCACCCAAGTCTCGCTCCCCCCCTGCCCTTTCACAGAGCCCACTGCAATTCCTGTTCCATGATGAATAAGCTTTCCATCCTGAGCCTCTTTCTCTCACACTCCTTCACTGCCAGCCTTCCCTGACCCTTCACGATGATGCCACCTTCTGCACTCCACCACTGGCTGCTCCTTCACTGACACCTCCCCCTCCCCACCACTGGCCCTAGAGAAAGAGTCAGAAGCCTCCTCGCTCCCCACCGCTCCTCCCAGGCTCTGTCTTTACCGTTGTCACTCACTATTCATTCCTCCTTTGAAATTCACAGTATTAATTCTCTCTCTCTCTTTTTTAACCTCATTCGGATGATGGTGACTGTTATATACCATCCCCCAGGTTCATTCTCCCTCCTTTCTCAAAGAGCTCAGCATCAGCCTCACCACCTTCCTTTCCTTGTCCAACACCTGCCTTTGTATCAGAGGATTTCCACATGTACCCACCAACTCCCTAAACTCCTGATTCCTCAGCCTCCTCAAATCCTGCGACAGAGGGATGTTCACCCACTAGTTCTTGCCATTATCCATGAGGGGGCAAAGCTCTGACATTCCTCTATGGACAATCACCTCTTGTCATACCACCTCTTCCTACCACTCACCACTTCTGAACCCATCGGTGCCTTCATCAAGACCTTTGATCCCTTCACCTCTTAGCGTTTTCTCAGGCTTTTACCCAGCGCCACCTTCCCTTTCCTGCTTTTATAATCTCAATCCTATTGTTATCCAAATCAACTCTACATTCCACAGCCTTCTTATCGCTGATAATCAAACCTTGATCATCTCCTCTCTCTCTCTCTCCCCCTCTCTCTCTCTCTCCTCCCTTCTCCTTTCTCTTTCTCTTTGTCTCTCTCTCTCTTCTCTCTCTCTCTCTCTCTCTCTCTCTCTCTCTCTCTCTCTCTCCCTCTCTCCTCTCTCTGTCTCTCTGTCTTTGTCTTCCTCTCTCTCTGTCTCTCTCTCCTCTCTTTCTCTCTCTCTGTCCTCTCTCTCTCTCTCCTCCCCTCTCCTTTCTCTTTCTCTTTGTCTCTGTCTCTCTCCTCTCTCTCTCTCCTCCCCTCTCCTTTCTCTTTGTCTTTGTCTCTGTCTCTCTTCTCTCTCTCTCCCCCTCTCTCTCTCTCCTCCCTTCTCCTTTCTCTTTCTCTTTGTCTCTGTCTCTCTTCTCTCTCTCTCCTCTCTCTCTCTCTCTCTCTCTCTCTCCTCTCTCTGTCTCTCTGTCTTTGTCTTCCTCTCTCTCTCTCTCTCTCTCCTCTCTTTCTCTCTCTCTCTCCTCTCTCTCTTTCTCCTTCCCTCTCCTTTCTCTTTGTCTTTGTCTCTGTCTCTCTCTCTCTCTCTCTCTCTCTCTCCTCTCCTCTCCTTTCCTCTCCTCTCCTCTCTCTCTCTCTCTCCTCCCCTCTCCTTTCTCTTTCTCTTTGTCTCTGTCTCTCTCCTCTCTCTCTCTCTCTCTCTCTCTCTCTCTCTCTCTCTCTCTCTCTCTCCTCCCCTCTCCTTTCTCTTTGTCTTTGTCTCTGTCTCTCTTCTCTCTGTCTCTCTCTCTCTGTCTCTCTCTGTCTCTCTGTCTCTCTCTCTGTGTCTCTGTCTCTCTGTCTCTTCTCTCTCTCCTCTCCTCTCCCCCCTCCCCCTTTCTCATCTCCTCCCACCCTCCCCTTTTTTCTTTTCTCTACTGCCCCCCAGTTCTTCTCTAGGTTCCTTCACTGCCTTCAAACTTGGCTGTTTCTTCCCATCCTCACTGGACTCTATCTACTTAAGCTGTAAGCCTTTATCTTTTCTCCCTATCTCAGTGAAACTCCTGGAAAAAGCTATTAACACTCACTGTTTCCATTTCTTCTTTTCTCACCTACTCTACAGCCTCTTGCAATCTGGCTTCCAGCCTTATCACTTAACTGAAACGGCTTTATCCAGAGTTACCAGTCATTGCTTAATTACCGAGTCTCTTTATGTCTACTCTTTATCCTTCTCAGACTATCTGTTGTATTTGACATAGTTCGATCAATCCCTCCTCTTGGGTGTTCTCTCCTCCCTGGGCTTCTGTGACACTTCCCTCTCCTGATTCCTGTCCTACCTGTCTGACTGCTTCTTCTCAATCTCCTTTGCTGGTTCATCAGTCAGATCCTGCTCCTGAAATGTGATTGTTCCCCAAGGCTCTGTCCTAGCCTCTCCATTCTTCTCTCTGCATACTTTATCTTGGTGACTTCACCAGCTCCCATGGGTTTAATTGTCACCTCTGTACTAGTGATGGTATCTTGATGGCCCAGTGGACAGAGCACTGGGTCTGGAGTTGGGGAGACTTGAGTTCAAATCTGGCCTGAAACACTTACTAGCTGTATGATTCTGGGCAAGTCACTTAACTTTATTTGCCCCTGGAGAAGGAAATGGCAAACCTCTTCAGAATCCTTGCCAAGAAAACTTCATGGACATAGTTGGTGTGCTGTGGTCCCCAGGGCCATGAAGAGTAGAACACGACTGAATGACCAAACAACGGCAACCAGAGCTATGTATCCATCTGTTCCTTGAGCTTCAGCCCTTTATCACCGCTTGGATACTCCACTCTGCATCTCCTGGAGATTCTTCAAAATGTATGTGTCCAAAATAATACTTGTCATCTCTCCCCCACTAGCTGCCCCTCCTCAAAACTTCCCTGCTTCCGTCAAAGGCACCATCATAACGCCAGCATCTCGGGTTTCTAATCTCATCATCATACCCAACTTCTTACTCTCCCTCAGGTGCCAAATGCTGCTGTTTCTTGCTTTGCAACGTCTCCAGCATCCAGCCCCTTCTCTCTACTCACATAGCTACCATCTCAGTTCAGGCCCTCATTCCTTCATGTTTATTACCAGCCTCCTCTTTGGTCTCTCAGACTTCAGTCTCTCACCATTCCAGTACATTCTACATACAGCAATCAAAGTGATTTTCCTGAAGTGCAGATCTGACTGAGCCACTCCCTCACTCGATAAACTCCAGCGGCCTCCTATTGTCCCTAAGAGAAAATTCCTTTGTTTACCTTTTAAAAACCAACCTTACTTCTCAGACTCATTGGCCGTTACTCCCCCTCTCACATTTGGTGACCTGGCCAAACTGACCATCTCTGTTTCTCACTTGGCCATACTTCATCTCCTTTCTCTTTGCCTTTGCTCTGGCTGTCCCCGATGCCTGGAATGCCCTCCCTCCCCACCGGTACCTCAGAGTCCCTCTCTTCCTTCAGACTCTGCTCAAGTAGCACCTTCTGCAGGAAGCCTTTCTTGATCTCCCGGTTGCTAGTGCCATCTCTTCCAAACTATCTTGTATTTTATGTTATTTTGTCTTCAGTCTCTTTATACTGATTCTGTGTATTAATAATATCATTATAATTGTTATTTTTAGCAATGTATTTATTAATATTCATTTTACTTATCTCTATAATTTACTAATTATTTAGTTGTTTTAATTAACATTATTGATTTCTTTTTATTATTATTATATTATTATAATATTTATTAATTATTTGTTACTTTTATTATTTATTTATTATATGTTATTATTATTATTATTATCATTATTGTTGTCAGGATCAAAGTTGTCTCCCTGTTAGAATGCAAGGTCCTTATGAGTTTGTTGTGAGATCGCTTTGTTTATTATATCTGTATCTCCATCACCTGATGTGCTAGCTGGCACACAGTAGGTGATCAATAAGTGCTTGTGATTGATTGTGTGCCTGGCATTATAAAAGCGGAAGTGCTTTGGGTGAGTCCTTTGTTGGAAGACGTGAGTCATGGGATGGCGGTGGAAATGGGCTGAGTTTTTGACTGAAGGGAGCTATGCAAACATGAAGCAGTGTGGTGAGAGAAGGGGGAGGGTTCCTCATCTGTAGCAGGAGGGCAGATGGCCCCTGAATTCCCTTCCACAAAGACATAAGGAGCTAGAGAGGAGTGGAGAGAAGGGACGCCACCTGTTTTGAAAGGACCAGCTGTGGTATAGTGGAAAGGACACTGGATTTGGAGTCAGAGGAATGGGATTAGAATTCAACGCCACCATTTTCTTCCATAACCTGGTGACGGTTCTCAAGGATAGACAGATACTGAGTCCTGAGCTCAACCCTGGGCAATATCAGTCTGCTGCAGAGGCTAGAGTGCCGAACTTGGAGTCAGCAAGACCTGGGTTTGAATCTAACCTCAAGCATTTACTTGCTACAGGACCCACTGCATGTCATTTAACATCTTCATGCCTCAGTTTCTCATCTGTGAAATGGGAATAATAATCACACCTACTCATCAGAGTTATTGTGATGATCAGATGAGATGCACATGCAAAGTGCCTTGCAGACCTTAAGGTGCTCCATCCATATTACCTATTATTATTCGTCTTTGGCTGGACCTGAGATCTCCTTGGTATAGGTTCCTCAAGTGAGCAACTTTCTTCATCGACTAAAACTGATACCAGCTCTGGCATCACATGGCCTTTTTTTTTTTGAGCAATCCATGTTAAGTGACTTGCCCAGGGTCACACAGCTAATAAGTGTCTGGGGCTGGATTTGAACTTCGGTTCTCCTGATTCTAAGGCTGGTGCTCTATCCACTGTGCCACCTAGCTGCCTGGTCATCGTATAGTCTTAAAGTCTAGCCTGGGTCACTGAGAAATTAAGTAACTTGTCCAGGGTCACACAGCCAGGAAGACAACTAGAACCTAGATCTTCTTAGAACTCTGAGATCAGAGCTCTAAGCTCTCTGCCAGGCTGCAGCCCCTACGTATTAATATTCTTATAATTTATTATTTTTAGCAATGTATTAATATTCATTTTACTTATCTCTATAATTTATTAATTATTTAGTTGTTTTAATTAACATTATTGATTTCTTTTTATTCACTAATATTTCTTAATTATTTGTTAATTTTATTATTTATTTATTATATGTTATTATTATTATTATTATTATCATTATTGTTGTCAGGATTCAAATTATTAAAGAGAGGTAGGGAACCTGGGTTCATCCTGGCTCCTCCTTGCTGTGTGATCTTGGAAAATCTCGGTTCTATATGATGTCGAAACATCTGAATGGAAAGTAATAATAAATAAGAATGATGCAGCAAGAGGCCCAGTCACTCGCCCTCCCTGGGCTTCTTTCTGCTCCCTGGTAAAATGAAGGTGCTGGGCTGCATGGTCTGGAAAGCCCTGCAGCTTCAAATCCCCATGTTCTAAGCAGAGCAGCGAGGCCACTGGTGAGACCAGGGAGCTCGGGGGCATTCCTCGCGCGTCACCCGGGGAATGGAGAGAAGACGGCAATGGTGGTGCCTCAACTGGTTTTTGCAGCGTTTCCAGCCTCTCAAGGCATTGTTATATTGGCTATCTCTTTTGGTCCCTCACTGACAGCCCTGGGCTGGGCAACTATGCATATCTCCCTTTCTGGGACTCAGCTTGCTCATTTGTAAAATGGGAAGAGATTTACCTAAGGTCATATAGTACACTGGGGTGAGAAACTAACTCATGGAGGTATTTAGGGCAAGAGTTACCCTACTTTCCAGCAGGAAATAGAAGAAGGTGGGACTGACCTGGGCAGTCAGAGCACTGCACTTTAAGTCGGGAAGACCTGGATTTAAATCCGGACTCAGACACTTAGTGTGACCCTGGGCAAGTGACTTAACCTCTGTCTGCTCAGCTATAGAATGGGGATACAACAGCACTTGTCTTCTAAGGTGATGTGAGGGTCAAGTAAGAGTATTTGCCACACACTTAGCACAGTTCCTGGCACACGTAGTAGGTGCTATAGAAATGCTTATTCCCTTCCCTTCTGTCCTCTCTTTCCATTAACCAGCTGTGGGATTCACTGGGCCTCAGTTTCTTTTCTGTATAATTAGAGGGTTGAACTAGACTTCAGGGGAGGGGAGCCTGTGGCCTTCTAGGTCCTCAGGTATGGCCTTTTGAATGAGTCCAAGTTTTAGAGAACAAATCTTTTTATTAAGGGTCACGTGTGGCCTTGTGGCTGAAGGCTCCCCACCCTGGACTAGAGGCTCCCCAGGGTCCCTTCTGCTCTTGTATCCTGTATCCCTCCCCATTCTGATATTTCTGCCTTCTATGACGTAGTGGATCGAGTGCTGGCCTTGCAGGTAGGAAGAGCTGGGTTCAATTCTCACCTCCGTACTAGCTGTGTGACTGTGGCCAAATGGCTTGACCTCTCTGGGCTTCAGTTTGCTCATCCGTAAAGTGAGAGTGTTGATCCAGATGGCCTCTAATGTCCCTCCCAGCTCTCAATCTATGATCTAAGGTTCTGTATCCTAAGGTCCCTCCCAGGCCTGACATTTCTGGTTCTAAGGGCCCTCCCAGCTTTGACTCCTTATTCTAAGGTCCCTCTCAGCTCTGAAGTTCCCTATTCTAAGGTCTCTTCCAGCTCCACCATTCCATGTTGGAAGGTCCCTCCAAGCTCTGACATTCTCTGTTCTAAGGTTCCTTTCAACTCTAACATTCCATGTTCTAAGCCCCGTCCCCAGTTCTGACATTCCACATCTTAAGGTACATCCCAGCTCTAACATTCCATGTTCTAAGACTCTTCCCACCTCTGACTTTCTGTATGCTAAGGTCCCTCCCACCTTCAAACTCTTCTAAAACTGCTTCCAAGATCTGGATCAAATGAAATAATATATACAAAGCATTTTGCAAATCTTGGAGCACTGTAGAAATTATTCTTGCTTATTAATATTCTGTATTCACAAGAGCACAAGAATAATCTATGTTCTTATGGTCCAAGTGCCCGCTCCCCATTCTCTCTTCTCCAGTTCCTTCCTAAGGTTCCCTCCAACTCTGGCAGGGCCAGGCAGCAACATTCACTGGATGGCTCAAGGCAGTGGTTGAAGAGCTAGGCTGGGCAGCCCACGCTAGGTGCCCAGGGGCTTTGTGGGAAGCCTGGGCTGAATATGTCCTCTGGGGGCTTAGCCTTCCCCAGTCTGGCTTCCATCTCAGAGAACATCCTTATTCACGAAGGAAAGAGAGAAGGGAGGGGAGGCAGCCATGCCCTAGTTCGCAGGTTGTTACTAACTTGGGAGGTGTGACCAGAGTGGGGAGAGAGGCTGTGAAATCACAGCTTCATTTGCGATCACATCTGCAAGAGGAATCTTCAGAGCTGGGGAGCATGGGGAGCATGGGTAGCTAGGAGGTCTCAGTTTCTCTTTCTGGTCCCTCTAACCCAGGGCTCTCAAATTCCTGTCTGTTATGGGCCAGAAGAGGCCTGAGCCCAGCAGAGCTGTGCCATGTGCTCTGAGATTGGATTCAGGCAGACACCCTTCCTTCATCACCTCCTAGCTTCTCTGAGGGTCAGTTTCCTTCTCTGTAAAATGGGCATAACAATAGCATTGCCTTCCCAGGGTTGTAGAGAGGATCCGGTGAGAGGATATCTGTAAGGCATTTGGCAAACCTCACAGTCCAAAATGAATGGTCACTCTTATTTTAGGAGATGAAAGCCTTTGGAAGAATTCAAATCAATTGGCCAAACCCTTATTAAGAGCCTACTATGTGAAGAGCCTGTGCCAGGAAAGAAAAGAGGCCTTGACTAAAGAGAGGCTGGGACACAAACACCATGAGGTATCCGCCCCGGACCAGTGGTGTCTGAGATCTCAGATGCTAACCTTGATTTCACTCCTTCCTGTAGTGTATGTTTCTTGGCTAACTTAGATCTGAGCTCTGGCTTCCTTCTCACTGAAATGAGCATCCTTCCCCCCCCAAGGGTGACCTGAGTTAGGGAGGTGAAGTCCCCCTCCTCTATATGCTTTGTGGAGCTGTGCCCCCCCCCACCCCGACCCCAAGTATTTGATGGTCCTGGAGGAGGTCTGGGGCATTGATTCCCACTCATGGGCTGCACTACACAGGGTAAAGGAGCTGCCTTCCTTTGGGCTCAGTTTTCCTATCCGTAAAATGGGAAATTCAGACCAGAGCAGGGATCCTGGACTCATTGGGCAGCCTGGTAAAACCTGTGGAATCCTTCCTGGAATCCTGCTTTTAAAAACATAAAATAAAATATATGGGATTTCAGCAACAATTGTACTGAAATAGAAATGTCCCTTCTTTATCCCCATCTAAGTTCATGGACCAGCTTGGTTCTGACAGGCTGTGTCATGTTCCAAGGAGTCTTCCAGCTCTGGAGTTCTCAGATTCCAAGAGTCTCAGATTCTAAGATGTCAGGGGATTCTCCCATTTTAACAGGTGAACCTCCATCTGGGAGCCCCATCCCTGGGTCTGGCCAAGGCCTACCCCCCAGGACAAGTGGACTGCATTCACCCAGGACTTGTGGGCATCATACAAACACAGGGAGGCAGAGCTGGGTGGGACTTTATTTAGCTCCTGGAATGTCAGCCCTTCAAGGGTCCCTAGAACACAGAACATCAGAGGTGAGGGCCCTTAGGATACAAGCCTGATGGCAGACTTGGGAGGGATCTCAGGATATAGAATTTCAGAGCTAGGAGGCATCGTCTTCACTGAGAGGGCAGCATCTCCCTTGCCGAGTCGCACACGAGTTAGTGACAGACACCCCAGTCTCCTCACTCTTTGGGCATTTCTCCTCTCTCTGTGGGATTGGCATTTGTCAGCTGGCTTCTTCTGACACTATTTGCCACCCTCCACCCCCACCCATTCACCTTTAAGGTGGTGGGATATACTGCCCCTCAGAAAGAAGGCAGAGTCTCCTCAGATGACTCATTGATACCATTATTAGCAGGGGTTCTTTGAGGGTTGGGATCCTGTTTAGGAGCCAGGCAGGCATCCCCAATCCCATTCCCTCCCCTGCCTTCCTCCCTAGCTTTCATAAACCTCTTTGCTCTCCACCATTCCAGTATACAGAAGCACCCCTCTTCTAGCTAGATCCCCAGCCAACACAAACCGTGAGGACATTACCCAGCTCCCAGGAGTGCTTCTGGAGGGTGGAGATTGACCCTTTAGCTGGACAAGGGATCCCTGTTTCTTACCATCCTTGTTCCCCAATTAGTCCATCTCCCTAAAGAAATATTCAAGAAATTGGGTACTCACAGGGCTTCGATGCTCACCGGGACACTTCCCTTGCCTTCTTTTTCCACTTCTGTTCAGTCTCAGCTTAGAGTTCACACATATTCATGTGAAATTCATATTAGTGTGTGGCTTGAATATGATTCAGGTTGTGATTCTGCCCACTTTTCTCCTTTCCCCCTGCTTCCTGGGAAGTTAAAAAATAAAAAACCAAACCAAACAACTTTCTTGGTTCATTGGGGAGTCAGTGAGGTACAGTGGATAGAGTTCTGGGCTTAGGGGCAGGAGAGCCTGGGTTTAGACCCAGCCACTGACACTTGCTAGCTGTGAAACCCTAGGCAAGTATCTTCATCAGTTTCAGCCCTCATTTTCCCATCTGTAAAATGGCATGATACTTCTCTCTTTTTAAAAAAATTTATTTTACTAATTTATTTTGATTTATCAACAATCACCTCCATATGCTTTTGAGTTTAAAATTTTCTCCCCCTTCTTCCCCACCACCCTCCCCAAGATGGCACACAATCTGATATAGGCTAACATTTACATTCCTATTAAACATATTTTCACATTAGTGGAGTTGTAAGTAAAAACTAAAACCAATAGGAGGAGCCATCAGAAAGAGGAAACAAAACTCAACAGAAAAGAAAAAAAAAAGATAGTTCATCCCATTCACATTCACAGTTATGATTACTATCTGTATCTTTTTCTCCATCCTTTCCCCCCCCATTTATGCTTTTCTTTCTCTTTTCCCCTTTCCCCCCCTCACTAGTGTTTTGCTTTTGACCACCACCTCCTTCAGTCCCTCTTCCCTTCTATTATCCCTTTCCCTTTTCTTCCCCTTTACCCTTACTGCTTGTTCCCTCCCTTCTATTGCCCCTCCTTTTTCTTTCCCTTTTCCCCTCCTACTGCCTATAGGGCAAATTAGATTTCTATACCTTATTATGTTATTCCCTTCCTGAGCCAAATCTGATGAGAGCAAGGTTCAAACAATGCTCACCCCCCTCCCTTCTTTCCCTCTACTGTAATAGGATTTTCTGTCTTTTCCTGTAATGTAATTTACCCTTGTCTGCCTCCTCCTTTCTCAATACATTTTCTAAGATCAGACTAATCCACTTACTTGGATCCATTTAACCCATTTGATTAGATTTTTTTTTATCATTACATCAAAATCAACTAATATCCACCCCCTTTATGTATACTCCTTTAACATGGTGTAATAACAATACAGTTCTCAAGAGTTGCAAGTGTCATCTTCCCTTGTAGGGATGTAAACAGTCCACCCTTATTAACAACATATTGTATCTTTCTGTCCCATTTACCTTTTTATGTCTTTCTTGAATTTGTGCTTGAAGATCAAATATTATGTTGAGCTCTGGTCTTTTTATCAGGAAAGTTTGGAAGTATCCTATTTCGTTGAATATCCATCTCCTCCCTTGAAAAGTCAGGCTCATTTTTGCTGGGTAGTTGATTCTTGGCTGCAATCCAAGATCCTTTGCCTTATGGAATATCATGTTTCATGCCCTACTGTCTTTTAATGTAGAAGCTGCAAGGTCCTGTGTAATCCTGACTGTGGTTCCATGATATTTAAATTGTTTCTTTCTGGCTGCTTGCAGCACCTTCTCTTTCATCTGGTAATTTTGGAATTTTGCTATTATATTCCTTGGCGTTGTCAATTTGGGATCTCTTTCAGGTGGTAAGCAGTGTATTCTTTCTATGGTTATTTTACCTTCTGGTTCTAGGACTTCAGGCAGTTTTCCTTTATGATTTCCTGAAAGATACTGTCCAGGCTCTTTTTTTCATCATGATTTTCAGGTAGTCCAATAATTTTTAAATTGTCTCTCCTGGATCGATTTTCCAGGTCAGTTGTTTTACCAATGAGGTATTTTACATTTTCATCTATTTTTTCATTTTTTTGTTTCTGTTTGACTGATTCTTGCTCTCTCATAGAGTCATTAGTTTCCATTTGTCCAATTCTAGTTTTTAACAGATTGTTTTCTTCTGTTAGTTTTTGTACTTCCTTCTTCAATTGGCCAATTGTATTTTTAAGGGATTTGTTTTCTTCAGTGTACACTTTTTCCAGTTTGCCAATTGTGTTTTTTAGGGACTTGTTTTCTTCAGTGTACTTTTTTTCCAATTGGCCAATTGTATTTTTTAAGGACTCTTCTACCTCTCTCTTGACTTTTAAAATCCTTCTTGAGCTCTTCTAAGAAGGCTTTTTGGGCTTCAGACCAGTTCATATTCCCTTTTGATGTTGCAGATGTGGGTTTGTTGACAATGTTGTCCTCTTCAGAATTTCTGTCTTGATCTTCACTCTTCTCATAATATGAATCTATGGTACGTTTCTTTTTACTCATGGTGTTTCTTTATTCCCTGGCCTTTAAAGAGATTGAGCTCTCCTGCTGGGGAACAGAGGGCACTGACCCAAGCTTCTTGTGTTGGGAGCCTAGGTCTTGGTCACTGGCTTTGTGTGCTGGGGCCTCTTATGTTGGCAATTGGAGGCTGTAGGTTTCTGGCAGCTTACCTCGTGTTGGGCTGGAATCAGCAAGGCTGGAACTTTCAGGCAATTCTAGGTTGCCTGCTTTTCCTTTCCTTTAGCTTTCTTCAGCTCCTTTTAGATGGGTGCTGCAGGGTGTTTATCTGCCTGGGGCCCCCTGCAGTGTTGTCTCCCTCCTTTCTGCTAATGCCCTCACTGAGGCACTCAGAGGTCCAGGTGTTGGTGTTTGCCTGCTCTACCACCTGTGCTTCAGGATCTCCTGGTTGACAGTTGGAGGCTGTAGGGTTCTGACAACTTACCTGGTGTTGGGTTGGAATCAGCAAGGCTGGAACTTTAGGAAGACTCTAGGTTGCTTTCTTCAGCTCCTTTCAGATGAATGTTGTAGGGTGCTTATCAGCCTGGGGCCCTTTGTAGTACTGCTTCCCTTATTTTTACTGAGACACTGGGAAACCTGTTTGCTGGGCTGCTGTACTGCTGTTCCCTGTCTTTCTTCTAGTTCAGCTGTTCCAGGGTTTTTTTTTTTCTTCTGGGGTGATATTTTCTGGGTTTTCAGAGGTTGATAGGTGAGGGTGAGAGCAACTACCTTTTTACTCCTCCATCTTGGCTCCTGGAAGTGGAAGTTTGCTACTTCTCAATGATGTCATGAAGCTCAAGTCAGGTGGATAACAACCATTTATTAAGTGCTTACTGTTTTCCATGTGCTATTCTAAGCTCCAGAATTACAAATGAAAGCAAAAAGAAAGATGGTCCCTGTTGTCATGGAGCTTGGGGATGGGAAGGGATCGGGGGGAGTGGAAGGAGGTACTCACAGGAGAGGTTGGTGTTAAAGTCCAGAGAGATAGGAGCATAGGTAGGAGGGGAATGAAGCATGGCCATGCTAGCCCCGCAGCCCCCCCCCCCGCCCAGATGGAGGGCTTGGAAGGAACTCACTAGCGGAAAAAGGAATGTGCCAGGGTGAGAAGAGCACAGAGTCATGGTGGAGGAGTCTAAGGTAATAATGCCTGTAAAGCATTTGTTACCAGGGAGGTGCTAAGTGAATGTTAATTATTATTATTGATAGCAACCTCCTGGGCCCCTAGTTGGAGCTAAGGATGGGTCAGAGCAGAGAATCACAGGACATCAAGCCTGTGAGGAACTTTAAAGACCATTTTCCAGGTGGAAATACTGGGCCCAACATCACAAAGAGAGTTAGTGGCTATTCCAGGGCTGGATTTCAGTTGTATTGTGCCCTTTGGGCAAGGAAAACGCTTGAGAGTTAGAAAGTGCTCTTGGTATAGACTGACTCCCTCTCCTGCTAGAAAACACCTAGGCAAGATGATTCAAAGAATCTTTCCGGGGGGAAGGGGGAATGAATATGGAGAGGGAACTTCACTGTATATGGAGCTGTGGGTTACAAATGGAGAATTCCCTTTTTCAATTAAGCCTCTATGCAAAATACCTTTCAAATCTCTGTGCCTAGAGCATGGGTGTCTACTCTGGCACATTGGCTGAAAGTGACTATTGACATGCTTTGGAGGGATAGACCCAGGGTCAGCCATTTGCAAAGCTGTGAAGTGGATCAGTTCATAACTCCACCAACAATGCATTAGTGTCCCAGTTTCCTCACGTTTCCTCAAGCATTTATCATTTTCGTTTTCTGTCATGTTAGACAATCTGATGGGTATAAGGTGGTACCTCAGAGTTGTTTTAATTTGCATTTCTCTAATTAATAGTGATTTAGAGCATTTTTTCACATGACTATAGATAGCTTTGACTTATTCATCTGAAAACTGCCTATTCATATCCTTTGACCATTTATCAATCGGGGGATGACTTATATTCTGATCAATTTGACTCAGTTATCTACATATTTGAGAAATAAGGCCTTTATCAGAGGTACTTGCTGTAAAAAATTCCCCCCTCCCCCTAGTTTTCTCCTTTCCTTCTAATTTTGGTTGCATTGGTTTTGTTTGTGCAAAACCTTTTTAATTAAATATAATCAAAATTATCCATTTTACATTTTTGCAATGTTCTCTATATCTTGTTTGCTCCTAAATTCTTCTCTTATCCATAGATCTAACAAGTAAATTATTCCATGCTCCCCTAATTTGCTTATGGTATCACCCTTTACATCTAAATCATATACCCATTTTCACCTTATCTTGGTATACATTGTGAGATGTTGGTCTGTACCTGGTTTCTGCCATGTGGTTTTCCAGTTTTCCCAGCAGTTTTTGTCAAGTAACAAGGTTTTGTCCCCAAAACTTGGATTTTTGGGTTTATCAAATATTAAATTACTATGCTTATTTACTACTGTGTATTGTATATCCAATCCATTCCACTGATCCACCACTCTACTCCTTAGCCAGTATCAGGTTGTTTTGATAGTTACAGTTTTGTAATACAGTTTGAGATCTGGTAAAACGAGGCCACTTTTCTTCACTTTTTATTGATTCCCTTGATATTTTTGATCTTTTGTTCTTCCATGAATTTTGGTATTATTTTTATAACTCCATAAAACACATTTTTGGTAGTTTGGTATGACACTGAATAAATAGATTAATTTAGGTAGAATTGTCATTTTTATTGTATTGGCTCAGTCTACCCACGAGTGATTAATATTTTCCAATTGTTTCAGTCTGACTTGTGGCAAAAGTGTTTTATAATTGTGTTGATATGGTTCCTGGGTTTGTCTTAGCAGGTAGACTCCCAGGTATTTTATATTGCCTACAATTATTTCTTTTTCTGTCTCTTGCTGCTGGACTTGGTTGGTAATATACAGAAATGCTGATGATGTATGTGAGTTTATTTGATATCCTGCAACTTTTACTAAAGTCGTTGATTATTTTAACTAGTTTTAAAAGCTTATATTCTAATGGGAGAAAGACACATAAAAGGCAGCTGAAAAGGTGAAGGGAAGGGATAAAAGAGGTCCTGGAGAGGGTGTGTGGAGGCTAAGTCAGAATGAGGAGGGACTTGTCTGGACACTTCCTCAAAATGGAGATTTGGGAAAGAACTCATCAGTTGGAGAAGGGGACTGACAGTCAGGAAGTGGTCGAGGCATGGTGGTTTCTTCCTGGTTCTGAGGCCAACTCTTTATCCACTACACCACATGGTACACGTACTGATTATATGACTCTAGAAATGTCACTTAACCTCTCAATGCTCTAGGGGAAACCTTAAAGACTAGAAGTTGTAGAAAAAACATTTCATGGGCTAGGGCTGACTAGGCTAGTCTTGTGGCCCACATCCTAGATTGGAATGAATGAGACATCACTAGGTCATTCAAAAGGTAATCAGAAGAAGTTTAGTTAGCCCCTGGTGTGGTAGGGGAAGGCCATCCAGAGTGGGGAAAGGACAATATTTATTGAGGATTCATCCTTGATCCACCTGAGCATGGCTGTTCTGTGCTGGTGTTGGCCATTCTGCTGGTCTTAGAATCCTGAGGGAGGAACTCCATCACCTCCTGTTTTTAGAATCAAGTGACCAGAAGGCTACATCACTAGCCAGAATCATAGTCCCCTGAGTCAATTAAAGCTCAAGGATAGTTTCAATCTCTCTCTCTCTCTCTCATCTATCTATCTATCTACCTGATTTTTCTCTGTTATTATGTAATTTTGATTGGTTCTGGGATGTCTCTATATTTTGAAAGCTTTTCAGTCATTTAGCTTGGAGATAAGAAGTATTTGGTTTGGTGACATCTATTAAAAAGATTCTTCTAATGTTTTTACAGATCAGTGTCTTGTATGAACGACTATGGGCAAAAATTCATCTATGATAATTCCTCAGTTCCAAGATAGTTTATTTGTTGAATTTCCAAGGACATTATTGGATATATGTGTACACACACACACACACACACACACACACACACACACACATCACCCAGGGGGTGATTCATTGATTATTATGGTTATGATTATGATTTTTGGGGAAAAGACAGAGGCTATTTGACCGTGCTTCCTGAGAATTAAGAGGTTGTGAAATGTTGATGAAAACACACTGACTTGGGTGTCAGAAGAGTTGTCCTAAGGTGCTGTTGTGTTGTGTGCTGGTGGCAGGGTTGGGGCTAGAACCCACTTCTCCTGTCTCTAAGCTCTTTGTGGTTACCTCCCAAGAGTCTAAGTTGGTCAACAGCCTAATGGTAGTGATAGTAATAGTAATAATAACAGAGCAAAAGCCTTTGGAGAGAGAAAAAGGGAGGAGGGAGAAGAGGACAGAAGGAAACAAAGGAGAAAGTGGAGAGGGGGAGGGAGAGGGGAGGTAAGTCTGGCAATGACTATGTGATCTTGGGTGCCTTTGCAACATAAATTGCTCAAGAAGAGATGGTCTTGGAGTCCCAAGCCTCATGGAAGGAAACGGATCCCTGGGGAAAGCAGCATATGGGGCCACTGCCCTTTTCCGGAGGAAGCCGGGACTGCTAAGTCAGCATCAGCATCCTTATGATCTTGGGTCTTCGCAGTCAGGTGCCTGGGGAGTCTTCTTTCCTTCTGAAGGTAAGGACTCAGGGTATTCCCCTCCGGACGTGAAGCCTTGCTGCGGGGCTCTGGCCATGGTTCTGCTTGTGTTGGCTGCGTTTGGAAGGAGGATCATCGTGGTCTGAAAAGCAAAGGCCCCGAGGTCACTGCCCACCTCTTCCTCAGGTCCCGTCCTGGTTGTTCACAGCAGGCTGGGGCGGGAGGGGTTGGGGTGGGATGTGCTGAGATGAGGAGAAGGGAATAATGAGCAGCGTTCAGACACCGGAAGGCACTGCCTTCTGAACTCATCTTTTAGTAAGGGCAGCACGCATTTATCCCGCACTTTAAAGTTTGACCAAGCTCTCATTTGAGCCTCACAGCAACTGCATAGGGCAGCCTGCAGGTATGATTATCCTCCCCATTTTACAGATGAGGTAACTGAGGCTCCGAGAGGTTAAATGATTTGATATTGTCAGAGGTAGGATTTGAATTCGGGTCTTCCTGAGTCCACCCGTCCACGCTGGAGCTAACATGCGGTGCCACCCTTCTCCGTGCTATTATGCGCGGACATCCTGCTCCTCCTCCCGCCCCACATCTTCCCCGATTTTCAGAAAACGTCCCACACTCACCCAGTTGTTCCATCCTATGGCCTCACACCCAAAATGAGAAGATACACAGGTGATCACGCACTCCAGGAAACTGAAGAGAAAGAGGACACTGGAGATAAAGGTATTTGGGCTCTAAATCCAGAGAGGAAAAGAAGTGTTATCAACCTCATTCATCTCTTTGTAAAGCTATACAGCCCACATGGCAGGAATCTAACCTTTCTGGGCCTCAGTTTCTCCATCTGTAAAGTAAAGGGTCTGGACTGGATTACCTCTGAAGGCCTCCCCAACTCAAAATGATATGATCCCAAGTAGTCCAGCATCATGGAGTCACATGTCACTATAGGGAGAGCTCCTTGATGTCAGGAACCATGTCATTCAAATTTCATATTTCTTCCAGGGCCCTGCATAATATTCTGCATACATTAAGTGCTTAATAGATGGGTTTTTTTCAATAAAAAAACACCTTGGAATTTCTGTATACTCTGTGACTTTTTGTAGTACTTTCCTCATAATAATGCTGTGAGGTATGCCATACCTGCAAGACACTGCATTCCACAGAAGGGAAATGACATGATCAAGGCCATGCAGGTAGTAAACGGTAATGAGAAAGCTGTCACCGGGGTCTTTCTGATTCTGTCTAATGCTTTTTCTACTGTGCGGTTCTACCTCTTAAAAGGCCACAGAAGGGTCTGTCCTCCTTCCTCCAGGGGGAGGTGTTAAGTCGGTACCTTAACATTGACTTCACGCCTTTCACTCTTTTGGCGATTTGAAAGCTCCTGGTAGGCTAGACCAGTATAGTGGTCTCCAAACATTTTTGATCATGTAATCCTTAAGCAAAAAAAAAAAATGGGCATGCAACTCCAGTGTTTGTATATTTACTTATTTAGCCAATATTTATATAGCATTTTGCAAAAATAATTCACATGAATTATCTCACTTGATCTTCATAATACCCCTGTGAAGAAGGTGTTAACTTTTATCTCCATTTTACAGATGAGGAAACTGAGGCTCAGAGAAGTTAGATGACTTGCCCAGATAAGTTATGTCTGAGCAAGATTTGAACTAAGGTCTTCCTGACTCCAAGTCCAAGACTTCATCGATTGTGCCCCCAGCCGCACATAGTGCATATAAGTGAAATCGTATGATTCTGTACATTATAACCAAAAAAGTCAAAATTCAAAAAGGATGAGATAAAGATGAAATACTATTTGAGCCTTGAGTCGATAGGGAGTCACTGGTGCTTTTTGGGTGAGGGAGTAACATGGTCAGACCTGCATTTTAGGAAAAATTCTTAGGGTTGCTCTGCGGGAGATGGATTGAAGAAGGGAGATATTTGAGGCAGGGAGACAGATTAGGAGGCATTGTAATATACAGGAACAAGAGGATGATGGCCTGGATGGGGCTGGTAGCTTTGTGAGTTAGACAGAAGGGGAGAGATTAAAGACATTTTGTGTGACTAGATTTGATAATGAATTGGATATGTGGGGTCATTGAGAGGAGGGAGTCATGGACAATGCCAATATTGCAAAGGATGGGGAAAGATGGGGGTGCCATCAACAGAAACTGGAACTTTGGGAAGAGGGTTTGGGTTTTGGATGAAAGGCAACGAGTTCTGTTTTAGACATGTTAATTTAGGGGAAGCCATGTGGCACTGGTCCTGGAGTCTGGAAAATCTGAGTTGAAGTCTGGCTTCAGATACTAACTAACTGGGTGGTCCTGGGAAGTCCCTTAACCTCTATTTGCCTCACTTTCCTCATCTGTAAAATGGGCATAATAATAGATCTATCTCTCCAAGTTGTTTTGAGGGCTAAATGAGATAATAATTGTAAAGCATGTAAGACAGCAGCTGGCTTATATTAAGTACTGCACAGATGTTATTTGTTATTGTTGTTATATGACCAAGGGACCACAAATTCAAAATGTCCAATAAGCAATTGGTATAGTTTCGGGTTAGGATTGGGTATATGGATCAAGGAGTCATCTATTAGAGATAATAATTAAACGAAGAGAGGACGAGGATGAGGACATGTATGGAAAACTCAGAAGAGAGTCCAGGACAGAGCCCCAGGGGAGCACATCCACGGTTATTGCAAGGGGGGGTGGGGTGGAATGGGACCCATATTCCCACCTTTTGATTGGTTGATGACAAACTCCTGAGGGTCAACCCATGACCCCCTGGGGGTCATCCTAAGGGATTCCTCTTTGGAGAACACTGGAATAGACACTCACCGCATTCTCTACCACTATAAGGTCAGTGATAAGAATTAACATTCCACCAATGGAGAAGATGGCACTCACAATATTCATTCCAACACTGCCTCTTACCTGGAAGAGAAAGAAAACCATCACCTGTTTGGGTGAGTAATAATCAACATTTAGAAGGCATATTGCAAGACATTCTCTGATTGGAGCTTCATGAGAACTCCCATTTTACAGGTGGGGAAACCAAGGTTCCAGGCAGTGAAATTACTTGTCCACAATTCCACAGCTAGTAAGTAGTAGGATTTGAATCCAAGTTCCAGGTCCCACCCTCTACAGCTGTCACACTAGTTTAGAGCTTGAAAGCACCTCATCTTCCTGGGTTAGAAGAGGGATTTCTTGTAAGTGTTCAAGTAACTGCAAAAACCTGATTTTCGGAGAAGCCTGGATGCTGCAGAGTAGGGAGAGGAGACTCGTAACTGAGGAACATTGAGCCCAGAGGACCTCTGTGTGCCTGTGGGAGGGGTGGAGTTGGTGCTGAGAGTTTCTCTATGGAGAAGGACTCTTGTTGAAGAACTGGTGAGTGACTATTGCTAATGTGCCTACTATAGAAACTGCAGTAGTCCAGAGTTAGAAGCGACTTCAGAGATCACTGATTTCAAGCTGTACCAGAGCAGAAATTCCTTCTTTAGCAACGCCAACATGTGGTCAGTTAGCTTGTACTTGAGCACCTTCAGTGATGGAGCAGCCATCTTGTAAGGTCACTATACCATGACCTATGTCCTGGAACATCCTTCACATGTAGTGGGGGGTGGGGTGGAGGGGTGAAAGGGGAGAGATGTACTCCTCCCCTCAGCTAATTAAACACAGAAGACAACAGACAAATAGCAGATAATAGTGAGGTATTAATATGCTAATGAAATACAAAGCCTCTCCTCCCTTTACATCCCTTTTCTCAGATTGAATTGTAATAGAAGCTTGGTTATTGACCATTCCCCTTCTCCCCTTTCAAGAGCTCAGTCCAAGGGGCAGCTGGGTGGCCCAGTGGATAGAGTATTGGTCCTGGATTCAGGAGTACCTGAATTCAAATCCAACCTCAGACACATGATTCTCACTAGCTCTATTGACCCTGGGCAAGTCACTTAACCCTGATTGCCTTGAAAAATAAATAAATGAAAGCTCAGTTTACCAAGCCTTTGGCAGTCAGCCGATCTAAGAGTTCTAGCTTTTGAGACTGGAAGCAGCTTTGTGGAGTAAGACCTCCTGTACCCTTATAGGGGGACCATGGTGGTGGTGGTGGGGAGAGGAGATTTTCTCTTACCCCCATCCCACTGGTCATGGCATTGGGCAGTGGGGCTCCTTGCCCAGTAGGAGACACATGTCATAGCTGGGCAGGGAATAGAGATACACATGGGTCTTTAGTTAGACCCATACACAGAGAAGAAGCATTCAAGGAACAAAACCTTTGCTGAAAGAGGGGAGAGGTAAATATAGACTCAAAAGAGAGTTAGCCTTGTCAGTCACCTTTGAAGCTGTGGGGAGAAGCGGACCCAGGGAACCCAGCTCAGTAGCAGAGACACTTTACCAAGGAGGAAAGTAGCATAAGGATGCCATGAGAAGGGAGAGGATGTCAGGACCCTCCAATTTGAGAAGCCTGAGTTTGCTGCATGTATGCCTTACTACTAGTATACCTTAAGGTTCTGCCCAGTCTCCTCACTGATGTCATATGTATTTGAGGGAGAGTGTACCCCAGGTTTATGTGGGGAATTTTTTTTTTACTGCTGTTCTTACTAAATTAGTAAATGCCTTTGCTTTGAGCTAATTTTATCTATTGGCTGACTATTGAAGGGTAGCTCACTGGTGGGGACTTGTGAGTTTTAAGAATGTGGGCTCACAGACTACCTCTTTAACTGGAAGTAGTAGTCATTGCTATAGAACTCACCCTTCAAACCCATGATTATAAATGTCGTGGGAGTTTCCTAGCCTGGATTCCTTGAGATCCCAGTAAGACTCTTAGCTACCATCATGTCTATAAGACTGGAGATCAAAAATTGAATAGCCAAATGACAGAGAAAAGCAATTTAATTGTGTACTATGGAAGACTGCTCCTTGATGGAAGCTTCAGCTCTTTAGGGTCCAAATGGGGCTTTTATAGCTTTTTCAGCCCACCACAATCCAAGAAGAACGGAAATAGAGAAATAGGCAAGCCTTGGGGTTACAAGAGTTGTTAAAGGTCAGGATCGGTCCTATAAGAAATGCATTCCCTGTGGTTAAATTCCCATCTCTAAGCCTCTTTTAAAATGGAATTATTCTTTTTCATGTTGTTTCCAATAGAAAGGGAAGTAAAGTAGGAACCTCACAATTCTGTTTTCTTAGTCTCAGAGGTTACTTTATCTGGGCGCAGATGTCTCCTCCAGACTCACAGAGCACAGGTTCATGCACCTTCTCCTCGGAGGCTCCCAGAGGGCAATTCAAAGCACATCCATCTTGAATGCCATCAGAAGTTGCCGAAAGCTCTGGAAAGAGTGGATGATCTTACCTAGAAGACCACATGAATCCTGAGGAGGTTCTCGCTGTAAAGTTGAACTCTGTATGTAAAATGGATAACTTACCATGCACTGTGCTGGTTGTTTTGCAGCTAATATTGAGAGAGTTCCAGAAACAATGAACTGTAGGTAAAAAAGGGAGAACCATTTATGCTATTTATAACATTTAAGAGCCCCAAGTAATCTTCCTCATTAGATCCCCTGGTCAGGTTATGCTTCTTTTCCAATGCTTTTCTTTTGTTGGCATTTGAGGCTTTCTACAACTTGGCACCTCTCTCCCATGCCAAGCTTACCCTGAGATATACCCCCTCATACTTAGGGCAGCAAAGTGGCGCAGTGGAGAGGGTGCTGACCCTGAAGTCAGGAAGACTCAGCTTCCTGAGTTCAAATCTGGGCTTAGACACTTACTAGCTGTGTGACCCTGGGCAAGTCATTTAACTCTGTTTGGCTCAGTTTCCTCATCTGTCAAATGAGCTGGAGAAGAAAATGGCAAACCGCTCCAGGATCTTTGCCAAGAAAGCCCCATATGGGCTCACAGAGAGTTGGACATGACTGAAGAACAAAATGCTCCAGTTAAAGTGGACAGCTCATTTTATCTTTTACAGACCTAGGGTTTTCCCACCTCAATATCTTTGCTCAGGCTGTCCCTTCCTCTTGGAATATTCTTCCTGACACCTCCTTTCTGCCTTTTGAAATCTTCCTCATGCTTCCGGGCCCAGCTCAAGCAACCCCACCATTAGGATACAGACTTTGATCCCACCTCTCGAGGAAGAGAGGGTCATTGCTTCTGACTCAGCATGGCACTTCATTCGCCATCCTATATGTCCTCATTCAATTCTCTTCTGCTGTACTGCATTGCATAATACTGGACTATTATAGTCTACTTGATTCAGTTCTGTTCTCATTGATTCTGTACTGCACTACATTTTTCATATACTAGTGCATATTTTAATATGGAATAAATTTTCTTTCTTTTCTTTCTGAATTTTTTTTTGTGTGTGAGGCAATTGGGGTTAAGTGACTTACCCTGGGTCACACAGCTAGTGAGTGTTACATGTCTGAAGCTGGATTAGAACTCAGGTCTTCCTGACTCTAGGGCCGGTGCTCTATCCACTGCACCACCTAGCTGCCCTTCCTGTCTTTTCTTGAAAGCTCTTTGAGGGCAGAGATTGTGTCTCAGTGCATGAAGAGGTTGGAATACAGGGCCTAAAATCAGAAATCCTGTATTCCAATCCTGCCTCTGACATTGTATGACTCCAGACTAGTCATTTAACTTCTATGTATTTCAGGTAACTGCATTGGATTCATTTATTAAGTTATAAAAGGATCACAAAAAATGAGTTTCCAGGGATGATAAATTCACAGAATTATTCCTGGACTTATTTTGGGTCATGATTCAAGGGGTGGGCCTGAGGAAAGGCCTTTGGGTATTGTGAAGTATAATAGAAACATAAGCTGATAGTGATATTAAAGGTCTCCTCTGGTGTGAAGGTTACATTGGCTTCTTCAGAGTTCAAGCTGCAGAAGGGTCTGCCAAAATAAAAAAAGCTTTGAATACAGGCCTAGGAATGACTTATGTGCCAGCTGTCTGGACTCTTTCATTACCAGACTGACTGAGGATGATGGGATTTTTAGCCACGTAGCTTCCCAAAGACCATATCTTCTAGAAGGGTCATGACGTGCACAGCTGAACGGAGCATCAGTCATGGATAGACTCTTGAGGTATTGCAACAGAGACAGAGCGCTGGACTAGGAAATGGCAAGACCTGGGTGTGAATTCTTCTCCCAGACATTTAGTAACTGTGTTGCCATGGGCAAGTCACTGAAATTCTCTGAGCCTTGGAGCATCCGCTCTACAATGTAGTGAGGGTCAGGTGTAACTAATGCTATCTTCCCCAGTCAAATGAAAGCTCCCTGAGGGCAGGGACTTTCTTCTGTCTCTGTCCTGATTGCTTATCCCAGGGGCTGGTCCCTAGCTGGTTCATGCTGAACTTCACTGAAGCATCACCTCCTTATTCAAATCTCATTCTTATCATTTTCAATGAGTAGAAGTCATCCAGGGATAAGTCACTATCCTGCTATTATTCTTTCACAACGTTCTATGGGCTATTGCGTAGGGGACAAAATAATGGCTTCTTTTTTTTGTCCTTGAATAACAATATTAGGATTTAAGCTCACCCTCTTTAGGGTCACCCAAATGCCTCCTTGTAACAACTCCAGTAGCAGAGAGGACAAGAGGGATGACAGGGGCCTCATCCTGTTCCCATGAGAGTTTGATTTCTTCTGCTAGGTCTCTATATATTGACAGACCTTTTGTTCCAAGCAGTTTAAGGATTATGAGTATTTAGCATGGCAACATCTATTAAAATGTTTTTTTTTTTTCAGTTTTAATGGATCAGTGATATTTCCTTTTGATTATGGGCAATAGTTTAGTCCATGACAAGAGTCCAAGTCCATTACGGTTTTTTGGTTATGTTTTCCAGCATGTTGTGACATCTGTTATTTATAATGGGGGTGGATGAGGGGTGGGATTGTCATTCATTAGTCCGTGGAAGATGGTGAGCTGTATAATTTTGGCCACCAGGTCATGTCATGCTAGGTATTCAGTAGGTACTAAATTTTTGCTGCTTGTAGTGATGTTACACAGTTTATACTGTTTCCTTGTGCACTATTATCTTAGCCATATCTACTCTAGCTGTTCCTAGAGGTTGCTGGAGGTCTGTATGCTAAAGACGGGGTGCTAACTGGTTTCAGGCAGAAATCTCCTGGAATCCTTCTCTTTGGTCCAAAGAGATTTTCCCCACCTTGGGATTGGCAGAGGGGCTGCCTTGGGACTTATAAGCTAGCCCTTCCCATTTTTTGGACTTATGGGAAGGGAAGAGCTGAGGGAGAGAAATAAGAGAGACTCAGCAACAGTGTAGCAGGAGAGGGGCTATAGCCATGAGGTTACCAGGACTGGAATCTGGATCCAAGGTATACAAGGTATATGCATAGACATATCCAAGGTATGACTCAGGCATGAGGTATATTGAGGCAGATCCCACATTGCTGAAACCTGTATGGGTTGAGGATCGAAAGTGATGAGTCTTCATTTCCCTTTTGCTCTTTTTTTCCTCTCTTTTCCCTTTCCCCAGGGTTAGAGAGGCTTATTCTTCTTCCTTAAAAGTTTCTTTCCCCTTCTATACTTAAAGATGTACTTTGCCTCTTAAGCCAGTAATTATGATTAAGCTGTTAGCCACTTACTTTGCTAACCTGGGATACAGTACAGAGAGGGGGACTGGAAACACTGTTTATGAGCCTGTGACGTGAGAGTTAAAACTGTAGCATTTTTTCCAGAGTGAGATCTTGGGGTGGGGTCTCAGCACCAGCTAAATGAATTATTGATTCATATTTACAACTCCCCAGGGCAGAGAGAAGTTATTTTTTCTAAGGTTTCTCTGGGGAAATGAGACAGTAGCAATAGGAAGCTGATTAGATTCTCCATTCCCACTCAGGTAGCTGGATGGCACAGTGGATAGAGTGCCAGGCCTGGAGTCAGGAGGACTCATCTTCATGAGTTCAAACACTAGCTGTGTGACCCCGGGCAAGTCATTTAACCCTGTTTGCCTCAATTTCCTCATTGGTCAAATGAACTGGAGAAGGAAACGGCAAAGCCCCTCCAGTATCCCAGCCAAGAAAACCCCAAATGGGGTCACAAAGAGTCAGACACTACTGAACCATTGTTATTTTTGATCTTGATTTGTGATTTCATTGGAATAGAAAATTCTCAGCAAGGAAACTCCTTCTACCAATGCTTGTTAGCAAATTATTCTGTAATTTGTATTCTCCGAGAATTGCCTGGGGTCCTGAGAGGTGGGGGCTTGCTAAGGATTCCACACCCAAAATGTCTGAGGTAGAACTTAGAATCAAGTCTTGCTGACCCCAAGGCTGGCCTTCTTTATCTGCTAGGACATATTGCCTGCATTGGCATCCTAATAATTAATATTATTATGGCATTTTGATGAATAATGATGATAATGAGGGCTGATTCTTAGAATTTCCATCTTAGGAGAGAAGAAGGGGAACGCCTAGAGATGCCCTGACGGCATTCCCTAGGCGTGCAGTGTGATGCTGTCCTCTCTGCTTCCTCCTCTCCCTCCTCTTTCTATTCCTTCTCTCCCTTTTCTTCCTTCCTTTTCCTCCTTCTCTTTGCCTTCCTCTTTGTCTTCCTCTTACTCCTCCTCCTCCTCTTCCCAGGCCACACTCTGAAGACCATGTATGTGGCTTTGCTCTACTCACCGACAGTCCTCCCCAGAACGGATACCCCGAGTAGGTGAGCACAACTTTCAAGAAATACAAGAGAACGGAGCCAAGGCAGATATGCATCAGGCCAGTCATGATTTGTACAGCCTGTTGGGACAGAAGAGAGATTAGGAATCCTCTCATCGGTGAGTGACTGGAGAATTCTCTGTTCTTTGTAAGGGAATCCTGAGGGCTGGAGGAAAGCTGCTTCCTCCTAACAGTCACATTCCTCACTGGGCTGCCTAGACACAGTGGGAATTCCTGGTCATTAGAGGCTTGATGGAGGGAGTGAATAAAGCCCTCAGAGAGGTTATAGGATCAGGGGACTTCAGAACTAGAAGGGACCTCAGATTTCATCCCGTCCTACCTTCTCATTTTACAGAGAAGGAAACTGAGGCAGGTGAGAATGAAAGTGACCTGTGCAAGGTATTACATTTTTGTTGGAATCAGGAGATTTGTATTTGAGTTCTGGCTGAGCCACTTACTACTAGCTGTGTGACCTTGCACAAGACTCTTAACCTCTTAGAGCATCAGTTTCCTCATCCTGAAAGTGGGGACGAGTAACACGTACATTACCAACCACGCAGGGTATCCATGATGAACAACGTTCTTTTTTTTTAAAAAGTAAAATGAACAAGCATTCATTTTCTTTTTCTCCTACCTCACCCCATGCTGAGCAAGAAAGAGAAAACTCTTATAACACACATACATAGTATATTAGCATTATATGCAAAACAAATCCCATGTTATCCATGTCCAACAATATGTGTCTTATCCTGTAGCTTGAGTCCATCATGTCAGTCAGGAGCTAGGTAGCATGCTTCATCATTAAGTCCTCTGGAATCCTGGTTGGTCATTGTGTGGATCAGAATTCTACAGCCTTTCAAAGCTATTTTTCTTTATAATGTTCTTGTATAAATTATTCTCCTGATTCTACTTATTTCACACTATATCTGTTCACAGAAGTCTTCTCAGGTTTCTTGGAAACTGTACCTTTTGCCATTTCCTATGGCACAATAGTATCCTATTACATTTCCACCATGATTTGTTCAGCCATTCCCCAAATGATGGGCATCCCCTTAGTCTCCAGTTATTTGCCACCACAATAGTGCTGCTATAAATATTTTTAATACATGGATCCTTCTCTTCTTTCCTTGGTATTTTTGGACAGAAGGGACTGCGTGTGTTATTGCTGGACCAGAGTGGTGTGTGCACTTTGACTTTTGGGGCGTAGTTCAACTTGCTTTCCAGAATGGCTAGATCAATTTACATCTCCATCAATAGTGCATTAATGTGCTTGTTTTCCCATAGCCCCTCCAACTTTTGTCAACATCGCCAATTTGGTGACTGGGAGGTGGAAACTAAGAGCTGCTTTAATTTGTGCTTTTTGAAATTATTAGTGATTTGGAGCATTTTTTCATATGATCCTTAATAACTTGGATGTCTTCCCTTAGAAACTGCTATTCATATCCTTGGACCATATATCAGTCAGAGAATAGTTCTTAGTTTTAGAAATTTAAGTTAGAAATGAGACTTTTATTGGAGAAACATGCCACAAAGATGTTTCCCCCCAAGTTAAATGTCTCCTTGGTGAGAGTGCTTTGTAAAACTAAAAGTGTTATGGACTTGTCACTTACTGTTGTTGTCGTTGTGATTACCCGCTGCCTTCCTTCCAGGTGGCAAGGTGTAGTAGATAACGGGTCAGAAGACCTGGGTTCAAGTCCTGTTGTATCCTGACCATGTAACCCTAAGCAAGTCATGTGACCACTCTGTTTTCCTCATGTAACTCTAAAGATTTTCCTCATAAACTGTTGATTTGTGTTGGTGAAAGAAGTTTTTGTGTGATGAGTTCCCCACATGGATGAAGTCCTAAATCTGGACCAACCTCCCTCTATCACACCCTCTGGTTAGATGAAGGCTTTATGACTCTTTTTATTCCAGTAGGCCTGGTTAGACTCCATCTGTTTGGGGAGAAAAGAACCCAGCGCCATGGTCAGAGGATCTGGGTTTAAATACTAGCTCTGCCACTTCCTACCTGTGGCAGCCTATTTGAGGCACTACCTCTCTCTGGTACTTAATTTCCTCTTCTTTCAAATGGGGCAGTTGGGGGCAGCCAGGTGGTACAGTGGGTAGAGTATTGGCCTTGGAGTCAAGAGGACCTGAGTTCAAATCTGGCCTCAGACATTTACTAGCTGTGTGACCCTGGGCAAGTCACTTAACCCAGATTGCCTGGCAAAAAAAAAAAAAAACCTAACCCCAAAATCAAGTGGGACAGTTGGACTAACTGAGCCCTCTGGCCCCATCCAGATTTAAATCTTCAACCTTCTGTTTATTTATTTTGCAAAATCAGCTCCTTTAGCTTAATCTCCCTGGTTTCTTTATCTGCCTTCCTTTTTCCTGGCCTCAGTCCCATCCCTTCCCCCAGACCTCTGACTCCTGCTTCTAAAACGTCATCTTCCTGGTTCCAAGGAGCCCCCAAATAAACTGTTAGGAACTGTCTCATCAGAACAAAAGATCATTAAAAAAATAAATTCCGTGGAACTCTTTTGTTGTTACATTGCCTAAATTTCTACCTCTATGCCTTCTCTTCTCTCCAGAGAGCTATCTCATATGACTAAGACTGTGCCAATAAATGTTTAACAACTGGCTCTCCAAAAATATATGTACATAGGACATACTTTTAAGTTCTGTCTGTATTATCAATATTTTCTCTACCTGTAAATCTAGACAGTCAACAAAACAATGACTGAAGCCCTGATTGGCATTTGCCAATCTCTAAGGTGTAAATGTTCACACTGAAAATTTAACAACCGGCTCAGGTTTGAGTTGACTCCAGCACACCCCTGCATATAGCCAAAGTTTTTTTTTTAAGAAAATAAGAAGAGAGAGAAAAATGGCAAATATATCAATATATCTAAAATGATCTGAAAGTCTATGCAGTGTTCTATAACCACAAACCTCTCATTTCTGCAAAGGAGTCAAAGAGTGTGTCTTCCCGTAGCTTTTCTTTGGGTCATGCTTAGGAAAAGGGGTCTTGTGAATATTCTCAGAGTAACAACTACCCCCGCCCCCAAACTGAACACTGTGAAATTATAGCAACCAAATTTGGCCCCTCCTTTCTGCCTCCCTCCCCCCCTTTGCTGAGGTTAGATGTTGAACTTTGTGTATGCTATCAGACTTGACTTAGGCATTGGTCATTTGTATAGAGCTGATCCTTCCCCTAGCCCTTTCTTTTTTATTCTTTGGGTAATCCTTGTCCCGAAGTCCATTGGTATGGGACTCTCTCCTTATTGGTGGAGATGAATGCCCTACACTTAGGGGTGGGTGGAGTTGGCAAGAGGCGGGAGAGCTCCAACCTTCTCCAGTTCCCTTTCGGGACTCTCCAAGGGGAGTCCCTCTTCGCGACTCTTCAGGGCCAGTCCCCTTTGGGGATTCATTGGTTTACAGGCTTCTTCAGGACTCTTCCAAGGTCAAGTGGCTTTGGGGGCTTCTGGCTTCTAGCTTTGAGATAGAGGATGGAAGAGACCAATTCCACTAGACTCTGGGAAGATGTGAGAGAAGCTGGCTGTCTTCATCATGTCCCCATTTCCCGTTGTTCCAGTAAAGACTTGGGCAGTTTCCCTCTGTGTGAGAACCAGGACTTTCTCTTGTGGTGGTACTAAGTTATTTCACTCCTACTGGGAGTAGCTGAAGTGTCTGGTATGTACTCTCCTCCATATACCTTTTCTGATGTCCTTTTGCTATGATTTTGATAAATGAGTTTCTTTGCCTTCTTTTCGGGTGTTCATTGTGGAGCTGGTGTTTGGCGGTAATTGGGTCAAGCCTTGGATAGGGAGCTCCCTCCCCACCCAATTACAAAGCAATCAGAAGTTAGAAGGAACCCGATCATAATCCCCAGATGAACAATATTTACAATAGATATGCTTCTAGCCTGGCACCCCCTTTCTTTGCTTCACCTCCTGGAAGGAATGAAAGTCTCCCTTGGAGAAGGATGGGGAGAGAATAGTCTGGAGACACTGCGTCTCCTTCCATCCAAGCCACACAGTAAGAACCCTCTCTCTACACAGAGGGCTCACCACTCCTCTTTCCCTTGGAACATTTGTTACAAGAGATGGTTTGCTGGAGGAGGAATACATTTTAAATGAATGTTAACGTCCAGCTTAAAAATCAATCAATAATCTTTTTCTTTAAAGAGTATACCCTCCTCTTTTTTTGCCTTGAGAATGAATAATAATGCTTTAAACCAGCCAAGAAAAGTGTTCTAAGACCTGGCATCTAGCTCTTAAATTTTGGAAATTATCCCATGGATCTGCATTGCACCCCAGCTCACACTTGAATCCTTTCCCGCCATTGCATGGGGGACCTGGAGGAGTTCTGGATGATAGGATGTTGAGTTAGAAAGGACCTTAGGGGTCATCTGGACCACCCCCCTCATTTTACAGATGAGGAGATAAGAATTTACTAGATCTGTTAGAGAGATTGAGCCGTAGCTCAGGGTCACATAGCTGGGAGGAGCTGGGACTCTGACCCTAATTTCAGACACTGGCTTTTCCAGCAGAGTATGATGTGAAGTAGAGATAAGGCATGCAGGGAGCTAATCAGTAGTTTCACAAAATCATAGACTTAGTGCCAGAAGGGCCACTATAGAGCGTTTAGTCTGACCCCTTCATTTTACAAAAGAGGAAACTGAGGCCCAGAGAAGTTAGGTGACTTGTCCAAGGTCACACAGATAGTAAGTGGCTGAGTTGAGATATGACTTGGATTCCAGAGACTGGGCTCTTTCCACCGACCTCTCTTGCCTCCTGAATTTCAAAAGCTTCCTTGTGGAAGCTATGGGGTGTGCCCTTGGACAAGCTTGGGAGAGGACTGAGGACGGCTCCTGGGCATTGGGGAGGCTCTGGTTGGGTTGCCTGCCATGGCCAAGTTTCACTCCTTTTGGGCCATTCTGTCCGGATCTCCAGTGATTAGCACAGTGCCTGGCACATAGTAAGGCTTAATCAATGCTTGTTGACTGACTTATTGACTGCACTCTTTCTTCATTTTTTCCTTTTTGAGGCACCACCAGAGGTCAGAGACCTGAGAAGTGGCCCTGCTGCCTGAGAGTGCCAGTGTATTATTGGCAGAGGCCCCCCGAGGACCAACTGACCACACCCCCTCTCCCCCAAGCCAAAGAGATGGCAGAATGCAGGGTGGAGCTCTCAGAGTTCCTTGGCTAAGTCCCTGGACTCTCAGTGCCAAAGGGACAGGTGCAAAGGCGTGCATGGTCTCCTCAGCAAGGAGCAGGCGTGATTCGAGTGATGAGCCTTCCCCAACCATCAGGCTCCTGGACAGGGAAGGAGGGATTTCCTAGGCAACCTCAGCTTCAGGGGCTGATCTTCTCACAACACCAGGTTCAAGAGTTCCAGGCCTTGTCTCTTAGAGAAAGAGAGAAGGATGCCTGAAATCTAGTTGGGCTTTTGGAAAGACACAGGCAACTCCTGGTTAGCGAGATCCTCTTTGGAATGGAAATGCCGAGGGAAACCACGCCAACATTTTCAGGCCAGAAAGTAATAGCTATTCTTTATAAGGAACATTGGGGTGTCCGCCCATCCTGTCTTACTCCAGGGAGCATATTGCTGTTATATTTTATATTTTAATATTTCATATTCTGTGAGTGAGGTGGAAGTTGAGGTGAAATTTCTTGAGGACTAGTCCACCTCCCTATAGAGCTGCCCTCAAGGCCTACTCTTTGTTGATTCAATGGAGTCAGCCACAAGGTGTCTACACTCCACTCAGGCCAAACCTCAGCCCCGGAGGCCCTGTCTTTTCTGAAGTCCTCTCCTCTGAAGTCCTAAGTTGTCTTAGGAGGACAACAGCTTTACCCCTTTATTTTTGCTGCTCTACTTTCATTTTGTGGCGATTTTCTGTTTGTGAAGGAAATCTGTAGAGCCTGGAAATGTTTGAAATATTCTGCCATCTTCCCTGAAAACCTCTCCCGTAGCATGATGGTTTCTTGATACTAGGCACTAAAGGATCCTTTTGGTAGCTCTTCAAAGGTCAGTGTCTCTTTGTATCAAATATTTCTGATGAGGATTTGGTATCCAATATCTACATATATATATATATATATTATATATTTCTATATAGATACACACACACACACACACACACACACACACACATATATATATATAGACATATATATATAGACACAAATACATACATATGTGTATACACACACACACACACAATTAATAAATATATGTAAGAGTAATAGCCATTCCCTAATAGATAAATAGTCAAAGGATATTGTTGTTCAGTCACGTCTGATTCTTTGTGACTCCACTGGGTGTTTTCTTGGCAGAAATACTGGAGTGGTTTGCCATTTCCTTCTCCAGCTCATTTTGCAGATGAGGAAACCAAGAGAGACAGGGTGAAGTGACTTGCTGAAGATCACACAGCTAGTAAGTCTCTGAGGCCAGATTTTAACTCAGGGAGATGAGTCTTTCTGATTTCAGGCCCAGCACTCCATCCACTGTGCCACCTCGCTGCCCAAAGGATATTAACAGTTCTCAAAAAAAAGAATTGCAAAGTACGACCACATGAAAGAATGCTTCAAATCACTAATAATAAGAGAAATGCAAAACTTTGAGGTTTTACCTCACAGCCTGCAAATGGACAAAAATGACCAAAAAATTATAATAGTCATTGTTGGAGGGGCTGTGGAATGATAGCCGCCCGAATACATTGTTGGTGGATCTGTGAAATGGTACAGCCATTTTGGAAAGCAATTTGGAATTATGCAAATAAAGTGACTAAAATATCTATTCTCTTTGAACCAAATTACTTTCCAACATGATTGTTTTGATTTGCATTTCACAGGGATTATGCCTCCTTCATGGGAGGGCGGGGCAGAGTAAGTTTATGTGTTTGTGATTATACTCCCGAAATAAATAATCCTTTGGGAAAAAAAAGACACAGCAGTATTATACTTGGAAAGGGCTTCTCCAGAGTGTTAGGATCCAAAGATCTCTGGTGCCCAAGTGCCGCCTTTTGAATGGATGTCTCCTCTGAGAATTCCCCCTTCTTTATCCAAGTGCGACTCTCAGCCCCTACTAGGAGAATACATCAACTGAAGAGCAAAGAAATTCAAAATCACACTCACCCCTAAGGAATTGACCTCCTGAGCCATGAATCTCTTTACATCAAACGTAGTAAAGTTTCCAGATGATAAGGACGAAATAGGTTGGTTCTCAATGTGTGTGGTTCCTGGGGAAAGCACAGTGGGATTCTGGTTCACCACGGGTAAGTTCTGTAGGGTAGTTGTTCCTGTCACGTTCAGAGCCCCCGTGGGTGGATTCTGGGAATTTGCCATTCCAACAGGATTCTGGATCGCCATGGAAGGATTCTGAACCACCACGGCTGCATTTGACAAGTCTGACATTCCAGGTGGATTCTGGAGCGTGAAGGGTGTGTTGTTGAACCCTATGGATGCACTGGGTGAGTTTAGGGCCCCTCCAACATGCTGCATCACGCTGGCTGGGACTTGTAAGACTGTCACCCCTGTGCCTTGGTCTCAGCCTCCGGGAACCACGGGGTGATGGTTGTGGATGACGTTCACATCGTCTGGGATGTAAACCACAGATGGTCCACTGACTGCAAACCCAGGAGATGCCATGTTTTACCAATTGCTGGAAGATACAAATTAAGGATCTTTACATTCCTTTTGATTTTTAGCATTTTCATTAAAAGATGCAGGTGCTGGTGCTAATTTACCTCCTGCCCAAAGGAGTCTTTGAACCAAAAGACCGCTGCAATTCAATTCAATTTGATTCAGTTCTGCTCTAGAAACACTGTTCTACAATGTGGAACGTTTCTGTTGTACATTGTAGAACAACAGGCGTACAAATGTCTAGGTGGGGCTATTCTGATCTTGGAGTCAGGAAGCCCTGAGTTCAAGTCCGGTCTTACACATTTATGAGCTTCATGACCATGGGCAAGTCACTTCACCTGTCCCAGCCTCAGTTTTCTATCTGTAAAATGGAGATAATTATAGCTCCTGCCACCCAGGTTTGTTTTAAGGATAAAAGATATTTTTTTTCATAAAGTACTTTGCAGAGCTTAAAGTGCTATATAAATAGGAGTTACTATCGTTGTTGCTGTTATTTCTGTGTTCTAGTTGGTCCAATCTTTGTGGAGTTTCTATCAAGTAAAATCAACAACCATTTATTAAACCCGTATGGTTTGTGAGGGGCAGCTAGGTAACAGAGTGGATAGAGTTTGGGGCATGGAGTCAAGAAGACTCGTTTTCATGAGTTCAAATCCAGCCTAGCTGTGTGACCCTGGGCAAGTCACTTCACCCTTTTTTTGCCTCAGTTTCCTCATCTGTAAAACGAGCTGGAGAAGGAAATGGCAACCCCCTACAGTATCTCTGCCAAGAAAAACCCAAACAATGAGGGGTTGCTTGGGCCCCAGCCCTAAGATCATGTCTCTGGAAGCCCTGTGAGAAATTGAGAGGCTTCCATTGACATGATCTTAGGGCTGGGGCCTGAGTATCCCATCAACAGGTTTCCAGAATTGGACATGATGGAATAACAACAACCATTTGAACACCTGACTGAAATACCCTTCTATTCTATTCCCTGCTCTCAACCCTGCTTTTTCACAAACCACGGAAACAGAACCAAAAAAGAGGGAAGTTTACTTAGTGGGATGAGTCTGGTTTGCTGGAAGTGCTGGAACGGTGATCAGGATAAAGTCAATCTTATAGATACAGAATGCCAAGGTTCTTAAGGGGAAGGTGCTTTGCCTAAGGTCACGCGCAGAGAAGAAGTTAAGGAGCAGCGAATGAGAGACAGGACTTCTGTTTCTCAGCCTCATACCTTTCCCCCAACACCTGTTGTCTACGCTGGCTCCATTCAAGAAACCCCTATTTCTTCTCTTAATAAAGTAATGGAGGTGATCTGGGAAGCCACCCCCTACCTGCTGAGGTTATTACAAATATGATACATTCCCATTACCATGCCTCACACACACACTGCATTTTGCAGACTGTTTGCACATCTGCTACTTTATCTGGGGCAATTAAATGCTCAGGGTCAAGGTCCAGAAGCAATGGGTTACATTACGTAAAGTCTTTGTGATAATTCCATAGATACCAATTCTTGGGGCTGAGAAAAAGATATGTGTGTGTATGTATATATGTATGTATGTATACATGTACATGCGGATGTAGGTATGTATGCATATATGTATGTATATAGTGTACACACATATTTGCAAGTGTTTGTATATAGGTGTTTGTGTGTCTGCATGTAGGTATGTGTGTAAGTGTGTATGTCTTTACATAAATATTAACTTATTCCTGTCCAACCTTACTTGCAACTCAGCCTATCATACATAACCCACTTCTGGTTGAGGAAAACGTGGCCCAGATAATTGGCCAATCAATAAATACTTATTACTAATGATAATAGCAACTAACATTTATGTAGCAATTTAAAGTTGGGAGTTTGTTGACGTTACTTCTGGAGAGGTCCAATTCCCATCAGAGCACATGCAGGGATTCTGTGACTGTTTCCTGTCCAATTAGTGAATAGTGAAGAAAAGCCTCTGATTTGCTGCTGAGCCAGGACTGAGTGTACCCCGAGGTGAATCTGTGGACCCCTGCTTAAGAACCCCTGCTCTATCAGTCAGGAAGTTCTCCCCTACATCAAGACCAAATCTGCCTCTTGGTAACTGCCCATGCATCACCCTCTAGCTCTGTCCTTCCCTTCACATGGGGCTTGGAGAAACAATGCCCTCCCGTGGGGACAGGAATCAGATGGGGAGGGGACATCATCTCTATGACTGTTGCCATTAAGACTCAGAGCAGTCCCCTGCCCCCAACCTCAAAGAAAGAATGATGTGACTTACCACCCTGCTCCAGCTCTGGCTGCTCAGCTCTGGCACCTTTGGGGCTCCCGGCTCCCGGGACCTCTGGAGCCCCAACCCAGAAGCTCATAGTGATAGGGGAGGAAAAAGAACATTTCCCTTGAAATTCCAAAGTCCTCCAAATGGCTTCATTCTTTGTTAATAATCTCCTTATCAGCATACCCAGTTGGTTTTCTTTCCCTTTCCAGGGCATTAATAGACAAGGTCTGGGTGGGTTTGGGTCAATGGTCAAAGATTCGAAGTGGGATCGTCTCTCTACAATAGAAATGGAGAATTTTGAAGGCAGATCAGGTAATGTTGTTAGATTTCTTCCTACCATTGTTAGCTATAATAATAATTATAGCTGGTATCTATATAGTACTTTAAAGTTTACAAAGCACTTTACATATATCATTTGATCTCCCTGGGAGGGAGGTGCCATAATTATCCCCTGTTTTACAGGGGTAAAGTGACTTACCCAGGGTCACATAGCTAGTAAGTGTCTGAGGCTGGATTTGAACTCAAGTCTTCCCGACTCCAGGCCCAGCACTCCATCTACTGCGCCACCTAAAGCCCTCCCTTATCCTCTAAGAGGAAAGAATATATTTAGAGCTGGATGGAATCTCAACAGTCATCTAGTCCAGCCCCCTTCATGTTCCAGATGCGCCAAGTGAGGCCCCCAGAAGTTCAATGACTTACCCAAGGTCATACTAGTAGGGAGTAGAAGAGCCACAATTACGATTCGAACCCAGGTCCGACTCTAAATTGGGCTCCATTTCCACTCTCCAATGCTACTTGTGAGTGTGGATGTGAATCCCAGCTCCGCTGTGGACTCACTGCTTGACGCTGGGAGTCACTCGCCCTCTCACAGACTTGGTTTCCTCATTTGTAATATGGGGATGAAAAGAGCACCCGTCTCACCCGGCTATTGGGAAGAGTCCATGAGGTAGTTTGCATGTCGTGAAGTGCTTTGTGAACCACAGATCAGCAGACACTAGGAGTTATTGTTAACTTTCATTCCCATAGGACCTTCAAGTTTACAAAATGCTTCCCTGGTCTCTGGGAGCTAGGTAGGCCAACCAGCATCATCTCCACCTGGGGGCAGTTGGGTGGCACGTGAGGCTGAACACGTTACATTATGTAGAGCCAGCTGACCTAAAGGCTTGAGAAGTATCAGAGCCAGAGTGCCATAGAGGATGCTATGCCTCACACAGCGAGCAGTAGGAGCAAAGGTGCTGAGGAGGATGGTTGAGGGCTGTGTTCATAGAATGATGGAACTGAGTTTGAAGGGACCCCAGAGGCCTTCCAGTTCAACACCTTCCCTCTCCCTCTCCTGAGATCCAACAGGGGATACTTGACTTCCCAAGGTCCCACAGGTAACAAATGATAGAGCTGAGGCTTGAACCAAAATCTAGAACTCTTTCCACTGTACCATACAGAGAACAGGTTAGCCTGGTTTGGCAGAAGCATGGAACGTATCGAGGTGAGAGAGGAGTGTGAGACGATGCTGGGACGGTGGGTTGGGGCCAGCTTGTTTTCACTCTTGAATACGGCCAGGGCAATATGGCACAGTTCTTTGACTCTGGAATCTAGAACATTATCCTGAGCGTCGCAAGTGCTCAGTAAATGAAGGTAATGACCCACATGACCCAAAACTATTGTTGCTGTGCAATCATTTCTGACTCTTTGTGGCCCCATTTGGAGTTTCCTTGGCTGAGATACTGGAAGGGTTTTGTCGTTTCCTTCTCCAGCTATTTGGCAGATGGGGAAACTGAGGTAGACAAGGTTAAGTGACTTGCCCAGGGTCACACAGCTAGCAAGTGTCTGAGGCCAGGAAAATGAATCTCCTGGACTGCAGGCCCCAGCACTCTATCCACTGTACCACCTAACTGGTTGGATTCCATTACAGCAAATACCAAGGTATTATAATCTTTGGTTGTCTTAGATCTTTTACTTAATTGAATATGCCTTGAAATTCATAGATCACTGGTTGGTTCTTGGATATCTTTATGTGAGATTGAGATTTTTTTTTTCACCACGAAGGGATTTGATTCATAGGATGACCCTAGGAAAGGGTATTCAAGATTCCGCCATTTCACACGGGAAGCGTCCCATCCCTGGCTTGGCCCAGAAATGCTGCATAGCTTTCCTCGTCCTCAGTTTTTCTGGCTGCAAAGTTGAGGCAACAGAAACCTGTGGAGAGACTTGGCGCGTGAGATTCTCTGCTGCCCTTTGAGGAGGGGTGGCCCCTCTGATGTTTCCCAGGAAAGAGAACAGATGCCTAGCATCTAGGGCATGTCCAAGCACATTATGGTCCTTGAGAGTAATGCCATATTACTGTGCTGCCAGAACCTATGGGTAGGATAAGGACAGAGAAGCGTAGAAAGACGTGGGGATTGATACAGAAGGAAAGAAAGGAGGGCCAGAAAAGCACACACAGTGACTTCTACAACATAAATGTCTGGCAAGCTAATGAAGGAACAAGTGAAATTGAATGATAGAGAATTAAATCGGCCAAAGAAGAGACAGAAGAAGGCCCTTCGTCCCTTCTTTGTAGAGGTGGGGGACTGTTGGAGTGGAACGCTATGTATCACATCAGACTGTTTGGATAGGTTTGTTAGTTTTGTCAAACTATTCTTTTAAAGAAGTTGTGTTGCTGTACTTTGTTTAGCGTTGGCGTTAATGCCATAATTTCCCTTCACATAATGTTATCCCATTAACCAAGAATTTTTTAAAACAAAAAATACAAAGGAGGAGAGGAAAAATGATCAATACGTTGAAAAGAAACTGATGTGATGTTACACACCCATGATCCCCCCTTCCCCTACTTCTGCAAAGGGAAATTGGTTTTTCTCTCTTCTTTTTTGTTCTTTATTACAAGGAATTGGTTTCTGGGAGGCAGTGGAAGAGGGAGAGAGGGGAACAACACATTGGGAAGTGATATAAGAATAAATAGATCAACAAAATTTATTTTTCAAACCAAAAGTTGTATAATAAGTGAGCTTTTTTTTTTGAGCCAAAACCAAAGCAAAACAAAATGAAAGAAGAAGAAATTTCCCAGAGACCGTTCTCAGATCAGCATCCCTTACCCTTGGAATATATGCACATGCAGACTGTGCAGACCTGGATAGGCCTGCCGGGAATGAGTGAAGTACTTTCAGGCACATTGAGTCATTTTTCTCATTTTCATGGAGGAAATAAGACACGGAGGGTTTGTACTAGAACTCAGTGGAAGAGCAGAGCGAGGGAGGGCTGCCGCCGATCTATTTCATCGTGGTTCATCTTTGGCCCTCGGTCTAAGGCCCAGACTGAGGCGCCACAACCAGGATGCACGTGGGGAAGGAGCAGCTTCCATCAAAGCACCAAGACAGAGGGAAATCGGTTAAGGAAATTCAGGAGAGCTGGGGAGGGACCATTTCTCCCCCAGGCAAGGTTCCTCCTTGGGCTGGATTCTTGTTGGCCATTGACCACATCTGAATAAAGAGGATTGACTCCTTGTGGCGGGGTGATTCCTGGGTGTGCTATGTGCAACTAGAGCCGCCTGAAATAGAGAGAAAAGAAAGGATGATCGGTGGTCTCCTTCGCTCCCCGGGACCGTCTTCTCTTGGCTGCTCTCTGGACCAAGAGAAGGAGGAGGTCACTGACTCCTGAGACCGAGAGAATCCCGGGACACACCTGGTTGGTCTGGGAGCAGACCATTTGGCATCCGGAATGGGAGGATGTGCAGGTGATGGCAAACTCCAGGATGGAAAAGAGGAGCAGCATGGCCGAGATCCCTTTTCCGGTGGACTGAAAGCAGAAAACATGAGGGAGCATCCTCTCTGGAGGGGTCCGACATATGCAATTTTGATCCCCAGAGAGACAAGCTTCAGCACTCTCTGGCCTCTCTCTTTTCTCCCCTGGCTTACGGATAGTAGGGCGTCTCTGAAGAGTGGCACGGGGTAGTGGATGGGGTGCTCAGCCAGGGTCCGGGAGCACCCCTACCTCCCAAGGCTGTTCTCAGGAGCAAATGAGGTGATGATTGCACAGCTCTTGGCCCAGAGCTGGGCACATGGTAAGCATTCTAGAAATCTTAGCTACTGCTAGTACTGGGGAGGAAACTGAGTCTCAGAAAGGTTAAACGACTTACTCAGTCAGATCTCTGGTATATGGCTGAACAGAGCCTGGAGCCCAGATCATCTGGCTGCAACACCAGGGAGCCTGTCCTTGTTCTGTGTTGATACAGGGACAGAAATAGCCATTCGGCCTATTAGGTGGGTTCAGAAACCACGTAACACACGAGCTGTATGACCCTGGGAAAGTCAGTGCACCTTAGCTTCTTCAACTAGAAAACGAAGGAGCTGGGCTTGATCTGGTCTGAGGTCCTGTCTGGAGCTGAGTGATACTGGTCGATCACATTGAAGCAGCCCCTTTAGGGCTGGTATCAAGGACTTCCTTTAGCTCGTTGATTCTCCCGACGGCCCTGTGAGGCAAGTCAGCCTAGGATTCTATCTGCAGGCTGTTTGGGTGTAGGTAGAATCTTTTGCCCCTTCATTTCCACCTGCTGGAAAATGACTCCTCTTTCAAGGCCCAGTTCCAACGCCACTCCTCAGGAAGCCTCCCTACATCCCATTATTAAGAAATAATCTCTTCTCCCTCAGATGTTGAGTGGAACTTTGCACCTCTCTTATATTACTGAATTCTCTTCTGTTCCAGAGTTACCAGATTTGGTGGCTTTGGGCCTCGGTTTTCTGGAATTGTAAATTTGGAGCTGCAAGAGGCTTTGGAAATCACCTTGTCTAATCTTCTCATTTTATAGATGAGGAAATGGAGGCCCAGAGAAAGGAGGGACTTGCTCAGGGTCACACAGATCTTAGTGGGCCTCAATTTCTTTATCTGTAAATCGAGGAGATGATGGTATAGTTTAGGAGTTCTTCACCATTTTTATTTCATGGGCCCCTTCTCAAGATCAAGTCTTAGGGGGAGCTAGGTGGTGCAGTGGATAGAGCACCGGCCCAGAGGTCAGGAGGACCTTAGTCCAAATCCAGCCTTAGACACATGATATTTACTAGCTGTGTGACCCTGGGCAAGTCACTTAACTCCAATTGCCTTGCAAAAAAAAAAGAAAAAAAGATGAAGTCCTTAAATTCTTAAAATACACAGGATGACTAAGGAAACCAATTATACTGCAATTAAGCTATTAATTATTAATTAAATATTTTAATGATCAATGGAATATTTTAAAAAACAAGTTCGTGGGGGGGCAGCTAGGTGGTACAGTGGATAGAGCTCTGGTCTTGGAACTGGGAGGACCTGAATTCAAATCTGGCCTCAGACACTTGACACTTACTAGCTGTGTGACCCCAGGCAAGTCATTTAACCCCAACTGCCTCACCAAAAAAGCAAAAAAACCAAAACCAAACCAAAACAAAAAAAAAAAAACAAGTTCATGGGTCCCAGGTTGAGAACCTCTGGTAGAGTGAATGGGAAGAGGGCTAGATTTGGAGTCACAGGGCTTGGGTATCAAATCTGGGCTCTGTCTTTTACCATCTGTGTCCCCCCCTCCTTGGTCTGGACCTCAGTTTCTGGAAAATGAGGCAGTTAGGTGGCACAGTGCATGGAATGCTGGATTTGGAGCCAGGGAGATCTGAGTTCAAATCCTACCTCAAATACTGCCTGTGTGATCTTGGACAAGTCATTTAACCTCTCTGTACCTCAGTTTCCTCATCTGTAAAATGGGCACCATCACAGCAGCTACTTTGCAGGATTGTTGTGAGGCTCCAATGAGAACATTTATGAAGCACTTGCAGATCTCCTGGCGCTGAGGAAATGCTAGATATTGTGATTATTAAAAGGGGGTCAGGCTGGCCACCTTCTAAGTCTCCTCCAAGATTGAAATCTGTGGTCCTTAAATTATAAGATAGTCTGAGGAGGGAGAGAAGGCTTCGGGGGTTCTTGGCCACTCTCCCCCTGCTCTTCTGTCCTGGGAACTGACACTGAATGGGGCCCTTTCCCAGAGTGGATGGCACGGCTGGCCAGTGAGGAAGCCCCCGCTGGTGGTCCAGAGCTCCTTTGGGATCAGGCCTCTCCACTGCTCCCCAACAGAATCAGCAACAGAAAACCTCCTGTCTCCGGGTAAATACGAAGCAGCCTTAGAGCAGGGCGCTGTGTCTTAGATGGGAGGCAGATGACACACCTTGGCTGTCCCTGTGGCTTGGCTACTGGCCAGCCATGTCAGCTTGGATAAGTCACCCCTCCTGGGACACAATGTTGCCATCTACAAAACAGAGGGAATTGGACTAGATGACTTGGAAGATCAGATCCCTCCCAGTTCTGACATCCCCTATTCTGAAGGCCTCTCCCAGCTCTGACCATCTCTGTTCTAAGGCCCCTTCCAGCTCTGCCATCTTCTCTTCTAAGACCCTTCCCAGCTCCAATATTCAATGCTCTTTGTTCTATTTTTTTTTTTGGCTAGACAGTGGGGTTAAGTGACTTGCCTAGGGTCACATAGTGTTAAGTGTCTGAGGCCGGATTTGAACTCAGGTCCTGACTCCAGGCCAGTGCTCTATCCACTTTGCCACCTACCTGCCCCAGTACTCTTTGTTCTAAAGGCCCTTCCCTTAGACATTCTGTTATTTTAAATCCAGCTAGAAGAGAGAACACAGGAGGTCACAATAGGAGAATGTGGCTGGGGGAGTCAAGTAACACCCTGAATAGTATGATTTGGAAGCTATTCAGTGACTTAATTCAAATTTTTGGAAAAGAAACGGTTCAGAAATCACTCCTGTCATGTGCTAGTTCACTGTGGGGCAATGATGCGAGGGAACCATTCGTCCTGAGGGACAGAAGGACCATTCGTTCCAGCTGAGGCTGGAGGGGCTCAGGAAAATCTTGACACTCACCACCCCTTCTTAGTAGGGCTTACCATGGTGGTGTGAGGATCACGGTACAGAGAGTTTCCCCAGTAGATACTTAGATCTGTGATAAAAAGGATGATTCCCACAGCTGAGAAGATGGCGCTGACAGTACGCATTCCCAGGCTTCCGCTGATCTGAGAAAGATACAAGGACGGTCATGGCAAAGGGGAATTGGTATGGAGGGAAGAAGTGCAGTAACTGTGTTTGTGTGTGAGTGTGTGGGTGTGTTTGGTCCTACTTACTTTGCAGTGAGTGCCTGGTGCCTTCTGGGCTGACACAGAAAGGGATCCAGAAACGATAAACTGGCATGAAAGAAAGAGGGTGTGTTAGCAAGAGGCCAGAGAGTGGGTCTGCTGGTACAGGACTGGAGGGGCAGGGGTCGGTCATCTCTATTATAATCCTTTCTCTGATCATCTTTTCTTTTCACCCTCCTACGAAGACGCACAGTTGAAATGATCCCAGTTCCCTAGCATGTAGGACCAAGAAAGATGGACTAACTGCTCCTTCAATAAATATTGCCCCCCACCACGTTCCAGTCCACTGTTGTTCAGTTGTTTCTCAGTCATGTCTGACTCTTTGTGACCCCATTTGGGGTTTTCTTGGCGAAGATATTCGTTTGCCATTTCCTCCTCCAGCTCATTATTTACAGATGAGGAAACAGAGGCAAACAGGGTGAAGTGACTTGCCCAGGGTCACACAGCTAGTGTCTGAGTCTGTATTTGAACTCAGGAAGATGAGTCTTCTTGACTTCAGGTTCAGCACTCTGTGCACCGCGGTGCCACTTAGCTGCCACAGAGAAGGTAGGCGACTTTACTGCCTAAGTATCCCTCCCTGGCTACTCCTTGCATATCCTGACCCTACCATGGCATGGGGAGTCAGATTTGTGCCTACCTGGCCCCAAAACACCTACCTGAAGGGGGGATGGTATTTTAGCTCATATTTTGTCTGCCTCGGGGTATTTGGAAACATCTGGAGGAATGACTGGCTTCTTGTTCCTTTTTATCCAGATGTTCCCGTAGATACCGGGTAGCCTCTCCAGCTACTCACTGCTCCTCTTCTCTTCAGCTGTGTCCTCCTCCCTGACTAAGGGCTAAAAGACTGTCTCAGGAGTCAGAAGATCTCGGAATCTATCACTTACTGTTATACCGAGAAATTAGCGAGTTGACCACCCAGGCTAATTTTAAATTGTGGACTTTATTATATTAGCGCGTGGCTGCCAGGGATATTCATATCCAAATCAAGCAGCACCCATCAGGGGTCGAGCCAGGGTTTATATAGGGAGTATATAGGACAGGGAGGGGGATGGATCTTAGAAGTCAGGCAAGAGAAAGTTTTTTTTTTTTTGAGCTGGTCAAGGACACTGCTTTCCCTTTATCTAGATATGATAATGATCTGCAAACTTTCTCATAATGGAGGCTTCCAGAGATATGATCTGAGGGCTGTGGCCTGAGCAACCAGATAAGGGTCTTGCTAAGGAATTTGGAGGTTTCCATGGCCTAAAGGGTTCTACTACCTAAATGGTAAAATAATGTTCTGCATTACATTACTACCTGGGTAAGCCTCACTGGGTCTCAGTTTCCCCATAAGACTAAATCCTTCCAGCTCCAAGTCTATTAACCCATGACCCAGCTCTTTACCCCTACTCCATGTGTTGTTCCCATTTATTCCCGGTGCCCTTTCCACTAAGGTTGAGATTGGTGGCACTGACAATTAGGACCAGTGTGGCTGGACCTTGACTGGGAGGTTTGAGGAGTTACACGAGGAGAGAGAGAGGTAGGAGCACATAGATTGAGGGCCCAAGTGTGAGCTTGGCTGGAAGAGGCTGAATGGAAGCTTGGGGTGGGGAATCTCTGGAATGTGGGAGCCCTGAGGGCACACTCTGCGTTCTATTTTATCTCTGTATCGCCAGCATCTCCAGCAGTGCTAAGTGCTTCAGAATGTGTGTGGAATGAAATTTTATTGTATGACAATAAGAAGAGGAAAGGTTAAAGATGGGAAAAGGGAAGGAAAGAAGTGGAGGAGAGACAGAGACAGAGACAAAGAGAGTGCTGAAGATGGAAGGATGGGCAGTGAGATGAGAGAGGAATTCAAATCCATTCAACAAACATTTATTGAATACCTGTGCTGTGCAGGGCACTGTGCTGGCCTTGAGGATACACAGATAGTTCTGCCTCCTTAAATGCTTCCTTCATTGTTACATAGCCTAGGACCTGACTGGAATCCTCCCTCCGTTCTTGCCCTTCTTAACTTTTTCTGTGCTATCCAGCTTTTTGTAGGGGTCTATTAGCACACAATTCTTGCATATGAAAATGATTTTATTTACAAGAATGTTTTGAATTTGTTGATATTTGTTAATATCAATAATAATAGTTAATAGCAATCTACTTACTGAAATTCCTCCCCAGAAGGGATACCCTCCCACAAAAGAGATTGAGGTATATCCCCAAAACATCGTAGTCAGTAGGACAACCCCCAAAGCCAATGTGCATCAGTCCAATCACTATCTGGATGGCCTGTCAGGGGAGAACACAGTTAAAACAGATTTCATTCAGATGAATTTCATCTTTTGGGTCTTGGATGCTCTTCCCCCCTCCCCCCAAACCATTTGCCACCATTTTCAAAGAACATAAAGTTTTGCAGAGGAAGGAATCTGAACTCTTGTGTTCTTCAAGTCCCACCTTTCCCATTGACTTTTAATGAGGGTTTATTTGAAGGAGTTTGGGTGTGCTTAAGCACCACTTTGTAACACCTTTCATTCTTTTTAGTCTCTTTGTCTCTGAAAGGAGGCATTCCTTTCTTGGGATCCATTAATAGAAACTACACCAATTTAACAAACATTAATTAAGCATATATTCAGTCTTAATTCTCTCCAGGACTCCAGCCCCATATTTCTAGTTTGCATCTGCTATTCTGTCTGGTTTCTACTCGGTGGAACAAGCTGCCCCTCCCAAGACAAGCTCCTCACTTCTAATCTCATCATGATGCTGTGAACTCAAGCATTGGCGCCATCTCCCTCAACCTCTTCTCTCCTCAGACCCTAGAGCTGGAGGATGCAGTATCCAACTCCTCCCAAAGCCTTCCTTTATAGGAGGTAGACATTGCATTTTCAGCTCCTTCCACTTTACATCTGCTTTTCTGCTTGGCTTTAACTCCATGGAACAAGATGCCCCCATGCCAAGTGTCCCCCCTTGCTTTCCTGTGTCCTTTTGTGTGTGGTCTTCTCCCATTAGATTGTAAGCTCCTTGAGGGCAGAAGATTCTTTTTCTTATTTGTATCCTCAGCACTTAGCACAGTGCCTGGTACATAATAGGCACTTAATAAATGTTCATTGCCCCCCGCTGGATCACTGCCTTGTTTTGGTGGAGGGGCTTGGGTAGCTTAATGAAAGTATGACCTATGGATTTCGGGGTTACCCAAGACAGCCAGGTCATAGTGGAGAGTTCCGACAAAAAGTGACAAAATGGCAAACTGCTCCAGTATCTTTGTCAACAAAATCCCAAGGACAGTACTAAAATGATAAAAGAGATGACATCAGAAGATGAGTCCCTCAGGTCAGAAGACATCACATACACTACTAGGAAAGAGCAGAGGATAACTATAAGTAGCTCCAGTACTAATGAAGCAGCCTGGCTGAAGTTGAAAGGGAGCAGAGCTGTGGGTATGCCTGGTGATGAAAGGAAAGTCCGTTGCTGTAAAGGTCAACATTGGACAGGAACTTGAACCAAGCTGGATGGAATGGAAAGATTAAACATCAACATTTTGGGGGTCAGTGAATGTAAATAGTTGGGAATTGGTGAATTTAATTCAGCTGATTGCTACATCTACTGCTAAGGGCAAGAATCCCTTAAAAGAAGTGGAGTAGTCCTCATAGTCAATAAAACAGTGAGATAAGCAGTACTGGGGAATACTCTCCAAAATGACAGAATGACTTCTGTTCCAATCCAAGGCAAACTGTTCAGCATCATGGTAATGCAAGTCTATGCTCTAACCACTGATGCATTCATCATAGGGGATTGGAATGCTAAAATAGGAAATCGGAAGATAACTGGAATGACAGGCAAGTTTGGCCTTTGTGTACAAAATGAAGCAGGGCAGAGACCAACAGAGTTCTGTCAAGATAACTTTCTAGTCATAGCAAAAGTGTGGCCCTTTGATTTGAATCCAAACTTCAGAGAACAAATGCTTTTAGTAAGGAGTTTGTTCTGTGAAGTTTGGATTCAGTAAAAGAGCTGCACTTGAGGACCTAGAGGGCCACATGTGGTCTTGAGACTGCAGGCTCCTCACCCCTGCTTTATACAGTCAGTTAAAACAAGACCTGGAGCTTACTGTGTTTCAGATCATGAGCTTCTTATTGCAAAATTCAGGCTTAAATTGAAGAAAGTAGGGAAAACCACCATGATGTAAATGCAAACAGTGCCCTAAAAGCTGAAAAAAGAAATTAATTAAGGTTGTTTTCCAGTACCCTGTGAGGCCCCTCCTGAACTCGAGGGCATCCTAGAGCCTCTTCCCCTTACCTTGAGATACCATAACACTTCCCCCCATCCTGAATCATAAATATTCCTTGTCTCCCTCATCCTGAGTCATAAAATTTCCCCTGTCTTCCTTATCCTGGGTCCCCTATCCTCTCATTCATCTTCCTCATCCTGTATCATGACAATTCTCCCTTATCTTGTAAGACAAAACAGTCCCCTATCCCTCTGTAAGTTGCTAGTCTTCTTTCCAGGGCTAGCCCAATGCTTTTGTGTTAATAAAGCTCTCAGTGGTTACAGAGAAGGTCTAAGTGAATTCTTTCACATCTGAACCACCTCTCCCAACTCTAAACCTCAATGATTGGACCATATAGGTATGACCCAAGTAACATCCCTTATGAATATGAAGTGGAGGTGCTAAATAGATTTAAAGGATTAGATCTGTGGATAAAGAGCCTGAAGAAACATGGACAGAGCTTCACAATATTGTACAGGAGGCAGCAACAAAAAAATTCCAAAGAAAAAGAAGAGTGAGAAAGCAAATGGCTGTCTGATGAGGCTTTACAAATAGCTGAGGAAAGAAGGAAAGCAAAAGGTAAAGGAAGATGGGAAAGATATACCCAACTGAATGCAGAATTCCAGAGAACAGCAAGGAGAGATAAGAAGGTTTTCTTAAATGAGCAATGCAAAGAAATAAAAGAAAACAACAGAATGAGAAAGACAAGAGATCTCTTCAAGAAAATCAGAGATATCAAAGAAACATTTCATGCAAAAATGGGCATGATAAAAGACAAAAACAACTCTGAGGTACCACATCACATCTATCAGATTGGCCAACATGACAAAACAGGAAAATGATAAATGTTGGGGAAGATGTGGGAAAATTGGAACACTAATACATTGTTGGTGGAGTTGTGAACTGATCCAACCAGGCTATTCATTGGAAGGTCAAATACTGAAGCTGATGCTTAAGTACTTTGGCCACAGGATTAGAAAATAGGACTCACTGGAAAAGACCCTGATGCTGGGAAAGATTAAAGACAAAAGAAAAAGGGGAGGGCAGAGGATAAGATGGGTAGATAGTGTCATGGAAACAATGAATCTGAATTTGGGAGATAAGGGAGGGCAGAAAGGCCTGGTGTGCTATAGTCCTCAAGGTCGGGAAGAGTTGAACTGAATGACTCAATAACGAAACAACAACAAATTGAATATTGCCACTTTCCTGTTAAACACCTTTTCCTCAAACAATCGATCAGGAAGCATTCGTTAGGAATCTGTCGTGTGCTGGGGACTCTGCCAGGCACTGGGGATACAAAGGTACAAATTAGACAATCTTTGTCACGAAGGAGCTCATCTTCTACAGACAGAGATAACGTGTGTGTATATGAGCATACACAAACTTTTAAAAAGAAATGTCAGGAAATTTTGTGAATGAGCCATTAGAAGCTGGGAAGACTAGGAAATGACATAGGAGGCAGAGCTTGGGCTGAGCTTTGATCAAAATTAAAGCTTCTTAGAGGTGGAGTTGAGAAGAGAGCGCATTCCAGGCTTAGAGACAGCCTGCGCTAATGAAGATAGGACGTTGAGTTGCATGCATGAGGAACAGCAAGAAGTCCAATCTGCGTGGTCTGTGCAGTACATTACTCCCTAACCAGTCTGGAATGGCACATGAAAGGCTCTAAATGCCAAACAGAGCAGTCTGTATTTGATCCTAGGGGTTTATTGAGCGAAGAAGTGATGCGGCTAGACCTTCACTTCAGGAATATCAATAGTTATATGAATGATAGATTGAACTGGGCTGAAATTGCAGACAGACACACTGATTAAGAGGCTGTTGCAACAAGACGGGGGCTGATAGGGTAGTGGTCTTCTGATGAGAAAGAAGGGGGGTGGAGCTGAGAAATGTGGAGGTGAAGCTTACAAGACTTGAAAACTAATTGGATATGGATGGTGAGGGAGAGTGCAGGATTGAGGTTGACTCACCTGCCTCTCAGGAAGCAGAAGTGAAACCTATAGGTTTCTACCCCTTCTGGTCAGCTCCAGTTTCTCCTGTATGTCCCTGGGTTTTGCCCTGAATTACAAGCCTGAAAAGAAAATTCTGTCTGGGTCACAGAATGAATTTCCTGATCTGTGCAAGATAGAAAAATGGTAGGTGATTACGAGAGGAGGCAGTTAGATTTATAGTAAAAGAAGACCTGGATTTGGAGTCAGGAGAGACCTGGGCTCAAATCCTATCTTAAAAACTGACTAGTTGTGTGGCCCTGGGAGAATCACTTAACCTTCTTCACTATTAGTTTTCTCATCCATAAAATGAGCATAATAGCACTGAAACTGATTATTGTCAAATACCCCACAATGAAGCTGGTATAACAAAGGGTCCCACAGCTACAGCCTCAGTGTTACTTCCTTGAAGAAGCCCGCAAATCAGTCAACTGCAAGGAGAGAGCAACTGGTCTTTGGAGGGCCCTGCGGGCTTTTCTGCTAAGGTTGCTATCCCATGGACAGCTCCAAGGTGCTGAACTAGGATCAGTGAGAGGAAATTTCAGAGGCAGATGTTGGCCTGATGGAAGGAAAGACTTTCTCATAGTTAGAGGAAAAGAAAAATGGGCTGTGTAGAGGACACAAAAATAATGAGGCCCCAACGAGTATCAGAGTTTTCTTGGACAGAATTGTACAGAATTTGGACAGAATTTTCTTGGAGTTTATTAAGTTAGCCATCAAGGGAGCTCCATCTTCACTGGCAAAGGCTCTCCAAGGTGAGTTTACATGGGGCTTTTAGATGCTTAAATAACAAAGAAAGGGAAAGCTTCAGGCAAAAGTGGTTTGAGAGAGGATGTTGCAAAAGCTGGCTGATTAAATAAGATACACTTGACTTAAGTAGTCGGGCTGGTTTCTGGAATCAGGGAACCTTTGCAGTCTCCCGGAACAGCTGGTATTATAAGAGGGTGTTCTTGTGGAGGGACCATGGGGTGGGGAGTTTGGCCAGGAGGGTCTCTGATTGGTGAGCTAAAGCTTTACACAAGATAGAGGGAACTGTGCGCAGTTCACCAAGATGGAGGAAGTTGTATTTGGTTTGTAATCCACATTGGCCTTAGGATATGGGGAGTAATTCTCCCTCAGTGGAGTTTTTCAAGCAAAGGCTGGAAGACTTATTCTTGGGAGTGCCATAGAGAGACTTCTCATCAGGTCTGGGCTCCACCAGCTGGTTTGGGTGGTCCCTTCTGTTAGAAATATGCTTGACCCCAAAAATTTAGTATCAAGAAAGTTTATTACAGAGGAAGTCCAGAGGATGTAAACGTTTCTGGCCAGAAGCAGGCTCCACCCCTCTTCAGGAGGGGTGGGCCCTGAGTGCAAGGGAAAGTGTGCTTTTATGGAGTTAAATTCGGGGCAAAACCTCCCAGGCCTGGATTGGTCCAACCCTTCCCAGGTTACACTTTTCCTTACATGTTTCCCCTTGATATGCTCAAGTATGTTTCCCCTCCCTTGGTCATACGTCCCATGACTCGTTAATGAGGCTCTAATTTTATGCGGGGTGTGTCAGATAATAGTAATGAAGTTCATTAAGCAGGCGCACTAACATTTTCAGGTGTCCTCAGGTTGACCCTAACTCGACCCTTATCTTGATTTTGGGGTCTTTTTGGAACCATCAACTTACTTTTTATTGGCTAAGCTCGAGCCCACCTACAATGCACTACTTCCTGGAGCTGTTGCTTTTTAAATCTCTGCATTATTCTCTTTCTCTGTGGAAATTTAACCTTTACCTGACTCTCACACTTCCAACTCTGAGATTATGGTATTCTGCTATTCCTTCTCCTGCTGGTTGATGAAGTGGTCCTGCCGGCAGGCACGTGCCTATCCAACCAGCTGTGGCAAGCAGCTCACACAGCTTGTGTCATATGAATGATAATTCTCTCACTCTTATGTTCCCAGGTGATCTGCCCATCATCAGTAGGTCTGAAACCAACTGACCTATGTGCCTGTTTTTTCCATGCCCCCAAATGATCAACAGTGTGTAGTCATTGATGGGCTGCTAGGTGGCGCCATAGTGCATATGGCACCATGCCTGAAGTCAGGAAGACTCATTTTTCTGAGTTCAATTCTGGCCTCAGACACTAACTGCGTGACCCTGGGCAAGTCACTTCACTCTGCCCAAGTTCCTCATCTGTAAAATGACCTGGAGAAGGAAGTAGTAAACTACTAGGTCTTTGCCAAGAAAACCCAAATGGGGTCATGAAGAGTTAAACATCACTAAAACAACTGAACAACAATAAAAATGACTAATGTATTCACTGATATTCAGAAAGAAATTCAACTTACGCGTAATACTTTGCCTTCTTTCCAGATCTTCTGTGCCATATGTTCATACTCATAGGGTGGGATCATCTGGATTTGGTACCCAGGATACAGATGAACTTGAGCTTGGTTACCAGGTACGGAGGTACAGGAGGTGGCAGAGGACAGACAGCTTTAGGAGGTACCACAACCACGGTGTTCAGTTCAGGGCCTGATGAAGTCATCGAACTGAATTCTAGAAACATACAGCAAAGATCATTTTGCTCATGGAAAGTGAAATGGGTCATCAATTTAAAAAGTATTTGACCTGTATGTACAATTCTGTGATTAGATGATAACTAAAATTTGTTATGGAGTTGTGCATATATTATATCCTAATGGGGGAGACAGCCAGGGCATATAAAAATAGATACAGTATAATTGCAAAGAGAAGAAATACATTCATATATTGCTACCTACATATATAAAGCAATTAAATACAAAGTGTTCCAAGATGGGGGGAGGGGGAGGTGTTAGGAAAAGTTTCATGCAGAAGATGCTGCTTAAGCTGCATTTTAAAGGAAAAGAAGAACTCTATGAGGCGGAGGTAAGGATGAAGTGCATTTAAGGCATGGGAGATAGGAGATAGAGTTAGTCCTTTGAGGGACAGAGGGGAGCCCAGTAAGGGAGGGTGAGTAATTTCCAGTGAAGATGGAAAGGGAGGTTGGGCTTAGGTTGTGTAGAACTTTAAAAGCTAAACAATGATCTTAGAGGCAATAGGGAGTCACAGGATGTGCTTGAGTAAGGGTATGTTGTAGTGGTAATTCCTTTTGGGTATGGTTTGGACTGGAAGGCTACCAAGTTGTCTTCCAGCTCTGATATTCTATGCTTCTGAGACCATGCTTTCTAACTAGATAGAAGTTTTCAAAGCAAATCCCAACTTGACTAGAGAAGTTTAAATCCCACTTCTGATGTATACAACTACTATTTATCTGACTGGGTAAGTTTCTGAACTTCCCTGGATTTGTTTCCTTTTCTGTAAAACGAGAAGATTCAACCAGATGACTTTTGAGGTCCTTTCTGGCTCTCCATCTTTGTTCTGTTTCCTTATCGTCCTAAGAGCTATCAGCCTGTAGGCCAGAACTGACTGATTTCATGTCCTTTCTGTGAATCACGGATAGACCTAGTCAGCCCTGGGCATTTCTTTCCATCCTACTCCTGAAGCAATGACATACTGAGTAAACTTTGTCTTCTGTGAAGGTGGAACGGGACTAGTCAACTAAAGAACCAGGAAAACAAAACTTAACTCACAATGAAACGAGAGGCCGCTGGAGAAGCTGTCAAGTGTCAATATTTCCTTGCATAGGAGAGAAGCTGAGTGATCAGGAAGAGGAAGGCTTAATGAGAAAACAAAAAAGAATTGTTCCCAGTGACCCTTATCCTCTCCTTTTTTCAATCCAAATGGAATTGGAAGCCCTAGCCTGGCTGTGGAGTCTTTTGTACCATTAGGAAAGGAAAAAATATTCCTCATTTAGAGTCCTCACTTCATTAGCAGAGCCTTCATAAGTTAAATGATTTGCATGACGTCAAAGCAAGGCAAATGAGAGCTTTCAATAGAATTTTTTTTTTTTCTGTAATAATGGCTAGCCAGTACAATATAAAGGCAAGAGAACTGGTATGTGGAGTTTGGAAAGCACTGGGTCCAAATTTCACTCCTGACCTTTACTTGCTGTTTTGAGCATGGGCAATTCATCTAACCTCTCTTGATCCTCAGTTTCCTGATTTGCAAAAATACTTCAACCAAGTTCTACCCAAGTCAAAGAGGATTTAAAAAAAAATTAATTAGATCTTGCTAGATTGTTTTTCATCATATTCGTTATGGTCCTGGGATTTGAGGTCTGCCTAAATGATTAGTTTTTCTACATCCTTGTTCAATGAATACCTTTCAGAAAATCAAGCTCTTTCTTTCCAAACTACAGAAAGATTTGTGAGGTTCTCAAAGATCTGTAACCTGACCAGGTGATGGGGTTATGCCCCAAGATGCTGAATTGAAAGGGTGCTGAATTTAGCTGTCCTTCTAAGCCTAGTTTGCAAGAATAATTGAACAAGCTAGAATTGTCAAGCTGAGAGATCAGTTAGTCCCAACCCCTCATTATATAATGGAGGAAACAGAGGACCACAGAGAGAAACTGACATGGCTAAGGGTACACAGATAGTAAGAGACAGACAGACCTAGAAACTAGGTCTGGCTTCTAGGCAATCTTTGGCCACAATTCACTCCCTTCTGCATTTGCCTTATTTAATGCCTTGGTTCCACAAACTAATTTACTTTACCAGACCCCAGGAAATGTCCAATAGGTACCCAAAAGATCTCTCTTTGAGTTCCCCTGGAGCCTAATCTACTATGGGAGAGGATGAGGCATCAACTTTGCCATGACCCCCCCCCCACACACACACATCATCTTCTTCTTCACTACCATTTCCTTGGATCATGCACAGAAACCATAGTTACATCAAATACTCACTGTGTTCTATCACTGCTAGCTGCTCTGTTTTCCCTCACCTGCTCTGGGTCTCCCTCACTGCCTCCAGTGTGTGTTTACTGGAACAATGAACTTCCTGAGTCTGAACCCCTTATTAAATGCTTATGTATGTAGTGAAAACCCAAAGTCTACCTCCCTTTTCCTTCATTATTAGCAACCTGCCACTCACTGAGATTTTCCCTGCCCATATCGCTTCACCTATATGAATGGACAGTCTCTACCTCAAATCAACATACATGCATAACATAACAAATCAACATAAATAAACTAAAATATGTAGGATTAAATAGGAAATTAAAACCCTTTGTCAGAAAAATGTTTGTTTTCAAATGCATAAAATAAAATATATGATTCCATAGGAAATCAAAGGTTAGTGAATATAAAGCTGTAATTATTTTTCCCCATCCAAGTTCACCAACCGCCTGAAATCTGTCTGGGGAGCATAGATTAAGATCCCTACTACATTGTATGAGAAGCTTGTGGCTTCTGGTTTTGAGTCAAGTCAACAAACACTACACCTACTACTTGCCAGGCTAAGTGCTATGCAAATATTATCTCATGTGATCTCACAAGAACCCTGGGAGGTAGGTCCCTATTATTATTCCTGTTTTACAAATGAGGAAACTGAGGTAAAGGTGAAGGGTTACATAGCTAGTAAGTGAGAAGTAACTGAGAAGATCTGAACTCAGGTCTCTCTCTCACTCCTGGGACAGTGCTTTATCCATTGTGTCCCTTAGTCTCTGCCCTCAAGGAGCTTACATTGTATTGTGTGAAGACAACACGTCAAGGAAAGCAGAAAAGAGGACACTGAGGCAGAGATTTGAAAGCATTTCGAGCAACGGGCATCTGCAGAGTCAGAGTCAGTTTCAAGAGAAATGAAGGCATGGGTTGGTCTGGGCAGCCTCCTTTAAGTGGAGGTTCTGGGAAGAACCAGCCAATCCAATGGGGAGGATGAAGGGGCAGAAGGTGCTTCCATTGTGGGAAGGAATCCAGGGTGATCTTTTAGGATGAAGAAGGTTCTCTGGCAGAGAAGGAAAAGTCCTGTGACGAGTCAGGCATCCAGCCTAGCAAAGGATGAAGCTGAAGAGGAAATAATAATAGTCTCTGTTCCAAAGGAGTTTACAATCCATCGGTGGGAATGTAAACATGTAGATGACCCTGGTACGGGGGTTTTCTCCCCTCTTTTGGCTTATACACCCCCCCTACAGGAAACCTGGGAAAGTGAGCAAGTGATTCTCTCCCCGCCCTCTTCTTGCCCCATTATATTAAACCTACCTTCCTACTGGCAAGTATAGAATTCCTACTACTCCAGGGGGTCTGTGATCACAGCACTGGAGGTAGAAGGGACTCCAGAGGCCATCTGATTTGATCCCCTCCATTTTCAGATGAGAAAGCTGAGACCTGGGGAGGTTGTTTCTTTTCCAAGTTCACACAGGCAATAAGATTTAACTCTGGTTCTGTGGACTCGGGAATCAGTACTCTTTCCAGCGCCCCATACTGTTTTCCTTGAGGTATTTTCTGTATTTCCTGGTACCGATGCTGCTCTCGGGCCGTCCATATGTTTATCCCTTGCTCTTGCGCCATGACTGGCCTTCCTCCTTTGAATAAGCTCTGAAGTTCAAATGATCACAAACATAAAAGCCTATTGAGAAAGAAGGACACATAGAAATATGTGTATGAGACACCACTGGTCCCAAAGATTTGCTAGGCTCTAGAGTCACAGCTAAAGGAAGGAGAAATCCTGGGAAGGTGGAATCAGGAATAGAATTTATTAGGAAAAAAAAGCAGGGGTAGTCATCACGATCTCAAAGCTAAAGCTAAAATAGATTTAATCAGAAGAGAAAAATAGGGAAACTATACTGTATGTCAGCCATATTAATCAATATTGCTTTAGACTACTTAAAATATCTAGACAGCATGCGGTTGGAATATTGCTATGGTATGGGAAACGATGAGCTGGTGGACTTCGAAAAATAGGGAAAGACTTGGACATATGAAAGGAGACGTTATGCACTCTCAGAGAAACAGAGGACAAACAAGTGTAGTACAGTCTTACATAGATGCATATATGTATATATCTACACATGAGTATGATTACAGATAGCTAAGTGTATGTTTATATATGTGTGTATGTATGTTTATGTGTGTATGTTCGTGCATATATGTGTGTGTACATATGTATACATATACATACATACACACATAAATATATCCACACTTAACTGTAGCCTTCATGGAGGGGTTGGTGAGGAAGAGAGAAAAAACAGAACAAAGTGAAAAGTACACAGCAGAGAACAATAGAAAACTTACAAGGAAGATGGACAGCCCGGAACACAATGTGCAGTATTTATTATGCAGGCTTTCTTGACATGGAAATTTATCGTTGTGTAATTTGAATCCTCTCTTATGTTCTGCTGCATGCATGGCAATGCTTTTTTTGTGTTCTTATTTTCTATTTAAGTATTAGTATTTAAGTTTATGTTTCTTTTTCTTTTTTTATTGTGCATTTAAGTTTTGGTATTTAAGTTTAAAATAAATTAATTTTAAGAAAGATGGATTCTTCCATTTTCTTCATTCAAAAAATAACCTTTTAAGATTCTAATCACATCTGTATCTGGAGTTTTTTGTCAAATGTGGTAAACACGCTGGTCTAAACCTCTCTCTCTCTCTCTCCCTCCCTCTCTCTCTCTCTCTCTTTTTTGTCAAAGCACTTTCCAGTTTTCCTGGCATTTTTTATTAAGTAGAGAGTTCTTTCTCCATTATTTTGTACTCTTGAATTTATTAAACATTGTGCTACTATTATGCTTTGTTTATCTACTCTGTTCTATTGATCTTTTCTATTTTTAATTAATACCTAAGAGTTTTGATTATTGCTTTCTAATTGAAAAATAATACTTAGTTCCCTTCAAAGCTATTATTTTTCATTATTTGTCTTAATTCTTGACCTTTTATTCCTCCAAAACAAAATGGTATGTGAATAGTAATAATAATCCACACACCAATAGTGCTTCGAGATTTACAAAGAGCTGGTCATAGTGACGTATTCCTGTCATCTCTGCTACTCAGGGGAGGATGAGGCTAGTGGATTGCTGGGGCTCAGGAGTTCTGAACTGCAATAGGGTTACGGGTATCTTCACTAAGCTCTGTACCAATAAGATGAGCACCAGCCCTACCTCCCAGGTAGGCGGGTTAGGGAAATTTACCAGATACCGAAGAAGGGGTAAACTAGAATAGGTCAGAAATGGAAACACATACACACATATGCATATATATGTGTGTGTATCTTTAAATATTTCCCAGTTGCATGTAAAAATTTGACATTCATTTTTCAAAACGTTGAGTTCTAAATTCTCTCCCTTCCTTTTGTCCCTCCCCTATCCCTTAAGAAGGCAAGCAGTAGGATTTCTGTTATGTGAATTCCATATTTCTGTTATGTATATTCTATATATGAGAAGTAATGCAAAACATGTTTCCGTATTAGCCATGTTGCAAAAGAAAACACACACACACACACACACACACACACACACACACACACACCCAAAAAAGGAAGTAGAGGAAGTCTGCTTCAGTCTGTACTCAAAATTCATTAGGTTTCTCTCTGGAGGTGGATAGAATCTTTCATCCCGGGTCTTTTGGAATTGTCTGGGATCATTATCCTGATCAAAGTAGGTAAATACTTCACAGTCAGTCGTTACTGTTGCTGTGTACAACGCGCTGCTGTTTCTGCTCACTTCACTTTGCATCAGTTCATGTAAACCTCGGTTTTTTTCTGAGAGCATCCTGCTAATTATATCTTATAACACAATACCCCATTACAATCATATACCACAACTTGCTCAGCCATTCCCCAATGGATGGCATCCTCTCAATGTCCAATTCTTTGCCACCACAAAAAGAGCCACTATAAATCTTTTTGTACACATAGGTCCTTTTCCCTGCTCTTTGATCTCTTTGGGATATAGACCTAATAGTGGTATTGCTGGGTCAGAGGGTATGCACAGTTTTATAGCCCTTCAGGCATAGTTCCAAATTGTTCTCCAGAATGGTTGGACCAGTTCACAGCTCCACCAGCCGTGCGTTAGTGTCCTAATTTTCCCACATCCCCTCCTCTGACAAGTCACTTTCCTTTTCTGTCAAATTAGCCATTCTGATAGATGTGAAGTGGTATCTCAGAGTCGTTTTAATTTGCATTTCTCTGATCAGTAATGATTTAGAGCATTTTTAAATATGGCTATAGATAGTTTTGATTTCTTTGACTATTTATCAATTGAGGAATGGCTCATGTTTTTATAAATTTTTATAAATGTTGTGCATTTGAGTAATGGGGCCTTTATCAAAGACATTTGCTGTAAAAATTTTCCCCCAGTTTCCTGTTTTCCTTCTAATTTTGGCTACATTGGTTTTGTTTGTACAAAAGCTTTTTAATTTCATGTAATCAAAATTATCCATTTTACTTCCCATATAACATTTAGTCATAAACTCTTTCCTTTTTCATATAACTGCCAGGTACGTTTTCAATGTTCCCCTAATTTACTTATATCATCCTTTACATCAGAAGCATTTACCCATTTTGAATTTGTCTTGGTATACAGTGTGAAATGTTGCTCTATCTCTATGCCTACTTTCTGCCAAACTGCTTTCCAATTTTCCTAGCAACTTTTGTTAAAGTTCCCCCCAAAGCTTGAATCTTTGGGTTTATCAAACATTAGATTCCTATGGTCATTTCCTACTGGATTTGGTCATTTACTAGTACTGGTAATTTGCTAATTGCAATTGTATTAATCTGTTCATTTACTAACCTATTCTGCTGAACCCAGCCCTCTGTTTCTCAGCTGATACCAGCTTTTTCTTTTTTCATGGTTACTGCTTTGTAGAAAGAAATTTTCTTGCAGTAATCCTAAGAGGCAGATAGTCTAAGGATTTCTTATTTTACAGATGAAGAAACTGAGGCTCTGAGTAGTAAAAAGTGACTTGCCCATGGGCACCAAGCTAGTCGGGGTCAGAGGCAGGATTTGAACCAAGAGCCACCTAATTCCATGTTCAGCTCTCTATCCAAGGTGGGTGTGTACGTGGGGAGGATGGAATGAAAGCTTCCTTACCTTCATTCACACTCTTTTCCTCTCCAGAACTAAGGGAGTCACACCGAGAAGGATTCTAGTTCTAATGTGATCTAATTCTAATTTGGACAACTAGATGGCTGAGTGGATAGAGTCCTGGAGTTAGGGAGAATGGAGCTGAAATTTGGCCTCAGACACTTAGTAGCTGTGTGACCCTGGGCAAGTCAATCTACCTGTTTGCCTCAGTTTCCTCATCTGTAAAAAAAGGGGGCTAATAATAGCACCCACCTCACAGGCTTGTTGTGAGGATCAAAGGAGATCATTATAAAAAGCTTAGCAGAGTGCCTGGAACATAGTATGTGCTATATAAATGTTATTATTAATTGCCCATCTTTTTCCCATTAAGGATTACAAAAAAAGCAGACTGTCTTTTCACTTTTATTGAAAAAACAGGAAAGAGAAACATTTAGAAAAGACACTTAACATTTGCAAACAGCTGCTCACACTCCACTCCCCATTCATTCTTTATTGGGGGTCCTCATGGTTTTCTTTGCCTTTAAGTGGGTGCTGTGTCCTTGCCACCTCTCTTGGTCAACTGACTGCCCTTGTCAAGAAGCCCTGGATGGCAGGCCTGGGTTGGAGCCCCTCTGAGAGGAGAGGGTGTAGCCACTTTGGCTGCATGGTGGGAAGTCCAAAGGGCACCAGCCCTTCTGCCAAGCGCAGTGTTCAGTGGCATCCCTGCTGGCCTTTCTGGATGTGGCTCGGAACTGGTCACCGAAGGGTTGCTGAAACAGGCCAACGGGAAGAGTCTTATCATCACTCAGCACATCCTCTCCTGGGGGCCCCCTTACCCAGTTACGTAAGCAGGAGGCAGCACAGGACAGTGAAAAGACATGCTAAAAGTGGGTTTGAATCCTGCTCTGTTGTTTGGGATCATACAGCCTGAGCTGCAAGGGACTGTAGAGCTCATTTAGTATAATCTTTTCATTTTACAGAGGAGGAAACTGAGGCAAAGAGAGAGGTTCCAAGAGAGTCACATGCTCCAGGCCACACATCTGACCTCATCTGAAGAGCTGAACTGAAGTCTTGGACTTTACTCTGCACCACCCTGCCTCCCTCCTAGCTGCATCACCTTGGGCCAGTCCTTTCAGTATCTGAACCTCAATTTTCCCTTCATTTTAGGAGAGAAATTGAATTGATGATTCCCAAGGCCCCTCCCAGCTCTCACAGTCTCTGTTCTAAGGCCCCCCAGCTCTGCCCAGGATCCTTCAAGAACATTTAATCAAGGGCAGCTAGGTGGCGCAGTGGATAGAGTACCGGCCCTGAAGTCAGGATGACCTGGGTTCAAATCTGGCCTCAGAAAAAATACTCGACACTTACTAGCTGTGTGACCCTGGGCAAGTCACTTAACCTCAATTGTCTAAAAAAGAAAGAAAGAAAAAGAAAAAAAAGAATATTTAATCAAAGTTTGTGGAATTAAATTGGATTGACCCTTGTGAAGTCAGTCATTATGATTCCCATTTTACAAATGAGGAAACTGAGGCTTGAAGCTCTTCAGTCACTGCTCGGTCAGTTGTATTTGTTACATAGCAACCTCATGTTTTTTCCTTTAGTTTTGGGCCAGAAATAGAAGCATCCTCTGTCCTTTTTCACTAAAGAAAGTTTGGCACCCTAGGACTAATATGGGACTCCTTTTTATGGTTGTATTATGGATCAGTAGAAAATGGGCCAGAGCTTGGGTTCAACCCTCAGCTCTTCTACAAACACCCTGCATGACCTTGGCTGAGTCACTTAACTTCCTGGGGTCTCAGTTTCCCCCACTGTAAAACAAGGTGGTTAAACTAGGTGGCCTCTGATGGGCTCTTTAAACCATGGAAGAGGAGAGTCTGGAGGTAAGGACCAGGAGCTTGTCTTTGACAGAACCTTGGCAGAGCGCCAATCCCATCTGCCTTCTCCCCTGATACTGCTTCAGCCCCAGAGGAAGGTGCCTTGGCCACCTCTATCCCTCTGCCCTCCCCTGAACCTTACATGCAGGAGAGGAAGGAAACATTCCCTCAGTTCGGGGAGTAAAAGATGGCTTTGTGGTTCCATCTGAGGATGATCCATGAGATGAAGACATACAGGGTGGTGTAGATGAACAGATAATCTGAAAGCAGCTTACCAGACCTCTACAAAACGAAAAGAAAGAATGCATTTCTTGTAAGTTGGTCAGTGATCACCACATGGCTGTAGAGTGCCTGCAGCCCACTGGCCAGGGTAGCTGAGCCAGAAGGGACATTGGCTGCCCAGCGGCTCGACTCACAGCCGGACGGCTCTCCCGCATCACCATCATCAGCACACCCACCCCTCCTCTCCTCTGACGTCTTTGTGGTGGATCATCAGCTCCAGGGTAAGGGGGGTCTGAGCCTCTCTGTCCCTGCACAGTTTACTCCCCTGATTTTACAGATGGGAAAACAGGCCCAGAGAAGTTCAACTATTTTCCCCAAGATCATACAAGTAGTGAAAAACAGAAAACCAGAGACAGAATCAACAAGAATTTATGCAGCACCTGCTGTGTGCCAGGCAGGACAGAGGCAAAGCGGTGCTTCTTCTACTGCGCCATACTGCCTCACTGGAGTTCTTGGAAGAAGGGCTTTGTAATGTTCAGATCAAGGGGTAGAACCAGCCCCAGAGGCTATCTGGCCCAACCTCTCACTTCGCTGATGAGGCAACTGGAGAGGCCAAGTGACTTTTCCAAGGCCACGTAATCAGGTCTACCCCCCTGCTCCTCTCCTTTTCCTCTGGAGCCAAACAGGACGAATCTCTTTCCTGCACCAGTGGTCATCATGTCACCCTACAAATTCCCAGTTCCTTCAGGCTCATGTGACATGAGCTTGAGGCCCTTTACCAGGCAGGTCACTGTCCTCCGGACACTTCCCACCTAATCAACATCTTAAACTGTGTGCTCAGGGCCTCTGACATCACAGGCAACAGGGAATCACTGTGAGTCTCGGCATGAGAGAGAAATACAGGTTTGAAAAAATTTTTTTTGAGAAGACATGATGTGAGAACTAAATATCAGTTTCCAAAATGTTTCTTTTTTTTAAAGGGGTAAGGGAAGGGAAGGGAGATAGGGAATAAACAGCTCCTACATACCAGGCTCTCTGCTAAGTACCTTTTACAAACATGACCTCATTCGATCCTCACAACCACCCTGGGGGGGAGGTGCTGTTATTATCCCCATTTTATAGCCGAGGTAACTGAGTCAGGCAGAGGTGGCTCGTAAGTGTCCGAGACTGGATTTGAACTGGAGTCTTCCCGACTCCAGACCCAGCATTCTGTGCACTGGGGCACTGCCTAGGGACTGTTTCCCCTTCCCCCTTCCCCCAGCCAATGGAAGCATGCTTTTCAAGGTTTGCAGATGACCCAAAGGCAAGAAGGTGAGTTGATGTGCCGGACAGCAGGGTCAGGAATCCTGATGGAACACTGGGCTGAGGGGGCAGGGCTTGGAAGGAGGGATGAATGTGGGAATTTTGGACTTGGGTGCAAGCAACCAACTTCACAGGAGGCGGTTGTTTGAAAAAAGACCTGGGGTCCTAACGGACCCTAAGCATACTAGGAGTCAGGCATGTGGGGATGGCATTTGTGAAAAGGAATGCAGTCTCTGGTTTCTGTAGAGAGAATAGGCCAGGACTCCTCAAGCAGCGCTTCTACGTGGGTACTTCCCCATCCTCCCCCCCCTTAACTCCCGTACACGTATTCTCCACACGCAGAGATGTGGACGTGGCGTCTGCCCTGATAGGGTGGAGGCACCAGGAGAGGAGGAGCATGGCAGTCGGGGCTTGGTCTTCAGCACCAAGCGCAGCCATGCTTGTTGGATAGACTGACCATGAAGGGGACAAGCCCACTGCCCTCTGACCTCACCAGACCACAGTGGAGTATGAGGTTCAGTCCTGGGCACCCCATTTGTGGAAGGATTTTGATCAGTTGGAGAAAGTCACCATCACCAGGACTGTGAAGGCTCTGGAGGTTGTACCATATGGAGATCCACAGAAGGAACCAGGGATGTTTATCTTGGAGCAGAAAAGACTCAGGGTTCAGGGGGAGGGGGGAGCAGGATAGCTGCATCCAGGGCTACCCCATGCAAGAGGGACCTCCAGGACAGACCTAGGAGTAATGGGTTCGAGTTCCCAATGGGCAGGAAGAACTCAGAGGTCCTGTGGCCCGCTGTCCATCGAGGGCCACAACATTTCTACCTTCCTTGTCATTATTCCTCCCAGGAGGGAGCCTCAAATGGACCTGAATCCTTAGGAAGGAGGAAAGCCCAGAAACTCAATTAACTAGCCAGAGGAAATCCCCCTGGTTGGGTAGCCTAGCCTAGATGGCCACCTGCCAGACCCTCTCCATCTTCAAACACACCTTCAGAAATGGAGGCCTGCCCAGTGAACCAGCTTACTTACCTCAGGCCAACTTTGTTGCATAGACATAGAGTCATAACTGAGAAACTCAATGACCAGAGTGATCAGCCCATAGATGGCATAGATGATGCCAATGATGTTCAGCCCCACGGTGATCTTTGCCTGAAATGGATGTATCAGAAGTGAATTTAACCACGGGCAGCTAAAGAGGCTTTGGAGAAGCTCCTGGCCGGCCTTCTCAGCACCAGCACGTGCCTTTTAGGGGGAGCCCTGCAAACACAGATGGTCCCCTCTCCAGGATTTTGGACTGGTCAGTAGCTGTCCTTTCCCACAATCACCCTGCAGGTGGATCTCCCTCCCAGAGGGGTGGGCAGGTCACAGCCAGGCGGAGAAGGGCTTCTTAAGGACTTACCAGAGAACGTCGACGCTTTTTCTCCGTGATTATGGCAACAGTTCCTGAAATGATGTACTGGGTAGAAAAGACAAATGTGCATGCATGCACACACAAGTGCATGCATACACACGTGCAAATGCACACATACACACACATAGAGGCATGAGTATGAACCGGTTACATGTGTCACCGATAGATTTTCCTTCTTTATCTGCCTTTGCCAATGGCAGGCACATTTATCAAGGCTCATAGAATCCTGTGGAGGATCAGGCACACCTTTGACTTTCCAGGTGATATATGGTATTCTAGCTGGACGGACCAGGAGTGGCAGGGGGTACAGCATGGGAGGGGGCAATCCAGAGTTCACCGGATTGGAGGTTTAGAGCCACATAGGACCTTAGAGGTCATTACGGCCAACACCTTCATTTTATAGGAAACTGATTGCCAGAGAAGGAAAGTAGCATGTTCTAGGTCAGGTAGTAGGTAGGTGAGCTGGGATTTGCGACTAAGTCCCCTGAATCCAGCTCTGGGGTTCTTGCTCCTCTGTGCACCTGATAAAGCCAGCCTATGTTAAAAAAAATGACCAATTCTTTTTAGTTGCTATGGGAAATACTGCTGTGGGAGAGGGGTAGGACACAACCCCAGCTTGCAAGGCCTGAGAATTTTCAGTGACTCACCCCTAACTCGCCGGTGGCTTTATGCTTTTTCTTTAAAGATAAGTGTTTCTTTTGGGGAAGTTCCTTCTCTGAATCCCCAGCCTGGCACAGTGCAGGTCAGCTGGTAGGCTCAGTAGGGACCAAGACAGAAAGGGTCAAAGGAGAAAAGGACCATCTGTCAAGTTCTGTAAGGGACCTCAGAGGTCAGCCAGCTCAGACCCCTCACTTTTCACCAGAGGACCCAATGTCCGGGTCTCAGACGTGACTTGTCCAAGGTCATACTGGTTGTAGTTGGAGGAGAGATTTAAATCCGGACCTTCTGAATCCTAATCCCAAGCACAAATACTTGTTAAATTGATTGATTTTTTTTGGAATACAGGGCATGCCCCACGGTAACCTGGAGCCCAGTTTGTAGCTCAGGGCCTGGAAACTCAGGGCTCATACAGCTTAAGAGATGCCTCTTTCACAGGTTGGGGGGGAGGATCACTAGTTTGGAACAGATCTTCTCCAAAGGGGCTCCAAGGGCTTGGGAAAATCAGAGTTGCTGTTTTTGTTTAAAAAAAGGGGGGGCACAGAGACACCACAGCATGTGTGGGAGGCTGAAGGGGGAAAGGAAGGCTGGGGGAAGGTAAGAGGCTTTCACATAATGCCTGCTATGTGCCAGCTGCCTTTTACAAATATCTCTTTGAGACTCACGACAACCCTTGGAGGGGAGTGCTGTTATTTATCCCCATTTTCCATGTCAGGAGACTGACACAGATTGAGATGAAGTGACTTGCCCGAGGTCACACAGCTAGTAAGTGTCAGAGCTGGGATTCGAGCACCAGGCTTCTGACTGCCAGAATCAGAGAATTTCAGGGCTGCCTTCCAGTGTCACTCCCCCGCCTGGATTTCCCTGTAAGGGGAGTGGGGAATAGACTGAGCTGAGGATGAATCAATCTCAGCATTTACTAACTCACTGGATTATTATTTGAAAGAACAGGATTATAGGCAAATAGGCAAACTTGGATGTGTGACGCCATTGTAAATCAAACCATCACCCTCCCATTGAGTTCTTCTGGTGTGATGGAGCAGCAGGGCTTTGGAACCAGAGAGCTCGGGTTCAGACCTTGATTCTCCACACAGTCTTTGTGATGTCAGTTTTGGGTCTTACTGCTAAGATGTTGGGGCATCAGGTACAGTGAGCCACCTAGAGAGGGCAGGCTTTGATGTGCCTTGGACAAAGTCTTTATCTTTTGACCTCACCAAAGCTGTCCCATTCCCTCAGATCCAAGCACCACCCTTTTTAAATGGAGAGTCCACAGGAAGTCACACTCACCCCTAACACCAGGCTGTCCAAGAGAGAAAGGCTTTCTATGGGAAAGAGAGGCATGTTCGTCCCGAGCCTGGTGGGTCCTCCAAGCAAGTCCCGAGAACACCTCTATAATCCAGTTACTGCAAAACACCAATGTGCTTGGATCAGAAGAACATAAACTGAGCTGCCCGTCCTTCCAGGCTCAGAGGAGTGAGGTTACTCTTCTAGCATTCTTAGAGGTGATAACTGGCAGAGAGCAAGCAGCTCTAAGGCATACTGGGGCAGAGTAAAAAGAAAAGTGGATTTGGAGTCAGACGATCCTGGTTTGAATCCTAATGCTGCCTCTCTGGGCCTCAGTCTCATCTATAAAATGAGAGTATTGGACTCAATGCCCTTTAAAGTCATTCCAGCTTTAAATCTACGATCCTATGAATTGCTCCCCTATCAGGGCGTCAGTTTCCCCATCTGTAAAATGAGGGAGTTGGACAGAATTATCTCTCATATTGCTTTTGGCTTTAAATTCATGTTCCTGAGCTACGTGGTATTGATTTCAGTAGCACTAGAAAATGCTGTTAGTGTGCACATATTTTTACTGGATGGGGAAATGGCCTTCCCAGGAGACAAAGTTACAATGATCTGGGTTGTCTTATGGAAAAATTCTCAATGATATTTTATTTTAATTTATCAAGGGCAAGTAGGTACTCCTTACTTAGCTTGGGCTTCTACTCCGTTATCCATGTTAGTTCCATCACTCTCCTTGGCAGAGGAAAAAAAGCAAGATAACAATGAAGTAGGCCTGCCTTCCCCCTTTTGCTAAATATCCTCATCTTATCCATCCCAAGCACAGGTCCTAAACTTTCCTTGATTCTTTTATTTCTCCTAATGTTGCTATCTGCCTCCCATTTCATTATCCTTAGATTTCCTTGTCAGTCTCAGCTCATTTTGAGTTTTTGAAAGACTGATTCTATCCTCACAAGACTATATCACACTTTTATATTCATCCTCTGCTCGTTTCCATCTTCTATGAATTTCTTTTTAAAACAGTTTGTTGGGGATGTCAATGTCCAATCTTGCTGATCTCTTCATACAATCTCATTTTTTTTCTCATTTGAACTGTTTCACTTTTGCATCGTCAAAATTTCACTGTAGATTATTTCCCATATTTCCTGAGATTTCCCTGTAGAATTTTAGTCGAGGGGATCCTACCCATCCTTCCTCTGTACTTAAAACCTCATTTGCCCATATCTAGAGAGCATGTCAGATCATGCCTGGATTACCTCTCCTCCATCCATAAACTCAGAAGGAAAGGTCACTTCCCTCAAGAACTTCCCTCCTTTCAATCCTGAGCAACCAGATCTTCCCTATGAGCTAGAATAAGATCCGGAACAGAATTTCCCCTTGTTGGTTCCTCCACTTTTTGAAGGATCACATTATCACTGAGGCAAGTTAAGAACTTATTAGCTGCTTTTGGGGAACAGAGAGAGAGAGAGAGAGAGAGAGAGAGAGAGAGAGAGAGAGAGAGAGAGAGAGAGAGAGAGAGAGAGAGAGAGAGAGAGAGCGCGAGAGAGAGCGAGAGAGAGCGAAAGAGCGAGAGACAGAGAGAGAGAGAGAGAGGGAGAGAGAGGGAGACAGAGAGAGAGCGAGAAAGCGAGAGAGAGACAGAGAGAGCGAGAGAGAGACAGAGAGAGCGAGAGAGAGAGAGGGAGAGTGAGAGAGAATGAGGCAGGCACACACAGAGAATTGTAACAGATGTCTGAATAACAGAAAGCTTCCATCACAACTATATTTACTTGTGGCAGGCTTGTGATCTGCTTCTTAAACTCATCATCTATCTTCTCTTTCTGTTTAGATAGTCCGTAGTATACTCCAATGACAAAATAATTTCTGTTTCTCCCTTTGCTGACCTTCACTCAAATGATTTATTCCAGTCACAATTCCAAAGGATTCATAATGAAAAATGCTGTCCACCTCCAGGGAAAAAAAACTGATGGAGTCTGAATGCAGGTTGAAATTTTCTTTATTTTTTTGTTTGTTCTGTTTTCTTTTGCAACATGGCTAATGTGGATATATTTTGCATGACTGCACATGTATAACCTATATCAAATCTACTGCTGTCTCAGAGAGGGGTCAGGGGAGAGAAGGAGGGAGAAAATTTGCAACTCAAACTTTTAAAAAACAAATCTTAACAATTGTTTTTACATTTAATTAAAAATACTAAAAACAAAAGATATCTATGGGCTATGTTGTACAAAGTACTCTAGGGGATACAACAAAGGAACATAGTCCCTGCCCTCAAGAAGATCACAATCTAATTGGGGAGATAAAAGCCTGAGGGCTAAAGAGGAAAGGTTAAAAAGGTTAAAAAGACCAGTGAAGCACAAGAAGGTATATGAGTTTCAGGGGGAAGGAAAGAAATCAGGGAGATAATTAAATTAAATAGTTTATTGTCCTAAAATGGAAAGGGCTGCTTTGGGAAGAAGCAAATTCCCTTCCTTGAGGACTTTAAAAACAGACTAGCTGAGCAGTGAGGTGATGCAGTGGAGAGAGGCTGGCTCTGCAGGAAGGAAGACCTGAGTTCAAATCCAGCCTCAGACATTTACCAGCTGTGTAATCCTGGGCAAGTCACTTAGCCTCCGTTTGTCTCCGGTTTCCCCATCTGGGTCTTACTACCTGGCTAAGTCTTTTTCTCTCCCGGACCTCAGTCCCCTCAGCTGTAAAATGGGGGGAACTGGAGGACAAAGTCATCAAGGCATCTTCTGAATCTCTACCTACGATCCTATGGCCTGCCAACATCTCCACAGCATTCCGCTCTCCTCCCGGACCACAGCGAAACGACTGCATTTGTAAGAGAGCGCCTCAGGGTTTATCAAGGTCTACTGCACAGGAAGTACCAGGCCCTGGGCGCTTTGACAAATGTTACCTCCTCCGATCCTCACAAGCCTGGGAGGAAGGGGCTATTACTGCCCCCACTGACAGATGGAGAAACCGAGCGAGCCGGGGGTACGCGACGCGCCCAGGGTCACCCGGCGCTCTCAGCCGCGGCAGCCGATGTGAGCCAAGGGGAAGGTTATTCCAGAACGTGAAGTTGGGAAAAGGAGCAGAAACTGAAAGGCAAACAGGGCCTGACTTCAAAGAGGAGACCATGGAAGAAGGAGAAAAAACATCAGGGCCAGCACTGAGCCAGAACGTCGCCTCCCAAACGCACAAATGAAAACGCCGTCAGTGCGCGGAGGCCCGGCCCCGGCACCTGGGGGAGGCGGGGGTGCAAACGGGGGGGGCATGCGCCCCTTCTCCGGCCCATCCTCGAAGGTCCCCCCCAACAACCACGTGTTACAGATCCCCGCCAACCTCCCTCCCTTTTGGGGGGGCTCTGTCCGGGGTCACACGGGTCAACGCGGGGTCAGGGGGTGGTCAGCACAGTGGGGGGAGGTGAAGGGCCGCCCCCCTCCCCCAGGCCTTCTAGGAGGACCCGACGCTGTCTCGCCCTGGGCCTCGGGGCCGTTCCGCAGGCCGGGGCCGGGCTCCCCGCGGTGGGCGCCCCCCAAGACGGGCCAGCCCCCGAGGCCACTCCGAGGCCTCCTCCTTAACTCGCCCGTTTTACAGGCGAGGAAACTGAGGCCCAGAAAGCAGGGGGCAGAACCCCCACCGCCGCTCTTCCCGCCACGCCCGCCAAGTTCCCCTGCCGTCCTCCCCCTTCCTGGCGCCCGGGCCTGACTAACCGCTGCGGTCCGTAGGGAGGCGCTCCTCTGCCCGAGGCTGCGCCGTGCTCCGCTCCGCTCCGCAGGGGGCGCTGGCGAGCCCCTGAGTACTCAGCTGCGCCTGCGCCCGGGTGCGCGGGCGGCCTGGGTCTGGGAACAGCAGGTTATGGGGAAGAGGGCCCGCGTGACCTCCTTCCGGAGCGCACACGGGACCGGGAGACCACGTGGGGTGGTGAGGAGGCCACGTGCACCCTCCCTGAGCATGCGCGTGAAGCCCGGGGCCACGTGCAGCCCGGGGCCACGTGCAGCCCGGGGCCACGTGCAGCCCGGGAGCCGCCGGGACTGGAAGCTGGCCTCTGGCTTTCTCCCTGAGGAGACCTCGCCCCTGATCGCGAGGCGACTCTACTCCTTCCCTTCCTAGGCCGTCAGTTTCCTTCCCTGTGCCCTTTGACATTTGCAGAACGCTTTGCAAATACTAAGCATCTGTCTCCACCCTCCCCACGACCTTGGGCCGCGGAGACTGTCATCATCCCCATTTTACAGGTGGGGAAGCTGAGGGAAGGGACGTGAGTAGCCTGGGGCCGCGAAGCTGGTGACTGCCTGAAGGTCTTCCCGACTCAAAGTCCATGAAAGTAAAACGAGCTGCAAGCCAAGACCGAAGTGGAGGGAGAGCTGGCGTGTGATCGGTTTTGTTCACAGACGACTGTGCCCTCAGTGCAGCCTCCGAGGCCCGGATGCAAAAAAGCACGGGTGATTTTTCTGCTGCCTGAGCCGATTTTGGCCCAACCACGAGCACGAAGAAAACAGGGTCTCCGCTAGCCAGTGCCAGCTATCCACGTGTGGAGCCATCGATTACAGCAAGTGGAGGAGACTTGAATGCTGTGAATAAGTCCATTTACTCTGGCAGTGTTCCTTTCCAGCGACATACACGTAGGTGATGAGGTCGATGCGTGCCTGGCCAGTGTTTGGGAGACTTTAAAAGAACGTGTGGGGAGGAAGAGGTAGTAGGCTGCCTACTAAACTGAAGGGCTGCAGAGCCAGTGTGCTGACCTCGTTCTTTTGTGCGCCCGTGAAACCTCGACGGTCTACCAGCGCCATGCCAGGAAACGGAATCTCTTCCCTTTGAATTGTCTTAGGAAGAGTCTGAAGATCACCTGGCAAGAGGAGGTGCCGGGCACTGAGGTCCTCTCTCAAGCTGAATTGCAGAGCATTCCACCTGTACTGCAGCTCTGATAGACTGGCCACATTGTTCGAAAGTCAAATGTATGTTTGCTTCGAGGACTGTTTTAGGGAGCATTAATACGAGCTCTAACTCAGGAGCACTTACATGGAGGTCAGAAGTAGCTGTACAATGACAGTTTCAAGAACTTTGGAATCAGTTGGGTGATACGGGAGACACTGGCACAGGACCACCCGGTATGGCATGCCCAAATCAAAGAATTACAGTAGCTGAAAAAGAAACGTAAGACGTGCGCATTTAGAGGCATCTCTGCTCCAAATGTTCACGTGGACTGTTGGTGCCTAACCTGTGATAGGGCATTCAGAACTCTTATTGGTCTGATCAACCACAGGTGGACACACTGGACCTTGACCCCAACATAGGGGTGCCATTTTGGTCCTGAGAACAGAGGACAACAACCAGTCGATCAACTCGCTCGGCGGGAGGAGCAGGCCCGCTGCTGGTACCCAGGAAAGAAATTGAGACAAGGTCAGTCGCTTTCCTTCCATTTATAGCAAGGCTGTACTGCTTCTAGAACGTAGGCACTAAATACAGTGAGTGCGTTGACTGGATCCATGAGTGATTGGCTCTGGGTGCCTTGCACCAGGCAGGTTGCGGCATGTGAGTGATGGACTGAAGTGGGAAGAGACTTGAGGCGGGTGGACCCATGAGAAGCCTCCTGCAGTAGTCTGGGGGAGAGGTGCTATGTTGTATTGGGGGGAGACTGTGAAAGGGGAGAAAGGGGTTCTGTAAGAGACAGCACGAAGGTAGAAGTGATAAGACTTGATGGTAGTTTGTAAGAGTAGGGAGTTTAACATGACCTTGAGGTTGTGAAACTGGGGGGCTGAGAAGATGGTGGTGCCTTCAATAGGAACAGAAGCTCCAAGAAGGGAGGCTTTGATGGCAGAAAATGAGTTTGCTGCGCCAATCCACAGTGCAAGGCTTTCAGCCACGAGCCAGGGTATGTGAGTAATAGGAATGACCCAGAGCAGAGGCTCAGATCCATTGGAAATACTCCAGAGCGCATCAGGGGAGAGGGGCCCTCTGATTATCCCTCCTTAAATATAATTCTTAAATTGCAAAAATATGGAAAGGCAAAGGAAGATGAGCATCTTGGAAATTTTGCCTGATAAAATAGCTTTATGGGAATTTCCTTAGTCTTCTTTGTGAAGCTGGATGAGTTTCACTCATTTCTAACCAATAGTAGACCAAAGGAACAGAAAAAAACCACTTAGGGTCGTAATGAGTTGAGCAACATAATGAGCATTTTATTGAAGGGATTGTAAAGAGAAACCCTGGAAAACCCTGTGGGGCTGGAGCTGTGAATGTCTTTCTTGCTTTGGAGGCTGTGCAGGAGGTCACTGGGTCTATCGTGGTGTACCAGTGTGCAGTAAAGAGAGGGAATGGTGGATCCAGATATAACCAAGGATAACCCTTAGCAGTAGACTGACATAGCCCTTAGATTGTCTTTGTCATTCTGTAAAGAGAAGTCCAATCGCCAAAGAGATTTTTTTTTTTTTGCCAAGAGGTTTTTCCACGAATTTCAACTTTTTTCGATGGCCAGTCCAACAGACATTCGCTAAGTTGCCAGCCCCCTCGGGATGGTTGTTGATACATTATTATTGTTCAATCATTTTTTTCAGTTATGTCCAGCTCTTTGTGACCCCGTCTGGGGTGTTTTTGGCAAAGGTACTGGAGTAGTTTGCCATCTTCTCCAGCTCATTTTACAGATGAGGAAAGTGAGGTAGGCAGGGTTAAGTGATTTGCCCAGGGTCACACAGCTAGTAAGTATCTGAACGTGTGTTTATGCTCAAATATTAGTGACTCCAGGCCCAGTGCTGTCTCTTCACCTAGTTGCCTCTGTTGATACATTAGGAGTATAGGAATTGGCTGCATATGCACTTGAAATAGTCATAATTGGCTGGAAAAGAAAAGAGAAAGAGCAATAGTAATACTTCCTTCCCACTCAGTTTCTCCAGGCCCCTCTCTCAGGAGCTTTGCTCCAGCTGCACCCGGAGAGGAAGGCCAGGATTTAGCTGACTGAGGGTCATTTCCACCTGAGAGTTGACATTTGTTTAGCAGAGGTTCTGATTCCTGCAGCTACTTCCCCAGTTATTGTTCATGAGCATTCGGAGTGCGAAATTTGAAGTCTTACTGTTGATGCTTAACTCTAAGAGGGAGAAGATCAGCAGCATAGCTGAAATCCCTTGCCCAGAAACCTAAGAATAGGAAGAAACAAAAAGAATGTTAGTTCACTGGAAGGCTTCTGTAAATTCAGGGAAAGTATAGAGATTGAGCTAATAACATCTATCTCAACTAAGAAAAAAATGCCTCCCCTCCCTTCCCCTCCTCTCCTCTTCTGTCTTCTCCCCTCCTCTTTCCTCTCCCCCCCCCTTTTAAATAAGTAAGCTATTTCTGTGTAATTCAGTACACATTTATGTAATGTCCCCGTGGCTGGAGATTCCCATGCTGACCTCCTCCTTGTCCCCTGAGAAGGAGGCCTTCTCTTAGAGGACTGTGTAGCAAGAAATTGGTGAATCTTAACAGAGATTTCACCTGGGTCCATGCAGAGTGATACATGAATGTCCCTGGGCATGTGAGCTTTCAAGGTGCAGTAGAGGCAGGACAGCCGAACGTGGCAGCAGGTTGGCACTTCCTCCGGCCCACCATCTTCTGGACAGCAGGCGTCAGATGGTTGAGGGAGTTTCTCCAGCAGAGTGGATAAACAGTGCTGAGCCAGTGGGGGAGGGCTGCAGATTTTCTTGGCTGGCCGTTGGTGGCATGGGCTCCACAGAGCTGGGCTTAGTAACTTCCAGCCGTTCTGTTCCCTCTAGGGTCGAATGGCAAAATCCTCCTTTTGGCATTTAAACCTCTCTCATCTACATGTTATTAAATGCCTTACTGTGCAGTTCCATCGATTCCCATTTCTGTTTGTTTGGGGGACCGGCTGCCATCGTGTCTGGAATACGTTCCCTCCCTGACTCTGAATGGTAGAATCTTTGGTTTCTTTCAAAACTGAGCCCAGGATTCACCTTCAGCCTGAAGACTTTCTTGGTCTCTTCAGCTTGCTAGTGCCTCCTTCTCCTGATAACTTTGGGGTGTGTGTGTGTGTGTGTGTGTGTTGGTTTCTTTGTAGAATGTATGTATGTAACTTCATTGAGGGTAAGGAGTGTATCATTTCTGTTTTCGTATCCTCCAGCCCTCTCAAAGTGTCTGCTACACACACACACACACACACACACACACAGACACACACACACACACACACACACACACACACAGACACACACACACACACAGACCCACCATGTAATAAATACTTGTTGAGTGATGTGGAGAATTCTAGCTTCCAGCCTCTGCCTGTGGCAGAGATATGGCACCACCCGTCCTCTTGGATAATGGGAGTTTTGCATTGAGTATAGAACTTTCTTTCTCACTCCATGTGTGGAAGTAATAACACTTTTATAACTTGGTTGACACAATGTATCGGAAAGAGAGGGTAGGTACAGGAACCATCAGTTGAATGAGTCATACCTTAATAGGAGAGGACCTGGATGGATACTGCAATAGAGTACAGTGATTGACAGCCACCCCTGTCCATGGTCTGAGCTGCTCATAGAAGAACGCACCGGCCCTGCTGCTAATATATGATCTCACAGAAATGGCACTGGGGCCCCATCGATTTGGAAAGTGCAGATTGCCGCTGCCCAGGCCTGCCCATTCTGCATGGCTCTTCTTCCTGTGTTCCCACAGATTCACCACAGAGCGTGCACCCAGCGTGCTGAGGGCTTCCTCGATAATTGTTCCATCCTCCCAAGGGCACCAGCAGGTCATCCCTCACCGTCTCCCTCTGACCAGCTCGTCTTCTTTTCCCAGCCTTACATGCCTTGATGATTTCTCTTGCTTCCATTCTTTGGATTTTCTTGTCCCTTCTGTGTTGCGTCCTATCTGTACTTGCTGCGCACTTCTCCATTTCTCTTTGTGTGTTACTGTTCCTTAATTTTTCAGAGACTCTTATTAATTATATTAACAAGAAGCAATAGAAAAAAACAAATCTCTTCTCCTTGAAAGTGTGGTTGTCATGTCAGATTTCAGTCTGGGTTGGATGACATGACAGTCTAGAGTTTCATTCCTTATAGGATGTTAACACTGGAAAAAGATGTAGCAGGTGGGGATACTTTGAACACCCTTCCCCCTTATTTGTAAGCAGTGGTAAGATGGAAAAAGAGTGCTGTGCAGGGGCAGGGTGGTCAAGGATCTTTCTCTTGTCTCCTCTTCCTTATGTAGTCATGTCCTACTCTTTCCTTACCAGACTTGGAGGCTCGGTGGCTGTGGGTGGAGATGGGGAGTTGCCGCAGTGATTTCTCCCTGCTGTAGTCATTGCAGGTATCTTGCCCAAACAGTGGCAAGCTGAAGCAGATATTCCTTAATGAGGACCTGGGAAAGTGGAAATGCCTGATCCAAGGTGAAGCCTTATCTTTGCCTAGTAGTGTTGATCTCTTATTTCACCATCGAAGAACATATCTGTCAGCAACAGAATGATGCCAATTATTGTACAAGAGGCACTGACAGTGTGCTCCCAAGGCCATCTCATTCCTAGGGCACTTTTTTACCTAAAAGTGACATATCAAAGAATGGGTCATGGCTGGCGCAAATGAGGTAGGCCCTTTTTTTTTTTGAGGGGGTTGAGGCAATCAGGGTTAAGTGATTTGCCCAGGGTCACAAGCTAATGAGTATCATGTATCTGAGGCCAGATTTGAGCTCAGGTCCTTCTGACTCCAGGGCCAGTGCCCTATCCACTGCACCATTTAGCTGCCCCAGAGGTAGACACTTTTGAAGGCTCTTATCTCCAAGCTCTGGCCCTTTTCTTTCCTTTTTTTTCTTTTCCTTTTCCTTTATTTACTTTTTTTTTTTGGTGAGGCAATTGGGGTTAAGTGACTTGCCCAGGGTCACACAGTTAGTGAGTGTTATGTGTCTGAAGCCGAATTTGAACTCAGTTCCTCCTGACTCCAGGGCCTGTGCTCTATCTGCTGCAGTCCTTAGCTGCCCCTTCTGGCCCTTTTCTAAAGAAAAACTGCTCTCTTACCATTTATTTTGCTAGAGGGGCTATGCTGTGTTATGGTGGCTACTCAAATTTCAGGACTGCTTGCTGCTGAAACAGAGAGATCCAGAATATATGTGCTGATAAAAAAAAAGGTTCTAAGAAAATAAATGTTTTTGCCTCTTCTGGGAGTGCTCTTTTCAGCAAAGTTATCTTTTTAAAACTCTCTTGTTTCTTCCTTAATCCTCCTTTCCCTACTTGGCAAAGTATCAACATTTTAGTTTACCACTTTGCTCCTTGTTAGTGCCCTTGTTTGCTTGAGTGATTTTATTGCTTTCCTGGCGGTTGTGAGTCCCACACGACTCCCAAGGCCGTCTCCATTTTGTAACCTCACTCCACTCCCAATGCCCTGATTCCATTTGTAGTGCAATGAAGCACTCAGGATGAATGACTGAATGCTGAAACATGTCTCAAAGAGTGAACCTTAAAAGGGGTACCTTGGAGGAAAAAACTAACAAATCCATTTCTGTGCCCAGAGATGCAGCTTTCTGACCCTTATAAGTTTTCTTTTATTAAAATAACAATAATTTATTCTAAATTTAATTACCACCAATTAAAAAAAATCAGATGTGCAGACTAGATTATAAGCTTCTGAAGAATGAGGATTTTTTGTTGTTTCTTCCCACCACCTCAGCTTCCCTTCCTCCTCCAGTATGAAGCATAATGCTTTACCTCTGGAGGGACTCAATAGTGAATGACTTCTTTAGTTGTTTTATTCATAACATTTAGAAAACACTGAAATCTAACTCCAATTCCTTGTTGTGGTATGGAAGTGACCCATGGGTTCTCTGAGGCAACATAAGCTCTGGAATGCCATGAGGCATTTCATTAGTATTTATAGTCCTGAGAAACATGCTCTATCTCCGTCATTCAAGGCTCAGGAGATTATTGTCACACTGTGGTGGATAAAGAATTGTCCAGAGTCCCAAATGCCTGAGTCCAAGGCCAGTGGCTGACCCAGCCTGGGCTCCACCTCTCAGTGCTGAAGGTGCCTCTTTAAGACCACAAAGCTCAGGGCAGAGGCCAACCTGTTTTCGTAGATACTAATGCAGTCACATGATGGGACCTATAATAAGAATAATAATTATGATAATGATAAATATTAACAATAATAATGACCACCTTCCCTTTTATTTCTACAGCACTTTAAAGTGGTCAAAGGGCTTTATATGCATTATCTCTAGCTAAATGAGAAAAGTGTCCTAATCACGGGTCATGGGCGAAGAAATTTTGGCTTCAGCAACTCTTATAGCCAGCCAGTGAAGCTGTACGTGGGGAGGGAATGCTGGTGGCTGACCTCGTAGATCCCTGCAGTAGTGACAGCACATCCGTGGCATTTGCAGAGCTGTTGGGGCTTTCAAAGCACTGATCTGCTCACCAAGATGCCTCCCCAGAAAGGGTATCCACCAACAAAGGACAAAGTGTTGTGGTTGCTCTTGAAGATATCATAATCTACAGAAGGAAAACCCAGAATGACTCCCATCAGTCCAGTCATGAGCTGAATAGCCTGAAGAAAGAAAACACCAAGAAGAGTGAAAAGTATTAATCTTCTTCCTTATCAGAGTCTGGGAATTGTGCCTGTTGTTGTGTGGTTGTTTCAGTCACGTCTCACTCGTCATGACCCTATTTTGGGGTTTTCTTGGTGGATCTACCGGAGAGAGTTACTCTTTCTTTCTCCAGCTCATTTTACAGATGAGGAACTGAGGTAAACAGGGTTAAGTGACTTGCCCAGGGGCCTCACAGCTAGTAAGTGTCTGAGGCTAAATTTGAATTCAGGGAAGTGAGTGTTCCTGTGCTATCCACATGCCACTTAGCTGGGCACTGAACCTTAGAAACCTCTTATCTCCACTGTCAAATGTGTGCATTTTGCAAGCATAGAAACACTGTGTTATTTAGGTGTTCCCTAGAAAACATGATCCATGACCCTTTGAGCCACAAACAGGAGTTGGAATGTTTTGTTGTGTTCTTTAAACTTTTAAACATGACAGTCTGTGTCTGAAGCTCTGGACTCACGTGGACCAAGATTTTTTCTTCTTCTTACCTTTTGCTAAAAACAAAAAGTTGACCAAACCAAGACTAATTAAAAAATAATTTAAAATGTCTTATTGATTTTTTTTCAACTTCACTGTAACCATTGCAGCTTCTTACCTTGATCCAAAAACCTCTACCTCACAACCATAACAACAATGTTAGGCGAAACAGACACATCCGCCATGACCAAAGCGAATGGCTGTTGATAATCTGCATATCTCCTCTTGTAGGCGGTTGATCCATACCCTATGTACTGAGAAATGCCTCATTGTTGTTATATATATGTCTGATCACTGTACATCTTCACTGTCTCGGTACACATTGGACTAGAGGCAGAATGGCATAGCTAACCTCAAATCTAGGAAGACCTGGGTTCGAGTCTCACCTCCAACACATATTGATTGTGTGACTTTGGGCCAGGCAGTCAGCCTCTCAGTGCTCTAGGCGGACTCTCTAAGCCGAAGCCACAGAGAAGGCTCTCGCCTGCATTAGTGGAAAGTGCTTCCTCACCTGGGAGTTGCCTGTACCCAGTCCATTTCTCCATCAGGCTTTTATCAGAAATGTTTGATGCCAAGATTGACCTCCTCACTTAGCAGCTTCCCTCCTTATTCTAGTTGCACTGGTTTTTATTTTCCTGCAAATTATTTTCAATCATTTTTGCAAATCACTTACAAATTACAGTTTACACATCAGTTTTACAAAACTGAAATGACCTGTTTTGTCCACTGTGGGCTCTTCTGTCCCTTTCTTGGTTATGAATTCTCCTTCTAACTAATGATCTTACAAGTTGCCCCAATGTTTTTTCCTGTGACGTGACTTTTTACATTTTATCCATTTTTTGGTATTGTATATTGCAGGATGATATTCTGAATCTATTTTCGGACAATCTCGTGTCCAGTTTTCCCAGTAGTTCTTGTCAAATTGGAAAACCTTTCTTGTTCTCATTTCTTGGGCTTAACGAATTTTGAGAGGCTATGTTCACTTGCCTCTAGTGTTGTTTAAATAGCCTGTTCCATTAATCTACTTATAAATTTTTTAACTGGTACCACATAGTTTTGATGGTTATTTTTTAAAACATATTTTAAAATCTGGTAACGTTAGACCCCCTTTTATTCCTACATTTATCATAATCATTTCCCTTGAAATTATTGACTTTTTTCTCTCTCCAAATGAAGTTATTATTTTGTCTAGTTCTATAAAGAAATCCATTGATAGTCTGGTATAACACCAAATCTGTAAATGAAATTGACAGTATTTTTTTTAATCATATTGATGCTGTCTGTCTATGAATGTTGAATAGTCTTCAGTTATTTAAGACTTCCTTTATTTTTGTAAAAAGTGCTTTATAGTTATATATCTTGAATATGTCTTGGTAGCTTGATTCCAAATTATTTTGAACAAATAAACCATTTAATAAACATTTATTAAGTGTTTAATCTGTTCTAGGAATTTAATAGTTATATGAATGGAATTTTTAAAAAATTATTTCTTCCTTGTTTTGGTTAGTTATATGTAGAAAGGCTGATTATCTGGTCAGTTTGTTTGTATGTTGCTATGTTATTGAAACTGTTGTTTTAGTTGATTTTGTGCTTGTTTATGAGCTTTTTGTCTTAGCAGCAGCCAGTTTTTGTGAAGGTTCCATGGAATTTTTAAAAAGATTATTTCTTAATATTTCCCTCCAATAATCTCAAAAGACCTAACATGACTCTTTTTTTCTAATATTCTATTAAAATCCATACTTTTTGGGGGGAAATTATTCTATTATATTTGTTTAAATCTGGAAGAGGCATGTTAAATTCCCCCTAAATTATTTTCTTTTTACATAGATATCTAGAAATTGCATTCATTTTTCCTTTAAATTTTTAAATGTAATTCAATTTGCACATATATATTTAATGTTGATATTTTTCCATTATCTACAGTAGGAATTAGCAACCTAGAAATTATGAATTTGCTTTTAAAAATAATATTTTGATAATTGAATTTCGATATGATTGGTTTCTTTTATAATCCTATTTATCTTAATTTCTGCATTTAGAAACATTATTTTGAGAAGGGTTCCAGAGGTTTTGCCAGAGTCTGCAGGAGTCCAGGATGTGAAAAAAGGTTTAGAATGACCCTTTATAATAGGCATTTAAAAAGTTCCTGACAAAAAAAGTTAAGAACTCCTGATCTACAGTACAGTGGCTCAAAACAGAATGCTCTTTCCCTATGTGATCTCTTATCTGTATTTATTAATTTTGTTTTCTTGTGTAAGATCATATGGAATTTACCTGGATGGCATCCTTGTTTGAAGGAAATCAGGTAGGGGAAGTGTCACGCTGTATAATTTGTCTCCCAGATGGCTTGGTGGGGAGATATTGAACGACACTCCCTACATACCTCAAAACCTGTAATTCTGAACCAGCAGGATGGGAGGTGCCCCAAATGACCTTTGCAGACTGAAGACCCTGGTGGTGGTACTCCTGCCATGCCAACATTGGTGTTCCTGGGTCCTAGTACCCAGATTGAACCCCCTTTCCTCCCACATTTAAATCTGGCTTTGTTTGAATCAACTCCAAACAAACCTTAAGGCTATGTCTGTGTGATTTCTGGCCATTTCTCTTGGGAGCAGCAAGGGAAGCTTCCAGAGCTGCGCTCTCCGGTTGAATTTTATATTTGTGATTAGACTTTACCCAGTGAGAGTCATAAACTTCATCTTCCACACTCTCAACCCCTGGCCCGCTAAATCATGTAAATACAAGAATGACATTCCAATGAGAGCTGACTTACCCATAGTGTTTTCCCTTCTCTAAAGAGTAAATTTGATTCAGTCGTTGTAGCTGAGTTTACAAACTGTGTAGTACTTAGGGTCTGAGGACTGTTAATTTGAGGATACTGACCCACCATGGACTGGTTTGCCACATTGACCAGAAGTAGAGGGTATGAAAAGTTGAAGATTCCAGTATTACTTGGTAGGTATGGATTAGGAGGATTTTCATGAACTTTGTCAGGCCACGAGTGAGCTGCTAGGGCTGTTGCATCTAAGATACTGTGAAACATATTAGGAGATGATGGATTTACCCAGAAAAGAATAAAAAAAATCTTAACTTACTTAATTTTGGTTATTGATGCCAGTGAAGGAGAATAGGGGTACACAGAAAGGGTGATAGCAACCAGCCCCCAAATCCTTTACGTTTGGCTTTGGCCTAGATCCGAAGGAATCAGGGAGAGTAGTTGATTTGTGTCCCTTTTAGTTTTGGCTTAATCTGATACTGAAAAGAATGGCTGTCTTCTGAGTCTCCAACTGATAGAACCTAGAAGTGGTTTAGACTTTTGCTAGGTGATGGAAATGTTAGCTTTGGCACGCAGACATTTCTGTCAGTCATCCACAAAGTAGGTAGTCTACATGTGAGTTATTGAGAGTTGATCATATCCCGTTTTTATCCTCCCTCTTTGGAGACAGATTCTTTCTGGGCATCCTGACCAGTCTTTATTCTGCAGAAGGTCTGAGGATGCCAGATTCTTTGTCCTCATGTCTCCAAGCTCAGTATACAGGACAGCACATTTGGCAAGAAGATCAGGGATTAAATCATGACTCTCCTACTAGCATCCTAGGGAAATGAACTTTGCTGAGGTCTCCATCTTGTCTGTCAGTGATCAGACCCATTTATTGCTCTGAGGTAAACCCTACTGAAGTTTTGAGAGAAAAGGATTTCCGGAGTGCCCAAATTGAGGGGCTCTGTTTGTAATAGAGGCTCTGTTACACCGAGTAGCTCTGCAACCAGAGGCAAGGCCTAGACCCATGGGGCATGATGGAAAAAATACTAGATTTCAAAATGGAGGATGTGGGCTTGAAGCCTGTGTGACTTTTAGTAAGTCCCTTAAACTTTCTGGGCCTCAGTTTGCTTCTCTGTGAAGTGAAGGACTGGACCAGTTGGCCCCTAAGGCCCCTTCTGGCTCCAAGTCCATGGCCTGTGATCCTATTATCTCTTCTGGGTCTCAATTTATTAATCCCTAAGAAGATTTCCTCTGTGGTCAGCCAGTCAGTCAAGCATTTATTCAGTGCTTACTGTATGTCAGGCACTGTGCTAAGCACCAGAGATAGAAGGAAAAGGGGAAAAAGTAGTCTCTGACCCCAAGGAGCCCATGTTCTTGGGAGGTGAGAAACATGTAAATAACTAGGTACATACAAGATAGAGAGTAGATGAAAGGTAATCTGAGAGGGAAGAGCATTAGATTGGAGGGAGGACCAATTTTTTTTTCTGTCGCGGAAGGTTGAGTTTTGAGCTGAGGCTTGAAGAAAGCTGACAGGTGTGAGGGAGGAAGCAGAGCTTGCTAGGCCTGGAGTGACAGCTGAGAGATGAAGGGTTATGTGTGAGGACCTCCAAGGATGACATGTAGCTGGATGACAGAGTTTGTGGAGGGGAATAGGTTGGGGAAAGGGGGTAGGTTATGAAGGCCTTATCTGCTGAGGATAAGACTTCTTTGTGTTTAAAACTGGAGCCACAGCAGCTCATTGAGCCGGGGGATGACATAATCAGACCTAGAATTTAGAAAAATCACCTTGGCAGTTTGGTGGAGGCTAGATTGGATGGGAGAGATGAGTCTGCAAGACCAGTTAGAAGGCTGTTGTAAGAGTCCAAGTAAGGCTTGAGGAGGGCCTGAGCTAGGCTGGTGGTTATATGAGAGGAGGGAAGGGAGCATATTCAAGAGATGTTGGGAAAGAAGAAATACATTTGGCAGTGGGTTGCATCTGTGGTTTGAGTGAGGGGGAGGAGTCAGGGATGATTTTGAGGTTGGAAGCTTGGGTGACTGGGAGGACAGTGGTAGAGAAGTTCAGAATGGGGGAGGTTTTTTTGGGAGAAGATAATGAATTCTATTTTGGGCATGTTTTGGGCATAAGATACTTCTAGGATTCCAAATCAAGATGGGCAGGAGGCAGTTGGAGATGTGTGACTGTAGACCAAGAAGACCATGGCAGGCTAGATAGAGCTGGGAATCTCCTGCCGAGAGATGAGCACTGGATGAATAACACGAATAATCGTAATGATGACTAGCACTTCTGTAGCACTCTAAGGTTTGCAAAGCGATTCACACAGGCCATGTCTTTTGATCCTCACTGCAGCCCTGGGAAGTGGGTTCTCTTATTCTCCCCATTTTACAGATGAGGAAACTCAGAATGAGAGAGGGCGACTTGGTCTGTCACACATTTAGAAAGTGTCTGAGGCAGGATCTGTGCCCAAGTCTTCCTGACTTCAGATCTGTTTCACTACCCACCATTCCAAGTGAGGCAGGGGAAAGGGGAAAAGGGAAAGGGCCCAGGAAGGAGCCTCTGGGACCTGTGCAGACCACTGGTTGGCTGCTGTCCCTTGTTCTTGAGAGGGCCAAATGACATCCCTGTGCCAGAGCCAGGTGTTAGTGCGTCCAGCTGTGGCTGACCAGGCCAACCAACCACAGGCTGGGCACAGAGAGTTGCTGTGAACATCTGGGGTGTATTCTCTAAATTTGTTCATCTTGTACTTCTTTTGAGCTACTTCAATTCTGCTTTGCTCATAGAGCACAGCACCTTTTCTGATGTGAGCATGCCGTGCTGAGTGGTCCTGTGCCAGTGTCTCCCGTGTCACACAGTCAATTCTAGAGTTCTTAAGAGAGACCTTGAGAGTGTCCTTGTATCACTTCTGACCACCATGTGAATGCTTGCCCTGTGTGAGTTCTCCTTAAATAGTCTTTTTGGCAAGCGTACGTTTTGCATTCGAATGACGTGGGCAGCCCATCGGAGTTGCACTGTCTGAAGCAGAGTTTGAATGCTTGGCAGTTTAGTTGGAGAAAGAACCTGCCAAGTGATGTTCAGAATCTTCCTAAGATAATTCAAATGGAAGTGATTCTGTTTCCTAGCGTGGTGCTGGTATACTATCCAGGTTTCACAGGCATGCAACAATGAGGTCAGCACAATGGCTCTGTAGACCTTCAATTAGTCAGTCTAATACCTCTTCTCTTCCATACTTTCCTTTGGAGCCTCCCAGACATTGAGCTAGCTCTGGCAATGTGTGCATCAACCTCATTCTCAATGTGTACATCCCTGGAAAGTATGCTATCAAGTTAAGTGAACTTATCCACATCGTTCAAAACTTCTCCATTTCCTGTAACCAGTTGTTCCACATGTGGGTGGTGTGGTGGTGGCTGATGGCGCACCTGTGTTTTCTTGGTGTTAGTTGTCAGGTCAGCATTCGCACAAACAGCAGCGAATTGATCCATACTTTGCTGCATCTCAGCTTCAGAGACTGCGTTGAGTGCACAATCATCTGAACACAGAAAATCACGCACCAACACTCCCTCTGCTTTGGTCTTGGCTTGTAGTCTTTTCAAGTTGAAGAATTTACCATCAGTGTAGTAGCTGACCTTGATGCCATGTTCATCCTCATTGAAAGCATTGAGGGTTAGGCACAGACAGTGAACAAGACTTGGATGAAGAATCAGTAAGGAAGACTATGAAAGCACATTCATATCGATTGGAGGAGAACTAGGAGAGAGCAGTGTCATGAAAATCTGGAGCGGAGAGAGTGTGCAGGAGGAGGGGAATGCTCAGTGTTGAATTTAGTAGAGCCCAGCGGGCTGAGGACTGAGAAAAGGCCATTGGGTTTGGCCATGAAGAGGTCGTGCGTGATGACTTTGGAAAGGTCAGAAGCCAGATGCAGAGGGTTCTGAAGGGAGAGGCAGGGAAGTTGAGGTGCTTATGGCGGGTGGCTCTTTCTCCAGGTGTTCAGCCGTAAAGGGGAGGAGACTGATGTGAGAAGGGAGGAAGGGGAGGCTGTGAGTTTGGCTATCAAGAGGAAGAGAGATAGAGGATAATAGCTTGGAGATACTAGGTCTGGTAAGGGTGTTTTTTTTTTTTGTCTCTAAGGATTAGGAGACTTGGACATGTCTGAAGGAGTTTGGGAAAAGGCGATTGAAGATTTTAGAAGATAGAGGAGTTATTGAGGAGGACAGAGGGGATGGGATCAAGTGACTAGGGCAGAGGACGAGAGAGTGGGAGATGATGTCAAGGAGTTCTGAGATGAAGGGAAGTGGAGAAGAGAGGACTCTCTTACGCCATTTATTATACACAGATTATTTTAGGAAGACATGCTCCAGATGGCTTATGCCAGCCATAGGTCTTTCCATTGCCCCGATGTTCCCTGACTCACAACCATGTAATGTCATGTCATTGAGAATATTGGTGTTTCAGAAAGAAAAAGAAAAAGCAAGAAAAAGAGATGGATTATTGTATCAGGGAGCAGCTTAGGGCCAATGAACACACCATGTACTTTCCCCAAGGTAATCTAGTCAATTTGCTTCTTCCTTTTCAGTTCAGGGCCAAGAACATTGTCTCTCTGTAGCACCTTCTGATGATACATGGATAAAAACAAAGGACTTCTCATCCAGTTGTATATGACATTATTGGCAGTGTGAAGTCTTCATCCACTTGGTGTGTCCTGTTTGGATTGTTAGGCTGATCTCCTTTAAATGTCCATGGATATCTTACTGAGAAGGCTCTGTCTTGTTCTGGAGCTTGATGCAGTCAGCAAAATATCATCTGTTTGCCTGCCGCCATTTTAGATTATTGAAAAGACATTCTCCATGACAGAGGTAGATGTCTTTGCCAGGCTTGACATCTACATGTTTTCTGCTTCCCTTGATCTTGACCTTCTGGGTTATAGGATAAAGTTTTCTTGATGATTGCACCATTACTGCAGCCTCGTGTGAGCTTAACTTAGGCGTGGAGGATGACTCCTTGTTGGAGCACAGCCTGTTATTTAGGAACATGACATTGGCAGCCATGTACAAGGTGTCTTGGAGAAAGGGACAAAATGAAGCCCAGGGACCAGTCAGGAGGGGCTGTTGCAATAATGCAGATTAGAGATGGTGAGACCTTGAACCAGGCAATTTGCTGTATGAGTGGAGGGAAGGGGACAGATTGGTAGGTGTTGTGAAGGTGGAGTCCACAAGAATTGGCAGCAGATTATCCAGAAAGGGCAAGAGAAATGGAATACTCAGGAATTACCCTAAGGTTTTAAACATGGGTGACTGGAAAGATGGTGGTACTCTCAACTGAAACAAGAAAGTTTGGAGGAAGGAGAAGTTTAGGAAGAAAGACAGCTCTCTTTCACGTGGAGTTTGAGCTGTCTCTCAGACATACAGCCACATGAGTATTGCTGTTTTTGGCTCATCACTCAAGGAGTGGCCTTGACTCCCCTGTGAAAGGCTGGCTTGTCCTGAATCAATCCAATCAATCTTGTCCAGGGGATAAGTAACAGTTGTAAAGCATTGCTCTCAGCTTAGTGTTGATATTTATGTTTGGTCTTTACTTGATGGCTGTCATGAAGTACTCCACTCATGACACTGAACCACAAAATCATGTAAATGTGACAAATAAAGTTTCCAATGAGAGCTGACTAACTAGGGTCTTGCCTACTTTAAAGAGTGAAGCTGATATCGTTGGAGTTGAGTTTGCAAGGTGTACTGTGAAAATCAGACATTGGTCCTGTATTTTATATTTCATTCCATTCTGTAATTGACTCTGTTCTGTATTTTATATAACAACCTAAGCCTTTTCTTTGTCTCTGAGTGAAGAAGCTTATGAGTTTAAAAGTTGTCTTCCTCTCTCATAGTTGCTAAAAGTTTAGTCTCTGTATCGACTTGTAATTAAAGAAAAATTTAGAGCTAAGTTTAGAGGTTTGGTACTCTCATCAAACACTTTAATTCTAAGGGAATTGTTATCTCAGCACCACCTGCAAATCACTTTATGCCCAGGAAACTTGTTATCCCTCCTGTCTTCATCTCCTGAGAAACTCTATGACATCTGTGTTATCTTTGAGGGCCTACATGCCGACCTAGTCCCATCTTAGCCTATCCTGGCCAATTAAAAGGGGGGGGGGTCTTATCTCATTCCCAGGAGCCAGTGGGTCTGGTCCACTATCAATGGCCTGAGGATGCATCTGGATCCCATAAATCAATGAAGCATTCCTTGAAGACAGAGAGGGGTGGTGTTGGCCCTACATGTCTATCAGGCCCCTTTCCTGATGGAACCAATCATAATGTACTCACCACCCTCACCCCCCTGCCCCGTGATGCTGCCAATCCTTTACCGATTGTGTTATTTCCTCATTTACCCTGTTCTGTTCTTTGTTCTAATCTTATAAAAAGGAGCTCTATCTTCTCTTTAAAGTTTTTGGCTTAACTGAGGCACCCACTGGCCCATTCTGTTAACTGAATTAAATCTCAAATAATTTGTATTTGGCTCCATACGGTACCTTGTGGATGGGTGGAAAGTTGTGAATTTGACTGATCTTTAAAAAGTTTTTGTCTTTTGAGTGCCTACCAACCCAGGGAAGTAGAAGGGGCTCTCCTCTCTCTACCCTCTCCTCCTTTGGTGGCCTCTTTGCTCGTAAGGGTTCAGTTATCATCTCTACACAGACACACACCCTCGAAGCACTGAAGTAAAATTAAGTGCACCTCTAAAAAGGTCATCTTTGAAAGGGCCCCCTCGTGGGACGTCTCTGGTGCTGCTGACCTCGATTGCCCTTGAGACGCTAGGTAGAAGAAAGACGGAGTACACGTTTGTTAAGCGCTCACTATATGCCGGCCACAGTACTAAACACTTTAAAAAATATCTCATTTGATCTTCACAACAATCTTGGGAGGTAGGTGCTGTTATTATCCCTGCTTTACAGTTGAGGAAACTGAGGCAAATAGAGGATCACACAGCTAGTATGTAGCTGAGGTTGGATTTGAACTCAGGTCTACCCAACTGGTCCTAGTGCTCTGCCCATTGTGCCATCTAACTGCCTAACACTTGGTCCTGGAGACTGGAAGACCTGACACGGAATCCTGCCTCAGACCCTTGATTAGCTGTGAGATTCTGGGCAAGTCACTGTGCCTGTCTTAAGCCTCAGCTTTCTCATATGTAAAACAGGGACAGTAACTGATGTGAGGATCAAATCAGATCGAGTGACATAATGCATGTAAAGTGTTTTGCAAACTTTAAATCACTGTATCTCTATATATCTATATACGTAAACATATTTGTGCGTCTGTATGTACGTATGTGCTAGTTATGTGACATGTGTGCTACTGCCAGTCCTGATTCTACTGGTTGGGAACTCTAGCTTGATAGAAAGGCTTGTCAGATGCTTTGTGGATTGTTAGAAACCAATTTGACACTTAAAAAATAAAAGAACCTGTCACTTTTTGTTTTTTCTTGTTTGCCTTTTGGATGACAACTTGACTGTGGTACTGGAAGTTTTAATGACTTCCCCTTTACCTTCAAGTTTCCCCAAATATTCTTTTATTTCCATGAGATGTCATGACCAGTTACTGACAGAGGAGTGCCTGTAAGCACTGTCAGCATTTATAGTTTTGTAAATGTTTGTGGGATTTGAAGATTTCTACCATCCTGTGATTTGTTGCTGTGACAAACTTGTTCTTATGTTGGGCCAACTGCACTGTTTCCTGTAAAAAACTAAAATTGTGAAAGCTGAGGTTTCACTTCCTAATAAAGAGGCCATGGGACAGTGGTATTTGGAAAGGAGTGTATTTTTTAGAGGAAAAAAATCAGTACAACTGATGACATTGAAAAAGTTTGAAGACTGAGTGGTGTGTCACCTGTGGACCTCCTACCTCCATGAAGGGGGTGTCCTCTCATATCTCGTTATTTGAGTCATGCTTGATCTTTATGATTGCTGTCACATTCACTTTTGATTTTTTGGTGTGTAGTTATTTTTTCCATTTACTTTGTAGTTGTTGTATATATTGTTTTCTTAGCTGTTTACTTCACTCTGTATCAATTCATGTAGATCTTTTCATGCTTATCTGTATTCGTCACACACATTATTTCTTATTTATTTTTCCCCATTTAATAGCATTTTATTTTTTCCATGTAAAGATAGTTTTCAACATTTACTTTTATAAGATTTTGAATTCCACATTTTTTTCTTCCTTCTTTCCCTCCCCCCTCCCCAAAATGGCAAGCAATTTGATGTAGGCTATATATGCACGATCATATTAAACATATTTCCACATTAGTCATGTTGTGAAAGCAGAATCAGAACAAAAGGGAAAAGCCACAAAAAAGAAAACAACAACGACAACAAAAAGAGAAAATGGTATGCTTTGATCTGCATTCGACTCCATAGTTCTTTCTCTGTGTGTATATAGCATGTTCCATCATTGGTCTTTTGGGATTGTTTTAGATCTTTGTATTGCTGAGAAAAGCTAAGTCTATCAAAGCTGTTCATCACAAAATATTGCTGTTACTGTGTACAGTGTTCTCCTGGTTCTGCTTACTTCACTCAGCATCAGTTCATGTGAGTCTTTACAGGTTTTTCTGAAATCTGCAGCTCATCATTTCTTATAGCACAATAGGACTCCATTTCATTCATATACCACAACTTGTTCAGTCCATTCCCCAATGGATGGGCATCCCCTCAATTTCTAATTCTTTGACACCACAAAAAGAGCTGCTGTGAGAATTTTTGTACATGTGGGTCCTTTCCCCATTTTTATCTCTTGGGGATACAGCCCTAGAAGAGGTGTTGTTGGATCAGGGGTATGCACAGTTTTATAGCCTTTTGGGCATAGTTCCAAATTGCTTTCCAGAATGGCTGGATCAGTTCACAACTCCATCAACAATGCCTTACACATTACATTACACACAACAGTTATTTCTTGTAGCATAGAAATATTATGTGACCACATGTACTACTGTTAAACAAACAGTGATGTTTGTTTAACTATTCCCCAATTGATGGGCATCTTGTTCTCTTTTATCACCATGCTGCTCACTCTAGCTTTGATTGATACTGTCTCTCTCATCCTCTTCTCCTGTCTAAATGGAGGGCTGGAGGGTGGAGTACCAAACTCTTTCCAGTGCCTTCCTTTATGCAGGGCAAAAACAGGACTCAGCTCCATATCTGCTGCTCTGCTTGGTGTCAACTCCTCAGAACTGGGTGCCCTGCACCAGTTACATCCTGGTCTGCTCCCTCCCCCTTGCCCTCCTCCCACTTTCTTGCCTCCTTTTATGTTGTCTCCTCCCACATTAGATTGTAAACTGCTTGAGGGCAGGAACTGGCTTTCTTTTTATTAATTGTATCCTCAGTACTTGGTACAGTGCCTGGCACATGGTGAGTGATTAATAAAGGCTTATCGTTTCCAATTCTTAGCTATCTCAAAAACGCTGCTATAAATATTTTGGTATGTATGGGCACTTTTCTTCCTATCTGTGACTTCTTTGGGTAATATAAGCCCAGTAATGGATTCTCTGATTCAGAGTGTGTGGATATTTTAGTCATTTTACTTGAGTAATTCCAGTGCTTTCCAAAATAGTCATATCATTTCACAGCTCCACCAGCAATGTATCAGTGTGCCTGTCCTTCCACAGCCCCTCGAACATTTTGGGGTCTTTTTGCCAATTTTCAGGCTGTGACACAAAGCCTCCTGGTTCTTTTGGTTTGTTATTTCTCTTCATTGGGGCATGCATTTTTTGTGTGTGGTTGTTTTGTGTGGTTTTTGTGATTCATTTTTTGAGAACTGTTTGTTCATATTCTTTGACCACTTATCTATTGGGGAAATGTGTGTGTATATGTGTGTGTGTGTGTGTGTGTATATTTATATGTATATATATATATATACACACACACACACACACACACATATACATACACACATATAACACACACATACATACATATGTGTGTGTAAATGATGGGGCATTAGTATTGGACCCCTAAAAGGCCCTGGACTTTCCCACTTGGCCAGGTCCTTAGTGTTAACCTGGGGCACCTGGCCCTTCCCAGTTAATCCTTTCAGCTGCCCTTTCATTTTGGCCTTCATTGTCTGCACCTGTCCCACCCTGGATCGCCACTCATTGCTTCCATCTAGACCCCTTCTCTGTTAAGTCCAGGTCTGTTACCTCCCCAGACTACTGGATCACGTCCAGATCCTTCCATAGTCTAACTGTATAAAAAGTCTATCTTGCCTCCATTAAAGTGATCAGATTCCTTAAGAGTCTGGCCTGCTTGTCAATATAAGTGTTACAATAGCTCAGATTCTTAAAATCTGGCCGGGGAGAGTGCCACTCTCTCCCACCCCAACTGGTGTTTTAATAAACCTTGTCTCTGACTGAAAGGAGGCTTGGGTCAAATTCTTTTGAGGCAGGACCTGAGCTTTTGCCCTTAAATTTCAGGGTTCCTAGCAACCCTAGACTGCAACATATATGTATATGTGTTTATTCATTGTTGATGTATCTTAGATAACAAATCCTTATTAGAGAATTTGATATAAAGATTTGTTCCCATTCAGTCAATTCCCTTCTTATTCTAGGTATGTTCATTTTGTCTGTATAGAAACATTTCAGTTTCATGTTATCTTTTACTGCCTCTATGTCTGGTTTGTTTAAGAGTATATCTCCTACCCATAGGTGAGAAAGATAGATGATCTGCTTCGCTTCTGTTTTTGAAATATTTTAAAAGTGATACGATCTTTAATGGGTCAGCTAGGTGACAGAGTGGATAGAGTGCTGGGCTTAGAGTTCAAATCTCGCCTCAGACACTTAACTAGCTGTGTGACGCTGAGCAAGTCATTTAACCTCTCTTAGCCCTAGTTTCTCAACTGTAAAATGAGGACATACTGGAGAAGGCAGTGGAGCTGCTCCGGTCTCTTTGGCAAGAAAATCCCAAACAGGGTCACACAGAGTTGGATATGACTGAAACCACTGAGCAGCAGCAACATTGATCTTTAATGTGAAGGTCTCACCATTTGGAAGGCACTGTGCCAGACCCCAGGACATGTGACCAAGAGCGAGAGTTTCCAGAAGAAGGTGGCAGGACACTCCTCCCAATGTTCTCTCGGCAGCGGCCTCGATGTGGCAAATTGCTTGTGCAGTGAGCGGGAGAAGTGTGAGGGGCGGGACAGAGGCAGCCCTTTTCCCTTCCATTAGGGAAGTGGGAGAAAATTGAGCTTTTCCATGTAAATAAGAACCTCTATCTCCGGTAAAGGCAGTTGTATGATTATTGAATCTCAGAGCTGAAATGGACTTCAGAAGTCTTGGCCAACTTGGACCTGAACAGAAATCAGCTTTAGTGGGATAAATGTTCGAAAAGCTGATTCTCTACCTGTTGCCTTTCTTTAAGGGCACAAAGGCAGATTTTGCTACCTACAGAGAAACGGAAAAGCATTCAGGTTCCTCCGTACGAACTGAAAAGCTGCAGGGAGGCACAGGGAGCGGGACAGATGTGGAGGAGAGTGGCAGGGAGAGAGGGAGAGCCAGGCAGCCCACTCAGGGCGAGCCCGAGCCGTCTTCTGGAGGCGTGCTTTCCTGGGGGGGATCTGGGAAGCTCGCTTCTTTCTCTTCTTCTTGAGCAGGGAGAGTTCCCATTTCTTCCTCATCCTTTGGCTGGGAGGGCACCACAGTTAGCTGGACCACCTGCTCCTTCCTTTCTGCTGCAGACAGGAGAAGCACGGTCTGCAACAGAAAGCCAGATGACTTTTCTTGTCATTTAACCGTCAGCACTTCCTAGTTCTTTGTCGGGTCCGTGGTTTCTACATCTTTAATTTAATGGATTATAGGACCATAGACTTAGAGCTAAAAGGGAGTAAAGGGGCCATTAAGTTTAATCCCCTCATTTTACAGAGGAGGAAACTGAGACCCAGAGAGGGTAGGTGACTTAGCCAAGGTCACACAGCATAGCAAGTGGCACACCTTTGTTAGTCCTTCTTACACCGTCCATGGCTATGTCCTGTCATCCTACAGGGCCAGGCCTGTTCCTTGTCCCCATCGTTCTGAAGATGCTTAAAGTCAAGCTATACCGAAAGTTAGCGGGCAACTTCCAGATTCACTGATTGGCTGGCTCTGGGAAGGAGCAGGCCCCTCAGAGGTGATTTAGTCCGGTGAGGATTTGGAACAAGAATCCCCATCCTAGAATTTGGTAAAATGGAAAGGGCTCAGAACTGGGCATCAGGAGACCTGCGCTTTCGTGTCTCTGCTGTTCTTCATTTGCTGTGTGACTTTGGGCAGGCTATTTCTTAGCCTCGACCTCTCGTCTCTAAAATGAAGGCTCACAGGAAACCAGCCCCAAAGCACTCTTTTTAAATGGCCTACCCTGTGATATGGGCATGAAGCAGAAACAGAATTTTGAAAAATAATGCATTGATTATGTACCTACTGTGTATATAGCATTGTGCTAGGAGGTAGAAGGCTTACATAGGACGCAGTTCTTGCCTTCACTTTAGTAGAATTTAGCATATACAGTTTTTAAATTTAAATCCTATCTTCTTGTCTCAACACTTTTTCTGTCATCTGTCATTTCCGTCACCTGCTGTTCATCTCCCTGTCTCCTTTACTCCATAAAAGACCATAGTGTCCTTTCCCCCTTCCTGAAAACCTTTAGGAGGTTGTGTTGAGGGGAAAGGGTACAGGGAGCTTTAGGCATACAGGCTTCATCCTTTTCTGTGCAATTATTGGCGTAGTTTCTTCTAGATTAGGAGTTTCGAGGGATTTTAGAGATCATTAGGGTTCAGTCCACTCATTTTACAAAGGAGGAAACTGAAGCCAGGGTGTGCACAGTAAGTGCTTTAAAGCTTGTTGATGTAACTGACAAGCCCAGAGAAATGTAAATAACATTATGGAGGTAGCAGACCCTGGATTTGTTTTTATTTATGAGGCATTGGGTTTTAAGCTCAAGTTGATTCCAAATTAAACTAAATATCTGGTGTTATATCTAAGACAGATTGAAGCTAATGCTCCATGGTGTCAAGTCAATGTTTATATTGTAAGGTTATGCTACGGTATGTTTGGGGAGAAAGAATGGTGGGAAGGTGTAATTCAACAGGATAAATTTATTCATATGGAAAGGATTGCTGTCAGTTTAGACAACAGCAGTCAGTCAGGTCATGGAATCATGCATGAGGGTCCCAGCAGCCAGCGTACAGTACAGAATCATTCTGGTTCTTCCCTAGCCAGTCTTTCTCTGAAGACATTTTGGGATGATCCTTTTTTTTTTTTTAAGGCCATATGCAAGAATTAGTTGCCTGGGGCTTAGGCTGCTTGGCATTACTTCTTAGTTGCCTGGGTACAAAGCAGCCGTGTATAGTTCCAGGCACTCTTTGTGATGCTTGACTGATGGACCGCTTTGTTCACCTGTATCAACTTAGTATGTCCTTAATGCCATATCCTTATTGAGTATTCTTCTCCTGCTGTGGCTAAGTAAATTTCTCATTTTTGTTAACTGTTGAATGTTTCATTTTGTGCCAGTATTGAACATAAACTATCAAAGGATAAGCCTGAGTCAGGCCCAGCCTTGATAGAGGAAAACCATGAATGGATCGTGGTTCTATAGCTAATAGGTCATGAAATCTTTGGGGTCAGGGCAATACTCACTGTTTGGGTACCAGAGCACCAGGTTTTCCATTCATCCTCTGCGATGCATGCTACCAAGAGGTTCTGGAGAAAAGTGAAAATCAGCATGATGGCCAAAATTCCCTGTAGAATGTCCAGAGAAGGAAGAGTGAGAAAATAATTGGATTTGAGTTTAAGGAGACTCATCGATAGATCATTGAGACTACAGCCTAGGTCAGAATCAGAGGTGGAATCTTAGAGGCCATCCAATCCAACCCCTATATTTTACAGATGAGGAAACTGAGGCCCAGTTTCATTTAAAAAATGGTGAGGTATCATAAGATTGGAGAACAATGTTCCAATTTAAAAAAAAAAACAACAAGAAGAGAATCTTCAAACTTCAGGCCAGTGAGCTTACCTTAACTCTGGGGAAAATTCTAGAATGGACCATTAAAGAGATAGGATGTCCAGAGAGGGAAGTGATAATTACAAAGAGCTGGTGTTGCTTCATCAAGAATAGGTCATGTAGGGCTACCCTAATTTCCTTTTTTTGGACAGAATTATTAAACTAACCCATGAATAATGATGCAGCTTACCTGGATTTTAGCACAGCTTTTGATAAAGTATTTCTTGCTGTTTTTGTGGAGAAGATGGAAAATTAGGGATTAGATGAGAAAAGTTAGACGGATTTAGAACTGGTTAGATGGTTGCACTCAGAGAGTGATTGTTAATGGCTCGATATCAGTGTGGCTTTAGGTCTCCAGTGGAGAGCTCCAGGGATCTGTGCGGTTTAACATCTTTAGCAGTCACTTGGTTAAAGACCCAGGTGGCTTGCTAGCTAAATTTGAAGATTACATCTAATTTGAAGAGGTAGGTATCACACTGCAGGACAGATTAATAATCTGAAAGGATCCTGACAGTCCAGAGCATTGGAGAGAACCTAGGAAGATGGAATCCAGTAGGGATAAGAGTAAAGCATTGTACTTGAGTACAAAAAAAAAAGATCAATTTTGTACAAATGAAGTACAAGATCAGTCAGTGTGCATTTTAAGCACCTACTGTGTGCCAGCTGCTGTGCTAAGTGTTGGGAATACAAAGAAAGGCAGAGACCTGTCTATATCCTAGAGGAGCTTCCAGTCTAATGATTGTGATGGGGGGGGGTGGGGAGAGAGTTAGACAGTACTGAAAGCACAATGTGAATCAGCAGAGCAGAGCGGCAGCCCAGAAAGCTGACACGATCTTGGGCTGCAAGAAAAGACGCAGAGCGACTGTGAAGAGCCCGTGGCCTGCCTTCACCCGATCTCCTCTGGAACGTTTGTCTAGTTTGGAATGTCACAGCTTACGAAGACCTCTGAAGGGTTTGAGAGGATCCAGAGGAAAGCCAGGCCGTGTAAAGATTGGTTGAAGGCTGTAGGGGGGATCCGCCTCAGGTGGGACACGAGAGCTCTGGCCTTGGTTGGAGGGATTTGACTGGTTCTCTTTGGCTCCAGACAGAGCCAGGAACAACGGGCAGAGGTTGCAGAGTGGCTAATGTAGGCGGATGTTGGGCAAACCTTAATGATGAGGACTGTCCAGAGTGGGTGGGCAGCCTGAGGGAGCAGGGGATCCCCTTCTCAGAGGCCTTCACGCGGAAGCCAGTGACCACTTGTTGGTGTTGTAGTGGGATTGCTGTTTGTCCTTTGTGCTCGAAGAGATCCATGACGTCAGTAAGGGGACGCTATGACTTGCAAGTGAATTGGATTTAAGTGAGGGAGGGCTGTGCAGAGTCACCAGCCTCATTTTCACCTCTGAAACCATCTGGGTCCAGTGGCCAGATGTAGATCAGGACAGCTTTGTAGTGGGGACTGTTTTCCCATATAGTCTGCGTCATGTATGTACTACTGCTGAAGTCCCTTCTGATTCAGTGATTCTGCGAAAGGTAAGAGAGCTTGCCCCAAATCCCATAGCTGGTGAATGTCAGAACTGAGACTGAGGCCCATGGCTTCTTGTGCCAGATCCTGTGGTCTTGGGCAGCTAGGCGGCACAGTGGATAGAGAACTGGCCTTGAAGTCAAGAGGACCTGAGTTCAAATCCAGCCTCAGACCAAACACTTGACACTTACTAGCTGTGTGACCCTGGGCAAGTCACTTAACCCCAGTTGCCACCCACAAAAAAAATAAGATTGCTTTTGGGGGCAGCTAGGTGGCATAGCGGACAGAGCACCAGCACTGAAGTCAAGAGGACCTGAGTTCAAATCCAGACTCAGACCAAACACTTGACACTTACTAGCTGTGTGACCCTGGTCAAGTCATTTAACCCCAATTGCCTTAAAAAAAAAAAGAAAAGAAATTAGAATAGCAGATCCTGTGGTCTTTTCATTGTATGATGTCTCCTGGCTCACAGGCACCTAAAGGTGCTGAATGGGTGAGATAGATTGTAGGATCCAGTCTGTATCTCTATCTGTATTTATATCTCTCTATCTGTATCTATTTGTATCTGCCTATATCTTTAGAGTGAGTCTTTGAAAAGCTGTATGGCTAAGGGGAGAGCCAGTGTGTAACTGAGCATGTGGAAAGAGCCCTGGCCAGAGTCAGGGGAGACCTCAGGTTTGGTCTCAGCTGTGACACTCAGGAGCTGGGTGTTCCCAAGAAGCCTATTGGTCGCTTTGACATTCATTTTCCTCATCTGAAACGGGCACAGTAATAACTATACTGTTCGCCCTTGTAGATGAGAAAAAGCTAGAGAAATGGGACCCGGAATTATTGAAGTGTTATCACCTCCTTCCCACTGATGGGGAGATAAACGGCTCACTTATCATCTAATATCTCACTTTTGGAACACTCCCTGAGACAGAGAGCTTCATGTGCAACCGTGATGCTTTTTCGTGGAATTCGTGAAAGAGAAATAGAATGCGTTTCTCTTCAATCACACAGTCACCACTCGAATGCAAACTGCTTCAGAAGCCTCCTGCTTCACCCCCTGCCTCTAGCTCCTCTCCTCTCTAATCTAGCCTCTACCCCGCTGCCAAATTGATTCCCGCAGAGCAGAGGTATGAGCCAGGTACTGCTTTGCTCAGAGAGCTTCAGTGGATCCTTGTTGTCTGCAGGATAAAATGGGAACTCCTTCCCAGTCTGGCTCCTTCCTGTCTTTCCAGAATTACTTTGTGTTATTCCCCATCATGTTGCACTCTAGTTGGAATCCTTGTGGTTCCTTATATATAGCATTCTGCTCCCACCTCTTGCATGCTTCCCTGTCCCACGTCTGGAGGGCCTCCCGGCCTCCCTTCAGGGCTGCCCGGGTTAATAGTGCTCTTCTCACCACCACTGAAATTGCTTTGTCTCTGTTTGTCTGTATGTCACATTTACTTATCGGTGTGCATCCTATGTTGCCGCCCCCCCCATCCTCCTTTGAATGTCAGCTTCCTGAGGACAGGGACTGTTTTGTGTTTCTTTGTTTCTGTGTCTTTATCCCAGTCTGTCTGCACATAGACGAATTAAAGCCCGGGAGGAACTTACCAAGAAGAGGGGCTTCACACTGAGACAGTACTGCTGCACGGCAGCGCTGTCCCCGGCTGGGCCGCTTGGCTCACAGCTGTATATGTTGACGTTTGGGTTGGCCGTTTGAAAGAGATTCAGACTTGGCAGTTTTAGAAAATGAGAAACAGTGAGATTAAATATGTCCATGATTAGAAGAATCATCCCGGAGATGGAGGAGAACAGGCTTATTGCATTCATTCCTAGCCTTGTGTTGACCTGCAATAGAGACACAAAGGGTCATGCTTGTTTTTGGCTCTTTCTTGCTGCTGGACTAATAGAATCTGATGATTGGATGGCACATTCAGAGGTTGTTGATTTTTGTCTGTGCTTGGAGGGAAGGCATGATTGAACTCCTCCCTTTGGCATTCAAAGCCCTCTGCAACTTGCCATCATCCTACCTTTCCATTCTTAACTACTGGTACACCTTCTACCTGTGTTAGACTCCAGTTAAACCACACTGCCCTTCTCAACACAGACACATCTTGAAATCTCCTTTATCATTTCTCAGTTTGTTTCCAATGCCCAGAGCGTCTTTCTGTCCGCTTCTCGTCGCTGAATTTCACCTGTTCTCTAAACCAACTTAAATGCCATCTCCTCCTGAAAGTTCTCCTCGGTTTCCCCTAGAGACTAACAGCTTGTTCCCGTTAGACTTCATGTAACATTTTGTCCCATGTCTCTGATACACTTATCATGTAACATCATGTGTATGCCACGCTGCTGAGAGGCAGTCTGGTATGATGGTTAGAGAGCTGGCCTTGGCATTGGGAAGCCCTGGGTTTAAATCCTGACTCTTGTACATAAATGGATAAATCATAAAACCTCTCAGTGCTACAGGTAACTCTCCGAGGCCGTAAGTTACCGATGAATGGCTGGTCTGCATTGTTGGAGAGATTTTCTACATTGGCAGATTTTCCTACAAATGAAATCACAGATGCCACCTCTACCAATCCTTAAAAGGAATAGAAAAGAAAAAGTTATTTGTATTGGGATCTTGTCCTGTACTAGATTGTGAGCTGCTTGAGGGTAGGCATCTGTATAAAGTAGGTTTTTAATATTTTATTGTTATATTTACTAACACCTGCCTTTCAAGTGTGCGTAGGAAGACTCCTCACCCAGTTGCTTGGCAGATGAATGCATGACTCTTAAGTAGAATAGTCATAATTCCCTTAAAGGTAGGGCCCATATCTTATTTCGGCTTTATATCCCATTGCTGAGCAGGTGCTGGGGGCTTAGGGTTACATATTTATTAGATTAAAAAGAATTGAAGGAAGCACTTCCTCCACCTTGAGGTGGCAAACACAGGGAGTGCGGGAGTGAATAGAGACACACAAGGTGGGATTCCAAGTATGTAGCACTGCAAGGAAGTCAGAAAGAGAAGGGATCATATTTGAATTGCCTGCTTCATGGGACTATTATTGATCTTAAAGTGCTATGTAAATGAGATGTGTTACTAATATTGTTATTAATTACTAGCATGTATACATAATTTCAAGGTTTGCAAAGCATTTTATGTGTGTTCTATTATTTTGATTCTTAACAACAATCTTAGGAGGTGTCCTCATTTTACTGATAAGAAGCTGAGGCCGAGGGAGGGGGTAAGTGACTTGCCCAGGATCCCACAGCTGGTAAATGTCTGTGAAGTGATATGAGTTCAGGTCTTCCAGGACTCTACCCACTGTGCTGTCTTGTTGCTTTGATATTATTATCAGCCCAGAAGAGTCAGAAAAAAAGCGATTGTGTTACATGGCATAAGCTAATGGTCACATAAAATGGGTGGCATCTCAAAGAGCAGCTGGCATCTATCTCACAGAACTGCCAGGAGGATGATGAGAGAAGATAAAAGGGGACAGCACCTTGAGAAAGCGCAGAGGTGCTGTCCACACCCAAGGGACTGATCTCAGCACAGAACTGTCGCCACCAGGGCAGAGAAATGATGGTGGCCGCCTGGAGGCTTTGGGGGATGGGCAGAGAGGGTGGTTTGTTTTTATAAAGACAAGAATATATTTCTGTCTCATTCTTCAGTATTTACAGTTGTTAATTATTTGGTTGATTGATTTTGCAATGTAGAGTTTTCTCAGTCCCACTATTAGTGTGCAAAGGTTATGGCTCACGTCAGTGGGGGAAGCACTGTGCCAATGAAATCACAAGTGCTTTGAAGTGGCCTGTAAGAAGAGCTTCCCAAACCACTGTGGCTCTCTGTGAGGCCATTGGGTGCTTTGTTCCTGGGTACTACAGTGCTAATGACCAACTTAGCAAGAATGAAGCAATCAGCATTTGTTAAGTGCCTACTGTGTGCATGCTGAGGATACAAATACCATGAATGAAAGAAATAATCCCTATACCCCAGGAGCTTAATCAGTTAAAATGGGAAGCTACTAGAAACCTGCTTCCCCTTCCAGTGAAGCTTGCCCTGGGTAGGCTTGTTGCCCCAGTGACCAGGTTTCCTAGTTGCATATCTGCAGGTGGGGGCCATTTGTGCTTGCCCTACTCTTTCATCCTCTCTAGAAGGCAGTCCAGAGGAGGGGAGGGGTTTTTCCATTTCTTACTTAGAAGACAAGCTAGCAATTTCCAGACTCTAAGACAAAGATGCTTAACTATTTTTAGGTGTCCTCAATGCCTCTGGCAGGCAGTCTGGTAAAGGCCATGGATCTTTTCTTAGAAAAATGGTTTTCATTGCATAAAATTACCAAGGAAACCAATTATATTGAAGTACAGTGATCAGTGTATTTTTTAAAAAAGTATACAGACCAAAGGTTAAGAACTCCTGCTAAGAAGAGACTCATACTGTGTTTCTTTTTCTTTTCTTTTTTAAAGCAATTGAGGTTAAGTGACTTGCCCAGGGTCACACAGCTAGTAAGTGTAAAATGTTTGGCCTGAGGCTAGATTTGAACTCAGGACCTCCTGACTTCAGGGTTGGTACTCTATCCACTGTGCCACCTAGCTGCCCCGCATACTGTGTTTCCCGGGCAGTTCTCCTGGCCCCACCACCTTGGCTTATTACTCCAGTAATGCAGTACCCCCTTCGGGAAGCTTTTTGATCACAGTAGGGTTTGCTCATTAGTGACTATCTTAGCGATTCTAATGCCCTAAACAAGGCCACTCTCAGAATGTCCAGCAGTATCATTCCATGTCACTTGTTTATGCCCTGAGGAATGTGGTTCATACAAATTATATAACTGCCACCAAATTATCAACAGCTAGCCCTTGGAGATTCTCTCTCCATTCCTAAGCCTTCTGAAGAGAGGGAAAATCTTTTACTTGCCAGGCAACTTCTGGAAGTTTTCTCTGCTGCCACCAAGAATGATCCCGAGGTGATGTACTGTGATTGGGAAAAAAAAGGCCACGATTATTCACCATCTTTTCAGAGAGCAGTCCACAGTCATCCGTACACATGCTAAAGCTAGATGGATTCCTGGGGTGAGGACTGGGGAGGAGTCAAGGCAGACACCAAAGGTGCCATAAAGCCATGCATCTGGACTCTTTTGATTCCTACATCTTCCCCACTTCCCTGCTCCCCTGCCCCCATTTAATTTTTTTCCATTCCCTATTGCTTGGAAGATCAAATATAAACTTCTCTGTTTGGCGTGCACACCACTTCAGAACCTGGCCTCAGTCTACCTTTCCAGCCTTATTACATATTCTTCCCTTTCACATATTCTGTGGCAGAGTGTCAGACTCAGGTTTGTAGGCAGCCCAAACCAGATTAAAATCTAATTTGGAAGTATTTAAGAAAATAAATACAAATACAACACAACATAGATAATGTTAATTTGTGGTTTTCAAAGTTATTATGCAGCTGCAGGGATCCATCTCTATTCGAGTTTTACCCCACTGCTAGGCAGCACAGTGCACAGAGTCAGGAAGACTCATCTTTGTGAGTTCAAATCCCGCCTCAGACACTTACTGGCTGTGTGACTCTGGGCAGGTCATTTCACCCTGTCCGCCTCAGTTTCCTCATCTGTCAGATGAGCTGGAGAAGGAAATGGCAAATCACTCCCGTATCTTTGACGAGGAAACCCCAGTGGGTTCACAAAGAGTTGGACTCAGCTGAAACAGCTTGGCAACAACAGTCTAGCTTAGCTGCTGGCGTGGTAGCAGGAACTCAAGTGCTTGTTGTCTTGACTGGCATTTAGAGCTACTTAGGATAAAGATCAAGATCCCTTCCTGCTTCCAACCTCTGCGTCCTTACTCTCTGCACACGCTGTACCTTCCAGCCACACTGGCCCATATATACAGTCCCTCCTCGATTTGCCATCTCTGTGTTTTTGCTCTGTCTGTCCCCACGACTAGAGTGTTTGACCCTTTCATCTCCGCTTCCTTCATAAATTCCAGCTGCTTCTGGAGGACCACCCCCACCCCCAGGTGTTAATGTCTTCTCCTCTGATTGCTCTCCTTCTACTCTGTGCAGTGAGGTAGCACAGTGAATAAAGTGCAGGGCCTGGAGTTGGAAGACCTGAGTTCAACTCCAGCATCAGACACTTTATAGCTGGGCCTATCACTTAGCCTCTGTCTGCTTCCATTTCTGCTGCTATAAAATGGGGATAATAAAAGCACCTACCTCCGGAGGTGTTTGTGAGGATCGCATAAAGGTTATTATTATTATTATTGTTATCATATTCTTTTCCATCTTGTACATGCCAAGTTATTTATACCTTTACACTGTGAGCTCCTTGGATGCAGAGACTGAGTTTTTGCCTTCCTTTTTATCTCCAGTGATTAGCATGGTGTTTGGCATACAGTAGGTGCTAAATAAATGCTTGTTGATTTGGGTTAGGAAGATAACTAGGAGAGAACATTGCCACAGATGCGAAGAGATACCAGTACCTAAGGGGTGATGGTCAGCAGGGTCCAAACATGCAGAGAGGTGAAGGAGAATAGTAGGGGGAAGGCCAGTGTTCTGAACTGCTGTAAGCTTTGGGAGCAACACCGGAACTCACGCTGTGCGAGCCTGAGAGATGAATGAGTGCCACTGGGGAAGCGGAGGCAGCGAAGGGAGGGCGGGCTGTGCTTTGTCTGTTTGTGTCCTCGCCAGCTTCCTCTCTTCCAAATGGGTCATAATGGTTGTCAGGGATGCTGTAGAGGGCTGGTCAGGGAGAGGGCAGACTGGATGTCTCTGAGGCTCTGTCCAGTGCCGATTCTGAGATTCTGTAACTAATGGAGGCCTGCTGTCTTTGTTTTCGTGCTTTTTTTAATTAACAGGCTGGCCTGTTGTTGTTGTTATGGTGACTGTTGTTGGCCACCTTCTGTGCTATTGTTTTGGTCACAGTAGCCTCTTTCCTATCTGGACTCTTCTCTCTGAATTGGAGATTCAATCAGGCAAAATTCTCATGGTAATATCCAGAGCTATGTCTGCATCACCCAATGACCTTTATTGTAATTATTATTATTATTATTATTACTTACGATAATGCCTCCCCAGAAGGGGTACCACACTGCCACACAGATGGCAGCATATGTGCCCACGGGCACCGTCAGCAGAATCCCCCCCAGTCCGAAGTGGAACAGGCCAATCATGATCTGGACAGCCTGCAGTGTGAGAGAATGAGGTGATGAAAAGGGAACAGAAAGTGGTACCCACTCACTCATTCATTCATTCAGCATTCACAAACCATTTATTAAGAAGTGCCTACTGTGTGCGAGAGAGGCAGTGTAGCCTGCTGGATAGCCTTGAAACTAGAAGCCCTGGGTTCAAGTCTCATCCCTGACACACACACGGGCTGTGGGATCCTGAGCTAGTGACTACTTCTTAGTCCTTCAGGCAACTCTTCAGGCCTAAACATTGCAGAGGCTTTGCTGCCTGGTGTTAGGAAGTTTCCTTATCCGGAAATTCCTACGGGGCAGTGGAGATGCGGAGCTCAGTTCCCTCAGCTAGGGGAGACACAGAGTTTAGCTCAGGTAAGGTCCCTGGCCTCAGGAAGCTGGCTGTCTGGGGAGGGATCATTCCTCCTCTATTTATTCTGTATCGACTTAAATATGCCCTCGTCACCTCTACCTGAATGTGTGTTCCTTGTGAGAAGAGGTTGTCTCCTTCCCTGGACGTGCCTGACTCAGTGCCTGCTATACAACAGGTGCTCAGTAAAGGCTTGCTAATTCGTTGGTTGATGGATCAGAGAATCATAGATTTAGATCAGGAAACAGCCATAGACATGATCTTGTCCACCTTCCCCTGGTTTTACAGAGGAGGAGACTGAGGCCCAGAGACTGCAAGTGACAGGTAGTAGAGTTTGGGACAGGACAAAAGCATGAGTAAATGTGATTATGTGTATTTGAATCATGCCTTTATTAGAGTCTTACAAACTAAGGTCTGAGGTTTAAGCACCCTTCAAGAAATATTTATGCATTAGTACATACTATGCATAGGGCCCTGGGTTACCTACAAAAACAAGGGGGCAGTGGTTCCTGACTGGGACAGTCATGACAGGCTTCCTGCTAGAGGCGATTCTTGAGTGAGGCTTAGCACTTATGGATATTAGGACCTTGCCAGGCTTGAGCAACTGTAGAGTAGGGCTACCAGAAGAACGGAGCAGTTGTTAAGCACCTGCAGTTTTATGTGCAGGTCACTGCTGCTGTGGCCAATGAGGATTGTTTCAGTTTGATTCCACAGACATTTGTAGTTGCAGGAACTGGGGGTCTTTAGATGAGAAGGGAGAATACTTAGGGGGCACAAAATAGCCACCTTTCAAGGCTTCAAAGAAGAGGAATGAGACTTGGTCTGCTTGGCCCCTGAGGGCCGAAGCAGGAACATTGAGAAGAAGGTACAGAGAGGCAGATTTCAGTCTGACTTAAGGAAACTTCAGAGCTGTCCCGGACTGAATGTGGTCCATGAATAGGGCACTGTCAACTCAGGCACGGGAAGACTTGTATTCACATCCCCGATCAAGCACTTAACCGGCTGTGGGAGCTTGGGCCAGGCCCTTAAATTTCCTGTGCTTCAGTTTCCTCGTCTGTAAAAAGAGGGTGGGCAGTGTGGCAGAGGGCATTCTTGGGCAGGCACTGGTTGTCCTAAATGGACTCTAAGGTCCCTTCCGGACTCCTGTGGCTTAGAGTTTTTTATTAAAAAACCAAACAAAACCAAACAAAAAAACCTCTTTCCTGGTTATCAGTCTGGTGGAACATATACCCTGCATTGATATGGGGTGAAGGTGTGAGGGGACCAGCATCTCCTGCCCTTGTGGCCTAGAGAAGGGGTCACACTCTGCCTCTCTGACACACCTAAGAGACACGAGCCTTGGTGGTCATGCTTTGCCGTGCAGGACTTGACTGAGAAAATGGCTGCATTTTTAGAGGGAGCGTACAGACTTACCCCCAAGAGCTTTGGATTCTCTCCTGAAGAAACTTTGCAAGGTGGGACTTTGTAACAGGGACCCTCTCCTGAGGACCATCTTTTGGCCTGGCTGTGTGGTGCTGGGATCAGCCAGGAAAGTTCCACTGACTGAATTTCTTGGGGTCATCATTTTGTTCTCAGAGGTCCTATAAGAAGGGATGAGACGAGTTGCTCTGGGTCCTCCCTCTCATGTGCAGATCCTCCATTCCACTAGCTAGCCACTCGTTGCTGTCCTCCCTAACCCTTCCCTCTTGGCTGCCACTCTGGCCGGGGCTCCCTCTAGGCTGCAGACCATCCGAGCTCGGGACTGGCCACTGAACGTGCATCAGCAGAGTCAGAGGTGGTGGGTTCAAATCCCACTCATTGATGCTCTTCACTTCAGTAAAATGTTGACCTCTGAACTTCCTTCCACCTTGGGCTCTGTGGTCCTCCAAAGGGGCAGGAGCCATGTACCCACCAAAGGGAGATGACTGCTCAGAACCATAGGCTCTTAGAGGTACCAGCTGGAAGGGACCTCAGAAGCCTCTAGTCAATCAGTGGGCGATTATTAAGTTCCTACTCTGTGCCAAGCACTGGGGATACAAAAAGAGGCCTTGAGGCGCTCACGCCCACATTGTGTAGATCAGGCAGTGGAGGCCCAGGGAGGGAAGGGGACTTTGCCAAAGTTTGCACATAAGTATCCCAGGTAGGGCTTGAGGCCAGCTACCCTGCCTCGAGTCTGTGAAGGGAAAACAGCTTCCCTGGAGCCCTCTGCTGGGTCTTCTCTGGGGCCTGGCTTTTCTTGGCTCAGTTTCCTCTGCCTGCACTGATGGTACCTTGATTATCTCTTCCTGAAATACTGCTCGTCAAATTTATTTATCTCATCCTAAATAAAATCAGTGGGCAGCTAGGTGGCACAAGGGATAGAGTGCTGGGCCCAGAGTCAGGAACACCCGAGTTCAAATCTGGCCTCAGACACTCACTAGCTGGGTGACCCTGGGCAAATCACTTCATCCTGGCTGCCTCAGTTTCCTCATCTCTAAAATGAGCTGGAGAAGGAAATGACAAACCACTCCAGTATCTTTGCCAAGAAAGCACCCAGTGAGGTCATGCAGAGTCAGACTGAACAGCAATAAAGTAAGGTCAAAGTTCATAGTGTAGCTCTAGGGCAGCTCCCTCAGCTAGCTGCTAGATGGAGGAGAAAAATGCCTTCCTGATTAGAGCTGCTGTTTTGTAAGGTAGTGAGTTCTCCTTCAGTGGAAGTATTCAAGCTAAAGTTGAGTAATCCCTTGTTCAGAGGGGTCATAGAGGGGATTTTTGTTCAGTTTGGGGTTGGGCCAGATGATCTCTGAAGTCTTCTCCAGCTGAGATTCTTCCCTTCCATCATGTGACCTGCAACTTCTCTCATCTCATATATTCTCTCTGAATCTACCTGCTCAGTATTGGTTCTCAGGGCATGTCATTTCAGGGTTCTGCCTCGTCCTTTGCATGTGGGGAGCTCACCTAAGATCTGGAGGGAGTCTGTGGAATGAAACTTCCATGGAAGGCAGCCCAAGGGAAGCTGTGGCCCCAGAAACACTCCCCCCGCCCTCCCCGCCCCATGCGTCCCCTCTTACACTCAGACACCCTCAGATTGGCCAGTATGGGATGGTACGTCTCAGGGAAGGCCTTACCTAGGGTGCTTATTTAGCCTGCCTCAGTTTCCTCTCAGCATTCTATAATGTCACCAGAAAAGAAAACACCAAAGGGTTTTAAAAATTGCCCCTGTCATTCAGTAGCTGGGCAAGTCTCTTCATCTCTTTCAGTTTCCATTTCCTCCAAAGAGCCCCAGCCCCAGTTTGTAAACTAGCAGATCGCTTGTGCCCAGAGACATGGTTGTGTCAGTACAACTGTTTTTCCTTAATGATAAAAAATTGTGCTTCCTAAAGTGAACCTTTATTCTAGGGGTTCTTAACTTGAGGTCCTCAGACTTCTAAGGTATCCATGGATAAATTCAGAGGGACCATAAACTTGGATGGAAAATAATGACATCTTTATTTTTAGTAACCTCTCACTGAAAGTTTGCATTTCTTTCAGTTATGATTTTAAAAAACTCATTATTCTGAGGAAGGATCCCTACATATGCTCCCCATAATCCCAGAGGTAACCATGGTCCACAAAAGGTGAAGAACCTCTGCTTTATACCAAGAACTTTTAAGGGAAGCACAAAAAGCCAGACCATAAGCTTCCAGTGAAACAATAGGACAAAGTCCTGTGGAGTGGGGACCGTAGATAAAAACAGGGCCATGGGAGCAGAAGAGCGCAGGGCTCCAAGGTTGCCCAGACAGCCCAGTCTTCCAAGGAGGGATGTCATATGTCCACATGCAGCAAATGGAGGCTGCTGGATTTGGCCCCACGGCCTCAATTTACAAGCCCGTACTAAGTGGTTGGTCCCATCCCCCCAGGCTGTGAAGGCACCTGCTCCAAGCCTTAGCTTCTTCCCTGTTCTTGTGAGAATCAAATGAGATGATGAATAGAAAGGGCTGTATTGTAGGCAGGGCAGCTATCCAGAGCGCCCCCTCCTGATTGGCAGAGGACAGTGGGGCCTCATACCTTACTATGCTTAATAAATGCCGCTTGAGTGAATGAACATGGGAGGAGGCCGACCCCTCTATATACACGGCTCCTCCTCCATCCCCCTTGCCTTGAGTATTCAATAGAAATAAGCTACAGAATGCCCAATAAGTATTGTTAGTGGGATGGTCAGAGCTACCAGGACAACTTACCCCATACGGAATTGTATCACACAGAGCTAGCTAGCATCTTTGTGTTGAGAGGTAGATGCATTTCGGCAGCAGGCAGGCCCTAATGGTCTGATGTCAGGCTGCAAGAGGTGCCTGTTCCACAGCTCCCTCTGTCCCTATCCCCTCAATTTTCCATGGGGTGGTCGTGCTCTGTTCTTGGCCTATCTAGGGAAGGCTTGCCATTTTACAGAAGGTGATGTTTGTGGCTATGCTAGGCGGCCGCTTTGTGAGACCAGTGGGTGCAGTGGGCCTGACTTCAGGTCTGCTCTCCATAGCATCACTTCCTTGTGTGCAAAACCAAGATGTTGGACCAGATGGCCTGGGAGATCCTTAACATCTCTGACATTTTTGCAACCAAGCCTAGTGTTGGTGCCCTCCCCTCTTGAAAGAGCTCCACCCTGTTCCACCTCGGGCAGAGCCTAGCTTCTGTTTTTCAAGGAGGATTTTCATCTGTTAATCCTCATTAAGAGGTGAACAGGACAGATGTTACTGCTGTGGAGAGTAACATTTTATGGAGCCCTAAACCTCCCAAGGCATCAGATTCATGGGTCAAGTGAAGGAGCCTCCTGAGTCCCTTCCAGTTCTAGGGCTATAGTCTTATGATACTGTGAAATGATATTAGAGGAATAACAGACGTTTGGGGCTGGGGCCTTGCCTATGTCACACTGAAATTCACATAGCCCTGTGAAGTCTCTTTCCCAGGTTTCACAGTTGATCTAACACAAGATTGAAGGAAATGATAACAGTTTATATTTATGTAGTGCTCTATTTGGTATTCTAAGATCTCCATAGCCTGGTCCCCTCCTCCCTTTCTAGTCTTCTTATACTTCACTCTCCTTGTGTTCTCTTTGATCCAGTGACTCTTTCTGTCTGTCCCTTGAACAAGACCCTCCCTCTCCAGACCCTAGGAACTTTTACCAGTGTCTCCCATGCTTGGAAAGTTCTTCCCCCTCACCTTTGCCTTAGGAGTTTTTGGGCTTCCTTCAAGTCTTAACTAAAATCCTGCCATTGACAAGAAGCCTTCCCAGTTCTCCTTACTCTTATTTCCATTCCTTGAATTTTTCCAGTCTTTATTTTGGTTGTAAATAGTTTTTCTGTGTTCTCCCTGAATTAAACTGTGAGCTTACTTATGGGTGGGGACTGTTCTTTTTTGTTTTTGCCTTTCATCGTATCCCCCTAGGCTCAGCCTAGGCACAGTGCCTGGCACCTGATAGGTACTTAATGCTTGCTGACTGTCTGCTTTAGAGTTTACTAGGTGCTTTTTCCCACACCAGTTTTATTATCTTGATTTTAATAGTCAGTAAACTAATGCTCTGAGTGGTCCAAGGTCCCCCAGTGATGTGGATATGAATGGTGCCCTAAGGGCTAAGAGAATATTAAGGGTTCTTTTTCTAGTACCTTGTGAAGACCCTCCTGAGCTTGAGTCCTAAAGTCTCCTCCCCTTATCTTGAGATACCATAAAACTTCCCTTATCCTGGACCATAAAATTCCTTGTCTCCCTCATCCTGAATCATAAAATTTCCCCTCTCTTCCTTACCCTGAGTCCCCTATCCTGTCATCCATCTTCTTCATCTTGTGTCATGACAGCTCCCCCTTATCTTGTAAGCAGCCGTCTTCCTCATTCTGTTTTTATAAAAAGACATTCTGTCTTTATAAAAAGTCCCCCTGTAAATTGCTAGGCCTTCTTCTAGGGCTAGCCCCCTGCTTTTGCAGCAATAAAGCTCCCATTAATTAAGAGAAAGTCGTCTAAGTGAATTCTTCCACACTTGAACTGCTCTCCTAAATCTAAACCTCAACACCAGAGAATAAGTGTGGGATCTTTGCTATAGGTCTCAGTCTCCCTGGGCCAATGTAGAGCTCTTTCTGCCACCTCCCAATTGCTCTTAATCTACTCTAACTTGCCAGAGGAGAACGGTGGAAAGGTCTGCCACTCAGATGATGGAAATGCTTAAGCCTTAGCCCATACTGAATCTGCTGGGCCACGCTAACTTTCTCATCTGATACTTTTAGATGGTGTTAAAGGGGATAAAAGGCACCTACCTGTGGGGTCCTGTTGGGGTTGTCCAATTGATGGGGTCAAAGCAACCGGAGAAAGGAACCTTTAGTCAGCCAGCCTTCTGCAGGTAGGTGTGAAGGCAAATGGGGGAGGCCTTGGTTAGACTGGGCTGAACCCAAGCAGGTGACAGGAAATACCTAGCTACAGACCCCTTCATCCCATGCCCTGCAATCACCAACAACCCCAGAAGATGCTGCAAATGGAAACATCCTGAAACATCTTAGTTTCACTTCCTGAAAGGGATTCCCTGGGGGACCCTGGGGAACTGTGCCAGGCCTGAATTAGAAGATGTTTGAAGTCCCCACCCAGGGGACAGGTGTAGAATGAGGGCTCTGAGGGGTGAAAGGACTTGTGGGAATCCCCAGCAATTTGGTAATGGCTTCTGTAGAATGCCATTTTTACCTTTCATTTAATTTTTATTTATTTATTTTTTTTTGTGAGGCAGTTGGGGTTAAGTGACTTGCCCAGAGTCACACATCTAGTAAGTGTTATGTATCTGAGGCCAGATATGAACTCAGGTCCTTCTGACTCCAAGGCCTGTGATCTTTCCACTACACTTTTACTTTTAATTTCATTTTGGTGGGGGACTGGGGAGGAAGTATCTCTGCAGTTAGGATCCACAGGGAGTATGTATTAGAACTCCCTTTAGAAATTAGTTACAAATCTGGACTCAATTTTTTTGTTTAGTTGGTTGTCCAGACTTTAGAAAGAGTTGGAGAAAATGTGAATAATGCACAGTCAACTCAAAAGTGTGTCTTGCTTGCAATTCATGCCCCCCCCCACATGTTGTTAAACATTTATTAGCACAGTTCTATCAAAGGATCTTCAGACCTACAAAGGTTTCTTATTATTAGGAAAAAAAAATATTATCGTACGACTCGTTCTGCTTTTCTTCCTTGGGTTTCACATAAGGAGCACTCTTGTATCTCCATGTACTTACCTTTCAGGAGGGTAGAGTCATTCAGTTCAGTTTCAGTTCACCAAGTGCTTCATTAAGCATCATGTGAGGACCGGAGATTTTTATTTTAACCGGCCTGATGATTTCACTGGAATCGGGAACTTCCAGTGAGGACGTTGCTTTTATGCATGTGTGTGTGTGTGCTCCATGACTTGGGCCTGCACTTAACTGTCTGCTCTGAGGGCTAGGATCATGTCTTCTCACAGCTTCTCCAGCTCCTGCTTTTAAAGGGACGTTACATAGTGCAGACTGATAAAAGATGCACACAGTGAACTCCCTTGTGCTCTGCTTCCCACATTTAGTGGTATCTCAGGAATAATGATTTCCATATCAGTAAGCCTCTGATAAATATGTAGAATATGTTATAAATAATGCAGTTAATTTATGAATTGTAGTATCTTAAATTTAGTATGCATATACTGTATTCAGTGCCCATAGTGAGGTGTCACATTCCCATTCTCTGGACAGTTGTAGGATTCAGCCAAGTTAAACTTAATAGACATTTACTAGTCAAGCATTTAGTATGATTTATTTGTTCATAAAGCACCTTACTAAATGCAAATAAATTTGCTGGGTGGCCTGGCTATAAAAACAGAAACAACACAGCCCTGCCCTCCAGGAGCTTGCATCTGGTGAGTGGGGGTAGGTGGCAGTGGTTTGGTGATTTAGAAATATGGTCTGTACCCAGGTAAGTAAATATAAGGAATGGAATGACATTTGATGGAGAGGTTGCTTGCAATTGGGAATATTAGGGAAAGCTTCCAGTAGGAAAAGGCACCAGCTGAGACAGACTCTAGTGTCCTGTGTGCGTGTGTGTGTGTGCGTGTGTGTGTGTGTGTGGTCGAGACCCCTGGAAAATGGCTCCCATGGGTGGAATACCTTGGGATTACATTACCACTGGAGAAAGCCCAGGGAGCAGCTAAAGGAAGAGAAAGATTTAGAGACGTAGGACAGAGGAAGAAGTAAATTCCAGTGGATGCAAATGCACTGAGGGAGGAGGAGGAAGGTTGATTTCTGGGGTAACTGCAGTCAGTTCAGTTTGGCTAGAACAAGCAGGGCCTTTGAGTGAATGAGGTGAAGTTCAGGTGTAGAAAAGACAGGTTTAGAGCCAGACTGTGGAGGGCCTCAGATGCCCAGCAGAAGCCGCATCGTATTCTAGAGGCGACACGGGGACACTGAACATTTTTGCCACCCAGGTACATGAACTAACTGTGCCTTGTTCCTCTGGCAGCTCTAGGTGAGGTTCGTTGGGAGAAAAGAAATGGGAAGTAGAGAAAGTTCAAAAGATCTGAAGGTAATTTAGACAAGGGAGTGGAAGGGACTAAATCAGGGCAGACTATTTTCTGGCCAAGTGCCTTGTCCAGATCACTCAGGGAAGTGTCAGAGGTGTGACTTAGACCCAGGGTTTTCTGGCTCCCCGCCTCCCGAGTGAAGGGGGTGAAGCAAGGAAAAACGACGTTGAGATTTTAAACTCAGTGTGGAAGCGTGGTAATGCCCTCAACAACTCTGGGAACATTTGGAGGAGGGGCAGCTTGAGATGTGGGAAGGTGGTCACTTCTGTGTTGGACATTTTTATATTAAGATCCTAGTGGCTTCAATGAGACAACATACTGAAACTTTGAGGATGCAGCCAAAACATTTTATATCTCTGTATCTCTAAAATTTTGTAACTCTTTTATCAACAAAAGAGAAAAAGGGCAAATCAATAAATTCGACATCTGACTAAAAAAGTGGAAAAAAAATGGCAAAACTGTGAATATAATTGTTAATGTAATGACCAAAATTTGTTAATACTGATTGTATTATGGACTGCCTAAACCTCTTATCCTGACAGTGCCAAAATTCTCGTAATGTCCTTATGATGGGGGATGAGACCTGGATGCCTAAAAGGAAGAGACCACATCTTTGAAAGCAACCCACTCACTAAAGTTTCCCATGCATTTCAGTAGCTTAACTAGAGAAAAATCGGCTCCCCAGGTTGATCATCACTTATCATCTTACTCTTAAGATACTTACTCTTCTCCTTCTCCTTCCTGGGCTTTACTGGCTAGATTTCTTCCTTAAAGACCAAGCCTTAAATCCAGTTCACTCTGGATCTCTTGGATTGGACAATAGGTTCCTGCCCAAGCACCACTTAATGGTCATTTTTGGGCCGTCCCGGCTCAGAGTGAATGTAAATAGTAACCGTTTCTCTTTTGGCCAGAACTCTGAGGGTCTTCCCCTCCCAGTTTGACTTAAAAAATTTTTTTTATTAAAGTGGCCATCACTTGACTCACTTCTTAAAGAGGCTTATTCACTGAATGGGTGTTACCTCACTCAGAGTGAGAACCTGAAAAGACATAGCTTAAAAGGGCCAAGGTCATCTGCAGTCTGCAGTCGTCCTGACCTATATCTGGCCACTGGACTCAGATGGCTCTGGCGGACAAAGGGAGGCTGGTGACCTTGCACTGCCTTTCCTCACTCAAATCAAAGTCAACTGCAAATCATGTTATCATCTCCCTGATGTCATGGTCTAGTAGCCACATTGATTTAAAAAAGATTCCAGAAAGGGGTTGCGATAGGGGTGGTGTGAATATGAATTAACCTGCCCCCAACTCCCTTTCAGCTGCCTTTTGTGTATCGTCTTCTTCTTTTAGACTGTAAGCTCTTTGAAGTCAGGGACTAGCCTTCTTTTGTGTATTTGTATACCCTGCACTTGTTAGCACTGTGCCAGGCACTTATTAGACACTTAATGAATGTTTATTGACTATTGATTATTGACTGTATATAAGATCGGTTGTGAATCAATCCAAACACACGAGCAAGAACCATGCCTCAGTATGTAAATGGTCGAAGGATATAAACAAACAGTCCTCAAAATAAGAAAGGCAAGCCATCGACAACCATATATAAAAATGCTCCAAATCAGAGAAACGTAAATTAAAAGTATTCTGAGGTTTTACCTGATGCCCATCAGATTAGCAAAGTGACAAAAAATGTGAAAAAAGCATTTTTGAGGCACTCTGATAAGAGACAACATCAGTCAGTCACCTTTATTAAGGGCCTGCTGTATGCCAACCACTGTGCTAAGCCCTGGGGGTACAAGGAAAGGGGGGAGAGACTAGGCCTGGTGTAGCTAGAATTCAGTAAAGAAATGTGCAACTCTACCCTAAAGGATGCCTGCACTACGCACCCTTTTGATGCCGCTAGTAGACTCAATTACCAAAGAGATCAAAGAAAGAGAAAAGGGGCCTCTAAGTATAAAAATATGCGTTTGTATATTATACCTTTTGTCCAAGCAAAGAGTTATAAATACCAATGATGCTCATCAGTTGGGGAGTGGCTGAACCAATTATGACATATATATGTTATAGAGCATTAATGTACTATAATAAATAAAGGATTGGACTCAGAAATACCTGGGAGAGTTTATCTGAACTGATGTGGAAAGAAGTGAGCAGAGCCAGGAGATCAATTTATACAGTGGCAACAACATTAGAAATCTAACCAAGGAAAACAGCTTTGAAACATTTAAAATCAATGCGGTAACTAATCACGGCTTCAGAAGACGGATGATAAATTATACTTCCTACTTCTTGGCAGAGAGGTGGTAGTCCAGAGATGTAGCAAGAGAAACATGATCAGATAATATATGGGTTTGTTTTGTGGGACTGTGCCAATTTGTCAGAAGTGAGGGCCTTTATCTGTCTATCTATCTGTTTATTCATTCATTCATTTTTAAGGGAAACTGTGTTGAAGCAGTAGGATGTGGTCAATAATACCAAAAGGAAGAAAAGAAAGAAAAGAGCAAGAATAAATTTTTAAAAAACACACTGAAAAGAGTTGGAGCAAGTACAGAAGGATTCAAAAATAGGCAGGGCAGTATTGGAACTACCATTTAAATTGGAAATATGCTTTAAAAAAACCCAACATCCATGCAGTGGAGATTTACAATTTCATATGCAGACCTTTTTTTTTTTTTGGTCTTGTTCTTTGTACTGGAAAATTTTCATGATTGTCAAGTTTATAATAATAAAAAGGAAAGTTTTTTTGGTGAAAAGTGACATTGCCAGGAGCAGTATGGGTACCCTAAACTCTCTAGGAATGTGGCTGCCATATTGGAACAGGGAGAACGTGGATGCAGAGAGGCTGAGTAGGAGGCTGTTATGGTGATCCAGGCTTCAACTACGGGGATGGCAATGTGATTTGAAAGGTAGTGAGAGAGATGAGAAAGATTGCAGGAGTACTAGCAAGATGTGGCAATTGATTGGGGGGGGGGGGAGAAGGGAGGGTCAAAAATGACTCTGAGGTTACAAGCTTGGATGATTGGGAGAATGACAGGCTCATTTATAGAAATAGAGAAGTTCAAGGGAGGGGCAGCTTTTGAATGAAAGAATCATGAAACTATTGAATGTCAGAGGTGAAAGGGACCTTGGAGATTGTCTAGTCCAACCCTCTCCCTCCATAATGAGGAAATTGACAATGATGGATTTGATTTGAGACATGTTGAGCTTGAGGTGATAGCTGGGCATCCAGCTGGATATGTCCAGCTGGCAGATGGACAGTTGGCACTGTAGATCAAGGGACAGGTTGGGGCTGGGGATCTAGAGAGCTGGGAATCATCTGCCCAAGAGGGGTCCACTCATGTTACTTGGTGGCATTGCCATTTTCTCTTTTCTTCAGGCACACTTAGAAGTGTCTTTTGACTCAATCCATGATCATGGAGTGGGGTTAAGAGTCACAATGGTAGTTGTGTTCTCATTATCAATTGTCATTATCAATTACGAAGCATTTATGAAACATCTGCTCTTTGCTATGCATTTGTGCTGATCACTGGGGACATGAAGAAGAGTAAAAACAGACCCTGCCCTGAAGAGGCTCTCAATCTGTTGAGGAGACGGCATGTCCATAACTAGGTGCATTTAAGATACCCAAAATGAGAAGAAGATAACCTTAGAGGTGAAGGAGTTAGTAGTGGGGAAGACTAGGAAAGTCTGCCTCCTGTAGAGGGTGCCAGGGAGTGAGGAGACTGGCATGCCTGGTGTGAGAGATCCCAGAAGTGGAAGAACAGTGATAACAGTTAATGTTTCTTTAGTACTTTAAAATTTACAAAGCATCTTATATATATTATCTCATTTGATCTTTACAACAACCGTGTGTCATAGGTGATATCCTCTCCATTTTATAATTGAAGAAACTGAACAAGGGTAAATTACTCATGTAGGACCACACAGCCAGTGTCTGAAGAAGGATTTGAACCCAGGTGTTCCCGACTCCACATGCACCTTTCTGTGCACGGTGCTGCAGAGCTCTGGAGTTGGAGCCTACGCAGCTTCTTGTAGCTGTTTGTGTCTTTCGTTCTTGAAGAGGACCATGATGTTAAGGAGGGGATGCCATGACATGCAGGTGCATTGGATTTAAATGAGGGAGGGGCTGTCCAAAGTCACCAGCGTCACTTTGTCTTCTGGAGCCATCTGGGTCCAGCAGCCAGAAATGATTCAGGACAACTGGAGATGGCCCAAGATGTAGTGGGAGACCTTGGCCTTTGTAAGCCAAGGTCCTTCCTAGATCTCAGTTTGACTGAGGCAGCATCCATTCAGTGATTAAGGCTTAATAAAAAATGAGGCAAAGAATGGCCCCTTAAAAAAAATAGATCTGGGAGGGGAAGACCCTTTGGGTTTCTGGTGAAAACAGAAATAGTTGTTATTTACATTCATTCTGAGCCAGTCAGGGCCCAAACGGTAACCTAATAGGGCTTGGTCTGGGACCAGAGTGATTTGGGATTAAGGCTGGTCTTTGAGAGAAAAACAAACAAAAAAAAAGTTTTAGAAAAAGTTTCATTTCTAACACCAAGGAGAAGTCACTTGATTTTTCTGAGCCTCAGCTTTCTCACCTGTGAAGTGGGGAGAACAACTGTGAGGAGAGTGTCCATTTGGTGGTTTATGGTAAGGGGAACACAAGGGAAAGGGCTACAGGAATGTGAATGACTTTTAAAGTAGGTGCTGACTCCTTAGGGGCCCAGGCTGAGGGCTGGGAGCTATGGTGCCATCAACGTTAAGGGAGACTACGAGGATTTCTAGGAAGAGTGGCGGCCTAGGACCACTCTTGGACAAATGGGTCAAGCACCTAAAATTTAGTTTGCCACTATTTCCTTTTAAAATCTTTTCAGTCTCTGGCTCCAGTTGCCTTCCTGTTAGGTGGGATGATGGAGAGAGAAGATCTGATGAGCTCATTCGTACTCCTGTGCTGGTGACCTGGATGGCCTCCTATCTCCTCTGTGAATGATGATGATGATGATGATATTGTGGGAAAATGCTTTATTATTTTGTTTGGGAAACTTACTATTCTATTGTTTGTATCCTGCTTTCTGTGACTAGAGGTTGTTTATGACCAGAATGTAGCCCTGACCTTGGGAGTTCTTGAGGAGCGTAGGAGATGCTAGAAGGAATTTTGGTTTCCCTCAGGTCCTGGATTTCCCCCAGAACATTTGTCACCATACCCAGGTCTTATTTGGGTCCATCCAAGCTTGTATTTCAGTTTCACTTTTGAATTCCTCCTCTCTTTTGGCTCCTGCCCAAAATTTACTGAGTGTCCACATGTACTGATATCCATCTCACTGGACATTCTTTGCTCAACTGTGTTTGTGGATACCCTTGTCTAAATCATATCTAATGTAAACCTTCCAGAACCTGGGGGAGAGGGAACTATGCCTTCTTTCTGGTTCTCTCTCTCTACCAAACACTTAATAAATTTCTTTCTAAAACGATTTCAGATTTTGGGGTTCGTTCTCGCAAATAACAATGATGACAATAACAATAATAATGAGAAAGCACTTTATATAGCTTATTTCATTTGGTCCTGACAACAATGCTGGAAGGTAGGTGCTGTTATTGTCCCCATTTTACAGAAGAAAAAATTGAGGCGGACAGAAATGAAGTGATTTTTCTAACTAACCTAGTGCACTGCATTAGATGGTTTCTAAGAACCTTTCCATTCTGAGCCATGTGAACTCTAGCCCTGGCACTTTGCTCCAGATTCTTGTGATCCTTCTTCTTATCAGGTAACATTTACAATTGCCCCCTTTGCCACACCACAACATGGTATCAGCCTGCTTTTGGATCCTTGTGTGACACTCTTCTTTGTCATGAGTCCATATTTCAAACAAATTGACCTAATGACGTCCCTGCATTTTCCTATAGCCTAATGACATACTGATGGGATGATGGAACCTCGACCCCAAAAGGCAAAGACCATGTCTCCAGAAACACCCCTAATCTCGGTAGACCTCTGTGAGAAAATTCTTTTCTTGTTACAGGCACATGCAGAGCTGACTTTGTGATTCCTTTAATAAAGGCTATCAGTACAGACACAGGGGAACCAGATCCCCCAAGGACCATGCCTTGGGTAAACCTTTGTATAAACAGAACTATCTTGTCCCCTCACTAAAGTTATCTCTGTTGACTCCCTGAATTTTCCCATCCATCGCAGAAGCCCGGCACCCAGACTATTTGCATATACTGACCACTCCCTACTCCTACCCTCATCACCTAATTAGCATACTTGGCATTCCTTTCACTGTCCCTTTTCCTATCAGCTTTAGCATCACTCCTATCAGGTTGCAAGTTCCCTAAGGAACTTCACCCACAGTAAACTTTGCCACTTGACAGGAAGACAATTTGAGTGTGTGAATTCGTTCCAGGCAATGCTGCCTTGTACCTTGATATTTTGGGGGTCCCTAAACTGTGTCAGTACCCTGAACTTTCCAGCCTTCTTGCTCCCTCTCCTGACTTGGGGCATTTTCACTGACTCTCCCCCTCATCTCCACCTCCTGGCTTCCTTCAATCTTGGCTGAAATCCCACATTCTATAGGAAGCCTTTCTTCATCCCTCTTAATTGTGGTGCTTTTCTTTTAGTGGTTATTTCCCATCTGTCCTACATATACCTTGTTTGTACAAAGTGATTTGCTTGTTGTCTCCCATCGTAGACTGTGAGTCCTTTGAGGACAGGACTGTCTTTTCCTTATCTTTGTGTTCCTATGACTGGCACATAACGGGTGCTGAATAAACACATATTGACTAGACCTTCACAACTTAGTGTATTGTAGGTAGGGGTCAGAATTACTAGTGGAAGGCAGGTTAAGTGGGTCACGGACCACAGGTGGCTCACAGCCTGGCCGTATGTTGTGTAGGCCTGCATATTGACTGACGCTGACTTAGTGACATTCTCCGTCCTTTCTACTTGTCATTACATAAATTCTTCCTCATTCTTTAATGAATGATATTGGCCTATTGTTTTCCTTTTGTGTTTTCTCTTTCCTTGCTTTATATATTAGGACTATGTGTCATAAAAGGATTCTGGTGGAGTACTTTCTCGGTTTTTGAGAGCAATTTGTGGAATAGAAGTATTAATTAATCTTCAAATAAATAATCTTCAAAAGTTTGATAAAATTCTCCTGTGAATCTATCAGGACCAGGAATTTTTTCCCCCTTCCTTTGCAGCTAGAATCAATTTTCTTTTTTGAGGATTTCTACTTCATCTTCTTACAACTTGAATATTTTATATTTTTGAGGTATTTCCTTTTTCTTTTGTATTTGTAGTTTGTTAGCATATAATTGTGCATAATGTGTTCTGATAATTCTTTTTATTTCTTCTTGTTTTGTTGTGATTTTATCTTCCTCATTTGCTATTTTATTAATTTGATTTTTTTGCTCTCAATGAAATTAGAGAAAGGTTTAAATTTTTTTTCAGTCTTTAAAAATACCTGCTTATACTTATATTTATTATTTCTATGTTTTTTTGTTTCAAATTTATATATTTCTCCCTGAATTTTAAATATCTTCTCTTTTGTACTTATTTTGGATTTGGTTATTTGTTGACTTTCTAAGTTTTAAAAATGCTTATTTAGTTCCTTAATCCCCCCTTTTTCTATTTTGTTAATGTATGTTTGTAGGGATGTGATTTTTCCACTGATGGATGCTTCAGCTGAATTTTTCTCATTTGTAAATTGCTTTGGCTGATTTCTTTACTAGAAATTTTGATGTGATTTCATTATTATAATTGTCATCCACATATTTACTGTTTCTATAATTTGATCTTTAGCCCATTCACTATTTAGGATTTCGGTGTTAAAGTCTCCATTTGGGTCTATGTCTTTTGTTTGTAGTTCCTGACCCAATGACTGTTTTTATTGCATTATGTCTATAAAGAATGTTTTATTTTATTTATTTGTTTGTTTCCTAAAAAAAAAACCCAAATATTCATCAGATTCTGTGGTTGGACAGCAGAGGAGGGAATAAAGACCCTTTGATTTTTTATGAAAAAATGTTTTTCATTCTGTTTTATTTTCAATACAAAATTCTCTCCCTTCCCACTCCCTCACTCATGACAAAGCCAGAGAACCAGATCCCATTACAAATATGCATAGTCATGCGAAAGAAGTATGCTCATTGGTCAAATCAAAAGAAAAAAAGAGAAAAGAAAAAGGAAAAGAAGGAAAGGCTTCCATTTGTACTCTGAGTTTATCGGTCATCTCACTGTAAATACAACATGTTTCATCATGACTTCCTTGGAGCTGAAGTTGGTCATTTTATTGACCAGAGTTACTGAGTTTTAAAAAGTCGGTTATATTTATGACATTGCTGTAATTTTATAGAGTTTTCTCCTCATTTTGCTCACTTTACTTTGTGTCAGTTCATACAGGTCTGCCCAGGTTTTTCTGAAATCACTCCCTTCATTGTTTCTTTGCAGCATATTTGTTATTATATCACATTCATATATTGTAACTTGTTTAGCCATTCCCTAGTTGATAGGCATTCCCTTAGTTTCCAACTATTTGCTACCACAAAAAGAGCTGCTATAAATATTTTTGTACATACAGGTCCTTTTCCACTTGATGACGTTGGGTATAACCTCCTAGTCATATTGTTGAGTCAAAAGGTATGAATAGTTTAATAAATGATATATTTACTATCCTGCCTTTTTACATTTATATTTGCAGTATCTCTGTGGCCTAATTTATGGTCAGTTTCTGTGAAGTTCTATATGGTGCTGAGAAACCTTTATATTCTTTTGTAATCCCACTTAGAAGATACTAAATGTCTTTTAGCTCTAGGTTCTTCAGCAATTTGTTCGTTTCCATATTTTCTCTTTTGTTTATCTTTCTGTTAGATCTACCCCAGACAGAGACAGGGGCATTGCAGTCTCCTGTCACTATTGTGTTAGTTTGTTCAGAGGTGGGGAACTTGCAGCCTTGACCAAAGGGCTGCACTTGAGGGCCTACAGGGCCACATGTGGCCTCGAGGCCGAAAGTTCCCTACCCCTTGTCTCTGTCTTCTTTTAGCTCATTAATAGGTTTTTATGAATTTGAATGCTAAGGCATTTGGAGTATATACATTTATTGCTGGTATTGTTTTATTGTGGATGATTCCTGACCATAATGTTTCCCTGTTTATCCCTTTTTATTTTTTGAATATTTATTTTTGCTTTGTCAGATAGCATTATTGCAACTCCTTTTTTTGATTCACAATACATTTTCCCCCCATCCTTTCAGTTCTATTTTTTTCAGGTTACAGTTTTTCCTCCCTATTCTTCTGTAAACATATTATGTCCCTTCTGTTACTTCATTTAGTTTTTTTTTTTAAGGTGACCCTATTCCCCTTTGCTCTTTTCTGCACATCCCACATGTACCTCTTTCTCTTCGGAGTTTTACTTATTAGTTGTTTTTTTCTTACTACTTTTATCTCATTTAAAAAATTCTTTCTCCCCCTCCGCCCCAAGCAGTCAGATCTCCCTTTCCTCTCCTACCCTTCAACTAGTACTGTTCATTAATTAAAAAAATTTTTTTTGCTTCCCTTTCTAGAGTGGATTTATTTCACTCATTCTCTCCATTTACTTTACTCTGGTTCATGATCTGTATACTTATCTAGTCCCTCTGTGCTCTCTGTTATCTCTGTATACATATTTCAGATTGTTCACTTTATTTCATTTGAATTTAACAGACATTTATTAAGTTTTGCCTCCTCCCCACTTGAGAAATTCTTTGGATTTTGGTTGTGAAAAATTATTTCTCTTGGTAATCTGTGTCTGAGATTCAGAGCTCCCAGCTGCAACCCCCCCACCCCAGCCTTCTGTCCAAAGTTCTTCAGAAGGACATTTCTGATAATGAGATTTCATTGGATCTTCTTATCTTGGTCAAACTCCAACCCAGGCCTGAATTGATTTTATCCTACTAAGGTTTTGGTGGAGACAGATTCCCAAGACTGGGAATGGTATTTCCACTGTCCTGATGGTGGGTGATACCAACCCCTGTTAACCAAGATTAAATGACCTAAGTCACATACTCGAGACATCATTTTAATATAACCCACCTCCTAGTTATGTCGACCAATTTGGCACCCCTTGGGAACACTTACTCTTTGAAGGGCATATAACTCTGTCTCCCAAATTGAACAGTTTTGGATTGAACTTCCATTCAATGCATGTCAAGCCAGTCTGAGAGAAATTAAACCGTGGACACATGCATCCTAATCTTGTTTCTCTCTTTCTTAGAGCAGACTCTGTAATAAATTAGGGTTTGACATAGTGTGACTTGACTTATGGCAACCAAAGCATTTGCCCTGATTGGAATGGAGAACCAGGTTTCGTTGTTATCAGGTTAACATATTCCTAATTGAATCAATCCCAGTGGCTATAGCAGGCTTAGGCTTGTGAATGGTTGTTCACGGTGGTGTGTCAAGGATCAATATATTTGCAAATACCAAAGCTACCAATGTAGCTTGTTCAGTCCCAGGAATAAAAGAATGTAAGGCTTTGACTAGGTGGGTCTCTCAGATGTACCCACGTGCAGGGCGGATTAGTCTTTGGGCAAGAAATGTACCAAAGTATATCCTAGGGTCGAGTCAGCTTGGCGCCTAGTGATAAGGGTCCCTGATATAGCATATACATCCTTGTAACATTTATTTTATTAGTGATATATATGTGTGTGTATCTGGTATGTATGTATTGTAGTAGGTGTAAACTCACTGAGTGTGAGGAGCAGAAATTTTCTTTATTGTCTCTAATTGAACTGGTTTGTGAAGTGTTCATGGTAACTTAATTTTTTGGTTAGGCCATAGGATTTTAGCACTGGAAGGGACCTAGGCATAGGCTCACTGTTCTTTGACCAGGAGGCATCTCAGAGGTCATACAGTCCAGACCCCTCATTTTATACGTAAGAAAACTGAGGTCCAGGGCGACTGAGGGATGCCTAAGGTCAAGCAGCTAGTAGGCAATTCAGCCAGTACTCAAATCCAGGTCTTCTGAATCTCAGTTCAGTGTTTCTCTGTGAGCCTCTGGATAGGAGATGCCACAGTGAGGAATTCTAGAGAAACCCAGCAGAGAAGCACGCAGACAGCTCTGTGATGGGCAGAGGCTTCCTGGTCTCTTGCTGACTCCAGAATATGGTCTAGTGATGCATATTGCTCAGTGTGCTGGGTTGGTGTCTGCAGAGCTGCCTGTGAAGTGAGGGAGGAGGGGAAGTGGGGAGGGGCTGAACGTGCTTTTCTGTCTCTGCTCTTCCCCAGGGAGCTAGCTAGAGGAATTGAGGCTTCTGCTCTGTTCAGTTGAGCCATTAGAGTAGAACCATCTCAAAGAGAGCCACCACACATCCTTATTTTCACACTTGTATTGAAAACCAATCCTTAGATTTAGCGCAGGTCAAGTTGTGCGCAAGTATTGAGTAAGACAGAGAAATGAGGAGTTCAAGGGCAGCGAAGAACGTCATCATACCCAAAATCCCCTGCAAAAGATGGAAACCAAATGGTAATAGAATTAAAAACAGTCCTGAGCTTATGGTCACAAAGAGCTATTAATCCTGGTTTGGGGAGATGGACACCCTTCATCAGGAGAGCCAGGGTGGAGACATCCACCCATTCATTGATCCGTCCGTCAAGGACTTAGGCTCCACAGGGGAGGAATCAGTGCAGGCCCCCAGGAGGAAAAAAGCACCTGAACTTGGTTCATCATTCTTTTGTGGATTGCTCTTTGAAGGCAGAAGTTTCATTTTTTTCCTTTGTATTTTGGACCTCTAGGACAGTACTTGACACATATTCAGTTCAGTTCATTTCAGTTTGATTCAGTTCATGAGGTCATTCTTGACCCCCTCAGCAGGGTTAAGTAAATTAATCAGGAAACATTTATTGAACACCCACTATGTTTTAGGAACTAGGTTAGGCACGGGGAATACACACTGTTCTGGACTCCAAGGAGATGGCAGGATCCTAGATTCAAAGCTGGAAGGGACCTCAGAAGTCATCTGGCCCGGCCCTTGTGTTTTACAGAAAAGTGAGGAAGGAAATTGAGGCCCACAGAGGGCAAGTGACTTGCCCAAAGACGTATGTTAAAGGAATGTCTGAGATGGGATTCGAACCTAGGTCCTGTGACTGCAGAGCCAGTGCTTTGCCCCCTGTCCTAGGCTATTTCTGTTTATTTGTCACTTTGTTCTCACTTCTCCCTTTTTTGAATTAACTAGGATCACCTAGATTGGAAGGAAGGAAGGAAAGAAAAGTAGGGGTTGTGGGAGCTGCTTCATACCCTCACATTTAAATAAATCCTTGAAGACAAGTATTGTTTCATTTTTGCCTTTTTTTGTGCTCAATGCTAGCTTGGTGTCCGACCCTTTTTTGAGTGTGTTGTTTGTTTCTTTTTTGGATAGGACTCGAATTCGTTTTTCTAGGGGATTCCAAATAAGGAAACTCCCTCTCCCAGGAAGTGTGATATCCTAGAAAGAGCATTAGTTTTGGAGTCAGAGAGCCTGATCTCAAATGTCATCTCTGACACCACTTGTGTGTTGTGACCTTGTCAATGACTTAACCTCTCTGGGCCTCAGTTTTCTCCTCTGTGAGATGAGGGGGTTGGACTGGAACTCTTCCAAGGGCCTTTCCAGCTTTCAGTCTTCATTCCTAATGTAGCTCTACGTCCCGTTTCTCTTCTGAATGTTGTTTGGGGGCTCTGTCCATAGTCACCTAGCCTGGCACGTGGGAGTAGGCATTTAATAAATGCTTGCTGATTAATTGATTGAAAAGAAATCAATAAAATATTTTGTTCATTCTCATTCTACATTAAATACAAGGCAGGTGCAAAAAAGAAAGAAACATAAACTACAATTCTCTATTAAACTTGAGAGAGATAAAGATGTACACACAGATTGGAGGGAGGGAGAGAGGGAAAGAGAGAGACACAGAGAGACAGAGATAGAAAAAGACAGAGACAGAGGAAGGGGAGGAAGGAAGAGAGATGTAGACACAGAGAAGGAAGGAGGGAAAGAGACACACAGAAAGACAGAGAGATTAAAAAAAAAGACAGAGACAGAGAGAAAGAAGAGAAAAAAGGAAGAGAAAAGCAGACACAGAGAAATATGCTTGCAGAGACATACACCCAGATACAGTCACAAAGAGAAGACACACAGCAGCCCAGAGAAGCAGAAGGAGAGAGGCAGTGCTCTCTCAGCCTTTTCAGGAAGTGCTCCGCAGTGCCCTTTAAAGCTGGGGTCTGCTTTTTGCAAAGGAAGGCTTAACTTGGCCTTCACTAGCCTTAGCCTTGTGGTGTTTGCCTTTTAGGCCAGATGAGAGAAGGAGCATTAGCACAGCTTTCACTTGTTCTAGGTCTCCAGGTGAAGAAAGGCTCCCTTGTCTGAATTACAAATAAAGCAAAGTTTAGAGTTTCCTCTTGGCCTCCTTGACTGAGACCTAAAGAGACCAAAACAGTCTTCAGTTATATGATACCTTGGGTTCTTGATGGGATTAGGGCTTTCATCTCCTCTTGGGTTCCTAATATAGTTCCTGTTAATAAAAGCTGACCCTGTGTAGTACTTTATAGATTGCAGAGTACTTTATATGTATCATCACTTCACTGGAATCTCACAACAACCCACTTCTCAGATGAGGAAAGAAACAAGTTTAGAGGGGCCAAGCGACTTGCTTATGGTCACACAGCTAGTCAGTGTCAGAGGTGGGATTTGAACCCTGTTCTTCCTGATTTCAGGTCCAGCAGGCTGCCTGGTAGAGGGTGTTCCATGATACCAGGCTGTCCGCTCTGTTCTGTCCTGTTCTGACTTGTCAGGCATGTGAATGGGGGTTAGGATGATATATATTGTGGAGGGCATTCCATTTGGAGAAGCCAATTGTTGAGGACACTGTAACTACTTCCTTTCCCTACACCCTTACAGCTTGGCCTTAGACCATCACTCAGTCAGCACGCATGGAACACTATGTGCCAGACATTGGGCTAAGTACTGGGGATAATTTCCATGAAAGGTAAAAACACTCCTTGAAGTAGCTTAACCTCAAATATAGGAGACGATGCACATATGTAGAGGCACATACAAGAGGATACAAAGTGGGTAGGTGCAAGGCAACTTTGATGGGGATGGAGCAGGTGTGGGTGGCAGGAAAGACCTCCTGTAAAAGACAGGACTTGAGCTGAACCTTGAAGGAAAAAGCCCAGAGGCCCTGGCAAGGAAGGAGAGCCTTCCGAGGGTGGGGAAGATCCAGCGCAGAGGTAAGGAATTGGGAAAGGAATTGTCACGTGGGGAGAACAGAATGTTGACTGGGCTAGAGAGTGTGTGGAGGGCAGCAATGCAGTACAGTACAAGTAGAAAGATAAAAAATGGGACAAGGTGGTGAAGGGCTTTAGATGCTAGATGCCAGACTAACCTGTCTGCAGGGAGTACAGAAATGGCGGGAGGGAGTCACAATTACTACATTGATCTTTTCAAAAAAATAATTGCTAGGATTGTCCTAATAATTAATGCCTCCACAGCGGAGAAGGTCAGAGATGTAATGAGCTGAATCTCAGGATGACGAGGGCAACTTGTGAACTAGCGATCAAACAGATATTTCATTTTATAAACTCAGACGTGAGAAGGGAGCGTCGGCTAGTGAGAGAGGCCTGGCCTTGGAAGCAGGAAGACCTTGGTTGCAAGTTCTGTTTCTGACACATGTTAGTTGCATGATCCTGAGAAAGTCTTGGAATCTCTTGGTGACCCAGAGATATTATAGAAGTTGCCAGTCTGCCTAAGCGGAAGGAGCTTCCACATGAGCATGAGTCCTTGGGCTAGTGAAATTAGGAAGTATTAGGAAGTGGCTTTTCAGGCCATAAAAATGACCCACCCAGAGCTAGGAGAAACTTTGTTTTGCATAATAAAGACGGTTTCCTCAAGTTTCTATTCTTTTCCAAACCTAAAGGGCTCATTTACATATAGAGTGTTACAGTGGGAAAATTTTAAGTCAGAGGACCTGGGTTTGAATCTTGACTCTGCTATGTGACCTTGAGCTTCTTAATTTCATCTATGAAATGTGAGCTCTTAAGTCTCTTCTAGCTTTAAAACGTCTGATCCCATATGACAGTGCCTCAAACCTTTCCATCCTCAATGGAGTCCATTGGAATCTGAGCTAAGCTCACGCTTTAGGCATCCCCTGAAAGACTCTGGATACTTACAATTAAAAGGATAGAGATTCCATCACAAATAGGGCCTCCACCAGCATAGCCACACAGGTAGTTCCTATCCAGAATGAAGCTGAATGAGAGAAGCACTATCCCAGCCAGTGCAGCCATAGAGCTGAGTGTGTTTACAACCAGACTCATTTGTCCCTGAAAGAGGAGAAAAGTGTTTGGAAAATTGGAAAATGCCCCTTGTAGGTCAGGGAAGATGCTAGACATCTGTTATCTGTTGTTTAAGTATGTTTTGTTTTAGGCCTTTTTGATAAATATTCCACTTCTTATCTCTTTATACAAAAATAAAAAAAACCTGACAAAACAAAAACACCTTCCTGTTTCCTACTAAGAGTTAAATTATAAACAATATCTACTGCTAAATGAGCCCACCCACAGACCATGATTTTGAAACAGATTGAACTGGAATCCCTGTTTGGCAGGGACTGAATGGAGAGCCCTTTGAGACAGGGGGAGTGGTAGCATTTAAATGACCTTCACCTAGGAGCACCTGAGGCCTGGTTGGGTTTCTTCTGCCTTTGAATATCCGACCTTGGGCAGGGAACAGTGGGAGCCAGGCCGCTAAACCAAGCTGCTGGTTTGTGGGCCCAGTGATCTTCTGGAAGCCCTTTGTGAGGCTGGGAATAAACCTTCTCATATTTAAATGGTTAAGAAAGGGGAAACAAAACTTACAAGATATTTTGTGGTTCTCCTTTCAAATGCGATTAAGAAGGATCCTGAATTAATGTACTGTCAAGAAAAGAGAGGATCCATTAGTGCCTTGAGTCTACATTGGGGTCCTATGCCAGTTTGCCTCACTAAAACACTGCTTCTTTATTCCAGGGAGACTCCTCAGTCTTCAGGGCAGTGTGGCAGAGTGGGAAGCCAGGCAGCCAGGAGAATTATTCTCAGATCTGCTGCTAAACAGGTGGATTTCCTTGGACACTTTGCCTAACATCTGTGGGCCTCAGTTTCCTCCTCTCAGAAATCAGAAGGTTAGACTAGCTAGCCTCCGAAGTTTCTTATAGCTCCAAAATTCTATAATTGATTTCACGCTGAGCCCCAGGAAAAGTCCAGGGTTTGAATCCTGGCTTTTCTACTTACTAGCTGTGTGACCCTGGGCAAATCATTGCACAGCTTAGTTTCCTCATCTGTAAAATGGGGATAGTAATAATTCCCACCTCACAGGGTGGTTGTGAGCATCAAAATGCTGTTTTTAAGGATCTGAAGGGCTGTCTTGTGGAAGTGAGTTCTGTCAGCTTTGTTCTGGTTGGCCCCAGGGAGCAGAACTGGGAGCAAGGGCTAGAAGGTTCAGAGAGGCCAGCTTGGGCTGAATGGCCTGTCAGGTAGGGCTATCCAACAGAAGAATGGGCTGCTTTTTTTCCCCTTTGAGGCCTTCAAGGTAAAGGCTGGATGACCACGTATCAGATTGTAGCAAGGATTTTTTAGGTGCCCCGTGTCACGGTGGGCCCTGGCCAGCCTCTGTCTGCCTGCTTCCTCATCTACAGAGTGAGGGTGATAAGAGCACCTATTTCCTGGGATTGTTGAGGATCAAATGAGATAGTATTGGTAAAGTGTTCTGCAAATCTGAAGGCACTCAAGGGATGCGCTTCTCACGGATTATTTTCTGGTGTAGGTTCTATGACATAGGCTCTGAGGTGCCTTCTAGTTTTTGAGGGTCTGGGATTTTCCTGCACATGGTAAGTGATGATTAGGATGAGAATACTACCACTAACAAAAATCTTCAAGATCCAATCAATCAGCAGACATTTATTAAGTAGTTACTGTGTTGTAGGCATTTTGCCAGGTGTTGGGGATACCTTCAAGGAACTTACGAGGGGAAACACCATGAATAGGCATAAGTATTGGATCTGGAGTCCTTTTGTGGGCCCAGGCACTAGCCTCTGGGAGAGGCGTCCCAGAGGAGGTGGTCCTTGAGCAAGAGTAGGGAATTCGAAGAGTCTTAGGAGAGGAGGGGATCTCAGCAGATGGCACAAGAGAGGGTAATGTCAGTGACCCGAAATACCAGGGCCACTTTTGCCTGGAGGGCAGAGTTCATGAAAGGGAGTAATGTGTAGATTGGTGGGGAAATGTATGCCAGATGGTCAAAATCTTTAAGTGACAAAATTAAGCTTTTGTTTCTTTTCCTAGAGCTTTTTGAACTGGGAATGGACACGGTCAGATCTGTGCTTTTGGAATACCACTTTGGGAGCTGTGCAGGGCATGGATTGGAGTAGAGAGAGAGATTTGAGGCAAGGTTGGAGGCTGTTTCTGTAGCCTAGGTGAGAGATCCAGAGGGCTTGAGTTAGGTGGTGGCCATGGTATGAGCAGAGAAAATGAATCTCTAATGGTGGAATTTTAGGCCCTGTGATGATGATACAGTAGAGCAGATGTTTTAGGTAGAGCCCTTGCCTCAAGCTTCCTCTGGCTCCTAGGGGTTTGGGAATGGCTTTATGCCCATAGTTCCTGTGTTCACTGTACTCACACATGCTGCTCCCCAGAATGGATACCCTGAGATAAAGATGAAGGGAAAGCGCGGGTATGGAGAGACGTGAGTAAAAAGTAAGACTGCCCCAAAGCAAAAGTTCATCACACCAATTAGGACCTGAATAGCCTGGAAATAGAAAGAGCATTGTGGTCAGCAAGTGCTTCCTGTTGTCTTTTGGGAACTCCTAAAGGGCTTATCCTGGCTCTTCCATGTTACTGCTCTTCAACATTCATTCTTCCCTACATCCTCATTCTGCTTCTGGCTAGAGGTGAGCCTGACAGCAGGCAGACTATGCTGCCCACAGGGAGGCGTAAGGCAAAGAGAACCACAGCTTAAGGTGAAAAGGCAGGGTGGCCCAGGGGAAAAAAAAAAACACTGGGTACTGACTACTCGTATGCCCTTGGACAAGTCACTTTAGCTCTCTCTGTCTCAGTTCCTTAACTGTAAAATTAGGAGGGTGGATTCAATTGCCTCTGAAGTCCATTCCAATTCGAAATCACTGATCCCATGCCAACTTTTTGATGCCCATAGACTCAGTCTCTCTACTGCAATGAGCTCTTCTCCTTTACCTTTGTTCAGTGACCCAAGTCCCTAGTCTGGCTAATGACCCTGCTGAACAGCTATATTTCACCTGGGTCAGAAACAGTCTGGGGACTAGAGGCTCTCATTCTTCCTTTTGGGAAAAAAGGTTTGGAGACTATTCCAATGCACCTTACCTAGGAGCTCAGCTTTGGACTTAAAAATGCTTCTGCAAAGGCTCTTGGTGCACAGGGGAAAGAATATTTCCTGTTTGAGAATCAGAAAATGGGTTCACATCAGGGCTTGGCTTCTTCTGACTTGTGGTCCCTTGGGCACATTTGGGTCATTTGCCTTGGCCTTCATTTACTCAGTGAGGGGGTTGGATTGGATGACCTTTCACTTCCCTTCTAGTTCTATATCTATAATCACAAGGCCTCGAATGCTTTTAGCTCTAGGGGTGGGAAGCTTATGACCTCAAGGCCACATGTGGCCTTCTGGGTCCTTCAGGGTAGCCTTTTGACTGAGTCCAAGTTTTATGGAACAGATCCTTTTACTAAGGAGATTTGTTCCGTGAAGTTTGGGTTCAGTCAGAGGATCACACTTGAGGACCTAGAGGACCATGTGTGGCCTTGAGGCTGCAGGTTCCCTACCTCTCGATTAGCTTCTGGTACAGTCTAGAGGTCTCAGGAATTGTTAGGTTGAGGCAGGGCTTTCTCCTCCTTTACTTGATAGCAAATCCAGTTCCTCAACATATTTCAGACTTGGGAGTTTAGAGATTTACTGTGCAAGCATTGCTCTTATATAAGACCAACTTCCTGGCCCTTTCCCTCCCTGATCACCACATACAGACATAGATAGCAATAATTCTGGGAGAAACCCGGTATGTAAGCAGTTAACCAGAAAGATTTGTGTCTGTGAATCTGCTAGTGATTCTATCACTTGCAACCATTCAGTAGGCCTTTGATCCAGAGTTGGAATCAGTTATCTTCTTAAAGCTGTGACTCTGTATCCCTGGTCTTTCTTTTCCCCCTTTTGTGATTTATAATATGAGTCTGACTTACCCCCAGGATCCTCATTTCTGTAGCAAGGAAATGTTCTAGACCGGTTTTTTTGGCAAAAGCAGTTGTTTTTAGCCCACTGTGGACATTCAGAACCTTCTGAGGTAGCAGCAGGAACACTGATTTGGGTGTGGGTGCCGGCTTGGATTCCATGGTCCTGCCGTTGATTCCGCGGCAGAAATAATGTCAGTAAAATTGGTGGGCAGGCATCGCAGCCAAGATCGTGCTCCGCTCTTGTGCCAGGCTCACCTGGAGAGCTGGACTATTGCTATACATTGCATTAGAATCATTCAGTCATTGAGTCATAGTATCATGGAACCCTGGAATGCTCGAGCTGGAAGGAACCTCCAGAGAGGCTGTGGAGGAAGCCTGTACTGAGACTTAGATTCTGGTCCCAGCTCTGCCATTCACCTCAGGCATGGCCCTTGGGCAAGCCCCCTTTCCTTTCCAGATCTCCACTTCCTCATCTGGAGAATGAGGAGGGTGTTGCCCTATAGCATTGTTTAAGGGGACCCGGAGGTCCCCTTAAACGTTAAATTCAACAATGTCATCTCATTCAGTCCCTTGTTTTCAGGTGAGGGATTTGAAGGGGAATCTCTTAGGACAGATAATTTCTCATTCCATTCTCAAAGAGCCCTAGTGCTGAGGGCTTTGTCCTAGAATGTCAAGGCTGAAGTGGACCTTGGAGGCCGTCTAGCCTGATGCCCTCCTTTTGCCAGACGGGCCTCGTGATTTGGCCATAGTCTCTTAAGGAAGTGCCCACTAAGCAGCAGAACCATGCCAGCATCACCCAACCCCAAGTGCTGTCCCCTGAAGCTTATGAAGAGCTTCCTGGTATCCCACCCCAGTTTCTCCTATTCAATATTTCAGCCACTTAAGGTCATTTTTGGGTATGTGTGGGTTGGACAAGATGGCTGCTGAGGGCCCTTCCAAGTCTCAAATTCTGCAAAGCTTTTTTGATCTTTTATAGTCTCCTGTTGACCCAGAGGACTCTTGATCAGCATCCTTCTCATAAAATTCCTTTTCAACTGGAATGATAACAAAGCTTCTTTTCTTTAGGCTTGAGCAGATAGATACTTGTTACTTTCTCCTTAGCCTGCCCTTTTCACCTCTTGATTCATTTCCCATGTGTCTGAGTATTCTTTTTCCTGTTCCTTCATGTCTTTTTTAAATGAGTGGGGGACAAAAGACATATTGCTGATCGTGTCTGAGCAATCTCTCTCTTATGCTTTGCAGAAACAGCCTGTGTAGTGAAAAGAGGCCTGGACTTAGGGTCAGGAGACCTGAGTTTGCATTATGGATCTAATACTTATTAGTTGTCTGAATTTAGACAAGTCACTTTGCCTCTCTAAGTCTCAGTTTCCTTATGGGTAAAATGATATTTTTGGACTAAATTATAATAATAATAGTATATGTCTATATGATGTATATATCTATCTATACATGTATATCTATATAACATATATAGCTATAAACTATATATCTATATAATAGTATATATCTATACATGTAAGACACACACACACACACACACACACACACACATACACATACACACATCACTCTATGGGGCAGCTAGGTGGTACAGTGGATAGAGCACTGGACCTGGAGTCAGGACCATAGATGAAGTGACTTGCTCAGGGTCACACAGCTAGTAAGTGTAGACACCTTTCCCTTGGAAGAAAGCTATAGCTAATCTGGACAGCATAACTAAAAGGCAGAGATATCACTTTGCCAACAAAGGTCCATATAGTTAAAGCTATGGTTTTTCCAGTAGTAATATATGGCTGTGAGAATTGGATTATAAGAAAAGCTGAATGCCGCAGAATTGATACTTTTTAACTGTGGTGGGCTTAAGATTTTTGAGAGTCCCAGACAGCAAGGAGGTCATATCAGTCAATAATTAAATTAATTCAAACTCTTCACTGGAAGGTCAAATACTGAAGCTGAAACTTAAATACTTTGGCCATATAATGAGAAAATGGGACTCATTGGAAAAGATCCTGATGTTGGGAAAGATTGAAGGCAAAAGGAAAAGGGCATGACAGAGGAAAAGATGGATAGTGTCATGGAAACAATGATCATAAATTTGGACAAATTTCGAGAGATAATGGAGGATAGAAGGGCCTGGCATACAATGGGACAGTCAGACATGACCCAACGACCCAGCCACAGCCACAACAAAAGGTCATAAGAACAAAGTCCCACTTTGGAGGGTGGAGGGTGAGGGGAATGCTAACAGGAAAGAAAAAGGTTAGGAATCTGGGCTGGGGGGCTGGAAGAAGTGAAGAGAAGGAGCATAACTCAATAGGAACAGATTGCATCAGATGCAACCACTAGTACAGAGCACATTATTGTGTCAGTGCTACTTATCAAGAGGAGGACAAAAGGAAAAGAGGAAAAAGGACCCAAGAACTGGATGGAAGAAAACACACAGTTAACAGTTAGAAATAGGAATGTGAATGGGGTGAACTCACCTGTAAAATGTAGAGGGGCAGTATAATGGTAGTAAAAAGCAAAATCCAACAGTATGTCATTTAAAAGAAATACTACTACTACTATAAGTATTAATATAGCACTTCAAGGTTTGCAAAGTGATTGACATTTGTTGTCAATTTGGACTCATAATCTTGTAGCGTAGCCAATATGAATACCGTTTTACAGATGAAGAAGTTGAAATTGGGTGAAGTTAAATGACTTGCTCACCTGAAACAGAGATACTGAAATGTAGTTAAAAATAAGAGGCTGGAGAAAAATCTATTATGCCTAAAGCAGCTACTGTTACTGCTGCTGCCTTTTTTGGGGAAAAAAAGCAAGATAGAGAGGGAAGGAGAGGAGGAACCAGGATCTCTACAGACCTTCTTGTTTAGTCAGACCATAAGCAAGAAGATCGCGCAGAAGTCTCTTAGCCCTCTCTCAGGTTCCAGTCGTAATCTAGCTGGGAGTATGGAAGACAGGGAGGAGGAGGCAGCAGGCTTTGTAGCATCTGAGACAAGAAACCTAGAGTAGGCGGCTAGCCAAGGGGCTACGCTAGAGTTGATGGAGGACCTTCCCAGTCTCTTCTACCTCCTGTTCCCCTTGGAGTGTGTGTGTGTGTGTGTGTGTGTATGTGTATGTGTGTGTGTGTGTGTGTGTGTGTGTGTGTGTGTGTGTGTGTGTGAGATCAGGCAGGGGGTTTCAGAACCCTAGCAGGGGCTTACTTGCCAGACCCTGTGCCTCAGGGCTGATGATGAGAATCATGGTCATCTTCCTAAGGATAAGAGTCGTCATAATTATAATTAAAAAGGGAGGGAGCCACAAGATGCTTGAACTACTTACTTGTTTGGCTGTAGTCAAGTCACACGAGTCATCTTTCTCCTCTTTCGTTTGAAGTGGGGCAGTGGCAGTGGCAGAGGATGAAGAGAAAGAGATTTTAAGTGAACGCTGCAAAAAAAAAAACCCAACAACAACAAAAAGAAAAAAACACCTTGCTCAGGCTGCTATATATGCTTTTATCCACAAGAGGGAGATACTCTCTGAATGTCATAGCCTCTAATGTTTCAGGGAAAAGTTAATTGATTGGCAGAAAGTAGATTGTAAAATAGTAATAGTTGATCTCAATCTGGACAAATCTAATGAATAAATAAGAAAGAAGTCAAGGACATGAATAAAATTTTAGAAAAATTAGCCACGATAAATCTTCAGCAATTATTGAACTGGAATGAAAAAGATTATATGAATTTCTCAGCTATGTGTGGCAATTTTACAAAAATTGAGCATATATTAGGGTATAAAACTGTCTAAACAATGCAGAAAAAATATATATATATTAAACATACGCTTTAAGGACCACAACACAATAAGAATTATAAAGGCTCTTTAAAGAAGTGATTGTAAATTTATCTGAGACTAAATAACTGTAGTCCTAATGAATTTATTGGTCATAAATTGTTTGGTTATACAATGAATTAAAAAAAAACAAAACAAAACCCTGGCATTTACTATAATTCTCTTGGCCCTACAGAGGAGCAAAACTGGTGAATATGAACATTTCTGTTAGGCCCCCACCCCTGTAGTTCAGCTAATCCTAAATAGCCTTTGTAGTTCAGAAGCAGGGAGTCCTTAGGGTACAAGACAGCAGGATTTTGGGGGCATTGGATTGGCGTGAATATATCACAGTTGCTTCATACAGAATGCCTTGCACTGTTCTGAGGACAAAAAGCACTTAATAAAAAATTTAGCTGTTATGAAATTTAAAAAAAAATTCATTGGCCAAAGAGCAAATTGTAGAAACAACAGAAAATTTTGTCGATGAAGTAGATAGCATACTAAAACTTTTGAGGTGCAACCAAGTCAGTCTTTGGGGAAATTTTGTATCTTTAAATACTTTCGTTGATGAAAATGAGAAAGAAAAACAATGAATTAGATATATTACTTGAAAAAGCCCCAACAAATTTTAATACAGTAAGTAAATATCAAAATAGAAATTCTGAAATTAAATTAAAATAAAAATGAACTAGCAAGTATTCAATTGATAAATGAAACTAAAAGCTCTTGTTGTAAAAAATACCTCCTCAGTCAGGTATACTATCAGCTATTTTGTTTAAAAAAAGAGAACTAAATTTGTCAGTACTGAAAATGTAGAAGGTGAAATCACAAGAAATAAGTGAGAAACAAAGGAAATTATTAGAACATAGTTTTGCCTGATTGGTTGGAAGTTTGGTAATGGGGGTTATCAGTGACCCCCTCTCTTCTCTCAGGAGACTAAGAAGCGCTCTTTGTTAAAGTCCAGGTGTGAGATAGTGGCCCAGGCTTGTGGATGTCAAACCAGACACCCTCGGATGATAGCTTGGTCGGGTGAAGCTGTCAGGCCCAGACTTCCTTGCTTTCCCACACATTCCCCAGAGTTAGCAAAATGCATTGAGCAGAGGAGCCAGATTTTCAGATATAGCCCATTACAAGCCGGCTGAATTCTGAGTTAGGTGCAGAGACAAAGAATCATGACTTAGGCAGGTAAGGCAGAAAAGCAGTTACTTATAAATAGGATCAACGAGAAAATGGCATAGGATCCATTTTAATTTCACTAGGAAGGAAGAACACATAGTAAGCAATAAAGGGAAGTAGGATAAGCATTTATCTAGTGTGTCCTGTGTGTCAGGCACTGTGCTTGTAATCCTGTACAAATATCTGATTAGATCCTCACAACTCTGGGAGTTAGGTGCTGTTATGAGGCCCATTTTACAGGTGAAGAAACTGAAGCAGACAAATTAAGTGATTTGCCCAGAATCACAAGGCTTATTTTTTTCTCTCTTAGTAGTATTTTATTTTTTTTCCCAGTTACATGAAAAGATAGTTTTCAACATTCATTTTTGTAAAATTTTGAGTTCCAAAGTTTTCTTTTTCCCTTCTTTCCCTCTCCCCTCCCCAAGACAGCAAGCAATCTTATATAGGTTGTACAAGTATAATCTTATTAAGCGTATTTCCACATTTAGTCATGTTGTGAAAGAAGAATCAGAATGAGAGAGAAAAACCACAAGAAAGAAAAAGCAGACAAAAATCCAAGCGGAAACAGTATGTTTCAATCTGCATTCAGAATCCATAGTTCTTTCTCTGGGTGTGGATAGCATTTTTTGTTTATGAGTCTTTGGGAATTGTCTTGGATCATTGTATTGCTGAGAAGAGCTAAGTCTGTCATAGTTACTCATTGCACAATGTTGCTGTTGCTGTGTACAGTGTTCTGGTTCTACTTACTTCACTCAGCATCAGTTCATGTGAATCTCTTGAGGTTTTTCTGAAATCTGACAAGGCTTCTTGTTAACTCAGGTCTTCCTGACTTTAGGCCCAGCACTCTGCACACTGCGTCACCAGCTGCTTCTGTCTGAACAGATCTCAGCATATTCTGCAAATAGTCATCATCAAAAGGCTGCCGAAATGGGAAGCAGACCGCTCAGCTCCCACACACCTACTCCCCCAAACCCTCAAGTTTATAACAGAGCAGGTCATGATCCAGAAATCTCATGAGCATCTGTAATCAGTGATTTCTTCCACTTCAGGACCAAATCAGAGGTCACCTAGCCAGCATTTATTAAGCACTACCTACATGCCAGGCTAATTGCTGGGAATACACAGGAAAGAAAAAGATAGTCCCTGCTCACAAGGAGCCCATAATCTAACGGTCAGATGGGAGGGCTGGGAAGGGGCTGCCAGCAAAGCAAAGCTGTTTCTAGAGTGGGTGGAACCCCTGCCCAAGTGACTAGCAGTGGGCCAGAGGTGTTTGTAGCTTGTCAAGCTCTGTGTCCAGTGCTCGAAAGAATACAGGAGCCAAGGGGGCCCATTGTGAGCTCCAGCAGGGCCATTTGCCTTGCCCCACCCCAACCCAGAGTGTAGCGGGTGGTGGCCCTTGATCTTATCAGGAAGCCTCTTTTTAGTAACTAAATCTAGAGAGGAGGATAAATGAAAACAAAACACTGCCCTTATGTAATAATAATACTAATGATAATAATAGCTAGCATTCATGCAGCATTTTAATGGTTGCAAAGCACTTTATATTTATATTTTCTCATTTCATCCCCACAATAACCTTGGGAATTAAGTGCTATTATTATTTTACAGATGAAAATAAAAGAAATATTTTATTTATAAAAAATAAAGTTTGGGGGCAGCTAGGTGGTGCAGTGGATAGAGCGCTGGCCCTGGAGTCAGGAGGACCTGAGTTCAAATCTGGCCTCATACACGTAACACTTACTAGCTGTGTGACCCTGGTCAAGTCACTTAACCTCTTTGCCTAGCCCCCACTCCTCCCCCCAAATAAAAAATAAAGTTTGTTTCCATTTTATAGATGAGGAAACTGTAGCAGAGGTTGAGTTACTCAGAATCACACAACTAGTAACTGTGTGAACCTGGATGTGAATTCAGGTCTTTCTAATTCCAGGTGCATTATGCCATACAGAAGCCTAAAAATATTTATAAAAATTAAAAGAAGAAACCTCTCCAAAATTATTATAGATGTAGACTCCACCCAAAGAAGGAACTAATAAATTCATAACAGCTGCAAGCAGAAAGTCGGGGGGAAAAAGAAAGGATTGTCCACAAGTACAGTAAGAATACCTAGAAAAAAATTAAGCAAGAAATTAAAAATGAAAGAAAAGGTTTGGAGGAGAATTGAAAGGAGAATGAACAGCTTAGTGGAGATGGTGGAAACCTGACCCAAGTTACAAACTCCCTGAGCATTAGAACAGACCAACAGAGTTGAATACCTCCTTGAGAGAGTCAGGTTTAAACCTGCCCTGTCAGATGCCTTGATGGCCTACTTGAGACTTTCCTGTTTGTTGAAATCGAAACACTAATCAGACAGGTTAAGATCTGACCACTTGTTCATCTTCAGATACATTTAATTTAATTGTGATCATCTATGTCTTTCAATTTTTTTTCTAAGAAATTGCCATAACAGTTGTTGCCACATACTTTGTTAAAATAATTGTGGAATAAGAAAAGAGACTGCAGGGCACTTAGTTGGCACAATGGCTAGAGCTCTAGCCTTGGAGTCAGGAGGACCTGAGTTCAAATTCGGCCTCAGGCACTTGACACTTCCTAGCTGTGTGACCCTGGGCAAGTCACTTAACCCCAATTGCCTCACCAAAAAGAGAAAAAGAGAGACTTCCAGCAAAGCCACTGCCAGCTCAGGGTGACCTTCTGGCACCAGAAATGAGACCCCATAGCCTACAAGCTTCTGTGTGTGGAGACAGCAAAAGCAGAGCTTCCCTGGGAGATGACTGAAAGCCCTGGAGGGGGCAGCCAGTGGGATGCTGTTCTCCTTTGACCAGGGCTCTGAGGTCCCTAATGCTTTGTTCTGAGATACCACAGAAGGTCTTGAGGAAAAAAATGCTCTGTACTTTAAAGATTCAGGGGAGCCAACCCCAGGAGGTAGAGGTTCGAGCAAGAACCCAGTGGATCCAGAGCAAGACCAAGCAGGGCACCGCCCCCCCCCCCCAACACAGCAGAGGGCAGAAAACTCTGGCACGAGACTCTAATTCAGGAATGGAACCTTAAAGAAGACACCGACTGATATCTAAAATTTGTACAAATCCAGAGATTACAGAACAAAGGAAAAGGTAATCATGTAACAATTATAAATGGAAACTCAGAGGAAAATGCAGATTTTTCACAGACTGCATGAATACCTGAAGCCACAGATTTTAAAAATAGAATAATAGCTCTGTATTTAAGGAGATTAAGTAGTTTAGAAGAGGAAGTTTTAAACTTTACTCAAGGGAAACTTACTCTGGAAAACTAGAGTAAACCAAACAAAAATCAATGACTCCATGAGACAGCAATAAATATTGTAGCAAAATCAAAAGACTGAAAAACAATATGATACCTGGTATCAAAAGTAACAGGCCTGGAAAACAGGTCAAGGGGAGATAATTTAAGAATCAAGGGGTTCCCTGAAATCCATGATTAAAAATAAGAAGCCTTGATGCTATATTTCAAGAAATCAGAAATGCTCACATCTATTAGAACAAGAGGGCAGTGTGAAGATAGTAACGTTCTGTCAATCACTTCCTGAAAGAGCCCCTCAAAAGAAAAATCTTAGAAATGTTTAAGCCAAAATCTAGATCTTCCAGGTGAATGAACAACTATTGCAAGGATCCAGAGAATCAATTCAAGCACCAATAATAGCTATCTAATAGCTAACATTTGTACAGTGCCTACTCTGTCTGTACCAGGGACTGTGCTAAGCACTTTACAGATGTTACCTCATGTTGTCCTCACAAGAACTCTGACAAGTAGGTGCTATCATCACGCCCATTTTACAGATGAGAAAACTGAGGCAAATAGAAGTTAAGTGACTTCCCCAGGGTCACACAGTTAGTATTTGAGTCTGGATTTGAACTCAGGTATTTCTAAGTTCTGAGGAACACACCCTATCCACTCTACCACCTAGTGTTCTCTGGAACCAAGAAACTAGAGGTGGGATCACGAAAGACTTAGTAACTGAGCTCTTTGGAATGCAGTATTCCAGAAGGCAAAAAAGATAGGCTTACAATTATGAAAAAATTTACTCTGTAAACCCTTATCTTAGAGAGTGAATAATTCATCTTTACTATAACAGAAGACTTTTAAACTTTCTAATGAAAAGAGTAGAGCTAAGTAGAAACTATGAAATGGAAAGACAAGAGTGCAGAGATACCTAGAAAAGTAAATTTATTTGGTCAATTGAAAGGGGCTCTATGATGATGTAGTCGGTCAACAAGTGTTTATTAGGCCCTTACTCTGTGTCAGTCCCTATGCTAAGTGTTGTTGTTGGGCCATTTCAGTTGTGTCTGACCCTCTGTGACCCCATTTGGGGTTTTCTTGGCAAAGATACTAGAGTGGTTTGCCATTTCCTTCTCCAGCTCATTTGACAGATTAGGAAACTGAGGCAAATAGAGTGAAGTGACTTGCCCAGGGTCACACAGCTAGTCAGCGTCTGAGGACAGATTTGAACTCAGTCTTCTTGACTCCAGGCCCAGAGCTCTCTCCACTGTGTCACCTAGCTGCCCCACTATGCTAAGTATTGGGAATATAAGGAAAGGCTAAAACTTTCCCTGACCTCTAGGAGCTCACAGTTTATTAAGGGAGATAACATGTAAACAACTATGTACTCACAGTATTTCTATAGGACGAATTAAAACAGCATTGGAGTTTCGGTTCATACATAGACTGACAAAGATGGCAGAATGGAAAATTATCATTCTTACAGTAACTGTGAAAAAAGACACACTGCTCTAGTGTTGAAACTATCATTTGATCCACCATTCTGGAAAGCAGTTTGGAACTGTTGTTCCAGAATTACTAAACTCTGAATATTCTTTGACCCAGAGATAACCATCACTAGGCCTGTTCCTCAAAGAAATCAAACAAAGAGGAAAACATATGGACATATGGACAAACATTTATAACAGTTCTGTTTTGTGATAGCAAAGACGTGGGTACCCATCAACTGGGGAGTGGCTGAACAAATTATGTTATATGAATGTAATAGAATAAATGTGTGGTAATAAATGATGAAAGATAGTTTCAGAGAAACAATTTGTACAAGAATAACAACTGTAAAGAAAAAAGTTTTGTAGTACTTAAAAATCTTTGATCAATGCAGTCACTGAGGACAATTGATGAAGCATGCTACTCACATCCTGACAAAGGTGAAATAGACTCAATAGACATTTTTGAACATGAAAAAAATGAATGGATTGTTATTCTTATATTATTATATATATATGTGTGTGTGTAAGTATTTAGATTTGTATGTTTTAATGGAGGGGAAGAGTTTAGAAGGAAGAGGAGAACTATTAAAATGACATCCCCCCAAAAAAGTGAGGGGGAAAGAGAAAAAAGGTCACTGAAGCATTTTTTTTTAAAAGTACACCCAAGCTCATGGGAACAAATTACAAAATCTGGAATAGTTTTAGAAATAAATTTGTTAGGTCATTTGGTAGCAAGAGAGAGCTAGAAAGAAGGGGTGGTTCCATCTCCAAGTCTTTGTGAAGTTACGTTATATAGAGTTCAGATAACGGTGTAAGGGCATTTCCCTGATTGGCTTCGTGTATGCAGTAAAAAGTCTGTAAAAGAAAGGCAGTTTGAGACGTTTATCAGTTTATGCCAATTTAATTTGGGGAACCCCAAACACAAGCTTTGGGTGGATCCAAACAAGCACTGAGTGGGATCTAACATTCCTTTCAACCATTTGACTTCCTGGGAGCATTCAGTCACACCAAACTCTATGGAGAGCTTTTTGGGTTCAATAATTTTCAATATTAATAAATTATAAGTAATAATCCACAGAAGATAAGAGGGAAACAGAGAAGCAGGACAGTGTTCGAAGTTAAATTTATGAAACACTTTAAAAATAGCAAGATGTACAAAATAGAGATTCACAATTTTATACACACAGCTACACATGGCCATTTGAGTGGTTCTAGCAGTTAGAGGGGTCAGGCAAGATCATTTAGAAGGTAGCACTTGAATATGGCTGCAAGTTTTACAGGCTGCCGGTGAGGAGGGAGAGCTTCCTGAGCATCAGGAACAGCCTATGCAGAGGCGCAGAGATGGGAGATAGAACCTGGTATTCAAAGAGCCCCAGGGAGGGCAGTTTGACTGGACTGTAGTATGTGAGCAAGGCCGAAGTGTAGAGGAGTGCTGGAGAGGCAGACTAGATTGAGGTTGCGAAGTATTTTCAATCCTGAGGAGAAGCTTGATTTGATTGTAGGATTAATAGGAAGCCACTGGAGTTTTTTTTATTAATTGGATACTTCCACATAATATTGCCTTAACATATGGATGGTGCTTCTTATGTTAGGAACTATATAGCTTATTTTATTTTTCCGTCTCCAGTGCTGCAATGCTGTGCCTTGTAATAAGAAACGCTTAAAAGAAATTGTTAAATCGATTTTTAAGTAGAAATTGCTTTCACATGGATTATATTATTTATTTATACTTTATTCAATAGATGATTATCCAGTAGATGGTTATTTCATAGATATTATTTGATAGATTACTTGGTAGATGGTTATTTTGTAGATTATTTGGTTTACCGAATGGGTTACCAAAGATGTGGTTCTTGATTTGTAACACAAATAACCTGGATTCTTTGCTAATATTCCTACTGATAGCAATGGAAGACATTTAAGTAAAAGAAAACATTTATTGACATATTAATAGTCTGACAATCTTTTAAATATTTTTAATTTAGTATTTCATTTTTCCCTAGTTACATGTAAAAACAATTTTAACATTCATTTTTAAAACCTTGAGTTCCAAATTCTCTCCTTTCCTCTCCCCATCCCCACCCCCATTGAGAAGGCAAGCAATTTGATATAGGTTATACATATGTAGTCATGTAAAACGCTTCTGTAATAGTCATGTTGTGAAAGACTGTATTTCCCTCCATCCTATTTCCCCTCCCCGTTTATTTTATTTTCTCTCTACTTTCACCATGTCCCTCCTCAAAACTATTTTGCTTCTGATTTTCTCCTTCCCCAATCTGCCCTCCCTTCTATCATCCACTCCCTTTTCTTATCCCTTTCCCCTCTACTTTCCTATAGGGTCAGATAGATTTCTATACCCAATTGAATGTATGTGTTATTCTCTCTTTGAGCCAATTCTGATGAGAGTAAGGTTCACTCACTCCCTCTCACATCCCCCTTCTTCCCCTCCACGGTAAAAGCTTTTTCTTCTTTCATGTGAGATAATTTACCCCATTCTACCTTTCCCTTTCTCTTTCTCCCAGTACATTCCTCTCTCCTCCCTTAATTTTATTTTTTAGATATCATCCCTTCATATTCAAGTCATACTTGTGCCTTCTGTCTATATATATATATATATATATATATATATATATACTCCTAACTACCTGAATAATGAGAAAGGTCTTATGAGTTATAAATATCATCTTTCCATGTAGTAATGTAAATAGTTTAATAAAGTTCCTTATGATTTCTCTTTCTTGTTTACCTTTTCATGCTTCTCATGAATCTTATATTAGAAATTCAAATTTTCTATTCAGCTCTCGTCTTTTCTCAAGATTGCTTGAAATTCCTCTATCTCATTGCATACCTATTTTTTTCCCCTTGAAGGATTATTTTTAGTGATTTTTGGTTGTAATCCTAGCTCCTTGGCCCTCTGGAATACCATATTACAATCCCTCTGTTCCTTTATTGTAGAAGCTTGCTAAATCTTGTGTTATCCTGGCTGTTGGCTCCATGATACTTGAATTGTTTCTTTCTGACTGCTTGCAATATTTTCTCCTTGACCTGGGAACTCTGGAATTTGGCCATAATATTCTTGTCAGTTTTCATTTTGGGATCTCTTTCAGGAGGTGATTGGTTGATTCTTTCCATTTCTATTTTACCCTCTGGTTCTAGAATATCAGGGCAGTTTTCCTTGATAATCTCTTGAAAGATGATGTCCAGGCTCTTATTTTGATCGTGGCTTTCAGGTAGTCCAATAACTTTAAAGCTATCTCTCCTGGATGTATTTTCCATGTCAGTTGTTTTTCCAATGAGATATTTCACATTGTCTTGCATTTTTTCATACTTTTGGTTTTGTTTTACAATGTCTTGATTTCTCATAAAGTCACTAGCTTCCATTTGTGCCATTCTAATTTTTTTTTTTTTTGGCAATTGGGGTTAAGTGACTTGCACAGGGTCACACAGCTAGTAAGTGCCAAGTGTTTGATCTGAGGCTGGATTTGAACTCAGGTCCTCCTGACTCCAGGGCCAGTGCTCTATCCACTGCGCCACCTAGCTGCCCCTCCATTCTAATTTTTAAGGAATTATTTTCTTCAGTGAGCTTTTGGACCTCCTTTTCTATTTGGCCAATTTTGCTTTTTAAGGCATTCTTGTCTTCATTGGTTTTTTGGACCTCTTTTGCCATTTGGGTTAATCTGTTCTTAATTTTTTTTGTTTGTTTTTGGTAAGGCAGTTGGGGTTAAGTGACTTGCCCAGGATCACACAGCTAGTGAGTATCATGTGTCTGAGGCCAGATTTGAACTCGGGTCCTCCTGACTTCAGGGCCAGTGATCTATCCACTGTGCCACCTAGCTGCCCCTAGGTTAGTCTATTTTTTAAGGTGTTATTTTCCTTAGTATTTTTTTTTTGGGTCTCCTTTTTCATGATTTTCTTGCATCACTCTCATTTCTTTTCCCAATTTTTTCTCTGCCTCTCTTACTTGATTTTTAAAATCCATTTGAGCTCTTCAAAGACCTGAGACTAATTCATATTTTTCTCGGAGGCTTTGGATGTAGGAGCTTTGACTTTGTTGTCTTCTTCTGAGTATGTTTTGATCTTGCTTTTCACAAAAATAAGTTTCTGTAGTCAGAGTTTTTTTCCTGAGTGTTTGCTCATTTCCCAGCCTATTAGTTGATTTTTTAAACTCTTTGTTAAGGTAGGGCTCTGATTCCAGTGTGGAGGGTGTACTGTCTGAAGCTTTAAGGGTTTTGAACAGTTGTTTTCAGAGATATTTCTAGGGACCTGTAAATTGTCAGTTCTTCCAAGGTGATATGATCAAAGGAGATGTGTTTACTCCTTTCCTGGCCTGTGCTCTGGTCTTTGAGTGACCACAAGCACTCTTTTTTGCCCTGGAACTGTGAGGAGTATTCATTCCTTCTCCACCACTGCCACAAGCTCTACCATGCCAGTGCTCCTCTCCTCCCTGGGACCGCCACCTAGGACTCTGACCCAGATCCAAGACTGGGCAAAATAACAAACTCCTGCCTCAGCACCAGCAAAGAGATCCCTGCAATCCCCTCCCAAATCAGCCACTGGATCTCCACCACTGCTGGGGTTGGGGCTGACTGTGCTCCTCTCTTACCTGTGTTCAGTAGACCTTCCCTACTGACTTTCTAAGTTGTGTTTGGCTTTTGTGGGTTGAGAAGTCTGGAAACCACCACATCTGCCAGTGATTCATTCCCCTGAGGCCTGCTCCGGGTTTGCTTGGGCCTGGTCTGTGCTGGTGCATTTTGCACTGTACTGTACTCCACTCTCAGCCTGGTGCAACAGACCTTTCCTATTGACCTTCCAGGTTGTCTTGGGCTGGAAATTTATTTTACTCTGATATTTTGTAGGTTCTGCTGCTCTAGAATTTGTTTAAAGTCATTTTTTACAGGTATTTGGAGAGGCTTGGGAGAGCTCCAGTGAGTTCCTGCTTTTACTCCACCATCTTGGCTCCATCCCCAAGGCTTTATCATTCTGAGAGAACTAAATTATTGAACTGTGGTTCCAGGTGATTAATTCTGCTTTTCGGAATTGTTGGTGTAAAAATGTGGGGCTGAGGGCCTTTCAAACCTGTATGAACTCCATCTGCCAGAGAAATGAAAGCCTTTAAAAGAGCTGAGACTCTGAGGGCACTAAAGCCAAAGAGCATTTCTGATGGTCTTAGGGCGAGGGACGTTGTGCCTTTTGTAAAAGAATTGGGAAAGAACTTGTAGCCTTTAAACCAAGAAATCTTGGCAAAACCCTAACCAGGGCTTTCAGCTGAGCTTGGAGGAGAGGTGGGACAAACTGTAGCCAAACAGCATCCCCATAGATGTGCCCATCAGAGCAACAGCCAGCCAGCAGAAGCTATCAGAGCAGTGACCAGTAGAGCCTAGGAGTCCAGTGGGGAGATATCAGCATCCCTGTAGCACCTTCTTCCTTTGTATCTTAGCCACACATGTTCCTTATGTGTGTACCTCTCATGTACGTGTCTTAGCCACAGGTGCCCTATATTTCTGTGTTATAAAGCGTGTGTGTCACATACACATTGGTTTCTACTTGTTTCTTTTCTTCCTTTCCATTTTTCTTTCTTTTAACCTGGCCTCTCTTCAAAAGTCTGTTCCGTTTCTGCCTGCCACCTTCCCCCGGCCCGCATTCTGACTTCTCATATCCTCTTCTCCTTCTACTTCCCAGCTGGGTAAGATGAATTTCTTCTTTGAACAGTTCAGATGAGAATGAGGTTCAAGCATTGCCCACTTCCCTCCCCTTCCCATTTCCTCCTTCCACTGTAAAAACTCTTCCTTGAGTATCTCTTTTTCATAAAATAATTTCCCCCATCCTTCCTATTCCTTCCCCTTTTCCCAGTACAGTCCTCTTTCTCACCCTTCCATTTTTCCTTTGAGATCATACCAACATAATAGACCCACACCCATACCCTGTACTTTAAGTAAACTCCTTCAAATTGCTCCAATGGTGATAAAATTCTTAGGGGTTACATGTATCATCTTCTCATTTGGAAATGTAAACAGTTTAATTTCATTAAGTTCCTTTTATGCTTCTCTTGAGTCTTGTGTTTCAATGTCAAGTTTTCTGTTCCTCTCTTTTTATCAGGATACTTTCATTAAATATCCATGTTTCCCCCTGTAGGATCATACTCAGCTTTGCTGGGCAGATTATTCTTGGTGGCAATCCCAGTTCCTCTGCTTTATGGAGCATCACAGTTCAAGTCCTCCACTCCTTTATAATGATGAATACTAAGTTTTGTGTGATCCTGACTGTGGCTTTATAGTATTTGAATTATTTCTGACTGCTTGCAGTATTTTTTTTCTTGACCTGGAGCTCTAACATGGCTATAATATTCCTAGGAATTTTCATTTTAGGATCTCAGATGATGATCAGTGGATTATTTTAATTTCTATTTTGGTCTCTGGTTCTAAGATATGTGGGCAATTTTTTTTATAGTTTCTTGAAATAGGATGATTGGACTTTTTTTTTTTAAAGCATGGCTTTCAGGTAGTTCAATAATTCTCAAATTCTCTTTCAATATATTTTCCAGGTTAGTTGTTTTTTCCAAAGAGATTTTTTTCACATTTTCTTCTATTTTTTAATTCTTTGATTTAATTTTATTGATTCTTGATGTCTCATGGAGTCATTAGGTTCTACCTGACCAATTCTGATTTTTTTTGATATAAATTTATTTATTTTTAGTTTTCAACATTCACTTCCACAAGTTTTTGAGTTCCAAATTTTTATCCCATCTCCCCCTCCCCCCCACCCCGAGATGGCATGCATTCTGAATATCCCTTCCCCATGTCTGTCCTCTCTTCTATCTCGCTCCCCTTCTCTTATCGCTTTCCCCTTCTATTTTCCTGTAAGGCAGGGTAGACTTCTGTACCCCGTCTCCTGTATTTCCTATTTCCCAGTAGCACGTGAAAACATTTTTTTTTAAACATGTTTTTAAAACTTTAGTTTTCAAATTTTCTCTCTTCCTTCCTCCCCACCCACACTCATTGAAAAGGCAAGCCACTCAATATAGGTTGTACATGTGCAGTTATGCAAAACACATGCATAGTCCAATTCTGATTTTTAAGGAATTATTTTCTTTAGTGTAATTTTGTTCCTCTTTCACCATTTGGCCAATTCTTATTATTTTTTAAAATTTATTTATTTTTAGTTTTCAACATCCACTTTCACAAGATTGAGTTCCAGATTTTTTCCCCATCTCGTCCTTCCCCCAACCCAAGATAGTGTGTATTCTGAATACTCCTTCCCCTAATCTGTCCTCTCTTCTATCTCTGCCCCCCCCACTTCTCTTTTCCTCTTCCCCTTCAGTTTTCCTGTAGGGCAGGATAGATTTCTATACCCCACTGCCTGTATATCTTATTTCCCAGTTGCATGTGAAAACAATTTTTTAACATTTGTTTTTAAAACTTTGGGTTCCAAATTTTCTCCCTTCCTCCCTCCCCACCTACCCTCATTGAGAAGGCAAGCAACTCGATACAGGTTATACATGTGTAGTCATGCAAAACACTTCCATAGTAGTCATATTGTGAAAAACTAAGTATATTTCCCTTCATCCTATACTGCCCCCCATTTATTGTGTTCTCTCTTTTGACCCTGTCCCTCCTTAGAAATGTTTGCTTCTGATTATCCCCTCCCCCAGTCTACCCACCCCTCTATCATCCCCCTGCTCTCTTGTCCCCTTCTCCCCTATTTGCTGTAGGGTAAGACAGATTTCCATACCCAACTGAGTGCGTATGTTATTCGCTGCTTAAGCCAAATCCGATGAAAAAAAGATTCACTCATTCCCTCTCACCTTCCCCTTTTTCCCCTCCATTGTAAGAGCCTTTTCTTGTCTGTTTTGTGTGAGATAATTTACCCCATTCTACCTCTCCCTTTCTCCTTCTTCCAGTATAATCCTCTTTCAACCCTTAATTTTATTCTCCAGATGTCACTCCTTCATCTTTAACTCACCCTGTGCTCTCTCTCTCTCTCTCTCCCTCCCCATACATATAGTTTTTTTCCCTCCAACTACCCCGATACTGACAAAAGTTTCGTGAGTTACAAATATCTTTCCATGCAGGAATGTAAACAGTTCAACCTTATTAAGTCTCTTGTGATTTCTCTTTCCTGTTTACCTCTTCATGTTTCACTTGAATCTTGTATTTGAAAGTCAAATTTTCCATTAAGTTCTGGTCTTTTCATCAAGAGTGCTTGAAAGTCCTCTATTTCACTGAATGACCATTTTTTCTCCTGAAGGATTATACTCAGTTTTGCTGGGTAGGTGATTCTTGGCTGTAATCCTGTCTCCTTTGACCTATGGAATATTATATTTCAAGCCCTCTGGTCCCTTAATGTAGAAGCTGCTAAATCTTGTGTTATCCTGATTGTGTTTCCACAGTAATTGAACTGTTTCCTTCTGGCAGCTTGTAATATTTTCTCCTTGACCTGGGAACTCTGGAATTTGGCTATAATATTCCTAGGAGTTTTCCTTTGGGGATCTCTTTTAGGAGGAGATTAGTGGATTCTTTCAACTTCTATTTTGCCCTCTGGTTCTAAAATATCAGGGCAGTTTTCCTTGATAATTTCTTGGAAGATGATTTTTTTTGACCGTGGCTTTCTGGTAGTCCAGTAATTTTTAAATTATCTCTCCTGGATCTATTTTCCAGGTTGCTTGTTTTTCCAATGAGATATTTCACATTGTTTTCAATTTTTTATTCTTTTGGTTTTATTTTACAATGTTTTACAGCTGATTTCTCATAAAGTCACTAGCTTCCATTTGTTCCATTCTAATTTTTAAGGAAGAATTTTCTTCAGTGAGCTTTTGGACTTTCTTTTCCATTTGAACAATTCTGCTTTTGAAGACATTCTTCTCCTCATTAACTTTTTGGACCTCTTTTGCCATTTGGGTTAGTCTATTTTTAAAAATTTTAATTATTATCATATTTTTTTAGGCAGTTGGTGTTAAGTGACTTGCCCAGGGTCACACAGCTAGTAAGTGTCAAGTGTTTGGTCTGAGGCCGGATTTGAACTCAGGTCCTCCTGACTTCAGGGCCGGTGCTCTATCCTCTGTGCCACCTAGCTGCCTCAAGTCTATTTTTTAAGATATTATTTTCTTCACTATTTTTTGGGGGTCTCCTTTAGCAAGCTGTTGACTTGTTTTTCATAATTTTCTTGCATCGCTTTCCTTTCTCCTCCCAGTTTTTCCTCTACTTCTCTTACTTCCTTCTCAAAAACCTATTTTGAGCTTTTCCATGGTCTGGGACCGATTCGTATTTGTCTTTTTGGTTTTGTTTTTGTCTAGACAATGGGGTTAAATGCCTTGCCTAGAGTCACACAGCTATTAAGTGTCAAGTGTCTGAGACCAGATTTAAACAACTCAGGTCCTCCTGACTCAAGGGCCATTGCTCTATCCTGTGCCACCTAGCTGCCCCCTGATTCATATTTTTCTTGGAGGCTTTGAATGTAGGAGGTTTGACTTTGTTGTCTTCTTCTGGTTGTATGTTTTGATCTTCTTTGTCACCAAAGAAAGATTCTGTGGTCTGACTTTTTTTGTGCAGTTTGCTCATGATCCCAGTCAATTACTTGAGTTATAAACTCTTTGTTAAGGTAGGGGGTCTGCTTCCAGTGTGAAGGATGTACTGTCCCAAGCTTCGGGAGTTTTGTGCAGCTGTTTTCAGAGATACTTCTAGGGACATGTAAATGTTTGGTTCTTCCAAGGTGGTATGATCAAGGCAAGGTGTTTACTCCTTTCCTGGCATGGGCTGTGGTCTGTGAGTGACCACAAGCACTCTTTTCTGCCTTGAAACTATGAGGAGAATTCTCTCTTCACTGCTCCTACAAGCTCCACCACGCCAGTGCTCATTCTTGCCCCAGGACTGCCACCTAGAACTGTGACCCAGATCCAAGCATAGGAAAAGCAAGAGAATCCTGCCTCAGCACCAGTAAAGAGATCCCTGCAATCCCCCGCTGCTCAACAACTCTATTCCCTCTCAGGCTGTGGGCCAAGAGCTCTGGAAGAGGCTGCTGCCCCAGGGCTGCACCGTGACTTGGGACCGAGCTTCTCTCTCATCACAGTCACAGATGATTTTTACTGACCTTCTAAGTTCTCTTTGGCATTTGTGAGTTGAGAAGTCTGGAAACTGCCACAGCTGCCTGTGATTCAGTCCTCTGAGGCCTGTTTTGCCCATGTGCCCATGCTGAACTGTGTTCCTCTCCTAGCACAGTGCGATATATCTTTCTGGTCAACCATCCAGGTTGTCTTAGGTTGGAAATTTGTTTCACACTGTCTTTTTGTGGGTTCTGCTGATTTAGAATTTGTTTAGAGCCATTTTTTACAGGTATTTGGAGGGTTTTGGGGGAGAACTCAAGCAAGTCACTGCTTTTACACTGCCATCTTGGCTTTGCCTCCCAATTCTTATTTTTAATGTGTTATTTTCTCCAGTATTTTTTTTTTGCGCCTCTTTTACCCAGCTTTTAATTTCTTTTCATAATTTTCTTGCATTGCTCTAATTTCTTTTACCATTTTTTTCTTTGCTGCTCTGATTTGATTTAAATATTTTTGCTTTTTTTTTAAACCTCTTTACCACTTTTGTTGGGCTTATATCCAATCCATATTTCTCTCTGACACTTTGCTTGTAGATGTTTCCAACTCATTGTGTTCTTCTGAGTTTGTGTCTTGAGTATTCCTGTCATCATAGGAACTTTTTATATTTTCTAGTCTATTTCTTGACTTTAGACTTTATGTTAGAATTGGGCTCTGCATTCTTGGGCGTGGAGTAGGAGTGGTGACTGTTCTGGGCTTTAGGCTTTTACATCCTACTGTTTTCACAGCTAGTTTTGGGGGCCTATACGTGCTTTTTGGTGCTTCTAGAGTGGTATGATCTGGGGAAAGTTGTGACCTCTGCTCTTCTGATCTACTCTGTGGTCCTTATCCAGGTAGGGCCCTTGCTCCTTCACAACCACAATCTGGAACTGGGTAATGGTGCCTGATTCTGTGCCCAGGGCACAGGGCAATATGTTTCTGACCAGGTGTTCGAACCTCTTACCATCTCTGAGTATGAGCTCTTCCGGTGCTGCTACAGCTGCTGCTGCTGAGCTGCTATTGCTTCTGTGGTGCACTGTTCCTGGCCAGCCTCAACCCCATTTACACAGATCTCTCTTTCAGTCTTTGTAAGCTATCCTGGGCTGAAAAAATGACTCAGTTTGACTTTTTGTTGGTTGTGCATTTTAGAATTAAATTTGGTTTACTTTTCAAAAATTTGTTTAAGAGGGAAATGTTGGCAGAGCTTGGCAAAAATGCACCTTTCACTCAACCATGTTGACTCTTAACCACCCCCCCCACTTGTATTTCCTATGTATATGAACTCTTCCCACTGGATGTTATGTGCATTTGTAGGAATGCATGCTCCAGATTTATATTTTATTGCTATTTTTCTTCCTTTGCCATTTCATCCTTTGAACTCATTGGGTCCTCTGGCTGACTATCAAAAGTGGGCACATGGGTAGAGACTCAACTGATAGCTTTAGGGATGTGGATTCAGGGTATATGAAATGTGGGGTAGATTAATGTTTCTTGTTCATTCTCATGTATTATTTCTTTCATTAACATATTCAGCCTTTTTGTTGCATTGTATTCTTCTGGGAGCTCTATATGCCTTAAATTTTCTATGTATATCCTATCTTTAATATCAGTTGCTTTGGCTTATAGGGAGAGCACATGTTCTTTCAATACTGCTGACTTTTTATTCTGTTGTTTTCCATTTTCTGTGTGTTTTATTTCAAAATCCTACATTCTCTTTTTAGAGCTGCATAAGTTTTGGGAATATTCTCAGTCACATGTCCTAAATTATCATTGCTTTTTTGGTCTTAATGGGTTTTTTTTTTTGACAGCTCAAATTCTTGCTCTAATTTTTATTCTATTTTCTTCTTCTAATTCTTATTTCAAAATTTTTATTCAATTTTTGAACCATTCCAGAATTTCTTGGTGTTTCATTGTTATAGAATTGTTGAACTGTAGAATTTATTGCTGTTTGTTGTTTGTTGCACTTTTACTGGGTAATAGTTATTCTGGTTATTCTATTGTTATTCTATCTTTTCTTACTTATTTGCTCACATTTCTTCCTTTATGATTTTCACTGCTACCCTACCTCATTAGGGACTGGGGTCATACTCAGATTTTCTCTTTCAGCCTTTTTGTTTTGTACTCCTTCTCATTTGTCCCTCATTTAGAATAATTCTTGATGCATAGTAAGCCCTTAACAAAGCCTTCTTGACTGACTGTGCCAGATGGCTTGGCTTTAGTTGTTTGCTTTCTTCATCTGTGCTCACATTTGCCCCTGCACAGGTTCAGTGACCTCCTTGCACTGGCAAGATGTGGTGTGGAGGAGCTCTGTATATATGAATGATAGACAGACACTCCATGGATATATGACTACAGCTGCATTTATAATTTACCCCAAACCCTTTTACCTTTGTTATAAAAGTCCCTTCCTTTCTAACCTTCTTTGTATTGCTAGGTCTCTTCCCCTTTCATAGTTGTACCCTCTTACTTGTAATCAGACCTCGGTCAATTTAATGTTCTTTGCCATTTATGAAGTGATTTTATTTTGATGTCAGGGAGGTTCATTGCCAAGATAAAGCTTTTAATGATATGAGACAACAGTAACCCCAACTACAGCCTGGAATATAGACCAGGTGAGACGGCTCTCCTGGGAATGGGGTGAGCTGGATTCAGCAAGGGAAAATGGATCCATAAGTTTACTTTCTGCTGTTATTTCTTAATGCTTTACATTGTGCTTTCATTGTCTTCTTCTTCTTCATATTCTTTTTCTTAATATTCTTCTTCTCTGTAGTATTTCTTATTGTTTTGAAATTGTTGGATGGGGTGAGTGGAAGTTATGCTCCGATACAGCCTTTCATCTTCCTAGAAGTCTCCTTTCAGTTACTCTTAAGAATTTCATCCTTAGAGGAAATAACATACACACTCAATTGGGTATGGAAACCTATTTTACCCTGCAGGGAAATGGTGGGGGAGGGGACAAGGGAGCAGGGAGATGATAGAGGGGAGGGCAGATTGGGGGAGGGAGTAATCAGAAGCAAACACTTCTAAGGTAGGACGGGGTCAAAAGAGAGAATAGAATAGATGGAGGGTGGTATAGGATTAAGGGAAATATACTTAGTTTTTCACAACATGACTACTATGGAAGTATTTTGCTTGACTACACATATGTAACCTGTGTCGAGTTGCTTGCCTTCTTAATGAGGATGAGTGGGGAGGGAGGAGGGGAGAAAATTTGGAACGCGAAGTTTTAAAAACAAATGTTAAAAAAATTGTTTTCACCTGCGACTGGGAAATAAGATATACAGGCAGTGGGGTATAGAAATCTATCCTGCCCTACAGGAAAATTGAAGGGGAAGGGGATAAGAGAAAGGGGGGGGGGATGGAAGGGAGGGCAGATAGGGGAAGGGGTATTCAGAATGCATGCCGTCTTGGAGTGGGGAGAGGGATGAGATGGGGAGAAAATTTGGAATTCAAAATCTTGTGGAAGTGAATGTTGAAAACTAAAAATGAATAAAAATTATAAGAATTTCATGTTTAGGATGTGGAAGTCATTATTATGGATCTGTATATATGTATTGGCCTATCTGTATCCATCCACCCATTCTTGAGCCCTTTTATGGCTTATAGAAAGTAATAAGTGCTTGGGTTTTCTGTCTGGCTTATTGGATACTGGAGAAAGAATGGACAAAAAATGAGTCATTGTTAGGGGAACATTGGTTCATTTAGTATTCAACTGCAAGGATTGTTGTTCAGTCTTGTCTGACTCTTTGTGACTCCATTTGGGGTTTTCTTGGCTGAGATACTTGGAGTGGTTTGCTATTTCCTTCTCCAGCTCATTTTGTGGATGAGGAAACTGAGGCAAATGGGGTTAAGTGACTTGGGCAGGGTCACACATTAAGTGTTTGAGGCCAGATTTGAACTCAAGAAAATAAGTCTTCCTGACTCCAGGCCCAACATTCTTACCTGCTGCACCTCTTAGCTGCAGCAAGAATTGAGTATCCCGTATTTAAAAAAAGCATCTGCTAAGTATCATAAAATCAATATGGAGATGTCTTTACTAAATAAAAGTCTCAATTAGAATTTGATAAATTTTACTTAGTTTTATTTGAATTCATTGAGGACCAAAGCTGTTGATTGTTTTGCTTTCAATTCAAGTCTTAAGAGTCCTAGTATAGTACCATATATGGCTTAGTGGACTTGAATACATTGGTGTGAGTGGATGGAGGGGACTTGGAAACATTAGTGTTTAACTGAGTTTCTTTCCATTAACATTATGGGATCTGCATGGGTTCTTTTTCTTCTTTGGAAGGCTTTGTAAGTTTGACAGGTTTTTCTTTTTTGGGGTCTGAAGATGGTTGAAGAAATTTGTCCACTGAACTTGGACAAGGGGAAAAGGGCACTTGCATAGGTTCTCTCTGATGATATGAAGAGCAAGAGGGGACTTGAATGTCAAAGAATTCATCTACATAATCGTTTGATAAACTTGAAGTTGGAGCATGGGTTTGGATAGATTTTCTTGATGGAGTTGATCCTGGGAAAGGGAGAATTTCAAAGTATTCTTTCAGTGAACGTTCTCTAGAGGAAGCAGGAACTTGTGTTAATTCACCCATTGAACTAGACTCAGAGGAAAGAGAATTGTGTGTGGATTCATTTGGCAAAACCTTTGAGAAATGGAGAATTTCTGTGAATTCTTTTGTTGTACTTGGGGAAGAGGAAGCAGGAGTACCTGTGAATTCTTCTGATGAAACTGGACCTGACAAAGGAACATCGTCAATGAAATTTTGCGGGTAACTTTGGCCAAGGGAAAGAGGAGTGCCCACAAATTCTTCTGATGAATCTGGACCAGATAAAGGAATAACATCTATGAAATCTTTTAGTGAACTTCGAGCAGAGGAAAGGGGACTTTGCATGAAATCCTCTGATGGACCGAGACCAAATGAGGTAAAAACTTCCATGGAGTCTATCTGGGAGATTGGACTGGAGGATGGGAGAACTTGTATTAACTCTTCCTGTGAACTTGGGCCACAAGAAGCAGAGATTTGAATAGATTCTTTCTGGGAACTGCTACTGGAGAGAGGGAAACCCATAGCCTCTCTGTTTGAAGCTGGGCTAAAAAAATTAGTAACTTGAATGAATTCACTCGGTGAGCTGATGGTGGAGGGAGGATGATCCCTGGAGACTGTCTGTGAACTTTCACTGTAAGAAGCAAGAACTTGAGTGGATTCTGTCTGGAAGCTGATGGTGGAGGGAGGGAGACCCACAGACTCTGTCTGTGAACTTAAACTGTTAGATTCTGGAACTTGAATTGATTCTCTCTGGAAGCAGATTCTGGAGAATGGAAGAGTCATATATTCTCTCTGTGAACTTGGACTGCCAAAGACAGGAGCTTGAATCAGTTCTCTGTGGGTGCTCATGATGGTGGGAGGGAGACCCGTAGAGTCTCTTTGTGAACTCTTGCTGTAAGAGACAGGCATTTGAATGAATTCTCTCTGAGAGCTGATGCTGGAGGGAGGGAGACTCAAAGACTGTCTTGGTGGACTTGGTGTTTTATAAGGAAGAACGTGAATTAGTTCTCTTTGTGAGCTGATGCTGGACAGTGCAACATCTAGTGGTTCTCTTTGTGAACTTTGGCTGGAAGAAACAGGAACTTGGATGGATTCTCCCTGGGAGCTGCTGTTAGAGGGAAGGAGACCCATGAATTCTCTCTGTGAACTCTGAATTGAATAATCAGGACATTCAATTGATTCTCTCTGGGAACTGGTATTGGGTGGATGGAGATCTAGAGAATCCCTCAGCAAAGCTGGGATGTTAGAAATAAGGGCTTGATTCAGTTCTCTCTGGGAGCTGATGCTGAAGGGAGGGAGATCCATGGACTCTGTCTGTGAACTTGAGCTGGACAAATCAGAAATGTGATCAAATTCCCTCTGGGAGCTGATACTAGTGGACTTTCTCAGAGAACTTGAAGAAGCAAAATTATGAATTGATTCTCTCTGGGAGATGCTGGATGGAGAGAGATTCGTGTACTCTTTCTGTGAACTTTGGGTAGGAGAAGTAGGGACTTGAATGAATTGTCTCTGGGAACCTCTACTGGGGACATGGAGACCTTCAGGGAATTCTTGTGGATGACTGAGAATCAAGGGAGGATGAACTTGCATGAATTCTGTCCTGAAACTTAGGCCCATGAGTGCTAGAGCTTCCATGACATCACTCACTGAATGCTGGCTGACTGCAGCAGAAATTTTGTCCTCTTCAGGTTCTTTTACTGATGTCAAGTCAGAAATTGGAATAACTGGTAAAGATTCTTTTGTTGAATTTGATATAGAATTGTGGGAATGAACTTCTAAAGCTTCTCTTGTTGAACCTGGGCCTGAAAGAATGGGAAATTCAAAGGTGTCTCTCAGTGAATTTGGGGCTGATGAAGTTGTGTCTTGTATGGATTCTTTCTGTGATCTTAACATCGAGGAAACATGAGCTTCCATTGATTGTTTTGATATACTTGGGCCTGAGAAGGAAGGAAATTGCATAGATCTACTCCCTGTTGGACTGGGAAGGCGAGAAGGTTGTCTGGATTCTTTTGGTGAACCTGAGCGGGGAGAGTGAGTTCTCTCACCCTCTGCATATTCTGTGGGGGATTTTAGGCCAGAAGAAGTAGAAACATGTATAGATATTCCTGAAGAACTGGAGGTGTAGAAAGAAGGAACTTCAAAGGATTCTCTTGCTGAACTTGACTTAGAGATAGTAGGAAATTCAAAGAATTCTCTTATTGAATTTGGGCTAGATAAAGCAGGAGCCTGTGTTGATTCTTTATGTGAAGTTGGCACAGAAAAATCAGGAACTTCCATGAAATGTTGGGATATGCTTGGTCCAGAGCAATAAGGATATGTAAAAGTCTTACTTAATGATCTAGGACTGGCAGCAGGGGAAGGTCGTGCTGATCCTTTTGGTGAACTGGGACTGGTTGACCAAGTACCATCATCTTTTGCAAATTCTACTGGAGACTGTAAGCCAGGTGATTGCTGACGTTCTTTTGTTCCTTTGGAAGAAGTTAATGTGGAAAGAAGAGGAACTTCTAAGGATTCTCTTGTGGAACTTGGCCCAGAGATAATGAAAAAGTCAAGGGATTCTTGCAGTGAATTTGGGACAGAGAAATCTTGACCTTGAATTGACTGTCTCCTTGAACTTGCCACAGACAAAAGATTTGAGCCAGAGAAAGAAAGAAATTGTATACCTTTACTCAGTGATATTAGGCTAGCAGGAAGGGAAGCCTTTTTGGATTCCCTTGATGAACTTGGAATGACAGACTGAGCACTCTTGTCTCCTGCCAATTCTATTGGAGACTTTAAGCCAGATGGGAGATGACTCTCAGCAGCTCCCTTTGAAGAAATTGAAGTGGAAAGAAGAGGATCTTCTAAGAATTCAGTTGTTGATCTTTGCCCAGAGGTGTCAGAAAAGCCAAAAGATCCTTGCAATGAGTTTGGTTCAGAGAAATCCAGACCTTGTACGGACTCTCTGTGTGAACTTGTCACTAACAAAACCCTTGGAGGTGAAAAAGAAGGAAATTGCAAGCATGTATTTGGTGATAAAAGAGCCGAAGGAAGCAAACTCTTTTCAGACTCTTTAGGTGAACTGGGAGTGATAGACTGGCCATTCTCCTTCCCTGCCAGTTCTACTGGAGACCATAAGGCAGGTGATGGAAGATCTTCTCCTGTTAAAAAAGTTGAAGGGGAAAGAAGAGAAACTTCTAAGGAGTCTCTGGTTGATCTTGGCTGAGAGATAACAGAATATTCCAAGGATTCTTGTAATAAATTTGATTCAGAGAAATCCAGACCTTTTATTGACTCTCTCCATGAGTTTGTCACAGATGAAACACTTGAGCTTGAAAAAGAAGGAAATTGTACAGCTTTATTTAGTGAAATAAGGCTGTCAGGAGTGTAAGCTTGTTTGGATTCTACTGGTGAACTTCGTATGGCAGAAAGGACACTCTCATTCTCTGCCAATTCTGCTGGAGACCTGAAGTCAGTTGATGGAGGGACTTCCGTGGTGTCTTTTGAAAAAACTGAAATAGAAGGCAGTGGAACTTCTAAGGATTTTTTTGTTGATATAGGACTAGAAATAATAGATAAGTCCAAGAACTCTTGCAGTGAAATTGATTCAGAAAAATCTGGACCATGTATGGATTCTTTCTGTGAGTTTGCCATAGACAATATCGTTTGGCTTGAGAAAGGAGGAAATTGTATAGCTTTACTCAGTTTCAGAAAACTAGGAGGAGGGGAAACTTGATTGGATTCCATTGTTGAACTTGTAGGGGAGGACTGGATACTTTCAGTCTCTCTAATTTCTACTGGTGACTTTAATCCAGATAATGGAAGACCTGCAGTAGTACTTTTTGAAGAAAGAAGAGGAAATTCAAAGGATTCCCTTGTTGAACATTTCCCAGAGGTAATAGAAAAGGATTTTGATACAGAGAAATATGGACCCTGTATAGACCCTCTCTGGTAGCTTTCCAGAGACAAAACTTTTTGGCTTGAAAAAGAAGGAAATTGTATAGCTTTGTTTAGTGAACTATGGCTGTTAGGAGGAGAAGCTTGTTTGGATTGTCCTGGTGAATTTTGGGTGCCATTCTGGATACTCTTTTCCCATGTGATTTGTTCTGGAGACCTCAAGCTAGATGATGGAGAACTTTCTTCAGCTCCTGGTGAAGAAGTTGAAGGGGAAAGAAGAGGCAATTCTAAGTATTCTCTTGTTGAACTTGGCCCAGAAATAACAGAAAAGTCCAAGGATTCTTGCAGTGCTTTTGATTCAGAGACATCTGGACCTTGTATGGACCCTCTAGGTGAGCTTGCCACAAAATAAACCCTTATGCCTGAAAAAGAAGGATATTGCATAGTTTTGCGCAGTGACATTTTTCTAGAATGAAGAGAAACTTGTTTGCATTCTGTTTGTGAACTTTGGATTGAAGACTGGACACTCTCATTCTCTACATGTTGGTCTGTAGAATGTAAGCCAGATGACATAAGACCTTTCGTAGTCTCTTTTAAAGAAGTTGAAATAGAAAGAAAGGGAACTTCTGAGGATTCTCTTGTTGACCTTGGCCCAGAAATAAAGGACAAATCAGATGATTCTTGTAATGATTTTGATTTGGAGAAATCTGGAGCTTTTATTGATTCTCTATGTGAACTTGCTACAAACATAACCCTTGTACCTGACAAAGAAGGATATTGAATAGCTTTACTCATTGACTTTAAGATAGGAGTAACAGAAGTTTGTTTGGATTGTCTTGGTGAAATTGAGTTCTCTGAACTTATGCTAGAGGAAAGGGAAACTTCTGTAGAGTCCCTTGTTGAATTTGGTCCAGAGAACATGGGAAATTCAAAGAATTCTTTAAATGAATCTGGACTAGAGAGAGCTGAACCTTGTATAAATTCTTGCCTTGAGTTTGGTAGATAAAGTAGGGGCTTCAGTTGATTCTTTTACCAAACTTGTAACTGTGAAAGAAGGAAATTGTATGGATTTGCTCAATACTGTCGGTATGGAGGGATTGAAATCATTTATGGATTTATGAGGTGCATTTGAAGTAGCCAAATGTGCACTCTCTTTTACTATGTTGCCTGTTGAGCTTAACTCAGAAGAAAGGTGAACTACAGATTCTCTTGTTGAACTTGACCCAGAGAAAATGGGAAATTCGAAAGATTCTCTTACTAAATTTGGAATAGAGAAGGATGGAACCTGTATTGATTCTCCCTCTGAAGTTATCACAGAGAATGCTGGATTTTCCACAGATTCTGTTGAAGTACAGGCCCTTGAGAAGGACTTGCTCTCTAAATTTTGGCCATAGAACAAAGAATTTGAAAATTTGTGCCAGAAAAAGAAGGAACTTGCAAAGAATTACTTGGGGCAGTAGGGGCAGAGAAAGTATAAACTTCCATAGCTTCTCTTGCTGAACTTTGACTGTAGATAACAGGATCTTTTTCTCCTACTGACCTTGAATAAGAGACAGAATGATCTTGAATGGAGTCTCTCTCTGTGTGCAGTGTTAATAAGGAAATATCCATAGATTCTTTTGTCAAAGTTGAGCCTGAGACGAGTGAATTTCCACTGATTCTTGTATTGAATGTTGGTCTGAAATAGAGAAACCTCCTGTGTGTTCCCTTGATGTAACTGTGCCAGAGAAAGAAGGAATTTGCCCATGTTTGCTCCATGAAATTTCCCTACATAAAGCGGGAAATTCCTTGGACAATTCTGCCAAATATGGCTCTGACAGAGAGGTTACTCTCATAGACTCACTTGCTGAACTTGTGCTAGAGGTAGAAGGAACTTGCACAGACTGGCTCAAAGAAATGAGACCTGAGAAAGAGGGAAATTGGATAGATTTGTTTGATGTATATAGTACCAAGGAAGAAGAAACTTGTGGAGATTTGCTCATTGAAATAGTATTAGAGGCCAAGGGAACTTGTTTAAGTTTTTTAAAAATTATGTCAGAGGAGTCAGGAGCTTGTTTGGACTCCTTTGATGAACCTGGAACTACGAATGATGGAACATCTCCTATGTTTATGCTTGATGAACTTGTGCTAAAGAAAGAAGGGACTTGTGTGGATGTTCTTATAGAAATGGTACCAGAGGCACAGGGAACTTGTTCATCTTCTGTTGGTGAACTTGTGTCAGCAAAATCAGGAAGTTGTAGGGATTCTCTTGGTGAAACTGATGGAGCATCTTCTATGAATGTTATGGATGAACTTTGGGAAGAGAAGGTGGGAATTTGTGTGGATTTGCAAATAGCAATAGCAGAGTAGGTAGAGGGAATTTGTACGGCTTGTCTTAGAACACTTATGTCAGAAACTTGCATAGAAGCTCTTGATGATGTTGGAACTGGAAAGATGAAATATCTTTTGTACTTATGGTTGATAAATCTGTATCCAAGAAAGAAGGAACCTGAGTAGATTTGTTCATAGGAAGAGCATAATGGGTAGATGGAATTTGTATGATTCCTCTTGGTAAACTTATATCAGATAAATCAGGAAATTGCATGGATTCTCTAAATGAAAATGGACCTGAGAAAGAGAGACTTCTAGGTAAACGGTTGATGAACTTGGGTGAGAAAAAGCAGTGACTTGTGTAGATTTGCTCAGTGAAATAGTGTGAATGGTGGAGGGAACTTTCATGGCTTGCTGAGGTAAACTTTTGTCAGAGAAATCAAGTACTTTCATGGATCCTCTGGATGGAACTAGAACTGGGAATGATGGAATTTCTTCTGTGAGCCTTGTGAATGTACTTGGGTCAGAGACAGTAGGAACTTGTGAGGATTTGCTCACTGCCATAGCAAGGTTGGCAGAGGGAGTTTGCATGGGTTCCTCTGGCAATCTCTTGTCATATAAATCAGGCACTTGCATGGTTTCTCTATATGAAAATGGAGCTGGGAAAGACATGACTTCTTCCTTGGCAACAGTTGATGAAGTTCGCTGAGGCACCCCAATAATTGTTGTGGATTTACTCACGGAAAGAGTGTGAATTGTAGAGGGAACTTGAATGACATCCTGTGAAGAACTTTTGGCAGAGGAGTCAGGAAGTTGTATGGATTCTTTTGATGAAACTAGATCTGAGAATGGTGGAATTTGTTCTGTGGGCCTTGTGAATGTTCTTGGGTCAGAGACAGTAAGGATTTGTGAGGATTTGCTCACTGCCATTGCAAGGTTGGCAGAGGGAGTTTGCATAGGTTCTTGTGGCGATCTCTTGTTATATATATCAGGAACTTGCATGGGTTCTATGTATGAATATGGAGCTAGGGAAGACATGTCTTCTTCTGTGCCAGCAGTTGGTGAAGATAGCAGAGACATCCCAGGAACTGTTGTAGATTTACTTCTTGAAAGACTATGAATTCTAGAGGGAATTTGAACAACATCTTGAGAGAAACTTATAGCAGAGCAGTCAGGAAGTTGTATGGATTCTTTTGATGAAACTAGATCTGAGAATGGTGGAATTTCTTCTGTGGGCCTTGTGGATGTACTTGGGTCAGAGACAGTAAGGATTTGTGAGGATTTGCTCACTGCCATAGCAAGGTTGGCAGAGGGAGTTTGCATGGGTTCCTCTGGCAATCTCTTGTCATATAAATCAGGCACTTGCATGGGTTCTCTATATGAAAATGGAGCCGGGAAAGACATGACTTCTTCCTTGGCAACAGTTGATGAAGTTCGCTGAGACACCCCAATAATTGTTGTGGATTTACTCACGGAAATAGTGTGAATTGTAGAGGGAACTTGAATGACATCCTGAGAAGAACTTTTGGCCGAGGAGTCAGGAAGTTGTATGGATTCTTTTGATGAAACTGGAACTGGGAATGATGGAATTTCTTCTGTAGGCCTTGTGGATGTACTTGCATCAGAGACAGTAGGAACTTCTGAGGATTTGCTCACTTCCATAGCTAGGTTGGCAGAGGGAGTTTGCATGGGTTCTTGTGGCGATCTCTTGTCATATATATTAGGAACTTGCATGGGTTCTCTGTATGAAAATGGAGCTGGGAAAGACATGTCTTCTTCTGTGCCAACAGTTGTTGAGGATAGCGGAGACATCCCAGGAATTGTTGTAGACTTACTTATTGAAAGACTATGAATTCTAGAGGGAACTTGAATGACATCCTGTGAAGAACTTTTGGCCGAGGAGTCAGGAACTTGTGTGGATTCCTTTGATGTAACTAGATCTGGGAGAGATGAAACTTCTATGCATGTTGTGGACGTGCTTGGTTCAGAGAAAATAGGAACTTGTGTGGATGTACTCACTGAAAGAGTCTGAATTCTCGAGGGAATTCCCATGGCATCCTGAGAAGAAGTTGTGGCAGAAATGTCAGGAACTTTTGCAGATTCTGTTGACAAAACTATAAGTGGTATTGATGGAAGTTCTTCTGGATGTATTGTGGATGAACTGGAGTGAGAGTATTTAAGAGGTTGTGTGGATTTTCTTGCTGTAGTAGCATAGTTCAGGGAATCTTGAATGGGTTCATCTGGTGATCCTGTGTCAGAGAAATCAGAAACTTCCATGGATTCTCCTTTTGACAGTGGACCTCGGGATGACATAACTTCTCCGATGATCATTGATGATCTTGGATCAGAGGAAGCAGGAGCTTGTGTTGACTTGCTTGCTGAAACAGAATGGCTGATAGAGAGAACTTGGAAGACCTCCTGATTTGAATTTGTGGCAGAGAAATCAGCATTTGGCATGCATTCACTTGATGAAATTACAATTGGGACAGTTGGAAGCTCTTGTATGCTTACTATCAATGAACTTGGGTCAGAGAAAATAGGAACTTGTGTGGATTTACTGACTGAGATGGCATGGTAGCTTGAAGGAGCTTGAATGACTTCCTGTGGTGATCCTGTGTGTGAGAAATCAGGAACTTGCATGGCTTCTTTGTATGAAAATGGACTTTGGAAAGACATGACTTCTTTTTTGTCAAGAGTTGATGAATTTAGATCAGAGAAAGAAGAAATTGGCATGTTTTTGGTCACTAAAACAGTATTGGAAGAAGAGGGAACATATGTTGCTTTTCTTGGTGAAGTTTTATCAAACAAATTGGGAACTTGTATGGCTTCTTTTAATAATTCAGTAACTGAAGGAGAGGGAGCTTCTTTTGTATGGACACTCAGTGAAATTGGGTCAGAAAGAGAAGAGAGTTGTGTATGTTTGTTAGCATGAATTGGGTCTGAGAAAGAGGGACATTCTCTCAATGACCTTGTATCAGAAGAGAGAACCTTTATGGTTTCTTTCTTTGAAGTTAGATTGGAGGAAGTGGCTCCATTTGGAAATTCTTCTTGTGAACTTGGGCCCGAGGAAAATCCCACATAATTACTCATTGGAATTATATCAGAGAAAGAAGGAACTTGGGTGTATGCAGTAGACCTGTTTAGATTCATAAAAGGAGTACCTTGCTCAGATTTACTCACTTTACTGAGTGCCATAGTTTGAAGAGGTGAATTTGGCTGAAACAAACTTGGTGCTTGCATAGTTTTGCTTTGTGAAATTAAATCCAATAAAGATGAATGTTTGGTAGATTCCAGTGATAAATTTAAGCGAGAGAAAGATAGAACTTGCGCTGACTTGTTCATTGTATGTAGGCCAGTAGGAGGAGGAGCTTCTATGGATTCGCTCCTTGAACTTAGCCTGGGTGAGCAAGGAACTTCTACTGTTACATTTAGTCCCTCTAAGGAGGGAAATTGTGTGGATTTACTCATTGCAGATTGACTTAATAAGAGGGGAGCTTCAGTGGATTCTAAATCATAAAGATTTAGATGGAGTGAGGCAGGGATAACTTCTGTGACTTCTGTTGGTACACTTGAGCCTGAGAATGAGGGAAATTGCACAGATTTGCTGAATGCATGTGAGCCTGAGGAAATTGGGTCTTCCATAGATCCTTTGGTTGAACTTGGCCTGAAGGAGGAAAGTGGAACTTCTTTATCTTCCTTTGGTGTACCGGGACTTGAGGAAGAGGAAAATTGCAGATGTTGGGTTGTTACCAGTTGACCTGAGGAAGGAGCTTCCAATGATTCACTAATTGAACGTAGGCTTCGGGAGGATGGTTTCGGTTGTGTGACTTCTGTTGTTGCACTGGTACCTGAGAGAGAAAGAAATTGTACAGATTTGCTTAATACCTGTTAGCCTGAGAAAGAACCTTCCATGGATTCACTAATTGAACATAGACTGGGGGAGGAAGGTTGAGATTATGTGACTTCTGTTGTTGCAGTGGAACCTGAGATAGAAGGAAATTGTACTGATTTGCTTGTGGCCCCTTGGCCTGACAAAGGAGCTTCCATGGATTCACTAATTGAACTTAGGTTGAATGAGGAAAGTGGAACTTCTTTGTCTTCCTTTGGTGTACTGGCTCTTGAGGAAGAGGGAAATTGCAAAGATTTGATTGTTACCAGCTGACCTGAGAAAGAACCTTCCATGGATTCACTAATTGAGCATAGACTGGGGGAGGAAGTTTGAGTTTGTGAAACTTCTGTTGTTGCAATGAAACCTGAGATAGAAGGAAATTGTAGAGATGTGCTTGTTGGCCCTTGGACTGAGAAAGAAGCTTCCACAGGCTGAACTGAGGAAAGTGGAAATTCTTCATCTTCCCTTGGTGAACTGGGTCTTGAGGAAGAGGGAAATTGCAGAGATTTGATTGTTACCAGTTGACCTGAGAAAGGAGCTTTCATGGATTTACTTATTGAAAGTAGGGTGAGGGAGGAAGGTTGAGGTTGTGTGATTTCTGTTGTTGTACAGGTAGCTGACATAGAAAGAAATTGTACAGATATCCTTGATGCTGTTTGGCCTGAGAAAGAATCATTCACTGATTCAGTAATTGAACCTCGGCTAGGGGAAGAAGGTTGCCGTTGTGTGCCTACTGCTGTTCCACTGGTATGTGACATAGAAGGAAATTGTACAAATACGTTTCTTTCCCCTTGGCCTGAGGAAGGAGCTTCCATGGATTCACTGATTGAACTTGATCTTAATGAGGAAAATGGAACTTCTTTATCTTCTTTTGGTGAACTGACTCTTGAGGAAGAGGGAAATTGCAGAGGTTTCATTGTTAACAATTGACCTGAGGAAGGAGCTTCCATGGATTTCATAATGGAAAGTAGGGTGGGGGATGGGGGCTGAGGTTGTGTGACTTCTGTTGTTGTACTGATACCTAACATAGAAGGAAATTGTACAGATGTGTTTGTTGCCCCTTGGCCTGAGAAAGGAGCTTTTGTATGGCTTCTGTTGTTGTACTGGTACCTAACATAGAAGGAGATTGTACTGATGTGCTTGGTGCCTGTTGGCCTGAGAATCGAGGTTCCCTGGATTCACCAATTGAACTTGGCCTGAAGAAGGAAAACGGAACTTCGTTATCTTCCCTTCGTGTACCAGACTGTGAGGAAGAGGGAAATTGCAGAGATTTGATTGTTACCAGTTGACCTGAGGAAGTAGCCTCCATGGATTCACTCACTGATTGTAGATTGGAGGAGGAAGGTTGAGGTTGTGTGACTTCTGTTGTTTCAGTGGTACCGGATACAGAAGGAAATTGTACAGATGTGCTTGTTGTTTCTTGTCCTGAGAATGCAGCTTCTAGGGATTCAGTAATTGACTGTAGGCTGGGGGAGGAAGGTTGAGGTTGAGTGACTTCTGTTGTTGCACTTGGACCTGACAAAGAAGGAAATTGTACGGATGTGTTTGTTGCTCCTTGGCCTGAGAATGGAGCTTCCATTGATTCACCAATTGAACTTGGCCTGAATGAGGAAAATGATAGTTCTTTATCTTCCCTTGTTGTACTGGGACTTGAGGAAGAGGAAAATTGCAGAGATTTGATTGTTGCCAGTTGACCTGAGGAAGGAGCTTCCATGGATTCACCAATTGACTGTAGGCTGGAGGAGGAAGGTTGAGCTTGTGTGACTTCTGTTGTTGCACTTGGACTTGAAAAAGAAGGAAATTGTACAAATGTGCTTGGTGCCTTTTGGCCTGAGAAAGGAGCTTCCATGGATTCACTTGCTGAAAGCAGATTGGGGAAGGAAGGTTGTGATTGTATGGCTTCTGCTGTGGCACTGGTACCTGACTTTGAAAGAAGTTGTGCAGTTGTATTTGTTGCCACTTGGCCTGAGAATGCAGCTTCCATGGATTCAGTCATTGAATCTGGCCTGAATGAGGAAAATGGAATTTCTTTTTCTTCCCTAGGCATACTGGGTCTTGAGGAAGAGGGAGATTCCAGAGATTTGATTGTTACCAGTTGTCCTGAGGAAGGAGTTTCCATAGATTCACTCATTGACGGTAGGCTAAGGGAGGAAGGTTGAGGTTTTATGACTTCTGTTGTTGCAGTGGTACCTGACATAGAAGAAAATTTTGCAGATGTGTTTATTGCCTCTTGGCTTGAGAAAGGAGCTTCCATGGATTCACTAACTGAACTTGGCTTGAATGTGGAAAATGGAACTTCTTTTTCTTCCTGAGGTGTACTGGGTTTTGAGGAAGAGGGAAATTTCAGAGATTTGATTGTTACCAGTTGTCCTGAGAAAGGAGCTTCCATAGATTCACTCATTGAACATAGGCTAGGGGAGGAAGGTTGAGGTTTCATGACTTCTGTTGTTGCAGTGGTACCTGACATAGAAGAAAATTTTACAGATGTGTTTGTTTCCTCTTGGCTTGAGAAAGGGGCTTCCATGGATTCACTAACTGAACTTGGCCTGAATGTGGAAAATGGAACTTCTTTTTCTTCTCTTGGTGTACTAGGTCTTGAGGAAGAGGGAAATTCCAAAGATTTGATTGTTACCAGTTGACCTGAGGAAGGAACTTCCATGGATTCATTTGGTGAATTTGGGCTGGGAATGGAAGGGGGAACTTCTTTGACTTCTGTTGTTTCAGTTGGACCTGAGAAAGAGGGAAATTGCACAGATTTGTTCATTGTAACTAGCCCAGAGAAAGGAATTTCCATGGATTCACCGGAAATATGTATGGTGGAGGAAGGGGAGCATTGTGTGACCTCTGTGGCTGAACTGGCACCTGAGATAGAAGAAAATGTTATAGATTTCCTTGTTGCCACTTTACCTGAGGAAGGAGGTTCCATGGCTTCACTGATTGAACGAATGATCAGAGAGGGAGGAGGGACTTCTTTGACTTCTGTCAGTGCAGTGAGACCTGAGATAGAAGATTTACTTGATGGGGGACTTCCCCTGATTTCACTGGTTGAACTTGGGCTGCAGGAGGAAGGGGGGGATTCTTTGATTTCTCTTCGTGAACTTTGGCCTCTAAATGAAGGAAATTGCTTGGGTTTGCTCTTTGCTTTTAGACCTGAGGAAGGTTGGCCTTGTATGGATTCACTGGTTGAACTTGGACTGGAGGAGGGAGGGGCAATTTTCACTTTTTTTAGTGCCATGACCCCTGAAAAAGAGAGATATTTTGCAGATGTGCTTTTTTCAATTAGGTATGACAGTGGGGTAACTTCCATGCATTCATTGGTTGGAGGTGGGATGGAGGATGGAGGAGGAAGCTTTTTAACTTCTGTGGGTACAGTGACACCTGAGAAAGAAGGGAATTGAACGGATTTACTTTTTGCTAGTAGGCCAGAAGAAGAAGGAGCTTCCATGGATTCACTTGAACTTATGCTGGAGGAAGGAGAAGGAACTTCTGTGGCTTCTGTGGGGGCACTGGGACCTGAAAAAGAGGGAAATTGGATGGATTTGTTCACTCCAAATGGTCTGGTGGAAAGGGGAGCTTCTATGGATTCACTTGTTGAACTTGGGCAAGAAATGTAAGGATTGATTTCTGTTGGTCCAGTTGGGCCAGAGAAAGATGTAAATAGGATGGGTTTGTTCACTCCAGGTAGTTTTGTGGAAAGGGGAGCTCCTATGGATTCACTTGTTGACCTTGGGCTGGAAAATGAAGAGGGAATTTCTGTGATTTCTGTTGGTCCTCTTGGGCCTGAGAAAGAGGGAAATTGGATGGATCTGTTCACTCCAAGTAGTCTTATGGAAAGAGGAGCCTCTATGAATTCGTTTGTTGAACTTGGGCTGGAAAAGGAAGAGGGAATTTCTGTGATTTCTGCTGGTCCTCTTGGGCCTGAGAAAGAGGGAAATTGGGTGGATCTGTTCACTCCAAGTAGTCCTGTGGAAAGGGGAGCATTCACTATGCATTCACTTGTGGAACTTGAGCTGAAGTAAGGGTAAGCTTCTGTTAATACTCTTGCTGAACCTAGCCCTGAAAATGTAGAAATTTGCACAGGCTTGTCTGTAATTGAAGGTAAGGAAAGTGATTTTTGTATTGATATATTCGATCTGCTTGGGGTAGAGAAGTAAGAAACGAGTGCAGAATCCTTTGGAGTAATATTGGAAAAACAAATTTGAGTGGATCCTTTCCTTGAAATTGAGCTTTCTGAATCTGTACTTTCAAGGGTTTCCTCTATTGTGATGGGAGGAGGTGGTGGAAGTGGAGGTGGTGGAGGTGGTGGAGGCCGTGGAGGTAGTGGAGACAGTGGAGGCTCCAATTGGGTTACAGAACTTCCTGAAGCTCTTAATTTAAAGAAAGTATAGTTCCCAATTAAGGAGACCAATACATTTTCTTCATTTTGGTCAGTAGGATTTTTCTTAATGTGGAACCGTGACTGGTTTTGCACACTCTCAGTTTGTTTGGGCTCCTCGATTTCAGAAGGCAGGAAATATACAACCTATAAAGCCAACCAGAAATGACAGGTGTTAATTCCACGGCTGTCAACTCCTGTGAGTATTATCTTCCTACTTCCCAATGCTCTGCTTTTTTGTTTTTTAAATAAAAGATTAGAATTGACTATTAGTACAATGTGCTAAAACTATTATTGTTTTCAAAATAATTATTTTCAGCAAATAAAAGTATCACAAATTTTTCATTTATTCCCACTAAGTCCTCTTTGGAATTCTTTTGTCCATTCCTTCTCATTTATTTTTCTTCTTATATTCTCATTCTCTTTCTCTCTCTCTCTGTGTCTCCTCTCTTCCTCCCACCTCCTTTCCTCCCTCTCATTCTCTTCTTTTTTCCCCCTCCCCTCTTATATGGCCATAGTGAATGTATACTTCATTCTTCTGATTCTACTCTTTGACTTCATATTTTGTAAAGGTCTTTCAATATTTCTTTATATATCTAATAGCTGTTGGTCTTACTTGTATTATAATATTTGACCACATTAATATTTCAAACTTTACTTAATGATTCCCATATTGGAAATGAGGGTTTTTGATGAGTGTAATTGTGGGGCTGGTCAAAGAGGGTCCACTCAGACTTGCCCTTCTTGAAAGCTTACAAAGAGCATGTGCACTATTCCCTGTTTTCAATCTGTCATGTAGCGGCTTGGTGAGTCTACTTCTGGTAAGGAGTTTTAGGGTAATGATGGTGGAGAGTCTTCTAATTGACTAAAGGGGTGGACCTGAGGACATGTATAAAAGGATTTAGTGCTCAGTTGATCCTCTGCTGGAATGGGTCAAGTGGGATGTCATTGAACTACGCTGCTGCTGCTACTGACTCTACTTACTAAGAGAACCTCTGGTGACTGTTTCTGCCTTTCAGAGTTCACAAGCTTGTGGCCTAGTCCGTTCCATGTCCATGTAAGACCAGGGAAGAATAAACACAAATGCAGTAGGTACTACCATGTGCTCAGGGTAATGTGACAGTAAGGTAAGAAATAGGGCAATCTACCCCTCTCCTTTTCAGTAATAATCTCCTCAAACCTTTTGTATACACCCTCAGTTCTACCTCCTCAGCCAATTAGAAAACTCTCCACCATCACAGTAGCAGCCCCTGTAACTTAGACCTGAAAGTAGGCTCACCAACCCTTCACATATTAGATTGAAGACAGACAACGAATAGTTCATATGCTTGGTATAAATCAACAGTGAGGGCAAATCTACATATGTTTTGGAGATTGAAGTCTTTGCTTGGCCATTCTCTCCAGTACGTATGTGTTTGATCAGATGTAATCCTTATAGGAAAATCTTGGCACAGAGAATGCTTTTTATGGCATTTTAAAAACCTATTTCCAATCATGGAATTATAGGATCAATGGTTAAGATTATTTGTACAACTTTTAATATGTAATGTGTATTTTGAAATTGCTCTTCTAAAGATGTTATAAGATCATAATCCTCGAACTAATAGATAAGTATGTCTCTACCTCCAAAACCTCAGTAGCATTTTTTTTTGCATTTAATTTTTTTTGCCCATTTGATGGGCATTGTGAGAATTGAGTGAACTACATTGAATCTCTCTTATGACTCAACTCTGGATCTTGCTCAGTTCCCTTTCTATTCAGTAATGGCTCCGCTCCAATTTCTGTCTTGTGAGAAAACTTTATTTAATTGTGGGAATTTTGAGAAACTCTATTACATTGTTTAAACCTAGCCCTGCCTGTGGCTGGGAAGCTGGACAATCTCTACCTATTGTTTAGTGACCCATAGCTAAGGACCTAGGTTGTGCTGACCAGAAACCCAGTGAGATCCAAAAATTGATGCAAAGGAGTTTTTTCACAACCAAACCTCTCAAGCAACCCATATGTCTTATCTGAAAGCTGGCCCAATACTGGTCAGTTGGTTATTGTTCTCTTGTTCCATTGATTGAATAGAGACCCTGGGGGGCGGGGAGTGGGGCACTTCTTTTCCTGATTTCAGGGAGTTGCACCTATTTATCCTCACCCCAACTTGGAAAGTCTCTCAACTTTCCTCCAATTAGAAATCGATTACCTAATTTTGTATCCTGGTTAATTGTTTTGACTAATTTTATTTGTTTATTTAATTGTTATTTGATTAATCATTTTTAACACATAAAATCTTTCTCACTCTGCATTCAGGCTCTTTGGATTGACTGGGGGAATGTGTTCATCCATTTATTATGCCTGTTTTGCAAATAAATCAGGCAGCTCAGAACATTTCCTTGGTTGTTATTCACCACAGTTTTTGGCAAGCCAAACCAGGTTGAGTCAGGACTCTGACCCCCAGTACAACAGCCTTTCAGAAAAACTCATTAGAGTATTCCAGTTAATCTTTCGCTGAGAGAGTATTTTGTGGAAGACTGCCCCTGAAGTTCCTACTCCTGCTTGCAATCCCAAATTCTTCCAAGCTAAAGTAGGGTTTAGGTTTAAGTGTAGGATTAGGTTTTCCCCCAGGCATGGGGGACTTTAGAGTTAGATTTTTCCCCCAAGGTGGGGAAGTTTAGGAAACAGAGTGTACAATTGAATTGTATGACATCTGGCATAAATCTGAGAGATTCAGTTGGTAAATTTGTTTTGCCTCTAATTTGTCTCTTTTCGCTATTGCAAAGTGAACAAGTTAAGATTAGCAAATTTATATTTGTCTAATTTTGTGTATTTTTGTCTCTTTGTAAAATATAGGAAAATCTTTGTTTTATGTTGTGTTTACTATTTGTAGATTCTGCTGCCTTGTACAATTTCTAAGGGGAAAATACAACCAGCTAAAAAACTGCTGAAAAGCTGCAGCCAAAGAGTTTGGAATGCTGGGGAAGGTTAGTAAATGTCTCATACGTGAAGCAGTTCTCTGTCCCAGTAATCAAAACTAACTCCCAATTTAGGCTTTTAGTGGGAGATCAGGTTAAAAAAAACCTGTGAGATCCTTTCCCTCTGTCATTTCAACCCTGGTCATGTTGGAATTACAGAGATAAAGTCGTATAACCAAAGAAAGTACATTTTTTTTTTTGCTAGTTTGTGGAGCTGCTAAAGGCACCTTAATAGCTTTTGGAGACTTTGAGATTAATCATTAAGGAGTTTGGAGATTAATCATTTTAAGATTACGGGGGAGAACTCCTGGGATTTTGGGTAATTCCAGGGATTTACACCCTTCTCTTTGTCTTACTGATAAGGCATTTAGCAGAAGCATAGTGTACGCTGAAATGTGTTAGTGAGTTTTGGAGCATCGCTCTGTAGAGCTTGTTTTGAGGAAAAATAAGAATTAAATTCTGTAAAAGTTTCAAGGGTAGATAACACTTAGATCACTTTTCCCCTGAAGAGTGGTAGATCTATTGTTTTAGTGTAATAAAGGGAGGCAGCTAGTTTGAAAGCAATCCCAGAGTGAAGAAAAAAAATAAAACAGGCATGCCCTTTTCGTTTTACAGCCGCCTCTTGTTAATCCTTTCTTGATTAGAAAAGAGAAAAGATTGTTTAAATCAGGGAGCAACTTTAAAATGAGTAAAATTTATTTAGGGAATAGAAAGGGCAATTTAAACTGAAGAGGAGTCCACTGACCCCTACCCACATGCCTGGACCCAGACTCTGTTGTAGATAATGGAGATAGATGGTGGGAGCAGGGGAGTGACCAGGAACCAGGAATGTCTTTTGGGAAGACTGAAGCGGAATTTTCAGAGCTTTATATACTAGAATTAATTATTTAGATGAATTAAAAGCAAGGTCACCAAAGGATATTGGAAAGAAACCATACAATTGTAAGCTCTTAGGAGCCCCAAAAGGTAACAGTATTGTAATTAATTGGGGTTGTATAATATTTTGTGCTAAATTGCAAAGGAGGAATTCTATAGAACAAAGATCAGTTATGTAGATAGTTTGGAATGTGATTAGGAATTAGAGTGCTCTGCCCCTGAAGGACCGTTCTGGAAGTTCACTCCCTAGTCTTTAGAACCTTGGGAGCTCCGAAATAAAGGGATGAGAATACAGGGTGGCCGGCTGGGACCTCTCCCTGTCTTTTGCCCAGAGTTTGAAACTGAAAAGCCTCAGGGGAAAGAGAGGGTAGGAGAACTACGAAAGTATTAGATTTGGCTCTTTACATGTGTTTTCCTATTAATTGTGTTATCTAATGCAAAAAAAAAATTTGGAAAAATGCAGAGAAACCTAAGTTACACTGTGGTCTCAGAAGTTTATCAGCTGTGTGATCTTAAGGAAGTTATCTTATCTCTGTTTACCTCAGTTTCCTGATCTGTAAAGAGGGAAATAATAATAGTACCCACCTCCCAGGGTTGTTATAAGAATCAAAATTATATAGTTATCATGAAGAACTTTACACAGTGACTGGCATATAGTTAAGTAGTATGTAAATGTTGGCTATTGTTATGATTTCTTTAATTGAATGTAATTGCATAACAGATTTTACATGTGATTAGTATAACATGCCAGAGGTAATGATTAATGGTTTTCTATGTGAGGTAATTTGGAAATGCATTCAGCTAAATTGATGTCATCTGAATGGTAATAAATTTTGTTTCATGTTTTAAACACATGATATTGTGTATGTTATTATTGCTTTTCTAAATTCTCTTATATTGTGAAATTTTGTGAAATTTGGGAAATCATTTAATCAGAAATGCTGTTAGAAGAACTTTTATCTGGGCGCTGTTAGATTATGAATTGAGTTTTTAAAAGAATGTAGTAAAAGCAGATATTTGAAAACAAATATTTAATAGGGGTATATTTTGTTTTAAAACAGATAATAAAAATCAGTTTACTAAGTTTTCTTTATTAAATGAGTTTTCATTTGAAAAATTTTGGCTATTACATAAAATTATGAAAAATGTATAGAATAGTTTAAAGATATAACTTCAATACACTAGTATGACTCAACTATCATATTTACTATATGCCTGAAATCCCAGAATGTGGTTAGTTTTAGTTTATAAGTAAATATTACAATATTAGAAGAAATTATTAAGGAAAATTGCCATGAAATTCTAGAATAAGAAGGTAAAGTAGAAATTGAAAAAATCTGCTATTTACCACCTGAAAGAGATCCCAAGAGGGAAACTTACAGGACTGTCATAGCCAAGATTCAAAACTGCCAGGTCAAGGAGAAAATATTGCAAGCAACAAGAAAAAAAAAAAGAAATATTTAAATACTGCAGAAATACAGTCAGGATTCACAAGAGCTAGCAGCTTCTACTCTAAAAGACCATAGGTCTTGGAACATCATATTTGAAAGAACAAAAGAGCTGGGGTTGTATCGAGGAATACTTATCCAGCAATGTCGCATATAAACCTGAATAAAAAAAATGGATATTTGATGAACTAAAAGATTTTCAGGTATTTATAACAAAAAAACCCCCAAAACAAACAAACAAGCAAAAAAACAGAATTCAATGGAAAATTCGATATAAAAGATCCAGAAGAAATATAAGAAAAATATTAAAGACTAATTATGAGGCACTCATTAAGATCAAACTGTTTACTTATTATATATGAAGATGTTATCAATATTCTTAAAACTGTCATCATTATTAAGATAGTTTGAAAGAAAGATTGGGGTTGAGTTGTGCGTGATGGAGTGAGTCTAAAAAAAATTGGGTAGGAAAAAATAAAAGGGAGCAATTACAAAATTGGGATGTGAAGGAAGAACTAATACAGAGGAAGCATGTGGGGCTGAAGGGCTGGTAATGTTGGAATCTTACTGTCATCTGAGTTGAGTAGGAAACAGCATGTACATCTAGAAGTCTTCTGATCATGTAGAGAGGTAAGAAAACTTGGGGGGGCAGGGTTGGGGAGGGACTTTTAGAGGAGTGTGTGAATTGGGATTTGAGAGGGTTGGGGAGGAGATGAGGGGACTTTTGGAGGGGTGGGTTAAGTGGGGGTGGGAAAGTGGGGTAGACATAAGGTAACAGGGATAAGGTAAAAAGAGAGTCTGAGAAAGAAAAAAAGCAAAAATAAGATGGAGGGAAATTCACAAATAGTAATTATAACTTTGAGTATGAATGAGATGTTTATGGCAGCTCTCTTTGTGTCAGCAAGAAACTGGAAATTGCAGGGATCCCCATTGATTGGAGAATGGCCAAACAAATTGTCGTGTATGCTTGTGATAGGATACTGCTGTGCTGTAAGAAATGATGAACTCAGTGATCTTAGAAAGGCATGGAAAGACTTGCATGAAATGATGGAGAGCCAAATGAGCAGGACTCCAAAAAACAAAAACAAAAATGAGGCAGCTAGGTGGCACAATGGATAGAACTCCAGGCTTGGAGTTAGGAGGACCTGAGTTCAAATCCCATCTCAGACACTTGACACTAACTGTGTCACCCTGGGCAAGTCACTTAACCCCGACTGCCTCGCCAAAAAGCAAAAAACAAAAATGAGCAGGACCAAGAGAACGTTTTATATATACAGTAACAGCAATATTGTTTTAAGAATGACTTTAAATGACTAAGTTATTTTGATTATTATAAATACACAAATCAAAAGTAAAGGAAGCATGAAGAAAGATACTGTCTGCATCCAGAGAAAGAACTGATAGAGATATGTATGAAATAATTATATGTATGTAATAATTATATGTATGTATATATATATATATATATGCATATATGTGTATACATACACACACACACCTATTTGTGTCTAATGATAGCCATCTCTAGGGGGTGGGGTGTGGAGGAGAAGAAAAAAAGGAAAAAAAAGAGATTTGCATGATAACTTTGTTGTATGTTTGGAGGGAATAGCAAGTTGTACATGGTAGATTTGCAGTTTCATGTGCAATCGTCTATGTTATTGTTCTGTGTTATGAAAATGCTTATTTTGTTCCATGAATAGAGAATAAAATAAATGTGTAATACTAAATAAATAAATGAGTAAAGGATAAATGAAATGTAGCTATTAAAAAATCATGATAAAATTAGTAAATTTCAGCCCTAAGCTGTGGTTAGTGAAATTTTGCTATTTGAAGTAAAAACTCTTGGGACTATCTATAATTTAATATTATTTTGAGTTTTGACTACAGGGATAGTCGTCTGAATTGTCATGAAGCCAAGAGTAGAAAATGAAATGGCTAAAGTTGGAGAGCTTCTACAAATTCATGTCTGTCCCTGTAAAAGGTTGAGGGCATTACTTTGGTGTGGATCCTCTTGACTCAGTTTCTCAATTGTGCTATTTCCTTTCTGAACAGGAAATTCCCCCACCTGGTTAATCATGTGTCTGACTTTTGATGTCCTCTGACTACATGATTGGCTGTCAGATATTACTCAGGCCTAGAATCAAAAATAGAGCTAAGGGAGTTTTTCTCCTGTTATATAGTATATATTAGGTCATTCTGTGTCCTTGAAGGGATAAGTGTTGACATTGTTATAACTGTATCCCTCATTTTCCTTTCATAGCAAATTTCTATAAGCTGAGCAGTAGAAGTTTTTTTTTTAAAGTACAATACTAAATCTATTAATTGTTTGATAGTAGAACAATTCTGAGTTAGTATAAGAAGATGCAAGTATGAAAAATCTTAAAATTTTAATCTGTATTTGTGGTCAGATTATAATATGGGGATGATATCCTTCTAAAGGGGAAATTAGACAAAGTTATAAGAGAAAGATGCAATGTAAAAGTTCTCTAATTAAATGAAATAATAAATTTTTAAAAAGCAACAGGCTTAGACTATTTTCTCTAAGAACTATATACGTATGTATATAATTGTCTTCTAAATGTATTCTTGGAAGTATGGAGATGTATGTTTGTAGTACGAAAATTCACACTTTGATTATGTTTTAATAATAAGTTCTCAAAATTGGATTAAGGATTTTACATGTAAAATTGCATTGATAATTGTAAAGAAAGTGAAATTATTTTCCCATTTTTTAAAGTATCCAATAATTTAAGACAGAAGAGTTTATTTTACAAGTCAGACCCTCATGAATTTAAGAAAAAAAAGATTTTTTTGTCAGACACAGGATTTGGTAAAGATAAAAACAGCTAGCGATATATAAAAACTGAAATTCTTTGAAGTTTCAGGTGAATTATGAGTTCCTAATCTAATGTTCCTCTTATAGCTCTGTTGTTCACAGAATCAGAACCATAAAGCTTGAGCTAGTTTTCACTACATGAACTAGTGATTGGAAAACCTGATTCAAGAGATTATGCTGAATTGTGTTAAGTCTTTTTACTGGCATGTTTTAGCAGAATTACCTGGGAATTTCTAAAAGTGATCTGGAACCAGAGAAGCAGAGCCCCCTTTAGAGCTGCCCTGAGAATGAGGCCTATTTCAGAATGTCCAAGAGAAGGTATACCCAGGAATCAGATGACTCCACGGGACATCTGGGACTCAAAAGAAGATAAAATTATGAAATGAATATTGGGATTGGGTCACTAGGATACAAGGAAATGATATTATTTAATATTGATGACAGTCATTGTATTGTTTTGGCCTTTTCTTTCATGGTGTTCATGCTGAGTTTTCTAGGTTACCTTGCTGACATGTATATCTCCCCTCTCAAAACAGCTATATCATTGTGAGCCCTCTAAATACTTTGATCTGTAGCCTGACTTTTGTAATTCTGATTATGAATATATAACAAATCTTATAGATTTGACTTATAGATAAGTGACAATGAGGGGAGTGGACTGGTCCCTTCCCCATGAATCAAAAGAGGGAATTTGTGAAAATTGAATGAACCACTTTGACTCTGTGTTGTGACTCAATTCTTGAGCTAGATCAGTTCCCTTTCTGTTCAATTATGGGTCTAGTCCAATTTCTGCCTTATGAGAAGACTTTATTCAGTTGTGGGAACTGTGAGAAAACTTTATTGTATTGTTTGAACCTAACCTTCGTGACTTGGGAAGCTGGACCAACTCTACCTGTTGCTTTAACTAAGGATCTAGGTTATGCTGACCAGAAACCAGTCAGATCCAAAACTTGGTGCAAAGGAGTTTTCTCACAATTATACATCTCAAGCAACCCATATGTCTTATCTGAAAACTGTTCTCATGCTGGTCAGTCAGTTAGTGTTTCCATGTTCTTTGATTGAACAGACACACTTGGGGAGGAGTGGGACACCTCTTTCTCTGATATCAGGGAAATGCACTAGTTTATCCTCTTCCTTGCCAACTTGGAAGGTCCCTAATCTTTCTTCCAATTAGAAATCAGATTACCTAGTTAATTTTATATTCTGGTTAATTGTTTTCTTTTAAATAATTAGTGTTATTTGATTGTTTTTAATACGTAAAATCTGTCTCACTCTGTATTTAAGTTCTTTGGATCAACTGGGAAATCTGTTGACCCATTTGTTATGCCTGTTGTATAGCTCAGATTATTTCCTAGTCGTCACCCACCACAGCATGAGATGCTATCTCAGAGTTGTTTTATTTTGTATCTGTTTGATTATTAGTGTAGTTGAATATTTTAAAGTGATTATCTAAACTTTCTTTCTCCTTTTTTGACAATTCTGTTGATATCCTTTGACCATTTACCAGTTGTAGCCTGAGAATTACCATGTTGACTTTTTAACAGTTCCTTATATATTTAAAAGGTCAAGTTTATAATCTATGACATTTGTCATAATTTTTTTCCATTTTGTTTTTTTCTTTTAAGTGTGTTTCTGTTGAACACCTTTTGCTCACCCCCTTTCCTCCTTTATAATATGAGGTTAGATTAAATAATCACTAAATTTCCTTCTAACTGTAGATCTGTGATTCTGAGGTTCATCCAGAATGAACAAGCATGGTTGAGCTGTAATCTACCCCCATAGAGGAAGGACATATACTGAAAGATCTAAGATTCTTTAGTCTGTTTTGTTTGTCCTTTTCAGTTCTAGCTGTAATCAGTAAAATATCCAGATCCTGAAACTCAAGCCATAGCTGTCTTGGAGGCAAGATTCAATGCTGGTTGTTGCTGCCAGCTTGCCAGGCAAGCTGGAGAAGCCCTGGGGCTTTGGACTTGGAATCTGGTAGAGCTGTGTTGTATAGCAGGCCTGTACAACATGTGGTTCAGCCACCAAAGGACTTCGAGTAGCCTGTGAAAAATGTGGGGGATGGAAAAGAAAGTAAAGACCTAACGAGCGCTTTGTCCGTGGACCCCACCTTGCACTAGTCACTTGTAACCTGGCAGGAGGATTGTCACTGCGCACTCTCTCCTGTTTGTCACATGACCCATGGCAACCAAGCAGCATCAGTCTGTCTGTAGTCTGAGAAGAGCGAGAGTCATCTCTTTTTGCTGTGTTTTCCATTGTTCGTGGCAGAGACAAAGTGAGTGCAGCAAAGTAATTTTTTTTAACATTAAGGTGATTTCATGATAAATAAAAATCTTAAGTAATAAGTGTAATTAATTGATGTTAATTGAAATTTCCATTTTTAAAAAAGTATAGATTTGCAAAATAGTTTAATCATTAATCATAGCTTTACTTGGAAAGTGAAGTGCTAAAAACCTGTCTGCAGCCTGAAGAAGTTGAGCCTATTTTAATTTTGGCTCCTACCTACTGCCAAGTTGTGCAGGTCTACTCTATAGGAACTGAGTTAAGTTGTGACTCGATTTCCCTTCTCTTTCTCAGATGTTGAGGTGGAATTGGGGGTGAGTTGGTGGCAAACTTTTATGTTTGTTATTACTATAATTTGAAGTTAATATCCTTTGTAAAAACTAATATGACTAAGTGGTTAAATGGAACTGAGATGCCAGGGGGGCCTCTGAAATTAGAGGAATACCATTGATGGGGGCTTGAGTCAGTGGTGAGAAACTCCCAAACCAACTTCAGGGAAATGGAGAACATTGAGGGAAGAGGACAATGGAACCTACAGGAGTGGGAGCCAGGATAATCACTGTTACGTGTGGGGCCTTGTCTGGATAAAATTGGGCGCTTTGCTGGAGACATTCTCTGTCTGGGGTTTTTACTTTAGAAACCCTAATGAGATTCTAGATAAATTAGGAAAAGAAAAAAGGGAAGGATGGGAGGGAAGGGAGGGAGAGAGGAAGGAAAATTAGACTTTATAGTTGCATTTTTTTTAGAGTGGTTTTCCTCACAAGTTAGTTCCACTGATGTAATTTTGCAAACTTCATTAGTTGATTACTCAATTACTTATACTTTTTTAGGGGGGAGATTTTTCATTGTTCTTTTGATTGACTGAAAGTTCTTTGGATTCTGTTAAAGCCTGTATAAGGTAAGAAATTATGGCTTTCTATGTTAGAATGCCACTGCCTAATAGAAATGTTCATATTGTTGTTTTTACATTTAAACAGATCCAGGATGCTTGTCTTTTTTGTGAGAGCTATATGGCCTTCAACTTCTTAGAGTAAGAATGTCGGTATTTAAAATCCACCAGCAGTTGAATTCTTTGATACATTTCTAACTGAACGTACTTGTCTTCTTGTACTTTTGTTTATTTTTTTAATTTAATTTTTTTTTTTTTTTGTTTTTAGGCAATTGGGGTTAAGTGACTTGCCCAGGGTCACACAGGTAGTAAGTGTCAAGTGTTTGGTCTGAGGCAGGATTTGAACTCAGGTCCTCCTGACTTCAGGGCCGGTGCTCTATCCACTGCGCCACCTGGCTGCCCCTCTTCTTGTACTTTTGGGTAAGTTTACAATTCCATATGGATGACCCCTGAAGTGGCAGAGATACATAGGGAGAATTTTGGATGCCCTTTGGACCCAGAGGAAATTTGCTTGAACCTCTGTGGGGGTTGCCTATGGTCAAGGGATTCCTAGAGAATTTTAGTGTGCCCTTCATGGAAAGGGACATTTCTCAGGGTTGGCATAAACATCCTGCTTGGATTCTCGCCTCCAGAATTGTCATGGCTCAAGCCCCTGACTCTACTGCTTGTTCCTACAACTGAAAAGGACAAATGAAACAAACCAAAAGGATTGAGGTGTAGGGGTGGAGTAGTGCAGGGTGGAGGTAGCCCTTGGTGTCTCTATGCTTTGGGTAAAAAGTATCTCTACTCCAACCTCTAATATGGCAGAGAGAGAAGGAGACAGACAGACAGACTGTCCCAGTCTTGCAGTTTTGTGGACACAGCCAATTCCAGCTGCAGTGGCATAGCCAATGGAGAGAGGTGGCTCTTACCCAAATGGTAGGTTGACAGAGAATGTCTTCTCCCAGTATCCTAATATTGCTAGGTACCTGGTGTCTTCCACATGGGTGTCCCCATCTCAGGAGATCTGGGTATATGTCAAAACTCTATTACACAGATAACTTATTTTCACTTAAACCATCCCTTCCAGAAATGTGACCTTCCTTTTCTCTGTGTGATGAGGACTTGGAAAATGTAGGTGTGTAGTGGCTTCCTTCCCAGAGCAGCAAGAATTTAGCTTTTATTTGTTATCAGTGAATTGGAGAAAGGAATATTTGTAAAAGTCAGTTTTTGTAGACAGCTGAGAGACTGAAGAAAAGGCAGTGAAGGTTGGGATCACAGAAGGAAAGGTTTCTTCTTCCCAAGTAAAAATGCACTTCTACTCCCCTGTCAATTTTAATGTCACCTCCCTAAGCCCGCCTAGTCACAGGATTTTGATACAACCAAACAGGTCACTGAAAATCAAATCATCTCCCAATATGGACACAACCTGTCTTGATTCTCATGGCGATGTTGAGCTTACCTCATTTGCAAGGTTTTTCCTCGTTCCTGTACAATGAAAAGCTACGAGTGTTGCAGCGATGGACATCTGGGCTGTAGTAAGGATAAGCAAGAGAGACAAAATACCCTGCAAGAGACAGAGATGGGCAAAGAACACTTAGGAATGAGCCACCTCCAATTGCAAATAGCCCAAAGAGAAGCAGTGCCTCATGACAGGCACAGGCATGCTGCCCAAGCCTGTGTCATTAGCGTGTACAGCCAGAGAATTTTATTTCTTTCTTATTTTTTAAGGCAACCAAGTATTCACTCCTCAGTCACAATTCAATAAACGAACTAAAGAAACTAAAATTTAACTAAGCTTTGAAAAAAAATTAACAACGGAACTTTACTTTCAAAGTGTAAACTTTGCCTATTGGTTTCCCTGTTAGACTGTGAGCTCCTTAGCACAGAGCTTGGTACGTACTAGGTACTCGAAAAATGCTTGTTCAGGGAATGGCATGGGATTTCAGTCTATGCGGTAAAACACTTACGTGAAGGAGGATTGTTCCGATGGAACATATGCCTCCTGATAAAGGGGATGCACAGGGCAAGAGCTCTTCCTGGGCTAAGCTGTAGAGCAGTAGAGCAATCCCGCTCGCAGATACCAAGATACTTAGAATACCCAGGAAACTACTTATGTGATTCTGAAAGAGATTGAGAAAAGAGACTCAGCCCCTGGCCTTTCCAGCATTGTACAGAGCTTATTAGCTTGACTTAGCAAATCAACAGAGGAATCAGAGACCCTGAAAGTGAACGCAGAGACAGACTAGGGTTGGGAGAAAATGGAGGTAGAAAGATAAGAATGAGGGCCCATCCCAGATGCTGAGGACAATGCCCCGTTCCATTGTGAAGGACTCTCCTTGTCCAAGGCCCTTCGGGAACCCATTTGTGGATGTTGATATGCCTTCTCTTCATATTTCTCTGCCCTTCCCGTGAGGTCCTGTATTTACCCCAAACACAAGTATATAAGATGACAGACAGAGATCTGGGCCCACACAGATGCCAGTTTGCCACATGTGAGGTTTTTGCCCTTAGCTCTTTTCCTGCATTTATTTTATATATCTGTTATGAAATTAGTTACAAAAATCAGACATGCTTCTTAAGGAGAGCTTTCTAGATCAAGGCTTTCTGTTTGGTTTGGGGAGAGTCGAGATGGCTCAGAATTGGGCACAGCCCTTCCTGAATGCTAAGACCAAGTCACACTGGCCTGTTTGCTGTTCCTCACACAGCTCACCTTGCCTTACTCCTATCTCCTTGCTTTGCTCTCTGGTAACCTCCCTTCTCACGTCTGTAGAATACTTCATTATCTTCAGAACTCTGCTCAGGTGATACCTTCCTTCTAGATGGCCTTTCTCTTAGGTGCTACTGCCCCCCACCCCGCAAATTGCCTTGTCGTCATTTTATGTCTCTTCTATATACTTAGATACCTGTCTCTCCTACTAGAATGTAAACCCCTTGAGGTCATGGATGGCTTCCTGGTTCTTTTTGTGTCTCTAGCACCAAGCATAATGCTTGTCACATAGTAGATTCTTAATAAATACTTGTAGGTTTTTTAAGTATGACTATCAGCTTCAGGGAGAAAGCCTACAGAGGGAATTGTCAGGAATCAAGGCTCCTTGGAAAAGTATGTAAAGAGCTGAAAAATTACCATCTTGAGTTTTCTCCGTGAAACCGCTGTCGCTGTCACAACTGCTGAACTGACACTTTGTCCCACTTTGAGTTAAGGACAAAGAAATTTGAATTTTAGGGTAAGCATGTATGATTACAGGACTTAAGCTCATGGGAACCTTGGAGATGATCTAGTCCAGCCCCTTTATTTAAGATTTGTAAGAACTGAATCCCCGGGGGGAATGTAGGACTTAGCCTGGAGAAGCTTGCCCTCTAAACAGCTTTCACCTTGGTAGGCACTTACCCAAGTCAACATACAGAGGGAGAAAAAGGTAGATTTTCTCCATATATTTTTTGCATTAGTTAAAATCTAACTTCCCTTCCCGTTATGTCCTAACCTCATGATCAGATTTTTTCCTTTTTTTTTTTTTTAAGGAAAATTCAGCAGTTTGGCTGAAGACAGGCCAAAAATAACTGACAAAAAGCACGTGTCCAAATCCCTAGAGTATGAGAAAAAGTGGCTTGAATGTCTTAATAGAATTTATACCACAGGCCCTAAAGAAATTGATGCTTTCTCCCTTTTCTTTTTATAGAATTTTCATATAGAAGTCCAGAGTGGTTTTCTGCAGGTAAACGTTTTCATTTTATTAACCCTAAGGATATAGGGTGGTAGCATGATGTAGATAAATGGTGATAATGATAAATAAAAATACTTCAATTGTATATATGTGCTGACCCAGGGGGAATTATTGGGGACCCAGTGATTTTTTTGGGGTTGTGGAGGGAAGAACACTGATATTTTCTTCTGTTGATAGTATATGGCTATGAGTCACGGAATAATAGATTCATCAAAAATTTGGAGTTCAAGATTATCCAAAGGGCAACAGAGACACTCATGGTATAAATGACAAAATGTTACAAATGAGGAATTGCCCAGTGGAAATGTTGCAAAGGATTTTATCAAAGACAAGAATGTTTGGGGGTAGGGGGTAGGAAGCTAGGCCAATCACATGTTGAGAGCATTGATATCTGGGAAATTCCAGGAGCACATAAGGAAGGCTTCCAGGGTATTGGGGCTTCCATGGTTAATCATTAAAAAAAAGGAAAGGCAGGCAAGATGGGCATGTACAGTGGGCTAAGAGATGCAACATTGGGTGGAATTTCTATAACATTGAGATCATAGGTCCATTAGAATATCTCTTTATTGTTGTGGGTGGAGTCCTTTGGCAGTCAGACCACTTAAGCCTGTGGACCTCTTCTCAGAATTATGTTTTTAAATGCATAGGATTCCAGAGAAAGCCAATTGTATTGAAAAACTGTGATCAAAATATTTTTAAAACGTTCATAGACCCCAAGTCAAGAGACATGAAACTGTTAAATCATGAAAATAATTTGAATCACCAAGAGACTATTTCTTACCTTCCTTTGGACAAACCGTGTCCTAAAAACTGTAACGAATCCTGTAATGACATACTGTGAAAGCAGAGTGATGTGTTAGTGCATATGAAACAGCTTCTGCTGCCTGAACATTTACTAATTTAGTTTGCTCCCCGCTCCCTCTCCCCCTCTGCCAGTTCCACCTAGCTTGATCATCAGATTCTCAAGGCAGAGGCCAAAGAAGTCAGTTCAGCAAAGAAATATCATAATGTGATAAGAAGGTTAATGCTAGGATGAAACATTTTTCAGTGATTTAAGTTACAATCTAGTAAAGACAAAATAGAGCTCCAGATAGACTGTCATGAAGTTTTGTGGGAGAGAGATCACTTTCATTTGCAAGAATCAGGGAAGTCTTCATAGAGGAGGTGGGAGCTGTTTGGCCTTGATTTCAATAGGGGAGGTTAGGCTTGGGGCAGGAAATAAAATGAGTCAAGCCTTGGAGATGGGAGAAGGCAGAACAAGAATGCAGAGAGTGAACTCTTCAGTTTGAATGGAAAGGCAAGTATGGGAAGTAGACTGGTATGAGGTGAAGCTGGAAACAGGCGTTGAAAGGCTCTCAATGTTGAGATAAGGAAGTCTTATTAGGTAGGCAGTGAGGTACCAATGAAAATTTTTGAGTAGAGTAGTGGTTTGGTCCATGGTAGATTTGGAACATGACCCATGCAAAGGTATGAATAAGGGATCCAGAACCAGGAGGGCGGGCAGTGAAGTAGATAGCGGTTCCATCCGCCAACCACATTCTTATCAACTAGGTGACCCATTGGGAGCTAGAGGCAGAAGACCTGAGTTCAAATTTGATTTCAGACACTTGCTGGCTCTATGTCCCTGAGTAAGTCCCTTAACCCCTCTTGGCCTCAGTTTCTTCATCTGTAAAATGGTAATAATGATAGTCCCTACCTTACAGGATTTTTGTGAGGATCCAGTGAACTCACATATATAAAACACTCTGCAAACCTTGAAGCACTCTACAAATTCTGGCTTTTGTCATTTGGCCTTCTAGGATCGTAGGTTTAGAGCTGGAAGGGAAATTAGAGGTCATCCAGTCCAACCCCTACATCTTACCAATGAGGAAGCTGAGGCACAGGGATTTTAGTGTTTTGAAAAAGGGGACACAGGTAGTACGTATCCCAATTGGAATTTGAACTCAGGTCTCTTGATTGTCCAGGTTCACTATTCTTCCCACTACTATTTGTTACCTCAGTCCTTCATATGACTTTGCTTTTCCTATTTCCCTTAAGGGAATAATTTTGAGAACTCTTCAGACAATCTCTATATCAGTCCAGTTTTCACAGCAGTGGTGGATTTATAGGGACTGGTACAATACTCAGTGACTGCATAGGAATAGAATGTCCAAACCCTAATTTTGTTCTACCGCTACCCATATATTATGGGGCCGTTCTTCTATTATCCTTCTACTATCCCCTGTAGGATTCCTGAAGCCCAAGATTTCAGTTCCATTCAGAGAACTGAGTTCATGGAATGTATTAAGAGTTTCAGAGTGGCCTGACTCCGTGTCCAGAGTTACTTCATTTACTTTACTCACACATGCTCCTGCCCAGTATGGATATTTTGTGACATGCAAGATGGGAGCTTTTGACTTTGGAAGCTTGAGTTGGTTGATACTGGAAAATAAAAAGACTCCAAGTGCAATGATGATCAAGCCTATCAGGATATGAAGAACCTGGATAAAGAGACAGTGAAAACGGTGAGTAGATGTGTACGGCACACTCCCCCATGGATTCTCCCTTTGAGCAAGGCTGACTTACCCCCAGCAACTTCGGCTCTCCTTTCAGTACACTTGGCACAAAACCTTGACGTTTGTAGGGAACCGCACTAATTTTTAACTTCCCTGTCTGCAGGGAGCTCTCTCCTTTGGGGGTAGGTTTTAACATTGTGATATCATCATTGATTCTTTGCCAGAAGTAGGCTAAGAAAACAGGTTGGTCGACATCACAGCCAACATTGTGCTCTGCTCCTCTGCCAAGTTCACTTGGTTCGCTTGACTCTTAACTCCACTTTATATAGGAATCATAGTCATTTGGTCATAAAGTAATAGAATTATGAAGTCAAAGAGTCATAGAGCTGGAAAGAACTTTGATAGGTCACTTCCCACAGCTTCTTGCATTCAAGCAGGTAGAAGACCTCCCAAGCCAGGACATTCCCCTTGAATGTCCACCCTCCAGCCTCCCTCAGGAGCCCATATCTCGTATAGCTTTGGCTTCTGGCCAAGGGCATTCTTTTCTTGCTTAATTCTAGTTCATTTCTCTACTTGACTTTTCTGTGGACCTGTAGAATAACTGGTTAACCTCCTTCTAATCCTCTGACCCCCTTTTATTGCATCAGGCCACTTCTTAAGCTCAGGAAAACTGATTTCTCTTAAGTTTTAATCTGAACACCTGTTTTCTATCTTTTAAAGTCAATCGAGCCATCTTATCTTACTTGTTTCTCAATATCTCGGTAAGATTGTGCCAATGAAAATCATACACACAACCTCAATTGGTAGCTCCCTCCACATCCAGTGTGATAGGGCCATGGTGTGTCCCACATTTTAGAAATGATATTGGTAAACCAGGGCATGCCCATAGGTGAGCAGTGAAGAGGGAAGAAGAGAGACTCAAAAAGTGTGCCATAAAAGAATTTGTTTTCAATCTGAGGTTACTTAGCTTAGTTAAGAGAAAAATCTCAGGGTAGGTGAAAGAGAGAAGGCATGAAAGCCACCTTCAAATATGTAAAAGATGATCATGTGGAAATGAGGTAAAAAAATTTTTTCTGCCTGGCTCTATAAGAGTAAAAAAAATCTAGGACAAATATCTGATGTTTTTAGTAGGAATATTTTGGTTCAGCATAAAGAATAAAAAACAAACTTCCTACAATTAGAACTGCCCATACAGGAATTGGTTGCCTTAAAGATGGGAGTAATGATTTTTCCATCACTGGAGTTCTTTAAGTAGATATTGGGTGACTGCTTGGCAGGGATCTTCTGGCTAAGATATGTACTTTGTGTGGGCACTGACCTTGGACTAAATGACCTCTCAGATCACTTCTAGCTATGAAATTCTATGATTCTTTGAAGCAGACAATAGCAGAAAGTGCTCATTCTGGGACTGGAGTGTTCTCCTTTAGCTACCACATTGCACCACCATGCCTGGTTTCCCCTGACACTGTCTTCTACTTTTCATCTACTTAGGGCGAACTGTGGGCCCCTTTTTTGTCCTTTCACACCTTGTCAGTCTTTTCTGTTTGATTTACATATATATGTAAATAAATTTACATGTATGTTTAAAAATAAAATATTTTTGTAGTGCCTTGGTATGCCACCTTAACTAAGTTTCCATCTAATCATAATCTGAGTTGGAACAGACCTTAGGAAGTCATCTCATCCAGTCCCGTACCCAATACCGCATCTCCTGTTTTCTCCTGACCTTCCCTGAATCACGACTTTCTAGAGTCAGGGAGAATAGAGGAGACTGGATTTACCCAACACCAAAAAGCTACTGAGCTTGTTTCCCATACGTAGTTGGAATCCCACTTGCCATCTCCTTAGCAACTATATTCAATTCAAACCTATCAGCCTTTTTTTTTTTTGAGACTGAATTTTCTTAACTACCCCCTACTGGAAATGAGAAGGCTGCTAATGGTTTAATCCCCCTACTGACACAGTCACTCACCCTACTTATTGATAGGTATTGATCCCACTACTGATGGGGAGCTTTGACCTATTCTGTTTTCCACTTAGGCCAGTTCGCCCCTCCTTAGGGGTCCTTCCCTCTCGGGTGTTTGCCATATTGGTATTGGATTTAGTGTAAACAGCCATTTGGCCCAGCCTACTAGAGCTCAGAATACCTGGACTTAAAAGATCAGCCAGTTTTAGCTTCTCTGGTAACTGGAATTCTAGTTCTGCACTACTTATAGTCCTATTAAAGCTACTGATCTGGCTTAGTACATGCCTTTATTCCATCTCTCAGCCTGCCCCATTACCCTCTCTATATCTCCATCCTTGTGTTGGTGGCTAATTGGTGCTGACATCCCCTCTTCTTCCTTTACAATCCTGCCCATTCCAATTTGGGGTTATTTTCAGGATTATCAGATTTTGCCCTAGAATGAGCCAGGTTCTCATATTTCCTATACTTTCTATTACTGTTCCTACTTCTTTCCTATAGGGTAGAAGTATCATCGTTTCAGCTGGATTTCTGGAAGAGGATTGTTTATGGAGTTGAAAAACCTTAGAGGCCATCAAGTTCAACTCCTGATTTTACAGATGAGGAAACTGTGACCCAAGAAGATTAAAGGATTTGCCTGGGAAACCTATGCTCCTCTTTTGTTGACCGTTGAACAAATATTCACTAATTCCAACATACTTTTGAATTAAAGCTTGTTGAATTGAAGTGAATTTCTACCCAGATATCTCACTTTCGATGGATGCTAACTTCCTAAAAAGGCCTGCAGATCCTCCTGAAAGATATGTTGCATCAGACTATGAGGACAAATCTAAAGTGACTGAAAAAAAACCAAAAAAAGCACCTTCCCACTTCTACAGGACCTGAACAATGGATCAGAGCATGTATAGAGTCCTGAATCTACGCTGAGGAGAATGAACTGGTTTCAGATTGTGACCCTGTTCTTTTCTAGCTGTATACGCTTGGAGAAGAACCTGAGCGTCTGAGGGTCTCCTTTACCTTACTGGTCATGTGTAGGTGTTGCCCTATATGGCCCCTAAGGTCCCTTTGAGTTAGATGCTAATAAAAATCTGACAGTGGTCCTGAAAAATGTTCACACTTTCCTGCTTCTTCTTTTGTAGGGTTTCAGATCAAGGAAGTTAATTTTTATAGGGAAACCAAGGACAGCCCCCTGCAGGTAGACCTTTTATTTTTCTTAATCTGTACCTCATCCATTATGATTTCTGGATCTCCTCTTCCATAATTCACACATTCCCTTTTGTCTCACACCACTTCCTCTGTTGCTGCTTCTGTCTTCCGGCGCTCACTAAGACCTGGCTTCCCTGTAATGACCCTGTGTCCTTGGCTACCTCTCATGGGTTCCTTATCATCTGTTTGCAGATTCATTCATTCAATAAACACTTATTAAGAGCCTACTGTGTACTCCACACTGTATTGAGTGCTGTAGCAAGTGGCTCATCTAAGGGCAGATGACTCCCATACAATTTTTCCAACCTTCATTTCTCTCCTGAGCTCCAATACTTCATATTTAACTGCTTATTGGACACTCTGAATTAGCCGCCCCGTACTTGTCTCAGTCTCATCGTGTCCAAAACAGAACTCGTCTTCCCATTTTCTTTCAAACCCAGCCCTCTTCTGAATTCCTCTGTTATTGTTGAGGGCAGCACCATCGTTCCGTACAGGTCTTTCCAGGTTTTTCTGAAGTCCGCCTGCTCATCATTTCTTGTAGCACAACAGTATTCCATTATATTCATAGACCACAGCTTGCTCGGCCATTCCCCAATGGATGGGCATCCTCTCAATGTCCAATTCTTGGCCACCAAAAAAAAGCTGCTATGAATATTTTTGTACATGTGGGTCCTTTTCCCATTTGTTTGATCTCTTTGGGATATAGCCCCAGAAGTGCTATTGCTGGATCAAATTGGGGTATGCACATTTTTATAGCCCTTTGGGCATAATTCCAAATTGTTCTCCAAAATGGTTGGATCATTTCACAACTCCACCAACAATGCATTAGTGTTCCAATTTTCCCACATCTTCCCCAACATTTATCATTTTCCTGTTTTGTCATGTTGGCCAATCTGATAGGTGTGATGTGGTACCTCAGAGTTGTTTTGATTTGCATTTCTCTCATCAATAACGATTTAGAGCATTTTTTCATGTGACTATAGATGGCTTCAGTTTCTTCATCTGAGAACTGTCTGTTCATATCCTTTGACCATTTATCAATTGGGGAATGGCTTGTGTTCTTATAAATTTGTCTTAATTCTCTATATATTTTAGAAATGAGGCCTTTATCAGAGAGACTGGTTGTAAAAATTCTTTCCCAATTTTCTACCTTCCTTCTAATCTTGGTTGCATTGGCTTTGTTTGTGCAAACCTTTTCAATTTAATGTAATCAAAATTATCCGTTTTGCTTTTCATAATGTTCTCTATCTCCTATTTGGTCATGAATTCTTCTGTTCTCCACAGATCTGATAGGTAAACTATTCCTTGTTCTCCCAGTTTACTTATGGTATCAGCCTTTATATCTAAGTCGTGAACCCATTTTGACTTTATTTTGGTATATGGTGTGAGATTTGGGTCTATACCTAGTTTCTGCCATATTCTTTTCCAGTGTTCCCAGCAGTTTTTTTTCAAAGAGTGGGTTCTTATCCCAGAAGCTGGGGTCTTTGGGTTTATCAAATAATAGATTACTGTAGTCATTGACTACTGTTTCTTGCATGTTTCACCTGTTCCACTGATCCACCTCCCTATTTCTTAGCCAGTACCAAGCAATTTTGATGATTGCTGCCTTATAATACAATTTAAGATCTGGAATTGCTAGGCCACCTTCCCTGCATTTCTTTTCATTAGTTCCTTTGATATTCTGGACCTTTTGTTTTTCCAAATGAATCTTGTTATTATTTTTTCAAACTCTATAAAATAATTTCTTGGTAGTTTGATTGGTATGGCACTGAATAAATAAATTAGTTTTGGTAGGATTGTCATTTTTATTATATTAGCTCAGCCTACCCTTGAGCAACTGATATTTTTGTAATTATTTAGATCTGATTTTGTTTGTGTGAAAAGTGTTTTGTAATTGTGTTCATAGAGTTCCTGGGTTTGTTTTGGTAGGTAGACTCCTAAATATTTTATAATGTCAAAGTGATTTTTAAAAAGTAGAATTCCTACCATGTCTCCTGATTGAATAAACTACAGTGGTTCCCTAGTACCTCTAGTATCAGATAGAAACTCCTCCATTTGGTATTTAAGACTATTCAGTTATGGCTTATTTCTCTCTTTTCATTACTCCTATCCATGTGTTCTCTGGTCTAAACATACTAGCCTACCTAAGATTCGATATCCTGTCTCCATACCTCTGAACTGGCTGGACCACACATGGAATACTCCCCTTTCTAAGTTTCTCCTCTTAGTCTCCTTGATTCTTTCAAGATTAAACTCTGATCTTACCTTCTTCAGTATGTTTTCCCTAATCCTGTCCTTCCTCTCCCCTTCCCTGCCAAGTACAGGCCTTTTCCTCTAAGCCTATTTTCCATCTACTCTATATTTATCTTGTATATTATAATGTATGAACATATTTCTCTCCCACCCCTATCCCCATTCGAATGCAAGCTTCCTGAAGTCAGGAACTGTTTGTTTTCCACTTTGTATATCTAGTGATTAGTGTACAGCAGACAGTAGATTATACAACATTTCTTTAGCATCTACTATGTGTGCTAGGGATACAAAGAAAGGCAAAAATAATACCTCCCCTAAAATGTAACGCATTCTAATGGCACATGGTAAACTCTTAATAAATGCTTATTGACTGATTGATTGATGGTACAGTGGAGAGATTTCCAGATTTGTCATCACTGGGATTAGAATTCTGTAGCTTATGTTTTCTTCCTGAGTCATGTTAACCTAAGTTTCTTCATCTATAAAATGATGTAATCAGTCATTCAACAGCAATGTAGTAAGTGCTTATTGTATATCAGACACGGTCCTATAATATATTTAATGTGTTATATAACCATCGCCTGTTATTATAGTACTTTCATCACTCTCTAGTGAATGTCGAGTTCTAATTTGGCTGTTGAGGACAGCCATTTAATTTTCGTCTTTGCATTTCCAGTGCCTGCCTCAGTGCCTGGCATATACTCATTTACTCAACTGTGTCTATGTTCAGTGATGGAAATTTCATCCCATCCATGCCTGCTGGTTCTATGCAACCTTTGTCCACATTCTTCCAAAAGTTCACCACTGACTTCAGGAGCTAAGATGGTGGAGTAAACAGTAAATCACTGTAGCTCTCCCATAATCATCTCCAAACAACCAAGGGACGTTATAGCCAAACTTCAGAACTGTCAGGTCAAGGGAAAAATACTACAGGTGGCCAGAAAGAAACAGTTCATATATCAGGTAACACAATCAGAATCACACAGGACTTGGCAGCTGCAACCTTAAAAGACCAGAGGTCATGGAACATGATATTAAGGAGGGCAAAGGAGCTAGGACTACAACCAAGAATCACTTAGCTGGAAAAAATTAAGCATAATACATCAAGGGAAAGATGGTCATTCAATAAAGAAGAATTTCAAGCCTTCATAAGGGGAAGACCAGAACTAAACCAAAAATCTGACCTCTAATATCAAGACCCAAGAGAAGCATAAACAGGTAAAATGGGAAAAGAAAACATAAAGGATTCAATAGAGGTAAATGATTTACATCCACAGGAAGATGATATTTGTAACTTTAAAATTGTATCATTGACAGTACAGATAGAAGGATATACATAGACAAAGAGTATGGGTATAGGGTGAATTTGAAGAATGACAAAAAAAGTAGGGGATGAGAGAGAGGAGTACAATGGGTGCAGAAGGAGGGGAGAGGTAGAATGGGGTAAACTGTATTCACATGAGGGGAATATTGGGAGGGAGGGTGGTGGGAATTGCTTGAACCTTACTCTCATCAGTATTGACTCAAAGAGGGAATAATATGCACAATCAGATGAAAAAAGAAATCTATCTTACCTGACAGGGAAGGGGAGGAGAATAAATTAAAAGAGGTGACAGAAGGTAGGGCAGATCAGGGGAGATGGTAGACAGAAGTAAAGCACTGGTAAGGCGAGAAAAGGTGAAAGGAGAAAGAGACAAACAGGAGGAAGAAGAGGGTGCAGAGAAATGCACATATAGTAATCTTAACTGGGAATGTGAACGGGATGAACTACCCCATAAAAATGGAAGTGGATAACAGAATGGATTAAAAACCAGAATCCTACAATATTGTGCTTACAAGAAACACATTTGAAGCAGAGAGAGAGTAAAGGTAAGGGGCTAGAGCAGAATCTATTATGGTTTAACTGACGTGAAAAAAGCAGGTGTAGCAATACTGATCTTAGACATAGTAAAAGCAAAATAGACCTAATTAAAAGAGATAAGGAAGGAAAATACATCTGGCTAAAAAGTACCATAGACAATGAAAAAATCAACCTAGAAGAGCAAGGAATAGTCTACATTTCAGATCTATGGGAAGGGGAAGAATTCATGGTCAAACAAGAGATAGAGAGCATTACAGAATGTGGAATAGATAATTTTAATCATATTAAATTGAAAAACTTTTGTACAAACAAACCAATACAACTAAGATTAGAAGGAAAGCAGAAAACTGGGAAACAATCTTTACAGCAAGTGCCTCTGATAAAGGCCTTATTTCTCAAATATGTAGAGAACTGAGTCAAATTTATGAGAATACAAGCCATTCCCCAACTGATAAATGGTCAAAGGATATGAACAGGAAATATTTAGGTGAAGAAATCAATGCTGTCTATAGGCTTATGAAGAAGTGCTCTAGGTCACTTTTGATTAGAGAGATGCAAATGAAAACAAATCTGAAAAAACTTCACACCAATCAGATTGGCTAATATGACAAGAAAGGAAAATGATAAATGTGGGAGAGGATGTGGGAAAATTGCAACACTAATGCACCGTTGGTACAGTTGAGAACTGATCCAACCATTATGAAGAGCAATTTGGAACTGTGCCCAAGGGGTAATCAAGCTGTGCCTATCCTTTGATCCAGTAATACCACTAGTAGGTCTGTATAACAAAGAGATCATAAAAAAGGGAAAAGGACCTACATGTGCAAAAATATTTATAGCAGCCCTATTTATCGTAGCAAAATATTAGAAATCGAGGGGATGTCTAGCAGTTGAGGAATGGCTAAAGAAGCTGTGGTATATGAATGTAATGGAATACTCTTGTGCAATAAGCAATAACGAACAGGCACATTTCAGAAAAACCTGGGAAGACTTGTACAAAACTGATGCAAAGTGAAATGAGCAGAACATTGTACACAGTTATCAGCAACATTGTGTGATAATCAACAGTGAATGACTCAGCTTTTCTCAGCAACATAATGATCCAAGACAAGTGCATGGGACTCTTGAAGGAAAATGCTATCCATATTTAGATAAAGAACTAATGGACTCTGAATGTAGATCAAAGCATATTTTTTCCCACTTACTTTATTCTTACTCATTCTTTTCTCCTTTTGGTCTTTTTCTTCCCCCACAACCATGATCAATATGGAAATATGTTTTACATGATGGCATATGTATAAACTATAATAAACTGCCTACCATTTTCAGAAGAGGGGAGGAAGGGAGGGTTGGAGAAAAATTTGGAACTCAAAATCTTGTAAAAATGAATGTAAAAATTTTCTTGATGTGTAATTATGGGAAAAAATAAAATACTATTTAAAGTGAAGAAAAAAGTTTACCACAGTGAGTTCACCCAGTAGGCTTCCTCACTTTCTTTCACCATCAAGAAGAAACCTGTGATACACTTTCACTGTTCCCTGTTTTCCTCTGCTCTTGTTACATGGCCAGTTACCTCTTGGTAAAGTGGATAGAGTACTGAACTTGGAATGAGGAAAACCTGGGTTCCTGTCCTGCCTCAGATCCTTCCTAACTCTGTGATCCTAGGAAGTCAGTTAACCTCCCTCAGATCAGTTTCCTCATCTGTAAAATGAACATAATAACAGACACTATTCCACAGGATTGTTGGGAGGATCAAATGGGATAGAATACCTAAAATGCTTTTGTGGCAGGTGATAGCAAAATGACAGAAAACAGGTTTGAGCTTCAGTGCATATTGATTTATTAAGCAAAGCATGCCAATTGCATGACAGATTGAAACCAGTTGCCTTCCTCAGTTTTGTCACTCAACCCAGAATACAAAAGGGTGTGTGTTTGTGAGACAGATTTTTATTCATTAAAAATTATCAAATAAGACTGATTAATTAAAAGAGAACAGTTAACCAGGATACAAAATTAGGTGATCTGATTTCTAATTGGAGGAAAGATTAAGGACTTTTCCAAGTTGGGAGGGGGAGAGCAAATAGGTGCAGTTCCCTAAAATCAGAAAAAGAAGCATTCCACTCCTCCCAAATGTTTGTATTCAGTGAAAGGAACAAAGAAACAATTAACTGATTGACCAGTGTGAGGCTGGTTTCGGATAAGTCATATGGGTTGCGTGGGTTGTATAATTATAAGAAAACTCCTTGCAACAGTCTTTGGATCTGACTGGGTTTCTGGTCAGCGTAACTGAGGTCCTTAGTTAAGGGTCTCTAAGCAACAAGTAGAGGTAGTCCAGCTTCCCAGCCATGCAAGGCTAGTTTCAAACAATACAATAAAATCTTCTCACAATTCCCCTGATTGAATTAAGTCTTCTCACAAGACAGAAATTCGACCGGATTAATAATTGAATGGAAAGGGAGATGAGGTAGCTCCAGAATTGAAACACAAGATGGAGTCAGTGTATTTTGCCCAATTTCTACAATTAACCACTTGTACTAATTCCCTTGCTTTGCAGATCTGAAAAGCATTATTTACATGTTTATTGTTATTGTTATTAGTATGATCATCATCACACTTCTATTCCTGTCATACAGTGCTTTGATGCCATCCTTTTTTCCTATTTTTCTTTCAAGTTCCTTGTTGATTATGTGTTGCAGCCTGCTCACACCCACTCTATACTTCTCCGTTGCTCCTCTCTGTGATGCTCGTTTGTAGTTCTCCAGAGGAAGTAGTGCTCCAGGCCTGGACCTTTGTTTTCATGGGAAAATTGGGTTTGGTAGAAAAAAAAAAGAAAAGCTTATAACTTCCTGAAAGTCATCCAGTCTGCTCTCCTCCTTTTCAGTTCTAGTCCCAGTTCACTGTCCATCTGTACCATCTGTCTCAGATAATATTTGAAAGCTCTAGAATATGTCCATCCAAATTCATGTTGAAATCTGTGAAATGGAATTTCATCCACTTGATCTTTCCTGTGTGGATAAATAGCATAAACTCATTTGCATGATGACAAAGCCCTTCCAAGAGGCACTAGAATAGTCTGGGGCTTGGAGTCATCAATACGATGTCTCCTGAAAACAGGAGCATCTTCTGGGCCTCACCATTTACAGGGAATCCTTCCCCTCTCACAGTGATGCACATTGTCTTGATCTATGCCTTGCCTTATGTTTAACGTCACAGGGTCATTGAACAGGGTTATTTTGATTGTTACCTGCTCCCAGCAGTCTTGAATCATCTCGCCATGTGTTATTGGTTGCTGTATTTCTTTACACCTTTTGTTTTTCTGTTGTTTGGGATGTTTGAGAAGTAAAAATGTCTGGTTTTCTTTCTAAGAATGTTTCAAATGCCTCTTTATTGCTCAATGCCATTTTTTTTTTCATTTATGACTAGGCTCTGATTTGCAGGGTAGGTCACTCTGAGCTTCATTGTGAGCTCCATTGCTTTTTGGAACACATTATTCCATCCTCTCTTGTTTTCTGGTGGATGCAACATAATCTTATGCTATTATAATTTCTTTTCCTTTTATTTGAAGATCTTTCTCCTGGTCACTTGCAGAATTTGTTGCTTCTCACTGGAATTATTACATGTAACCACTCATATATCTTGGAATTTGTGGCCTGGAGATTTTATTTTTCTTCAGGAAATCTATGGATTCTTTCTGTTCTGGGCAGTTTTTCTTGTTTTATTTCTTGCATTAGGATATTCAGGTTTTTTGACTTGTGTTCTTTTGGAAGCCCTGTAATTCTTAAGTTGTCTCTGTGAATCGTGCCTTCAGGATCATCATGTTTTACTTGTACAGAGAACACGCTTTCTTTTAATGTTACTGCTTTTTGTGTCTTTTCTTCCAGATTGTTCTGTATTTCCTTGTATTTGCATTCCCAATCCATTATCCTTTCTTTTGTTTCTTTAGTGAGACTGGTCGCCATAGATGCAAGTTTTTCTATTCTGACAGTTATTTCTGCTGTGCAGGACATAAATTCTGCTCTCACAATTCTTATTTGTCTTTTCAGCCATTCAGGAGCAGGATGTGTTGTGGTTTGATGCTTTCTTCAAAGTCTGCTTCATCAAGCGTTAAATAAAAGTTATTGTTCCTACCCCCCCCCCCCATTCAGTGCCGGGTCTGCCCAGCGAGCCGTCTACCTTTAGGGCCTGCCCTAGGACATGTGTGGATGAAGTGACGGACTGCTCATCAAACTGCATATCATAGTCTAGACACTGGGGATTCTCATTAACTTCTTTTTGGATTTGTGTGGAGATTGTAAGGTTAGTCTCCTTGATTGACTGAGTGTTCATCCATTGAAGAGCTCTCTTGTATTTTGGTAGTTTGAGGTCTTTTGAATGGGGAGAGAGCATTAGCAAAGGAAGGAAAGAGCAGTAACCAAGTGAAAGAGAGAGGGAAAAGAACACCATGATAGGATTATGAATTTTGAGCTAGAAGGGACTATGGCAGTCATCTAGTCCATTCCTCTCATTTTATAGATGAAGAAACTGAGGCCAAGAGAGGGGGAGGAGCTTGTCCCGGGTCACATAAGTAGTAAACATTAGAGGTGGGAAGTTCAAATCCTCGGTAGAATTTGAACTTGGGTCTTAAGTCTTGAACTGAGCCCCAAAGCAGGAAAGGAAACTCAGACACCACCTAGTCTAACTACCTCATTTTCCAGATGAGAACACAGAAGTGAAGTGATTTGCCCATGGTCACATATGTAGTGTGTTGTAGTATGTTGCCATCAGAGGGAAGATTTGAATTGAGGTTCTCTGCCTCTAAATCCAGAGTCCTTTCCACAGATGTAGCTGAATTCCCTGTTGAGCAAGGATTGGGAAAAGCTGCGATAGAAGAGTTCTCAAAGCTTTCTTGAAGGCCTTGGTTGTATGATCTGATTTTCCATTCATGCCTGGAGCCAGTTCTTGCCCAGGCCTCCCTCCCTCATGCTGTCCTTTAGCTAAGTTAGCGCTCTGACTACCATGACGTGTCCACAGAAAGAAGGCCTTTACTGTGAAAACCAAGACTGTGAAGTATTAAAAGGGGTATGAGGGAATCCTGACTCTGTCATGAGGCTAGAGGGTGAAGGTATGCCATGTAGAGGCAGAGAAAGGGCAGAAGGAGTGCTGGAGTGGAGAAGAGTGAGCCGCAGCTCTTGGGAGGCCAGGTGGCCCAGCGGGTAAAGTCCTAGGCTGGAGTCAGGAAGGCCTGGGGTTCACTTATGAGCTGAAACGGTGGCTTAGTGTGTCTCCTCTATAAAATGGACTAAGGGTACCCTTTCTTCACTTCAGGGTTAAGTGAGGAACATATGTAAAGCACTTCACGAGCCTTAAAATGCTGTAGAAATGTTATTGCTATTATTAAAGCTAACACAACTGCCAGAGCTGTTTAGTGTGACTGAACATCTTTGAATAGCCCTGCTGATCCTGAGATGCTGGCAGAGAAGCCTCATCTAAGGAGGACCAGAGGAAGAAGAGCTGTGCAGCAGCATCAGTCCTACTGATGAGTGTCAAGCTCGGAAGTGTCAAGTGCCTGAGGCTGGACTTGAACTCAGGGAGAGGCGTCTTCCTGTCTCCAGACCTGGTGCCACCTTCCTGCCCTAGTGAGCTAAATACCAGAAGGAAAATTTAACTTCGTGGAAACCACTGAAAATTAGTAAAATAAGGGGCAGCTAGGTGGCACAGTGGATAGAGCTCTGGCCTTGGAGTCAAGAGGACCTGAGTTCAAATCTGGCCTCAGATACTTGATACTTACTAGCTGTGCGACCCTGGGCAAGTCACTTAACCCCAACTGCCTTGCCAAAAAGAAAAAAAAAATTGGTGAAATGAGACCTATACCCAGAATAGAGAGATGGAAAAATATACCTTATTCACAAAGGCTGGGACAGGCAAAGGGTGGGTGGGGAGTATCATTGTATACTTAGTATATATACTCATGTGAGAAAATCAAGGTACCAGAAAGAGGAAGCGTGGTGGAGATATTTGGGTGAATATAATTGCACACAGAAACACTGTGGTCATCTTATCATCAGAGGGTAGTGGAGGTTGACCTGACTGTTTCCAGAGGCTCATGTAAACAGGTGAGAACTGGCCTTCAGTGCCCTGCTATAGTATACCATAAAGCATCTGTACAGAAAGATAACATAGATGAGTTTGGGAAGCAGATTGTAAGCCTGGAACAGAGGCGTGAGATAGTAGTGATGGGGGGCTCCATGCTGCCTGGCAAACAGTGGTGCATAATAAATGTCTGTTTAGATCTCAGGCCTCCTCTTTCTTGGCCTATCCGCAGCAGTTGATACTATGGATCATTTTCTCCTGGTGACTCTCTCCTCTCCAGGTCTTTGTGATACTATTCTACTGTTCTGTGACCTGTTGGACCACACCTTTTTAAGTCTCCTTTGCCAGATCTAGTTCATTTCAGGTTGTTTTTTTTTGTTGTTGTTGTTGTTGTTTTTTGCAGGATTTAGGCCATGCCTATTTATTTATTTTTAATATTAATTAAGTTTTAGTTTTTAACATTCACTTCCATAAGATTTTGAGTCCCAAAGTTTCTCCCTCTCCCTCCCCTCCCCCACCTCAAGATGGCGTGCAAGCTGATATAGACCCTACATATACATTCATATTAAACATATTTTCATATTAGTCATGTTGTGAGGAAGAATTAGAACCGATGGAAGGAACCACGAGAAAGAAGAAACAAACAAAAAAAAAGAGAGCAAATAGCATGTTTGATCTGCATCCAGACTCCAAAGTTCTTTCTTGGGATGCGGATAACATTTTCCGTTGCGAGTCTTTTGGCATTGTCTTAGAGCCTTGCATTGCTGAGAAGAGCTGAGTCTGTCAAAGCTGATCATGGCACAACGTGGCTGTTACTGTGCACAGTGATCTCCTGGTTCTGTTCACTTCACTCAGCATCAGTCCATGGGAGTCTTTCCAGGTTTTTTGTCATGTCTGTTTACGATGGGTGTGGTTCAGGGGTCTGTCTGCTCTCTACCGCCTCATGTCTCACCTTTCGTTCTGGCTCAATTCCTGGAGGAGGCTGTCCACAACGGCTACTTCCATTTCTTCTCTTAACTCTCTTCTTAACTCTAGGCTGGCTTTCAAGCTCACCATTCCACTGACCCTGACCTCTCTTGTGAAGTCCTATCGTTTCTGCCTTCCCAGTGTGTCTCATAGGTGACCCTTCCCTCCCCTCACTTAGCTGCCGCCTCGCTGCAGACTCACCGTTCTCAACCCTGGATTCTTGCAGTCAGCTTCTGGGTGGTTTCCCTGCCTCTTTCTCATTCTAGTCTACCCTTCCCTCAGCTTCAGCAGAGACTTTCCTAAACACAAGTCTAACCATCCTCAGCTGTGTATTCAATAGACTACCTGTTTGGCTTTTAAAGTCTGGAGGGGGTGGGTCGGACTGGTGGAGCTCCAACACCCGTGTACCTCAACTCATCAAGTTCCGTACCTGTTGTTTTTTTGTTTTGTTTTTGCAAGGCAGTTGGGGTTAAGTGACTTGCCCAGGGTCACACAACTAGTAAATGTCAAGTATCTGAGGCTAAATTTGAACTCAGGTCCTCCTAACTGCAGGTGTGGTGCTTATGCCCAATTTTTTTTTTTAATCTCTTACTACCTTTCTAGCCTCTTACATTTTACTCCGTGATCCAGCATCACTGGCCTTCTTCCTTTTCTTTGTGCATGACACTGTCTCCCAATTTAATGCCTTTTCATTGTTCTTCTCCCATTCCTAGAATGCTCTCTATCTCTACTTCCATCTCATTACTTCCTTGCTCCAATCCCACCTTCTGCAAGATGCCACCATTACAACTACCTTCCTGCTGAGACTACTTTCCTCTTACACTGTATAAATCTTGTATGTTCACTTTTTCACATGTTGACTTTATAATTAGAATGTTGGTTCCTGGTATCTCTGGTGTCTGTAGTATCAAGGATTGTGCATTTGGCCTCCTCTGAAGCCCCAGCACTTAGTACCTGGCACCTAGTAAGCAATTAATGCTTGTTGGCTGATCAGTGAGAATTTCTCTCAAGGTGGTTGGTGTCTTCTAGACCATTAAGATAAGAACTTTGTCTTTGTGATATTTATGAAATGATCATAGTAGCCATCCCTGATATCAATCCACAGCTTTTAAATGGAAGCTTGGTGCCCGTTGCTGAGTAAGCACAAAGAAGGCCGGAATGTGGACCAGGGCTCTTGGCTGCCTCCCTAAGGCATGTACCTTTAGGCTGTCCCGAAGACAGAGTAATTTCTCTGCTTGTGTTTTCAATTTCTATGATGTCATTATGCATCTTTTGAGCTCTAATTCATCTAGTAAACCTCTAATTCACTGCTTCAATCTGGACCTCTACTTGACTTTTATTATTAAAATTCCTGTATCAGCATGTAAAGCATCTGTAATTTCTGGGGTTTACTCCCAGCTGTTCTATGTAATTAATTCCTCGGGGAGTGCTTAGAGGTCATAAGAGATTAAGAGGCTTGCCCAAAGTCATTAACTGATGAGGGGGACTAGTTTTTTTTTTTGTTTGTTTGTTTTTTTGGTGGTGGGCAATCATGGTTAAGGGACTTGCCCAGGGTCTCAGTGTCTGAGGCTAGATTTGAACTCAGGTCTTCCTGACTCCAAAGCTTGTACTCCACCCACTGTGCCACCTAACTGCCCCGAGTGATTGGATTCGAAGATAGGTCTCCTGAACTAGAAGCCACGCTGCTTTTAGTTGAAAATTCACTAAAGAAAAAAAATAACATATGTAGTCAGATTTTTGTTTTACAAATTGAAATGGCATACATGGGACAATTAAGAATTTCAAGAGAAGTGGGAGCAAGCTGCTAAACATAACAAATGAGGAATGTTGAAGAACAAAAATAGATGATATCATCAGGCAATGTGTGATACCCTAAAATGGATGAGTCATATGGCAAGGGATAGAGAGATAGCCCAAGGTCTCCACTGGGATTTAGGTGATGTCAGGAGAAAGTAAAGAAGATATCTCTTGTATTGGGTATATCCCTTAGAGCTTATGGAAGAATACAAAGAAGAGTCACACAGTACATGTGCATTGCAGTCTATGTGAAGGAAGGAGCTGTCCAAATATGTTGAGGAGGAGGCAGCTGTGATATAGCAGGGGAAATGCATTGGCTTTGGAATCAGAAGACCTGGATTCATAGCCTGCCAGTGATGCTTGCTTTACCTGTGTGACCTTAAGCAAGACACTGAACTTCCAGAATCCTCACTTCCTCAAATCTAGAATGAGGGGGTTGGACTAGACGACCTGTAAGTACTCTACCACTTCTAGAGGGATGATCCTCTGATATAATAGCTCATGTTTGTTATTTGGCATGTCGAGGACACTGATGGCTTTCTCCGTTCTATCAGGATCTCATTGGTCCCCAGATCGCCTTATTATTGTCTGTATGGGGATTCTCCCCTGAACTTTAACCTAAAGAGGAAAAGGAACTTGAGGAAATCAGGAACTGACGTACTTACATTAGATTTAGGAAAAGGCCTTCTAGGGACAGGAGGCATCGGGGCGTGGAGGATGAGGTAAAAGGTGAAGCGACTGCTCACCAAATAAGACTTTCCCATAACTGAGTCTGTATTGAGAGCTGGTGATAGAGAGGGCTAGATGCTAGAATTCCTAGGACGCTTTGCTCGTTAGTCACTGATAATGTGTGATACTTATATCTTTGATCTAAAGAGTTATCATGTAAATTTGACTTTGACATACTCAGAATCAAAAATCTCTACAGTTTTATATCGTTGACCTCAGTTTTTATTGAGCTATAAGCCATCAGTGATAACTGATTTTGTACCACATGTATCTGATTCATGGTGTAGGAAGACTGCACTTCTCTTCCTTTCCCCCACTGCCACCAACTTGCAGTCTTGCTGAGTGACTTGCTGGGTGAAAAAAAATCTCAGGCCTTCATTATGAGTCAATATCTCCAGCTATGTTACTGTTTGTTACCTTGCTTTGATGGTCAATTCAACTTAATATTTATTATCCTTACAAGTAACTGTAAATCAAAGAGGATATGGCAGATTTGTAGATGATGTCCCAAAAGAATGTTAGAGATTTGAGGAGGAGGGGGGAAGCATTTCTAGTTGGGAGGATTAGGGTATATCTTTTGGAAGTGGCCTGGAAGAAAGGATTACATGAGGGAGAAATGTGAGGGCAGTCCTTTCCTGGGGAATGGTTTCCTTCATTCAGCTGGGTTTGGAAAAATGGACAACTAGAATGCATTCTTTGAGTTTGGACAGGAGAGGGTCAGGGCTTGAAGAGATTTTTGTTGTTGTTGTTGTTATTGTTGTTGGACTTGGCCTGGAGAAAATCGGTGGATTCTTTTCTTTCATACAGGCTTGTGGAATAGAACTTCCCTGGATCTACAAGGTAGACTGGGGCTAGAGAAAGAAGGAATTGGCAGGAATGTGCTCCCTGAAAATGGCCTGGGGAAAGATGGAAATTCTGTGGATTCTTTTGTTGAACTTGATCTGGAGAAAGCAGATGCTTATATGGATTTTCTTGGTAAACTTGAGACTGGGGAAGAAGAAACTTAGAAGGAGTCTTTTTTTCCTGAGTGGCTGCTAGCTATCACAGAATAACTGGATGGACTTTGGCCAGACAAAGAAGTTTGCATATGGCTTTTTGTTGAAATGAAGCCAGCAGAAGATGAAATTTGGATGGATTTGCTTTTTGAACTTAGAGTAGCAGAAGACGGAACTGGAGCAGATTTGTCCCCTTCATAATGTTAACTTTTGAAGGAATTGGCATAGATTCTCTGTGAACTTGAGCTGCAGGCAGGACTTTGCATGGACTCTCTCGATACTGGCTTTAAGGAAGATGGACATTCTGTGTGATTTGTTGATGATCTTGGATGAGAAAATAAAAAAATCTTTTGTAGATTTGCTGTCTGAAATTGTATTGCAGTCAGAGGAATCTGGCCAGGATTTTCTTGGTGGACTTGAACTGGAGATGGAAGGAATTTTTATGGATTTTCTTGATACTGGCCCTAAGGAAGATGGACTTTTTATGTTCGCTTGGATAAAATTGGGTCAGAAAAGGGAGATACTTGTATGGATCTGCTCACAAAAATAGTGCAGAGAAAGAGGGAAATTAATGTACATAGATTATAGGAATAAGGAACTTGCACAGATTTGTTGTCTGAAATTTGTTTGGAATCATAGGGAATCAGTGCAAGTTCTCTTGTTGAAATTAAGCTGGAGATAAGAAGAATTTGTGGAGATTCTCTTCAGCCTGGTCCTAAGGAAGATAGAAATGCTATAGATTCACTTGGTGTACTTGAGTAAGAGAAGGAAAAAACATTTTGTATGCATTTGCTCTCTGAAATTGAGATTAAAGTTGGAGAGAGTTAGTGTGGTTTCTCTTGGTGAACTTGAGCTGGGGATAGAAGGAATTCATAAGGATTCTCTTGAACCTGGCCTAAGGAAGATGAAAATTATATATGCTTACTTGATGAACTTGAGGCAAAGAAGGAAGAGACTTGTATAGATTGGCTAGCTGATATTAGGTTAGAGAAAGAGGGAAATTGGACAGGCCCTCTTGACATGCAGATCAGAAGAATAAGGAACTTGCAGAGATTTACCTTGTAAAACAGTGCCAGAGGTGGAGGGTAATTTTAAAGATTCTGTTGGTGAACTTGGGTCAGAGAGTTCTGGAACCTTTGGATGTATGGATTCTTTTGATGAAAGTGCTTGAAATGGACAGACATTCTTTGCATTTGCTTGTTGAACTTGGGTCAGAGAAAGAAGAAACTTGTAGATCTGTTCACTGAAAGGCCAGAGGAAGATGGAGTTTGTTGAAATCTGTTGGATGTATGTAATCTAGGAGGAGAAGGAGAAAGAATTTGTATGAGTTCCCTTCGTGAACTTTCTTCGCTGAAATCAGGAAGTTAATTGAATTCCCTTGAGGAAACTGGACCTGAGAAAGGCAGAACTTCTGCACGTTTGCTTGATGAACATAGGTCAGAGAAAGAAAGAACTTGTGTCCATTTTGTCACGTAACTTAGGCCAGAAAAAGGGGGAGTGTGGATAGATCTGCTGAATGTATACGGTTCGGCAAAAGTAGTGACCTGCACAGATTTGCCTGCTGGAACAGTGCTAGAAGTAGAGGGATCGTCAACCAGTTTTCTTAGCAAAACTTGTAATGGAAGCATCAGGAATTTGTATAGATTCCCTTGATGAACCTGAAGTTGGGAAAGAAGGAAATTCTATTTTGCATGAACTTGAACTTCATTCAGGCAAAAGGTGAAGTTCTCGTATGGGCTTGCTCACAGAAATAGCAGAGTAAGTAGAGAGACTTGTAGAACTCCTCTGGGTAATCTGGCATCAGGAAAAAAAAAATAACAACAGGACCATGTAGAGAATCTTTCTGTTGAACTGAAAATGGGAAAGATGGAATTTCTTCTGTGCACATGCTTAATTATGTTAGATCAGAGAAGGACATTGTATGTACTTATTCACCGAAAGTGTGCCCAAGGTAGAGGGAATTCATGTAGTTTCTCTTAGTGAACTCATGTTGGACATATAAGGACCTTGTATGAATTCTCTTGATGAAAAAGGACCAGGGAAAGACAGAACTTCTTCTATGCATATTATGATGAACTTGGATCAGAAATGGAAGGAGCTTATGCAGGGTTTGTTCACCATAACGGTACTGTAAGTTGAAGAAATTTGTATATATTCTTTTGGTGAATTAATGTAAGAGATATCAGCATTTTGTATGGATTCCCTTCATGAAACTAACGTAGAAGTCCTTTGTTTACACTCAATGAAATTGGGTCAGAGGAAGAAGGAAATTGGATGGACATACTAACTGAAGCAGTACCAATGTTTGAATGACGTCATATGGATTCAGTTGACCAAAATAGACCTGGAGAAGATAGAACTTCTGCAGATATAGTTGATGAACTTGCATCAGATAAGGAGCAAGGTGTGTTAGTTTGCTCATTGTGGCGTCAAGGTAGATAGAGGGAATGTGTACAGTTTCTGTTGGCAAATTTTTATCAGAGGAGTGGGAACATTGTGTGCATTTGCTCAATGGAGTAAGTCCAGGGATGGAGAGAATTTGTATGCTTTTTCTCCTGGTAGACTTATGTCAGAGAAATCAGAAAATTGCCTGGATTCTATTGAACAACATAGAAGCAAGAAAGATGGAACTTCTATGTTCACATTCAATGAATTTGGGTCAGAGAAAAAAGAAAATTGTGTGGATTTGATCACTGTGAGACCACAGTAGGTAGAAGAAATTCTGCAGTTTCTCTTGTTGAATTTATTTCAGAGAAAGCTGGAACATTGGTGGAGAAACTAAAAAAATCTGGAACTTGGAAAGATGAAATGTGTTTGATGAACTTAGATCAGAGAAAAAAGGAAATTGGATAGACTTACTGACTGAAATAACACTATTGTTTGAGAGATGTTGTATTAATTCATTTGATAAAAGTGAATCTGGGAAAGAATCTGAATCACGTCTTCTATGCCTACAATTGATGAACTTGGAACAGAGAAAGAAGAAACTTTGTAGATTTGCTCTCTGTGATAGCATAGTGGACAGAGAGAATGTTTACAGTTTCTCTTGGTGAACTTTTGTTAAGATACATCAGGAAATTCTGTGTGTTTGCTCACTGAAATGGGTCCAAGGATGGAGGGGATACATATGTCTTCCTGTGGTAATCTTGAGCAAGAGAAATCAAGGACTTCTGTGGAACCTTTTGGTAAGATTGGAAACAAGAAGGATACATACATACATACATACATACATATATATATATATATATATATATATATATATATATATATATATATTCTATGCACACACTCAGTGAACTTGCGTCAGAGAAGGAAGGGACTTGGTCACTGCAAAAGCACAGCCAAGAAGAGGAAACTTGTGCAGCTTAACTTGAATTTGCTTCAGAGAGTTCAGGAGCATGCATGGACTCTTTAGATGAAACTGGAACTTGGAGATATGGAATCTCTTGTGTGCATATGCTTCATGAACTGAAGTCAGAGAAGTAAAGGAATTGAGTAGACTTGATGACTGAAAAAGTATCAAAGTCTGAAGCAAGTTGAACAGATTCTGTTGATAAAAATGGACCTGGGAAAGACATGACTTCTAGGCATATAGTTGATATTGAGTCAAAGAAGGAAGGAACTTGAATGGACTTGGTAGTTGTAAAAATATGGTTGGTTAGAGAGAATTTGTGGAAATTCTCTTGATAAATTTGTTTCAGAGAAAGTAAGACTATGCATGGTTTCTTTTAATGACACTAGAACTCAGAAAGATTAAATTTCTTGTGTGAATATGACTGGGAAACTCTGGCCAGGAGGAGAGGACTATATGGGATGGGCTTGCTGACTGAAATAGCAACAATGTTTGCAGATATTGAATAGGTTACCTTGTTGAAAGTGGACCTGGAAAAGATAGAACTTCAATGTTAGTCAACTTAGGTCAAAGAAGGAAGGAACTTGTATAAACTCACTAACTGTAGTTACTGCAGAAATTACATTGTAGTTAGCACAGTAGTCATAAGGGAACTAATGCTGTTTCTCCTGATAAATTTATTTTGGAAGAGGCAGGAACACATAAGGATTCTTTTGATGAAACTAGAACTTGAAAAAATGCAAGTTCTTGTATATAAAAGCTTGATTATTTTAGTCAGAAGAAGGAGAAAATTGATTCGACTCAGCCATGTGGGTGGAGGGCACTTGTGAAGTTTCTGTTGGCAAACTTTTGTCAGAGGAGTGAGATGATTGTGTGCATTTGCTCACCGGCACAGGTCCAAGGATAGAAGGGCTTCGTGTGTCTTCTTTTGGTAGACCTGTGTCAGGCAAATCAGAAAACTGCCTGGATTCTGTTGGACAAAATGGAAGCAAGACAGATGGAAATTCTTCTGCGTTCACATTCAATAAATTTAGGACAGAGGAAGAAGGAAATTGGGTGGACTTGTTGACTGAAATAAGACCAAGGTTGGAGGGATGTTTGATGGATTCCCTTGATTTCAGTGGACCTGGGAAAGACTGAACTTCTTCTATGCCTACATCTGGTGGACTTGCATCAGACAAGGAAGTCGGTTGTGTTGATTTGCTCTCTGTGACAGCCATGTGGGTGGAGGGAACTTGTAAAGTTTCTGTTGGCAAACTTTCATCAGAGGAGTGAGACGCTTGTGTGCATTTGCTCACTGACACAGGTCCAAGGATAGAAGGACTTTGTGTGTCTTCTTTTGGTAGACTTGTGTCAAGTAAATCAGAAAACTGCCTGGATTCTTTTGGACAAAATGGAGGCAAGAAATATGGAACTTCTTCTGTTTTCATGGTCAATGAACTTGGAGCAGAGGAAGAAGGAAATTGGATGGACTTGTTGACTAAAATAAGACCAAGGTTGGAGGGATATTGGATGGATTCCCCTGATTTCAATGGACTTCGGAAAGACATAATTTCTTCTATGCCTACAGTGGATGAGCTTATATCAAACAAGGAAATAGGCTGTATTGGTTCGCTCTCTGTGACAGTCAGGTGGGTAGAGGGAACTTGTGAAGCTTCTCTTGGTACACTTTTATCAGAGGAGTGAGATAATTGTGTGAATTTGCTCACTGAAATAGGTCCAAGGATAGAAGGACTTTGTGTGTCTTCTTTTGGTAGACCTGTGTCAGGCAAATCAGAAGATTCCCTGGATTCTGTTGGAGAAACTGGAAGCAATAAAGGTGGAACTTCTTCTGTTTTCAAAGTCAATGAACGTGGAACAGAAGAAGGAGGAAACTGTGGTGACTTGACTGAAATAAGACCAAGGTTGGAGGGATATTGGATGGATTCCCTTGATTTCAGTGGACTCCGGAAAGACATAATTTCTTCTATGTCTATGGTGGATGAACTTACATCAAACAAGGAAATAGGCTGTATTGGTTCGCTCTCTGTGACAGTCAGGTGGGTAGAGGGAACTTGTGAAGCTTCTCTTGGTATACTTTTATCAGAGGAGTGAGATGATTGTGTGAATTTGCTCACTGAAATAGGTCCAAGGATAGAAGGACTTTGTGTGTCTTCATCTGGTAGACTTGTGTCAGAGAAATCAGAAAACTGCCTGGATTCTGTTGGACAAAATGGAAGCAAGAAAGGTGGAACTTCTTCTGTTTTCACATTCAGTGAACTTGGAACAGAGGGAAGAGGAAATTGGGTGGACTTGTTGACTGAAATACGACCAAGGCTGGAGAGATGTTGAATGGATTCCTTTGATTTCAGTGGATCCAGAAAAGAAATGACTTCTGTGTCTACAGCTGATAAACTTGCATCAAAGAAATAAATGGATTGTGTTGATTTGCTCTCTGTGACATTGAGGTGGATAGAGGAACTTGTGAAGTTTCTGTTGGCAAAACTTTGTCAGAGGAGTGAGACGATTGTGCGTCTTTGCTCACTGAAATAGGTTCAAGGATAGAAGGATTTTGTGTATCTTCTCTTGGTAGACTTGTGTCAGATGAATCAGAAAACTGCCTGGATTCTGTTGGACACAATGGAGGCAAGAAAGGCGGGGCTTCTTCTTTGTTCACATTCAGTGAACTTGGAACAGAGGGAATAGGAAATTGGGTGGACTTGTTGACTGAAGTCACACCAACGTTTGAGGGATATTCAGTGGATTCCCTTGATTTCAGTGGACCTGGCAAAGACATTGCTTGTTCTATGCCTACAGCTGATGAACTTGCATCAAACAAGGAAGTGGATTGTGTTGATTTGCTCTCTGTGACAGCCAGGTCGGTGGGGGGATCTTGTAAAGTTTCTCTTGGTAAACTTTTGTCAGAGGAGTGAGACGATTGTGTGCATTTGCTCACTGAAATAAGTCCAAGGATAGAAGAGCTTTGTGTGTCTTCCTTTGGTAGACTTGCGTCAGAGAAATCAGTAAACTGCCTGGATTCTGTTGGACGAAATGGAAGCAAGAAAGATGGAACTTCTGTATTTACGTTCAGTGAACTTGGGACAGAGGAAGAAAGAAACGGGGCAGACTTGTTGGCTGAAATAAGACCAAGGTTTGAGGCTTGTTGGACGGATTCTCTTGATTTCAGTGGACCTGGCAAAGTCATAGCTTGTTCTATGCCTACAGCTGATGAATTTGCATCAAGCAAGGAAACAGGTTGTGGTGGTTTGCTCTCTGTGATAGCAAGGTGGGTGGTGGGAACTTGTAAAGTTTCTACTGGCAGACTTTTGTCAGAGGAGTGAAAAAATTGTATGCATTTGATCACTGAAATAGGTCCAAGGATAGAGGGAATTTGGATGTTTTCTCTTGGTAAACTTGTATCAGAGAAATCAGAAAACTGCTTGGATTGTATTGGACAAAGTGGAAGCAAGAAAGATTCTTTTGTCTTCATTTTCAATGAACTTGGGGCAGAGGGAGAAGAAAGTTGGGTAAATTTGTTGATTGAAATAACACCAAGATTTGAGGGATGTTGGATGGATTCCCTTGATTTCAGTGGCCCTGGGGATGAAAGAACTTTTTCTCTGCATACATTTGATGAACACACATCAAAGAAGGAAGTCGGTTGTGTTGATCTGCTCACTCTGATAGCAAGGTGGGTAGAGGGAACTTGTAAAGTTTCTGTTGGCAAACTATTATCAGAGGAGTGAGAAAGTTGTATGCATTTGCTCACTGAAATAGGGCTATGGATGGAAGGCATTTGTATATCTCCTCTTAGTAAACATGAGTCAGAGAAATCAGAAAACTGCCTGGATTCTATTGGGCAAATTGTAAGCAAGAAAGATGGAAGGTTTTCCATCTTCACATTGAATGAACTTGGGTCAGAGATGGAAGGAATTTGTGTCTGCTTGCTGAGTGAAATAGCAGCAAAAGTTGAGTTAAGTTCTAATGATTTCTTTGATACGAGTGGACCTGTGAAAGACATAACTTTTTCTGTTCCTGTTGTTGATGAACGTAAGTCAGAAATAAAAGGAATTTGTGTGGACTTGGCAACTATAAGGGCATCACAAGTAGGGGAACTTTTGCAGCTTCTGTTGGTGAATTAGTTTCAGAGAAAGAAACATTTCTAGATTCTTTTGATGAAACTGGGACTTGGAAAGGTGGTAGTGCTTGTTTGCCTGTATCTGATGAACTTAGATCAGAAAATGAAGTAAACTTAATAGACTTGATGCCTGAAATAGCAACAAAATCTGAGGGACATTGTGTAGATTCTCTTGATGAAAATGGACCCGGAAAAGATATAACTTCTTTGCATTCAGTAGGTGAATTCACATCAGAGAAGGAAGGAACTTGTATCAGTTTGTTTGTGGCAATAGCATGGTAGGTTGAAAGAAAGTGTATGTTTTCTTCTGATGATCTTGTATCAGAGAAATCAGGAACTTGTATGGATTTGTCTGATGAAGGTGGAACTGAGAAAGATTGAACTTCTTCACGTTCACTTGATGTTGAGTCAAAAAATGAAGGAACTTGTGTGGATTTTGTCATTGGAATTCCATTGGAGAACGACGAAAATGTCATAGATTTACTTGAAGAAATTATACCAGCAGAAGAAGGAACTTGCACTGATTTGCTTCCTGTAATTGTTCTAGATGCAGTTGAATCTTGTATAAATTCTCCTGATTGACTTGGACTGAAGGCAGACAGGACTTCTCCAGAGTCATTCACTAAAATTATTTCACATTTAGAGGGAATTTGAATAGCTTTATTTGAAAAAAATCTGTCAACATAAGGAACCTTTGTGGATTCCCTTGATGAGCTTAGTGCAGAGAAAGAAGGAAGTTCAGTGACAGCTATTGGTGCATTGGGGCCTGAGAAAGAGGGAAATTGCAGAGATTTGGTCAGGGCAAGTGGGCCTGAAGGCATTGCTTCTTCCATAGATTGGATCATTGAACTTAAATTAGATGGAGGAGGATTTCCTGAGACTTCTGTTGAGATAGCTGGACCTGAGATAGAAGGAAATTGCACAGATTTGGTCAGCAAAAGTGGGCTCAAAGGTATGGCATCCTCCATAGATTGAGTCGTGAAACTTAGAGTGGATGGAGGAGGAGTTCCTGGTACTTCTGTTGAGGTAGCCATGCTTGAGATTGAAGAAAATTGCCCAGATTTGGTTAGAAAAAGTGGGCCTAAAGATGTGGCATCTTCCATAGATTGAGTCAATGAACTTAAATTGGATAGAGGAGGATTTTCTGTGATTTCCCTTGGTGTAGTTGGAACAGAGGAAGATGGAGATTGCACAGATGTGGTCAGGTTAAGTAAGTCAAAAGATGTGGCACGTTCCATAGGTTCAGTCACTAAATTGAAGTTGGATGGAGGACGATTTTCTGTAACTTCCCCTGGTGTAGTCAAGTCAGAGGAATGTGGGGATTGCCCAAATAGCATCTCCTCAAGTAAGAGTAAAGCAGCTTCAGTCGAAGGAGTCAGTGAGCTTAAATTGGATAAAGGAGATTTTTTTGTGATTTTCCTTTGTGTAGCTGGGACAGAGGAAGATGGAGATTGCACAGATGCGGTCTGGTTAAGTAAGCTAAAAGGTGTGGCATATTCCATATGTTGAGTCACTGAACTGAGATTGGATGGTGGAGGATTTTGTGTAACTTTCACTGGTGTAGTCAGGTTAGAGGAATGTGGGGGTTTCACAGATAGGCTCTGGTCGAATGTGACTAAAGCAATTTCAGTGTAATGAGTCAATGAACTTAAATTGGATGGAGGAGGATTTTCTGTGATTTCTCTTGATGTAGCTGGGACAGAGGAAGATGGAGATTGCACAGATGTAGTCAGGTCAAGTAAGTCAAAAGATGTGGCATCTTCCATAGGTTGAGTCAGTGAATTGAAATTGAATGGTGGAGGATTTTGTGTAACTTCCACTGGTGTAATCAGGTCAGAGGAACATGGGGATTGCACAGATGTTGTCAGGTCAAGTAAGCCAAAAGGTGTGGCATCTTCCATTGATTGAGTCACAGAATTGAAATTGGATGGAGGAGGATTTCCTGTGACTTCTGTTGATGTAGTCGTGCATGAGACAGAAGGAAATTGCACAGATTTGGTCAATACTAAGAGGTCTGAAGGTGTGGCATCTATGACTGTTGGTGCAGTCGTGCATGAGACAGAAGGAAATTGCACAGATTTGGTCAGTGCAAGGAGGTCTGAAAGTGTGGCATCTTCCATGGATTGACTTTCTGTTGCTTCTGTTGATGTAGCTGAGTATGAGACAGAGGGAAATTGTATAGATTTGGTTGGTGCAAAGAGGTCTGAAGGTATGGCATCTTCTGTGGATTGATTTTCTGTGCCGTCTGTTGGTGTGGCTATGCCTGAGATAGAAGGAAATTGCACAGATATGCTCATTGCTGCTATTTTGGAAGCAATGGGATCTTCTGAGCTGGAGGTAGACATACATTTTGTGGATTCTCTAAATGAACTCGTGCTGGAAGATGAAGGAAATTCTGTCACTTCTCCCCCTGAACTTAGATCTGAATATGAGGAAACTTGTACAGATTTGTCTACTAAAAATGGTTCTAAGGAAGATGATCCTTGTGGCAATGTACTTGATGACCTTGGGACAGAGAAATATGAAACTTCCATGGATTCACTTGAGGAAGTTGGAGTATTGCACTGTGGATTTTGTATTGAAAGAGAAAATGGAATCATTTCTTCTGGTACTTTTGGGGAAGGCAGTGGAGGAGGAGGTGAATGAGGAGGGAGAGGGGGGGGAGGAGGGGGAGAGGGAGGAGGGGAAGAGGAAGGAGGTGGGTGGGTTACAGGACTTCCTAAAGATCTTAGTTTAAAGAAAGTGTAGCCTGTCATTAAGGAGACTGATTTGTTTTCCTCATTTTTGTCAGAAGGATTTTTCTCAGTTTGGATCCGCAAGTGGTTTTCCATATTCTCCTTTTGATTGGGCTCCTTGACTTCCGAAGACTGGAAATACGCATTCTATAAAGCCAACCAGAAATGATAAGTATTAATCTCCCCATAACCACTTCCTGTGAGAATCATCTTCTTTCCCACAGTTCCTCCTCAAAGCCATCTACCTCTTTCTAAGGTTTCTCAGCCTTCTCTAAGGTGCTCTTTCATCGTCATCAAATCCTCCTTTCTTCCCCTTCATATTGGGGCATTTCTACTGCCCACTCTGATCATATTTCACCATTTTCTGTCCTAACAGTAGGGTAAATACGTTGCTCAATAGGGTATTTAGGAAAATGACCATTATGTACTTACTCTACTATCAAAACAAGACAAAATGAAAAATTAAATCTAGAGAAGTAGAACAATCAGGGCAGCTAGGTGGTACAGTGGATGGAGCACTGGCCCTGGATTCAGGAGGACCTGAGTTCAAATCCAGCCTCAGATACATAACACTTACTAGCTGTGTGACCATAGGCAAGTCACTTAACCCCATTGCCTAGCCAAAAAAAAAGAGAAGTAGAACAATCCATCCCTGCTCTCTCAGACAGCTTAGACTCATTATTTGAGAGTCACCCAAAGGAAGAAGTGGCCACCTCTCCCCTCACTAAGGCAGAAATTGTTTATATTTTTTAATGCTTGGTCCTACCCACCAAAATGTAACTTAAGGCTGTATTGGTGAATGATACATAATTTCTTCAGGAGAATGTGCTATTTCTTTGGGTTTAATGTGTTTTTTAAACAGAACAATAAATAAACCAAAACCAAACGGCTGGTATTCATCATTTTTATTCCTTTCTATGGTACCTTTGGATGGGATGCCATATTTTATAGCCATGTTATCGGGTATCTTAAAAGGAAGTATTGATACTGGACTTAGGAAGGACTTAATGGGTGTGGGCTGCCCTCAACATAGAATGTGGGCAGTACTCTTAGTCTTGTAAATCTTTCCTCGAGACACAAATGACCCAGCTTTTCACAGGATATATCAATGGTGTGTCACCTACAGCAGTTTATGCCATACTGGAAAAGGCCCAGCAAGGACCGCTGGGAGGCTGAGCTATCTAGGAACTGGTCCGACTCAGGGTACCCGGGGCTATTAAGAGATAAGTTTCTTGGGCAAGGTTTGTGTCAGAATATTTTCTCATTTCCTTTTCAACTTCTTTTCCTCCTGTTTATGTTTTGGGAGGATGGCGATCTTATGTGTACAGAATAATTGAATCATTGGATAGTAATTTTGAATGTTCAATTAGCATTTCATAAAAGTATCCAGGCATCTCAAGGGAAGTATAAAATTTTTCCTTTCCCAAGGTTGCAATAATATTGGATACTCGTCTTGTCTTTTATATTTTATAGGGCTCTTTGTCTACATTATACTATTTGCTCTCTCAAGCCCACAAAAGACAAAGACCCCCAAAGTTTGTACTAGAAGAAAAATTCGCCTTGTTCTTCACCACCCAAATTGCATAAAGGATGCAGATGCAGAAAAGTTAAATGATGTGTCCTTGGTCACAAAGCCAGTGGGTGTGGATTTCCACCATGACTCTTGTAATGCCAAGCTCAGGCCTAAAACCATAGAGTTTTAGTGGCAGCTAGGGATGCTGGCTCTGGGCCCAGCAGAAGAAGCCCAAAAGGAGCAGAGACTTTTATATGAATTGGAAGGAGCAGGGCATTTCTTTCTGGTGGAAAGTGTCCTACCACTTCCTTATTAACACCCCCCACCCCCAACTCCCTTCACCTGCTCCTCAAAGGACTACTGTACTTCATTTCACTCCCTGAATACATCTTCAAGAAGATGCCAGTCCAGTCACCTTCCAAGATGTCACAACCTGTCTTGGCTCTCTCAGTGATGTTGAACAAGCCTCATCTGTAGGGCTTTTCCCTGTTCTTTTACGCTTCAAGGCTAAGACTACTGCAGCGATGGAGAATTGGATGATGGTGAGGATCAGCAAGACAGAGAGAATACCCTGCAAGAGACAGAGGGGCGTGAACAAAGAGTGGAACTGTGCACCTTTCCCAGGGTTGGAGGTGATGGGCGCCTGAATGCTGTCAGAGGGCCATGGAGCAGGGCAGGGACTCCATCCCCCACCTGCTTCTGCAGTCGTGGGGTGTGGGCACATTGCAGATTTGGTATCATGTTATCATCATCGCGACAATGACAACAGCAAGGACTGGCATTCACGTAGCACTTTTTTAAGGTTTACAAAGCACTTAACGTTGATGATCTCAGTTGATTCAAACAACGACCCTGTGAGGTAGATGCCATTTTATGGATGAGGAAACTGAAGAGGAGAGAGGTTGTGACTTGTTCAAGACTCTTGAGACGTTAGTTAAGACACAGTTTAGAATGTCCAAGACAGGATTTGAACTCAGGCCCTTTCATTCCACCACTTCACTGCCGCTAAGCCAATTTAATATTGCAATTAGGCTTTTTTGTGTGTGTCATGGACCCCTTTGGCATTTTGGTGAAATCCTATGGACTCTTCAGGATAATGTTTTTACGTGCATAAAATATATAATTTTTTAAAAGGTTACCAATTATTTTGAAATGTGTATAGTTATATATATGTGTGTGTGTGTGTGTGTGTGTGTGTGTGTGTGTGTGTGTGACAGAGCCCAAGTTAAGAGCCTCTGCCATCAGGTAACATTCAAATGTTCACCGTTGCAAAGGAAATGCTGTGGCTGGTTTTGGTCCCTTCCCTCTCAAACCCATTCTGGAGCTGAAGTATGACTGTGCTCCAATAGAGCTGTCTTTGGAGGAACCCCCTAGGAATGCCCATGAATGGGAGGTGAGTTGGGGGAACAGTTCCTTGTTCTGACCTGGAATTCTGATATGACATCCAGGTCAGAAGGTAGGCAGGAAGGAAATGGAAGTGTGTGTGGCTTTGCAGGTAGTCAGCTAGGCTTCCTACACCTGGAATCTCTGAATCCAGAAGGAATTGAGACTGTGGGAGTCTATCTCACCAGGCAGTACATTTCATTGGTGTTCAGCTCTGAAGATTAGGACTTCTTTCTTTAATTAAGCTGGAATCTACGCATTGAATCCTGTTGGCTCTAATCTCTTCCAGGTGAGAACTCCAGGTAATCTGAAGAAAGCAATCATGGCTGCACCTGGTTTTCTCCTGTCCAGGATAAGCATTTCTTCAACTTTTTTTTTCATATTAGCTAGTTCGTGTGACAACATATGTGATGTTCCACACCCATAGTCTTTTCCCTTTGCAGACAAGAAAGGGAGATACCTTTTCTCATCCCCTTTTAGGGGCCAGGCTGGGTAATTGCTGTTATTCAGAGTTATATGGACCTTCCTTTTTGATTCTTGTTAAATTTCCTATGATGTGATTTGGCTTCCTTGTCAAATTCTCTTCCAGGTTATTTGAATACAATTAAGTCAAATTGTCCCTAGGGACCTGCATTTCCAGAGCAATATCCATTCATGCTTTCTTTGCTGCCTCCCAGCTAGTTTTCAAATCTTGAAAACATAGTTCTCATAGGATAGTGACTAAATTTTTTATTTCATTGGTATAGAAGTCTCCCAGGTGGGAAGATTCCCTCTACCAATGCAGGTTGGCAGCTTTTCTGCAGCCTGTGGTCTTGGAGAGTTGTTTAGAGTCCTGAAGGTTTAAGTGAATGAATTGGGCCTAGCCCAAGGACTGGGATGAAGTCACTGAGGCAGCAAGCCAAGGGCTTAATATCTGTGACCCACGGACCTAGAATTGAAACCGATCTAAGCTCATTCCCAGATAGAGGGCCCTCCATATACACTGGATTGGACATCCCCAGGTGGTTCCATGATAACTTTTCCCACCAAGAATCAGTGTTTGGGGTCGGTCACCTTGATGATACTTAGGAAGCATCATTAGGATACTTAGGAAGGCAAAGAGGTTAGCATAAGGGGCTTAGATTCAATAAGACCTGCTTCAGAGCCTGCCTTTTACCCTTAGAAATCCTCACCTTCCTTCTGTGTAAATCAGGCTGAGTCACAGAAGGGCTGAAGGCAGGGTAGAAGTAGTTTCCCAGAAAGAGTCATAAAAGTGAGGTCCCTTTGGTTCTCCTCTAGTAACCTCTGAGCTAGTGCTTTGACCATTCACAGAATGGAATCAGTTCAGTTATTTGACTGAGTAACCCAGAACTCTTTGCGTCCTAGATGCATTATTTGAAGGAGAAAAGCAAGAATGTTTTTTCAGTCACACTGTGGATCAGGGAGAATGGAGGAAGCTGGCATCTCCTGGCATCTCCCAGTAGATACCGAGTTGTCTCTGTTTCTGTCCTTGCAGTTCAAGAAAGATTAAGTCTGAGGAACTGAGATCCATGGGCAGAGTCATGAAGGTTTGTCAGCGGTGACTGGAAGCCCAGAAAGCTTCATCGGCTTTTAGGGAGCAGACAGAGTGGGGAGGAGGAGGCACTTCTGAATGAATGAAACAGTGAACTGTTTCTTGCTTTTCGAGCTAGAAGACATCTTAGAGGCAGTGTGGTGTAATCAAGGCATTGCTAGGTTTGCAATCAGGAAGACTGACTCTGAGCCCCGCCCAGATACCTGTTCACTCTGGACCTCAGGCAAGTCACTTAACCTCTTCACATCTCATTGTCCTGTGTGTAAAATGGGGATGATGCTGACACCTGCTGTACATGGCTCACCAGGAGGATCAGATGTAGCCGTGTGAGGAAGCCACAGTTGTATTGGTAACACCATGTAGTCCAAGTCTCCAGCTTTACAAATAAGGAGAATGAGACCCAGCCATGGGAAGGGATATGCCAAGTCACAGGGATGGTCAGACAGCACTAATGCATCCATCCTTTAATTTGTTTCTCACACATGTCCTATGATATGAACAGTGGGGATATTGTTGTCCTCATTTTATAGGCTTAAAAGCTGAGGTTCAGAGAAGAAAAAAGGGGTCTGACCAAGGTCACAGAGCCAGAATTGAAATTCAGGCCTCTTGCCTCTGTATCCCAAGTCCAGAACGCTGCCCGGGGCTCTTCTGATGTCAAGAAACATCCAAGTTTGCCTTAATCATTAGGTAATACTCATTTGGATTCTACAACATTTATATTACAGTAATTGAGGTTCTAAAGTCTTTATAGAGTTTATTCTCAGAAGTAACTTCAAGATTTTCTCGCTGACCTAGACCATCTCATTGCCTCCCTCATTTTGCTTAGGAAAACCTTTTATTTTTTAGAGGTGTTGCTGAGCTCACCGTCAGTCCAGTCTTCCCACATGGCATCTCTCAAATCCGTCGTCTGCTCTGCCCTCACACAGCCCCCACCATTCCTGATGAATACCTCCTCTCCTTGCCTCTCTCCTGCACTGTTACAGCAGCTCCCTCCTCACGCCTCCGTCCGGCTCCTCTTCTGCAAAGCTGCCTTAATTACCTTCCTGAAACCCAGGTTTGATGGTAGTGCTCCCCTGTTCGAGCGCCTTCTATGGCTTCCGTTTATAAATAGGATTAAATATTGTTCTTCAGTTGTTTCTCAGTCGTGTTTGACTCTGTGACCCCATTTGGGTTCTCTTGGCAAAGATACTGCAGTGGTTTGCCACTTGCCTCTCCAGCCCATTTTGCAGATGAGAAAACCAAGGGAAACGGGGTTAGGTGACTTGCCCAGCATCACACAGCTGGGAGTATCTGAGGCTGGCTCTGAACTCAAAAAGATGAGTTGGCCTGACTCCAGTCTCCGTACTCTGTGCGCTATGGCATCACCTACCTGGCCAAGGATAAAATAGCCTGCCTTCCCCGCAGCTTACGTTCCCTGCCCTGTGTCATATGATGTCCCTTCATTCATTTTTGTATTCCAGCTCAGCTGGCCCACGTCATGTTTTCTGAGCTGGACCTTTCAGACTTGCACCTTTGCTGCCTCTCATGCCTGGCTGGCCCCCCCTCCTCACCCTGACCTCTTAGAATCCTGGACCATCTTTTCTGGGAAGTCACCCCTGATTCCCACAGAGGTATTAGCGTCTCTCTCTCTTTCTCTCTCTCTCCTCCTCAATGGTCATATCTGTTTAGACATTGTCTCCTCCCAGCTGAGGAGAAGCGCCTTGAACACAGGGACTCTTTTCTAGTTTGTCTTTGATTTTCCAGTGCCTTCTACATAGTGTTTATCAGATTGGTTTGGAAAGAAAGAACGGTAATAATTATAAGCATTTCTATAGCACTTTAAGGATTTCAGAACTGCGTGTTGTCTCCTTTGCGCCTCATCACAACCCTGTGAGATAGGTGCCATTAGTCTCCTCATCTTACAGATAACGAAGCTGAAGTTCAGGGCCTTACCCAGCCAGTAACGGCGGGAGGCAGCTCTTCCTGATTCCAGGTCCAGCGGTCTGTCCATGTTGTCCTCTAGCTGCCTCAGAACACACGTTCTGAACTGCTGGGGTGTGAGTCCAGTTACATTTTATTCTATGGTGTGGAGCTGCTAGGTGGCAGCTGGATAGAACCCTGGGCCTGGAATCAGAATCATATGCCTGACTTCCAAAGCAGCCTCAGGCACTTAGCTGTGTGACACTGGGAAAGTCTCTTCACTCTGTTTGTCACAGTTTGATCATCTGTAAAATGAGCTGGAGAAGGACATGGCAAACTATTTCAGTATCTTTGCCAAGAAAACCCCACATGGGGTCACAAACAGCAGGATGTGACTGAAAAATGACCGAATGTCTAGGGTGTAATTCAGGTCACACTAAGGGATTTCAACATATGGAATAAAATTACTTACACGAAGAAGGATTTCACTCATGATACACATGCTGTTTGCTGAAGGGCGAACACATTGAAGAAGCCGGTGGACAGATAAGCTGTAGAAGAGGATGCCGATCCCAGATGCAGAGACCATGGCACTCAGAATGTCCATGTAAAGGCTCACGTGGTCCTGAAAGAGAATAACTGCAGATGCTGCTTCTTCCCCCTCAGCTGGAGCGCCTGCAGTGCCCAGGGGGAGAGAGTTCCCAAAGCAGGGTACACGTTTTATATGGATAAAACCATACATAATTTGAATCAAGAATCTGTTCTTACCTGACTTTCACATTTCACACCATTAAGAATGGTAAAGACTCCTGTAATGGTGTACTGTGAAGAAGAGAGTAAATTTGTTAGTAGGTCCCAGGGGGTCTCCAGAGGCTGCGCTCTTTTGATTTATACCATCACCAAACCCTCAGGACGTCAGCAGAGTAGCACAAAGCAGCAGAGAGATGTTATAGTGGGGCCAAAGGGGGCATACAATATAAGTCACGATATTATCGGGACAAAAGAGAAATCTACCCAGAGTTCTAGGAGAAATTTCAGTTGAGAGAGATCACTTTCAGTTGAGGCAATTAGAAAAGTTTTCGTGATTTTCAGCAGGTCTCAAAGATGGGAGAGGACACTCCAGGCCTGGTATAGAGAGGGGCAGGGATCAAACCTCAGAAATGTGAAAGGGCCAGGTGACAGTGGGGGCACAATGGAGACCAGTAGTCCACTTGCCTTAAAAGATTGAGTATGTAAAGCAGCATGCTTTGGGGCAGAAAGAATGAGTAAGGGGTATGGAACTCTATCTTACTCTACAGAAAAATAAGGGGGAAGGGGACAAGCGAGCAGTGGGGTAGAGCGGAGGGCAGATTGGGGGAGGGGATAATCAGAAGCAAACACTTCTGAGGAGGGACAGGGTCAAAAGAGAGAATAGAATAAATGGGGGGGTAGGAGAGGATGAAGGAAAATATACTTAGTTTTTCACAACATGACTACTATGGAAGTGTTTTGCATGACTACACATGTATAACCTGTATCGAGATGCTTGCCTTCTCAATGAGAGTGGGTGGGGAGGGAGGAAGGGAGAAAATTTGTAACCAAAAGTCTTAAAAACACATGTTAAAAAAAAAAAAAGAGTGAGTAAGAACCAGAGTGTGAAGGGCTGTGGTTACCAGGATAAGCTAGGCATTGGGAAGACCATGAAGGTCTTTGTGTAAAGTAGGGGAGGGATCAGGGTGGTGCTTTCAGAACACAATACATGGAAAACTATGAATGGATTAGAAATGGGAAAAGAAGGCAGAGAGGAGCCCCTCCTAAAATGTGGAGCTCTACCAGCCACCAGTCTCATTCTTTTCAATGTTGGTTTCCAAGTGGTCATATCCTCCATACTACTTTGATTATTTCCCCAATTTTCTAAGGGGAAGAAGAACTGCGAAGAGCCCCTCAGACAGTTTCCCATAAAGCCACGTTTATACCTTGTTCTAGGAGAGGTTTCTATTATTCATGGTAGATTCCAAGACTGCTGGGAAAGCAGTAGGTGACTAGCCAAAGGATACAAGCCAGGCACCACCCACTGGCTCTGTCCTGTTGGTGCCCAGCATGGGATGAGACAGGCAGGCTTTCTCAGCCTTTCACAATTCATTGCAAAATTGGACAAGCCTAGCGTCTTACTTACATGGATAGAATCAGGTTCCTGGATACTACTAGGAATTTCAAAATGGCGTTTTCATCCTGGCATCCAAAATTATTCTGTTCACTATACTCACACATGCTCCTGTCCAGAATGGATACTTCGTGATAAAGAAATGAGGAATACTTGACTTTGGAAGGCCAACTTTGTTGGTGTTGGAAAATAATAAGGCTCCAAACGAAGTGATGATTAGACCTATCAGGATCTGGAGAACCTGTGTTTAAAAAAATGAAAAATTTGGACATGGGTGCAAGTAGATTCCTAAACAAATGAGTCCTGATCTAGGTTTGGGAACTCGGGAAGAGCTTTCAAAAGTGGAGAGGGAGGGCGTGATAAATAAGACCTTGTTACCCACCAATCTTCTCTTCTCTTTTCAATCAAGTTCTTACCCTGATTACAAATGGAAATCTGTGATCTCAAATGGATAAGGCTGCTAGATGAAGAGCATGGGAGAGAGAGGCCTGCCTTGAGGTGACACTTCTATTCAATGAAAGTCAACAAACCAAGTACTCAGTATGTGCAAGGTCCTGTATTCAATTCTGGGGATACAAAATCAAGAAAACTGTCTGCCCTCTAGGAGTTTGTATTCTACTGCAGCTGGTGATGCAGGAGGACGGAGTGCTGGGCCTGGAGTCAGGACCACCCGAGTTCAAACATAGCTTCAGACGCTTGTGAGCTGGGCGACCCTGGGCAAATAACTTACTCTCTCAGCCTCAGTTTCCTCATCTGTGAAGTGAGGATAATAAGAGTACCTGCCTCCCAAGGTTCTCACGATGAGCAAGTGAGATGGTATTTTTAAAGCACTTGGTGCAGTGCTTGTCACACAGTAGGTGCTTAATAGATGTTTATTACCTTCCCTTCCCTTCTCTATGGATACAGACGGATTCGACACGGACATTAAAAATGAAATGCGAATTAATGAAATAGTGATTTCCAGAAGAGGAGCACCTGAATAATGTTGGGAGGAGAAGGAATCAAGAAACAACCTCTGGGAGGAATTGGCGCCTACGCTGCTCTTTGAAGGGAGTTGGGGATTTTAGTCAGTTGTGAGAGAGGAGGGGCCACACTCCAGATGTCAAGGGCAGCCCGTGCTAAGCGGTGGAGGCAGGACAGGGAATGAGGCACTGAGGGCACTGAGGGGAGTTCCGTTTGATAAGGGTGAATCGTGTAGGAAGGCAAACAGGAAGACTGGTGTGGGGCGTGCCACATGAGGGGCGTTCAGGCCCAGGCCAAGGAGTTTGTACGTTATTAGACAATAAGGAGCCGTTGAAGATTTTTGAGTGCAGGGGTGAAGTATTCAGAACCTTGTTCTCAAAGGAAAGGTTAATCTCTAGGTGAAGATTACATCTGATCATCACTTATTTAACAATATTATTTGATTAAGGAGAGAAGGAAAGCAGAGAGTAAAACAAACAGCGTCCTTATACCATCCCATCAGGCTAGGAAAGAAATAGCACAGGGCCAAGACGGCAGATTGGGGCAGCCACTCAGCTGAACGCTCCCAACATTCCCCTCAAAACAATGCCCCAAATCAAATTGTGGACTGGCAGTGCCAGCAAAAGATCAAGGTGAGACATTTTTCTGGCCAAAGAAGACTTAGGAGGTCAGCAGGAGAAGTTTGTGGCATCAGGGTGGAGGCCTGTCCAGAACCCACACGTACAGTATTGATGACAGAGCCTGCAGTAATAGTCACAGCAGCAACTTCAGGAGCTCCTAACCCAGAGACAGGAGGTCAGACAACTTGTCAGGGGCACTGGGTATAGCTGGCACTGATTGACAACTGTATCAACTATACACAGTTCTGGGTCACCGTTTCAGGAAGGAAAGGAGTTCTAGTGGTCAGTCACAGTGGAGCAGGGGCCCTGTTCACAGTTCCAAAGCAAACAGAGCAATACCACTTGTGGGGCAGGGGACCAAGGACCCTTCCTGAGTAAAAACCAGAGTACAGATCAGGAGAGCAAAGACCATATCTCACCCAAGACCACACCAACTTGGAGGCATCAAAAACTTGTGGACTCCCAGAACTGGTTCTGAAAACAGCATCACAAAAAAGCCTGAAGCTCGGGGTAGTGCTTCCTGCCCCCCCCCCCAGAGGAGCAGAGCCCAACTTTAACATGCAGTTCAAAATCAAGAAATAGGCTAAAAAAATAATCAAACAACAAAGAATTTGACCGTAAAAAAGCTCCTATGATGGCAGGCAAAATCAAGACAAACTCAGTTTTTGGTCTTTTTTTTCCCTTTTTTTGGGAGGCAGTTGGGATTAAGTGACTTGCCCAGGGTCACACAGCTAGTAAGTGTCAAGTGTCTGAGACTGGATTTGAACTCGGGTCCTCCTGACTCCAAGGGCAGAGCGCTACTGTGCCACCTAGCTGCCCCTCAAGACAAACTCAGAAGAAGATAACAATGTGAAAACAGCTAGAAACAAAGCCTCAAAGAAAAATGCTAACTAGATCCAAATACAACAAGAATTCCCAGAGCACTAAAGAAAGAGATGAGTGGTAGAGGAAGAATTGGGAAAAGAAATAAGAGTGATGCAAGAAAATTATTAAAAGAGAATTAATGATTTGGTAAAAGGTCCAAAAACCCTAAAGAAAATAATACCTTAAAAACAGAATTGGCCAGGTGGTAAAAGAGACACAAAAAGAGAAGAACTCTTTAAAAGGTAGGATAGGCCAAATGGGAAAGGAGGTACAAAAATCCACTGAAGAAAAGAATGCCTTAAAAAATAGAATTGCCCAAAAGGAAAAAAGAGGTACAAAAACTCACTGAAGAAAATAATTCCTCAAAAATTAGAATTGGGCAAATAGAAGCTAATGAGTCCATGACATGGACATCAAGAAACAATAAAACAAAGTCAAAAGAATGAAAAAAAAAAGAAAAAAGTAAAATATTTTATCATAAAAATAACTGACCTAGAAAGTAGAACAAGGAGAGATAATTTAAGAATTATGGGACTATCTGAAAATCATGATCAAAGAAAGAACACAGACATCGTATTTCAAGAAGTTACCAAGGAAAATTTCCCTGACATCTTAAATCTAGAGAGTAAAATAGAAATTGGAAGAATTCACTGATCACCTCCTGAAAGAGTTCTCAAATGAAAACTCTCAGGAATATTATAGCCAAATTTCAGAGCTCCCAGGTCACAGAAAAAAATGCTTCAAACAGCCAGAAACAAAAAATTCAGATATCATGGAGCCACAGTCAGTATAAAAAAGTAATATCAAAAAAATTTTACAGCAAGTTTCTCTAATTAAGCTCTCATTTCTCAAGTATATACTGATTATAGAACTGAGTCAAATTTATAAAAAAAAAAAGAGCTATTCCCCAATTGACAAATGATCATAGGATATAAACAGGCAGTTTTCAAAAGAAGAAATCAAAGCTATCTATAGTCATATTAAAAATAATTAATATTGATCAGTAAAATGCAAAATAAAACAACTCTGAGGTACTGCCTCATACTTATCAGAAATGACAAATGCTGGAGGAGATGAAGGAAAAATAGGCCTACTAATGAACTCCTAGTGGACTAATGAACTGATCCAACCATTCTGGAGAACAATTTGGAACTAGGCCCAAAGGACTATACCCAGCAATACCACTAGTAGGTCTATATCCCAAAGATATCAAAGAAAGGGGAAAAGGACCTAGATGTACAAAAATATTTCTAGCAAATCTTTCTGTGTTTGTAAGGAATTGGAAATTGAAGGGATGGCAGTCAGTTGGGGGAATAGCTGAACAAGTTGTAGCATATGGTTCAGATGGAGTACTATTGTGCTGTAAGAAATGATGAGGTTTCATATGGTTTCAGAAAAAATCATGTCAAGATCTATATGAACTGATCCAAAGTGAAGCGAGAACTGAGAAATCACTGTGCACAGTAACAGTAATAGCAATTTTAATGATGATCAACTGTGAAAGATTTGGCTACTGTAATCAATAGAATGATCTAAGACAATTTCAGAGTACCTATGATGAAAAAATGCTATCTACCTCCAGAGAGAGAACTGATGAACTCTGAGTGCAAATTGGAGTATAACTTCCTCACTTTAATTTTCTTGCTTTTTTTTGAAAGATGCCTGATATAGAAATATATTTCACATTTCATAATTGATATCATTGCTTGCCTTCTCAGTGGATGGTGGAGGGGAGGAGGGAGAGAATTTGGAACTCAAAATTTAAAGAGAAAAGAATGTTAAAAATAAATAAATGATAAATAAAATGTAAAAAAAAAAAGAATGAATAGTAGGCACCAAAAATACAAAAATAAAAAAGTCATCTAGAAAAAACATGATGAGGATCTGAGTTTGTGTAGGGGTGCTTTGTGTAGAAGGAACCTAAATGATTGATGAATGAAGACATGACAGTACTTGGTGGATGATTGGATCCTTCTGCCTTTCATAGACATCGTATTTCAAGGCTCAGGTTATAGAAACTTGGAGGGGTTGTGTTCCATGTAACAACAGAGAAGATGGTGGGGGAGGGAGAGGAAGGGAGCATAGCATAGGGGTAGGACCATCTGATTCTTCCCTCTGGGTAAGGTTGGTGAGAGTATACTCATGTATTCCCTAGGTTAAACATTTAAAATACCATTTCTAAGAGGCCAAATGTTCCTTGTGAAACAGTGGAGTGTTCTGTTTGGCATCCTCTGATTAGGGTTGGTCTACCATTGTGGATTGACTTAATTCCCACTAGGATTCCCCCCACCCCTCCATCTGCCCCCGCTTGTAGCACATTCTCTGACAGTTCTGAAGAGCATCCTTATTTTTACATATCATCCAGTTGGTGGCCAAATCTTGTCATTTGTATCCTCATGGCATGTCTCATATATTCTCTCTCCTCTCTGCTCACGCAGTCCCCACTTTGGTTCAGGCCCTCTCACATCTCACCTGGACCATTTCAATGATCTCCTTTTGAGTCATCCTACTTTAAATCTCTCCTGAATTCCCTCCATCTTATTTTCCTTCACTTAGCTGCCAAAGTGATTTTGTAAATTGAAGGTCTGATCATATCACTTCCTGCCTAATAAATGTGAGTGAACCCCTTTGGGTCAAATATGAATTGTTTTTTTTTAAATTAAAATACTCTCAACATGTCCCCCTTCTTTCTTTGACAGTCTTGCTAGATATTTTTCTCCCCCATGCATTGTATGATCCAGGCACACTGGTCTACCACACATGGCATTCTGTCTTCTATTTGTTTCTTTGGTTCTTCCTCTTCTTAAAATGTTCTCCCACTTTGTCTCTACCCTGTGGAGTCCCTGGTTCCTTTAAAACTCAGATAAAATACAACCTTTTACCTGAGCAATGGATCCCACTTTCCCAAGCTGCTAGAGCTCTCCATCTCCCAGAGATCATGTATTCTGTAAATATTTAGAGATGTATGTTATGTCTCCCTTTCATTTTTAAGTGCTTTGAAGAGAGAAACTTTTGTTTTTGTGTTCTCAGAGCTTAGCACATTTGTCTGGTACATAGTAGGTTAAAGAGTAAGGTTGGGTACCCACTACATTCCAATGCCTATGTGTACAGAGAAACAGTCATCTTTTTCCATTAGAGCTCCCATCTGACTATAGGGTTTTCCGCATTCAAGAAATGAACTTCAAATTCAGGGCAGGGGTTTTTGTTTTGGGTTTTTTTTTTACCTTTAACTTTTTGTTTTTAATCATCTTGTATGTCAACAACACTGGCTATTTTTTTAAATCAGTGACCTGCCTGTTAGAAAATGAAATTAAGGTTAGAAAATAGAAGATTAGGGTTTGAGTGTCTCATGGATTGTCTACAAGGAAACTTTTAAAATTGGTATACTTAGTTCCTTCTCGGTGATCCTGCTGCCCACCAGACTGAATCCCCAATCTGCAGTCATACAGATCTAAAAGACCAAAAGGAATGATCAGCCTTTTCTTTAATATGAGGAACAGATCTGACTTACCCCTATTATCTTTGGCTTCCCTTTAAGCAAACCTGGCACAAAATCTTGACATATATAAGGAGCTGCAGTCATTTTTAGCTTTCCTTTACGGCAAGGATTTAGAAAGTTCTTCATCTTTTCTTTGGCTCTTGGCTTTGCCTCCACGATGTTGGAATTCATTCTGGGGCAGATATCTGCTCAGAATCTAAGCAGCCTTGCCTTGCCTCCCACATCACATTCTGCTTCTCCTCTGGCCTGCTCAACTAGCCCTCTGCTTTCTATTGGAATCCTAAAATCATGGAATCCTGGAGTCATAGTGTCATGGAACTCCAGAGTCATAGAGCCATGGGCTTGGCAAGGACCTCGAGGCTTCATTTCTTGACAGTTGCTTATTTTTTAATTTTTATTTTTGTCTTACAAATTTGGCAAAAACATGAATGCTTCTCTATAAAATGAACACTAAACAGGATTGAATGTGAACTCATGAGTTTCTGGCATATATGACTCCATACTTTTTAAAGTGCTTATTAAAGTTAACTAAGGGAGAGCTGTGTTATAAAAACCTGGAGAGAAGAGAAACATGCAGGAGAAGAGCCTGATCAGTAGTGTCAAAGGTGGCAGAGAGGTCAAGAAAGATAAAGATTGAGAAAAGGCCACCAGATTTGAGAATTAAGAGATCACTGGTTACTTTGGAGAGAACAGCTTCAGTTGAATGATGAGGTCAGAAACCAATCTGTAGAGTTAAGAAAAAGGTGAGAGGAAAGGGAATAGCGGCCTTCTCAATAGCCACAGAAGGAAGGAGAAATGTGGGACAATTGCTATCAGGGCTGTATGGGTAGTGTTTGAGTGAGGATCAGTGGAATAAGAAATAGATTAGCCCCATGGGCTCACAGATGTGGCATTTAAAAAGGTTTGAGAGACAGAATTTCTGAGTATTTAATCATTTTATTATAATGCCAGCAATTTAATAAAAGGATGGTTGTTTGGCCATCTGTCTCTTAGATCAAAAAACAATTATGGTGGTGGAGCTCACAGTTTATATGCCCTTTTGGGAGAGTAGTGTTTCTGAGGGCATTCAACTCTGATTAGTTAACAGTTAATGAGACAATGAATATTACAGTGAGGGGCTGGACCTGGACTCTGATTATATAATTTATTTCTTAGGTTAGCCCCAGCCTTGGGCAACATATTTAAAGAATTTATCCCCACCCAAACCTGAGCAGAGTACAATGGCTGCCCCACCTGGATGGGGTTGTGGCTAGAGAAGGAGCTTAGCTCAACCTTCAGAGACTGAGGTCTTGAAATGAGGAAGAAAAAGGGGGAAATCTGAATTTCCCCAAATCATTGGCTGTTAATAATAATTTCTCTCAAGAACTACTGGAGGAATTCAAGACGTGACATGTCTTGAGAGACACAACAGTGCTGACCCAGAAATAGGATAAATCCACTACCTAGCTCTTTTCTGCCAATCTCTCTGAGAAAAAAAAATAGAGCAGTTAATGAAGTCTTATGCCTTGCTTATAATTTCTTCTTTCAGTTGATGGAGGACACAACCAGAGGAACCGTAATTTTGACCCTGATTCTCATGATTTTTTACCTTGAGAGATATGTGTAGATGAAGAGAATATTGTGGATATAGTTTACCTAAATTTTAAAAAAGCTTTTGATAAAGTATTTCATGGTATACTTGTAGAGAAGACTGAGAGATAAGAATTAAACAATAATGAAGTCAGATCAGTTGAAACTCAAGGTTGCTTTGCTGGTGGTCTAGACTTCAGACTGTCAAGACTGTTGTCCCGTATTTCTAGTTCCTTTTGTGGCTGAACTGCTTGAGAAATCCACTATCCCTTTCCTCTCACCTTCTCCTTAACTCTACAGACTGGCTTCTGGCTCCATCATTCAACTGAAAATGTTCTCTCCAACGTGACTAGTGATCCCTTATTTCTCAAAGTTAGTGGCCTTTTCTCAGTCTTCATCTTCAATATCAGTGTGTGAAGAGGTCTCCAGTAGAGTTCGCAGGGATCTGTGCTTGGCTCTGAACCATTGTATATTTCTGTCAATGACTTGGATAAAGACAGGTAGTATACTCATCCAAAAAGCTGGGAGAGAATGCTAATACGTTAGCTGAAAGCACCAGGATCCCAAAGTGCCTTGACAAGCTAGAGCTTTGGGCTGAATCTAGTCAGGGACAACTGTGAAGTCATGCACTTGGATATCAAAAAAATGAATTTCCTAAGTGTAAGATAGGGAAGACTGATGTAGTGTTCACAAAGTGAATTATATCCATCATCTCATTTAACCCTCAAAAGAACTTGGCTTAAAGCGCTATATAAATGCCACTAATAATAATAACAATAACAATTATGATGAGGGTAATACTAACCTACAGCCACTAGGCCTCCATTCTGGTGATACCTTCATTCTTTGAGCCTTTCTTTCCTGCTGAGCCCAAGGAATGCTTATAGCGTATTACAAGGCAATACTAGTAAAGGTTCAACCACTGGGCTGTTCAGAAAAAAAAATTGTATGCCTGTACACTTTTAAGTTAAATCCACATTTATTAACACTTTCTTAAGTCTATACAATCAACAAAACAGTAACCCAAGTCTCTGTTGTGTGAGATTGCTGATTTCTTCAGGGCAAATGCTCCCACTGAAAATTCCAGTCAGGCTCTCACAAGCAGGTTAGAGCTGCCCCCAGCCTGGGCCTGCTCAGCCCCAGCCCTTCCTGCTGGCTTCCCTCCAGGAGCTTGCTCCATCCATTGACCCGTCTCCCCCACAGCCCCCTTTCAGTTGATGCCCCTTCTGTTTTTTTTTCCTTTTCTTCTCTATGTTCCTTTAAGATACAGCTGAAAGTATCATCTTTTACATGAAGCCTTTCCTTATGCTTCCAACCACTGCTGCCTTCCCCCAAATGACCTTGCATCTCTCCTCTTTATATGTATTTTTGTATATACTTACATAAGAACAGATGAAGTACTATATGTAAAGAGCTTTGCAAATCTCAAAGCCTCCACATCTGCTGGCTATTACTATATTATTATGTCCTTGAGGTCTTTCCCATTTGGATGTAAACTCCTCAGGAGCAGAGATTATTTCTTTTTTAATTTTTTCACTTTCTTTCTTTCTTTCTTTCTTTTTTTTTTTTTTTGGTGAGGCAATTAGGGTTAAGTGACTTGCCCAGAGTCACACAGCCAGTGTCAAGTGTGTGAGGCTGGATTTGAACTCAGATCCTCCTGACTCTAGGGCTGGTGCTCTATCCACTGCACAGCCCAGCTTCCCTAAGCAGGGATTATTTCACCCATCACACTTGTTTTGTCTTGGGTTTTGGACTCTGGAGGCACTTAATAAATGCTTGCGATTGATTCATTGGTCAGTCAGTTGGCTCACTTGTTTTGGAGAGGTGGGGAACCTTCTGAGGATGTTGGTCTGTTTATACAGCTGTAACTGATTCTGATGGAAGAGTAAATGGAAAGGGAAGATTTAAAGAGACTGGAGAGAATATAACCAGTAGGATAGCTTAGTGAGGTTTGGTGAGATTCATGGGTGAGGGCTTTGTTTTGTTTCTGAAAACCTCCCTGGAAAGGGATGAAGAGTCCCCTTAAGACCGCATTTGAGATGGTAGAAAACATCTGAGCACTGGCCCTGAATTCAGGAGGACCTGAGTTCAAATCCAGCCTCAACACATAACACTTACTAGCTGTGTGACCCTGGGCAAGTCACTTAACCCCATTGCCTAGCCAAAAAAAAAAAATCTGGATATTGTATAGGGGAGTGCCTTTGGACTTTTTACTTGTTGATTGATTTACACATCATTTAGGACAAGTGGCAGAGCCCTGATGATCTAGGGATGGTTTAATTGAGTTATGGGGATTAGAGGTCTAATCCTGACCTTGTGCTGGAGCTTTTGAAAGGGAAGAGAAGATCTGCCAGAGATTGTAGAACTGGAGAGTGTTATGCCGAAGACCCAAACTAGGAGAGCTGTGAGAGGGCTGCCGCCCGGAAATCGGATTAGGGTCCCTTGGAGGGTGGAGAGGAGTAAGCCTATGCAGCTACCTAGCAGTCCCCTCACCAGTGATGGCGGCCATGGAAATACATGGAGAAATCCTGTGGAGAGCGCAGGACCATAGAAGAAGACGTGATGTGTCCTAAAGGATTGGGATGGGTGGGGAAGAGGAGAGGAACATCCATGTACAGCCTGGAAGCTGTATAGGGAACAGGAAGCCTGAGCTCTAATCTTGGCTCTCCTGCCTAGGACTGATCATTCGAATCTCAGCTCCCTGAGGCCAGTGACCGTCGCAGTTTCATCATTTTAGCCTCTGAAGTTAAGCACAGAGCCAGACACGTATTAGGTGATGAATACTTATATACCGATGGCAGTTTTGTCAGGTTTAGAAGTGGAAAGGACCTTAAACGTGCTCTGATTGTCTCCCCTCCCTTTACATGTGAGGAGGCAGATGTCCAGGGGAGCCTTGGGTGCAGAGTTCAGTATCCCCTTCCTCGGGTTTTTCTGCCCCCTACCCAGGGTGTTTCCAGCTGAGTCACAGTGGCCTTGAAGGTTAGGTCTTTCCTTAAGCAGGCCAAATCAAAGGCCATATTTCAGCTTTTCAGATTTTTGGTGAAGCTCCATTTAATCCCAGTCAGGAATCTTTATGGTATCCTGGGTGTGTTCCCAGTGGAATGGAAGCTCCTGTAGGGCAGGGACTGTGTCAAGGTGTCTGTACGTTCCTGCTCCTAGTTCAGTGCCTCACACGTACCAAGTGCTTAATAAATGCTTGAATTGTTCTGAGACACTGGGACAGAGACTGTGACGTACAAGTGGGAGGCCCTGGAGATTTGGGGAAGTGGTGGAACTGAAGGCGCCCGTTGAAGCGCAAGCTTTGGTGAGGAGGAGAGCTTCCTGATTCCCTAAGAACGTGCAAGAGGAGGAATGAATGCACAGACTTTGAAGTTGTCATTAAGAAAACTTTCATCTGATGGCCTCACTCATCTGCATAGTAGATGGTATTCTGTTCTGCTTTTCAGTCGTTGCAGTCATCTCCAAACTCTCCGTGACTCCGCTTAAGGATTTCTTGGTGGAAATACTGGAGAGTTTGCCATTTGCTTTTCCAGCTCATTTCACAGATGAGGAAACTGAGGCAGACAGGGTGAAGTGACTTGCCCACAGTCACGCAGCTGCTGTCTGATGAGCCTTTCTGACTCCAAGCCCACGGCTCTATCCACTGCACCACCCGCCTGGCCACTGTTCCATTAGGAGAGAACTAAGATGATGACACACTGGGGATTTGAAGGTGAAGAGGTCTGGATCAGAAGCTGGTGGACCCACCATGCAGAATTTTGACCTTATTTTCTTTTCTCCCCTTCAGCCTGAGAAAGGCACTGTGCTGGGCTTTGACCTCCGGGGCTTTAAGTGTGGCCTCCCCTGCCTGTTATGTACCTCCTCTTCACCTTCCCCTCCTCGAATTCCAGCTCCTTTCAAGGCTTAAGTGCTACCACCACCCATAGAAATTATTTCCTTAACACCCTCCCCCAGTAAGTCAACGATTTTCCCAAAATTACTTTATGTTCTGTATGTGTTTCTTTCTGTGTGGTTCCCTTTACTCACCAGTATAGATTAAAGGCTCTCTGAGGGCATAGCCTGGTTTTGGCTGTGTATTCCCTATGCCTAACATATAGAAGGTATTCAGTAGTGCTCCTTGGATTGAATTGGTGTCCTCTTTCCACGTAGAATTTCAAATTAGAAGGTTAGGAGACAGAGTTTAAGACAAAAGATGTATTTGCAAAAGTAATTATTCAAAATCAGGGACTCATTCCAGGAGTGCTGGGGAATAGAAGAGGCCTTCAGAGTTGTTAGAAGCACTCTGGGAGGAAAAACATTCCTCTCAGAACAGAGAAGCCTCATTTGGCTTGGTTTAATTTTCCTCTTTGTGTATTACTCATAGAAGGTTCTCCTCTCTGAAGGGCTAATTCTTTCAATGCATCGGGTGACTCCTTAAGCTTTTCAGACTGATTTTTATGCTGGCCCATTTCTGGTGCTTGGGGATTTGAAAGCAGAAAAACAAAACAAAACAAAAATACTGATGGCTTATAAAAACCCACCCAAAATACCAGAACCCTCTTCTATGTCCTCCTTCTATTCCATTTCTCCTTGGAATCATCTCTTATAAACACGGAGTAAGACTTTCCTTTCTCTATTGCCAGGGTTGACCTTTCATCACAGGAAGGACCCAGGCCCACCCTCATCACTTTGATAGCACTTAGGTATATGTAGACAATGCCCCGGTTTTTCATTCATTGGAAGCTGGGCCAACAACAGAAAATGTGACCCAATTTTTTCAGGGCAGGAGTCTCCATATCCTTTAGCTTTTGGTTTATGATTTTTTCACCTAGTCCCTAAATCTGGGTATTGCTGTGAATGACATCAAACTGAAATGGTTAAAATATATTTTTCTATGCTGTGTGGCTTGGTGTCTTTAGAGTATAATGCTGGAGGAACTTGAGTGTTCTATCCATGAACTTGGTTAAGAGGAAAGGTAGGGAGAGAAGGACATTAGTGAATACTCTCAATGACCTTGAGTTGGAAGAACCTAAGGAAGAAATCTAAGGATTCTCTCCTTGACCTGGAGAAAGCTGGAATTGGAAAAGCTTCTCTCTTTGAACTGGAGAAAAGTGAGACCTCAGAAGAATTCTCTTGGTGAATTTGGGCCAGAAGGTGGTAGAACTTCATATTACATTCTTTCAGTGATTTTGGAACAAAGAAACAGGGAATACATGTGCATCATCTTGTTGAAATTGACCTGAAGAAAGGTGACTTAGAATGGATTCTGTGGGTGAATTTCTGTTGTAGGAAGGGGGAACTTTTGTAAATTCTCCAAGTGAATTTAATTTGTAGAAAGAGACTTTCTCTGGATTCTTCCTCTAATTTGGGGCAGGGGGAGGAGGAAAAAAGAAAGGAGAAAGAGGAGAATGAGACAGGGGAAGTATAAAAGGGAAGGGCAGAAGGGCTACAGGGCTTTAGTAAGTATAATCCCCAATTAAGGAGACAGAGAACTCCTTCTCATTTTGGCCAGCAGGGTTTGCCTGAATCTGGAACTGGAACTTTCTTTCATCTTCATGATGTTCAAGGTCCTTGCTTTCAGAAGGCAGGAAAAATACAACCTATAAAGCCAGCCAGAAACAAGACCCATTAAACTCACCCCAGTCCCTTTCCTGCATGTCTCATCTTCCTCCCACTGAACCTCAGATGCTTCCTACATCTTTCCAGTGACTGCCTTCCCTCCCTGCTCCTCAGTTGCCTCAGCAGAAAGATGATGGGGTGTAGGGTTAGAGGACCTGTGTGTTGATTCTAGTGATCTACTTAACTATTGGTGTGGTGTTGGCCAAGACCCCTCACCATTCTGGGCCTTCCCTGCATTACCTGTGCCATGAGAGGACAGAGTGGGAGTTGATGGCCTCAAGGGCCCCTTTGACTCTAAATCTGTGATCTGGTGATTCTCCATTCTCTGTTTCTCTTCTCAAGCTGTTATCACTAGCCACCTTTCTCATTTCTGACATTTCACTGTCTTTCTTATTGGGTTAAACAGAAAGGTTCTTGCCCAGAACTGAGCTAAGGTGCTGAGAAGAATGGAAATTGGAGACTTAGCTCGTACCCTCAAAAAGCTTATACTCTGGTTGGTCATCTGTAAGAAAAAGCTGGATATCATATGGCCATGTCTGTCTAATGCAGGTTCAGATTAATATCAGAGAATCACAGAATTGGAAGTGTCATCAGAAGACATCTAACCCAACTTGTACCTGACTCTCTTCGGTGTAACCAATAGGCAGCTAGGTGGCACAGTGTTTAGAACACTGGACCTGGATTCAGGAAGACCTGAGTCTCTATCTGGCCTCAGACACTTTCTAGCTACCTGGGCAAGTCCTTAGCACTTGAGTGCCTCAGTTTTCTCAACTGCAAAATGAGAATAATAATAGCACCTACCTCCCAGGGTTGTTTTGAGAATCGAATGAGACAATATTTATAGAGTACTTAGAACAGTGCCTGGCCCGTCATAGGCACTATATAAATGTTAGCTATTTGTTATTATTATTAGCAATTCCTAAAGCTAGTCATCACCTATGATAGTCACAACCACACAACTTGGAGCTTCTCTTTCTCCCACCTCTTTGGCGTTTCTCCATATCACATTTCTTTTAAAGGCTAAGACTGTCACCGTGATGCACAGTTCAGCAATAGTGAGGAAAAGTATCAGAGCCAGCACTCCCTATGAAACAAGACAAAGAACAAAGGGCAATTAGTAGTCAAGAAGGAGGAGGGCTTCCTCAGAGTTGCCAGACAAAGTCGTGTCTAAAATAAAGCAGACATCAATTAGAGAACATGTGGGGTGACACCGTACTGTCTGGACCCCTTTTAGCTCTCTTCTTGTATTACCTGTAACATAGCATTAAGACATTCCCCACAGTTTAAGTGTTCAGATCTTACTTCCAAATAGCTGTAAGATACCTTGGCAGCTTTGGCTACTGGAGGAAGAGGGAGGCTTCTTTGCCCCGAGGGCACACCATAGCTTGGGCACTTTCTGTGTACCCCTCCCCCACCCTCCACTGTTCCTTGGCCTTTGGAATACCCTGCATGTCCTGGTACTGGGCTCCCTGCCAACCTAGGTTTGGAAAAGGGATGAGATGGATGGTAGCAGTGCTGTGTTCTGACTCAGAAGCCTGTCTTTAGGTTGTGGTGGGTTTTCATGAAGGTAGCACATCAAATCAAGTTGAAGGGGCTCCTGGTGTAGCTAGGGAAGAGTTAGTAGACTACAGCCACCTGAACTTGGAGCATCTGTCAGTAAGAGACTCGTATAAGAATCACAAACCCAGTAACAATCACCATGATTTCTTCCTGTGCAGTGGAAAGTGTTTCTGATCAGAGAATGTGGGTTCAAATCCCTCCTCCAGCACTAATTTCTGGGTGACCTTAGCCAAGCCCCTGAAGTTCGATGGCCCTCAGCTTCCTCACTGTAAAATGAGGGGGAAGGTGGCTGAGAGAGTGTCTGAGGTCCTTCTAGTTCTGTAACTCTCATTCTGTCAGCCAAAGCTCTATTCACTGGAGCATGTCTGCACTTTGCAGTGGTGCAGATAAGACTTGTCCCTCAAAGTCTCTCCTGGGATTTTTTTTTTTTCTGACACATATCAGAATGAAGATGGGTGATTCCTGAATGCATTGGCCCTGTGGGGGCCAATGCATTCCCTCACTGTGGGGACTTCTCTGAATCTCAGTTTCCTCATTGTGAAAAGGGGATAATAATAGTTCCTGCCTTATAGGGCTGTTGTTAGCATCAAATGAGATAGTACCTAGCAAGTTTCTGGAAAATCTAAAAGCCATAATACTATACATTTGGCTAATATTTCCAAGAGTGTCCAGATCAGACCTCTGGGGTACATCTAGTCTTGCACCAAAGCATTTATTGAGGAAGGTTCTTCCAGCCTCTGATGTTACACAAAAAGGTTATGGGGCATGACCCAAACTCTCCTTGCCTTTACTGACTCACTGGCTCTGGCATCCATTACTTTATCAAAATAGCTTCCAGTCTATTTTTTTTTTCACCTGGAATGTGTTTTGCAAGCTTGCTATTTACTCTGTGCAAGCTTACTTTTCTTAGGATTTAATGGTTCCCTCCAAATCCTAGTATTTATTTCAATATTTGGGGAAATTCTATTTTTGTCTCATCTGGATCATTCAAGAATTCATAAATTTTTGATCATAGATTCAGGTTTTATTAGTGATCCCTTTTCAATTTTTACTCTCTCAAACGTGTACTCCTATCTATTGTTATTGGTATACCTTACCCTTTTTCTCGGTCTAGCAATCAATCATTGTGCTGGGCTCTTTGCCAGGGGTACATGAAGACAACAAAGACACAATACCTCCCATAAAAGACTTTGCATTTATCAGAAAAGACACCATGTATGTATATTAACATATCCTCCATTTATACAAAATAAATGCAAGTGAAATGGTGGGGGAGGCCAGTGGCTTTCATCCATTTATTCTGATTCTGCCTCATGCAGTGCTGTGTTCCTTTCAAATATTAGAGGATAGTGATAATGGATGGCCTACCTCTTCTCGATGGTCCCCATCTCTATGGTTTGCTGTTCCTCACACATGATGCTCTATCTCCCACCACCATATTTTTGTCCTGGCTGTGCCCCATGCCTGTGAGTGCAGGAGTGTACAAAGTCTAGACTTAGTGTCAGAAGACCTGGCTATGGGACTTGATCTTTGTGACCTTGGGTGAGCTACTCCTAACCTCTCAACAGCACTGGCTGCTTGAGAGACCCTTCCAACTCTATGTCTTAGGCCCCCCAGCCAATGGTAACTTATGTTTTAATTCTCTTTTGGTGTCCAAGTCTGTTAGAGATATTTTGGTTGAGATTATATTGGCAAGTGGTTTTACATATTGGTAATCCACTTCTTCCTCATTTTCTGCCATGGAATTGCTGGGCTACCCACTACATAAGGCTTTCCTGATCATCCCTCCACCTCCAAATATAGTTATGAGTATTCTCTCCCATTTTTTTGGTACTAAGTTACTTGTCTGCTTGTCCTTTTCCTCCAAGAGAATGAAAAACTCTTTCAGGCAGGAATTGTGTCATTTTTTTTTGTTTATATCCCCACCCTGGACTATAGAGAGGGATAAGGATAGGGACATGGCCTGTGATTTCATTGGTATAGAGAATTCTCGGGGGTAGGAACTTCCTCTTCCAAGGCACGTCAGCACCGTCTGTGCCATGTTGAGTCTTGACAGTTGCCTGGAGCACTGACAAGGAAGGTGATTTGCCTAGAGTCACATGACCAAGTGTGTGCAGAGGCAAAATTGGAACCCAGATCTTCCTGGCTTCAGGTCAGCTATCTATTACACCACACTCTACCTTGTGGTCTTCAAATGACTGTTGAAATGAATTGAAATCAGAAGGAAATGGGGTCTGAGTGAATGAGGCCTAACTATTCCATGTAATTGGTCTAGCATGGTGGGATTTTGACATATAGAACAGAACCACTTACTAGAAAGAGTGTTCTCCCAATAGCACATATGCCAGACTTGGTGGGAGTCCGGCAATGGAAATAGTTGTCTTCATGGAAGCTGTAAAGAATGATAGCAATCCCTGCTGCAGCCACTAGGGTGGTCACCACGCCCAAGTATAGACTGAAGTGCATCTGTAAGAGAAGGAGCACTCAGGATGGGACGCTTAGCACCGCGCCCCCCCCCCCCCCAGCAGGACAATGTCCATCTGGACAAGATCCCCGGGTGGCTGGATCCTGATCTGGCAGAGGGAGGAAGAAGCCCACAGACTAAGTGAGACAGATGGAGGGGTGTGTGGGAGGGCGGGGTCAGGGTAAGGACCCAAAATGAGGGGTGCTCGACTCCCATGTTAATTCCAGTGTGGAAAGGGACAGACCCCCCTGCAGGGCCTACGCTTCTCCCTTAGAAGAATTCAGCATTGGACTCTGAAAACAGGTTTGAAGTCAGGGGCATGCTGGAGCCAGCTCAGACTGGTTACTGAGAGTTGATTGTTAAATGTTCAGTGTGAGCGTTTATTCACAGCTCAGAAATCAGCAAATGATACAAATCAGGGCTCGATTTGCTCTTTTGTTGATTGTCTTCTAACGCGGTGGATAAAGTGTTAATGAAGGTGTTCATCCTGTCCCACTCTCTGTGACCCCGTTTGGGGTTTTCTTGGCAGAGATACTGGAGTGGTTTGTCATTTCCTTCTCCAGCTCGTTTTACAGATGAGGAAACTGAGGCAAGCAGGGTTAAGGGACTTGCTTAGGGTCATATAGCTGGTAAGTGTCTGAAGCTAGATTAGAACTCACAAGGATGACTCTCAGACTTCAGGAAGTCACTTAAAAGTGTGTCCATTTTTTTTCCACCCAGAGAGCTGGTTGTTAAGCAGCTAAATGGTTCTGACATAAACTATTTGCCTTCAGTCAGAGGTCCTGAAGAAGAGATCAAGGCACAGTTTGGTTGAAGAATCTTAGATTTAGCCTGGAAGATGGACGACTGGGGCCTGGGGGAGGGAGGATAGGCCATGATGGCTGCCTTTGAGTTTTTGTAGGGCAAGACGCAGAGTCTGAGAGTCCCAAGACTGGAAGGGCCTTCAGAAGCCATTTAGCCTGCACCTGAATGCTTCTCTCCCACATACCCGAAGAGTGGTCATCCAACTTCGGCTTAAAGATTTACGTTAAGGAAGAATTGACTTCTACTTATGGATAGCACCCGTTATTAAGATGTTTTTCTTTTTGTGGCAGCAAGCCTAAATCTGCCACGCATTACTACTACCTCTGCACTCTGGGCCAACAGAAAAAAAGAAAGTCTCTTTTCCATTTGATTGCCTTCCAGATAGAGACAACTTGAGACAACTCTGGTGTGTCTCTGGCATCTTTTCTTTTTCGATCTGAGCAGCCCCAGTTCCTTCAGCCCGTCCTCATGGGAGATCATCTCAAGTGCTTTTACCTCAGTCATGAGTCAGCAGATGTGGCTTTGAAACCAAACTCAGCTGTAGGACGTGGGGATGATCTTTGCTAAACCCCTTACTCTCTCCTAGCCTCATGCTCCTTATCTGTAAACTGAGGGAGTTCTGCCAGATGATCTCTGAGTTCCCCTTGGGCTTTTTTCATAATAGAAGCCAGGCAAAGACCCCAAAGAAATGAGCTCAAGGAGGAAGGGATGGTAGAAGAGAAGCTTAAGACTTGAGGAGAAGAAGAGAGAGGGGCAGCAGAAGGATCTGGGCTTGAGGAGAAAAGAGTTGTTTCAACATGTCAATAAAGTGTGGCCAAAACTACCCAATCCTAATAAATGGCAGAAGTTAGTGAGAGGAACCATTTGAGTGTGGCACTCAAAGGTGGGAAGGGGTGCTGCAGAGAGGAAAGACTCTTGTCTTCTTGCAGTTCCATAGGCAGTTCTGTAGGGGAACGCTAGCAAACAGACTGAGGGTCTCATCTGTAGTCGACGTGAAAGCAATGAAGACTTTGCCATAGCCCACTTTGGATGTCATGTTTGTAAGTCCTCCATGGCTGAGTACTTGCCTTCTGCACTCAAAAGTTCAGGCTGATCCCTCTCCTTGAAGAAGTGAAGGGTCTAGAGCAACTGTTTTCCATTTTCTAGGGTATCAGAGACAATTATGTGTTTCTAAAACAAACAAACAAAACCGAGCAAAGCAAGCCAAAGCAAACACAAAAAACCCAGAAGAGCATTAGGGTGAGAAAACAAGCAAACTGAAAACGGTTCCCTGAATTCAAGGTCAGTCTCAACGTATAAAAGGAAGTTGGTGGGTGGAAAAATGCCATAGGCATGAGGAAGGACACCTAGAGGTAAAACCAAAATAAACCAAATACCTTGGAACTTCTTCCCAAAGGGGAGCTCTGACACAAGAGCCAGGTCTGCTGACTCAAGCCTAATGTAAAAGGACTTGAGATGATCTCCCGTAAGGACCGAGTGAAGGAACGGAGGCTGTTTAGATTGGAAAAGAGCAGCCATCTGTCCTTCTAGGAATGATAAATTAGTCCCCTAGGTACTATCAGCTGAGAGACAATCCCAGAAGGATCGGAAGAGAAAGACATGAGCAGGAGCCTTAGTGAGTCCAGTTTGGGAATATTGATAGAGCTCCCTGCCTGTTACCTAGTTAACCACAACAGAGTTCTGTTGCCTTTCCTGCTCACATGTCCAATGCATGGCAGGAAGGAATTCAACTGAGAATTGTTAAAATAGATAACTCCTGCCTGCTTTTGATCTATGTGGGCACAATTGATGCTCAGAGGAATGAATGCCAAAGATTAGGAAATTTTGAGCAAGAAATAGGAGACCTTTGAGGGCACAGGTTTTGTTTTAATCACTGTTACCCATCAAAAGCCAGAAATAAGAGAAAATAATATTGGGGGGATGTAAATATAGGGATCAAAGAGATCTGAGAATCAGATTCAGATCTCTGTACTCTCCCTTAAAATGGAGGAAGGTCAGACTCCTGGCTGAAGACAGAGTATACCTAGCATCGGCTGTAACAGATTTATTTGCCTCGATTCTTGCAAATCTAATAAAAAGGTGTTTTAACTAAAAAGAAAGGGGAGAAATGGCTAACGTATACCCACCGGGGCCTCATAGCTATTAAGCATCTAAGGCCAGATTTGAACTCCTGAAGGTGAGTCTTCCTGACTCCAGGCCTGGCATTCTATTTATTGTGCGAATACCTGCCCCAGGCAGGATCTAAAGCAGGGTCCCAATGCAAGCCTTCCTGACTCCAGGGCCAGCACTTTGAAATATAGTACAGCCAAGGTGCCCAGGAGTTTATTGGAGACAAAATTCAAGAAGAGAAACAGGAATGAAAGCTTTGTTATGTCTTTGATGTTTATTCTCAATGCAGATAATGTAGATAATAAACACAGTTCTGATGCCAGGAGGTAAATTTGACCAAATAGTATTTCTGAGTCTTGATTAGACTCATCATTGAACTGTGCCCATAGAATTAATACCTTATTTAAAAGAGATAGAATGGTGGTTGTTGGCATCTTGGTCCTCTTCAAGAACAGATGACATCACTGTGTTAGAATCAAGTTACAGTGTGTCCAGCTATGGCTGATCAGACCAACATGAGCTCAGAAGGCTCTGCGGTAGGTTGGGCACAAATAGTCCAGGTAAGCATTTGGGGTGGATTCTCTAAATTTGCGCATCTCGTGTTTCTTTTGAGCTACTTCCATTCTTCTTTGCTAATGAAGCCCTCTTTGATGAGGGCATGCCATGCGGGGCAATCCTTTGCCAGCCTGTGGTCTGTGCAGCTGTGGAGGGTGGGGAAGAAGCCATGAGCTAGGAAAGCTCAGACTAGTGACAAGGGATAAAAAAGAAAAACTGAAGAACTAAAGAGCAGGAAAGAAAACCTGAATTAAAACAACAGCAACAAACCCTGGCTCAGAATCCCTAAACCAGCATAGGGGGTCATAAAATCGGAAGGAAGAATGAGTGTAATCTTAAAAACAAACCAAAACATTTTGAATCAGAAATGTGACTAAGAAATATGACCTGATAAGAAGTGAGATTCCCCAGAGATTATGGAACAATAGCAAGAAATTCCAGAATGATTCGAAAGAGAAATAAAACTATGCTTAGAGAAGAAACTAGGAATGTCTTTAGGTCACCAGTCAGACTTGTCAATGCAAAATTAAAAGGTCTGGTGGTGAGAATGGCAAAACTTAAAAGGAAATGAGACTGGCGACAAAATGGAGGATGGCAAAGAGAGGTTTTGTTTTGTTTTTAAAATCTGTATTGGAATGTTGTAGATATGCTTTAATTTGACTTTAGAAAAGCGTTTGAGAAAGTCATACTGTCCTTGTTTAAAAAGGTGGACAGATACGGTCTAGGTGATGCTGTAATTAACTGGATTCAGAACTGGTGGGATGGCTAAAGCTAGAATCATCATTATTTATTTGATGTCAACTTGGAAGTTGATCTCCTTTGGAGAATCTCAGAGATTTAGGCTTTGCTCTGTGTATAATGTGTTTATTAATAACTTGGATGAAAACATGGATATGTATTTTGGAAATGACACAAAGCTAGAATGGATAGCTGACACATCAGATGGCCGAGCCAGGATTAAATAGGATATTTAAAGACTAGAACATTGTCCTGAATAGATTATGATGATATGTAAGGATAGGGTCTGGACTTCTGATTCCATTGATAAAGCAAACTCCCACATGAGGTGACCCCCCTCTACCAATGCAGGCTGGAACCTCCTCTGCAAGATCAGTGAGGTAAGTGACTTGCCCAAGGTCATACTTCCAGTTTGCCTCAAAGGTGGGGCTTGAACCCAAGATTTAAGGCCAGTTCTCTATCCACTACTCCATGCTTGTCTTTTTCAAGGTCAACCACAAAGACTTACACAGAGATCCAAAGAATTAACATGACAGTTACAAGATGGGATGACTGAAAACCAAATTCTGTGAAGAAGCTCTAAGGGTTTTAGTGGCGTGTAATCCCAATATAAATCAACACTGGGGCTTGGCAGCCGAGAGAGCCACAGCAGACTACATTGGCTCCCTCTGCTCTGTCCCGGTTGGACCCCATCTGCAAGCTGTTCAGTGAGATGAGGCCGTTTAGGGAGGCCGTTGGGAGCACAGCCCCAGTGGCGAAGGTCCTCCTTTCATGCCACAGGAGAAGTGTTGGAAGGAAGTCTGAATGTCGAGCCTCCAGAGGCTCACGGTGAGGGTGTTCAGGTCTGTGGCTGGAAGTGGGCTCGTGGGCAAGTGCCCAGTCCCAGAGAACAGAACTGGGATAACAGGGAAATGAGGGGTCGGGGTCCAGGGGAACAGAAGGAGATGAGTTCTGATGTCAGGGAAAACGTCCTAAGAATTAGAAATATCCCGATTCCTTCTCACTGGAGACGTGCAAGCAGAGACTAGATGACCATTTCCTTGGCCATTTGTTCCCTCAGCTCTAATACTGTGAGGGCTGGATGGTAGCGTAGCCAGGTGGCTCAATGGATGGAGCACTGGACCTGTGGTCGGGAAGACCTGAGTTCAAATCCAGCCTCAGACACTTAGTGGCTATGTGACCCTGGGCAAGTCACTGAACTGCTCTGTTTCTAAGTTGCTTCAACTGTAAAATGTAACCCCGTGCTGTTGTGAGAATCAAATGAGATATTTGCAAAGCACTTTGCAAACCTTACGTAAATACTAGCTCTTATTATTGTTAATCATTATGATTATATGGGTATTGGTGACTTCTTCATTGTTGGGAGTCTATGAGTCAGGGACTATGGACCACTTCTCCTTTTGAGAACTTTTCATGGGAATTTTGGTTTTTAAGGCTCACCATGGCAGTTATTTGGAGATTGATGTTTTAACTTATTTTTTTTTAAACCCAAACATGTGGGAGTTATAGAATAATGTAGGGGGTTGATGCATTAACAAATAGAATGGTTTCCATGTGGACAGGCCATAGAAAATCACTACGGGTCTGGTGATTTCTGAAAGCTTTTAATCAGGAGCTATTCAACTGCATGGAAATTTTGAAATGTCAAGAGGATGTTCTTACCCAGCGAGGATATTTTACTTCATTAAGAATTGTGAAGTATCCTGTAATAACGTACTGTTGAGAGAATACATTGGTTAGTGAACCCTAAGTAGACCTCAAAAGTGACCCATGTATATCTTCATATGCTTAAGGAAGATTTGTTGACTGACTGACATCCCCTCCGCAACCAGTCACCATAGCTTCAGGATGGAGTCAAGGATCCCCGGGGGGATGATAAACACCATGGTGGAATATAAGTGGGCTCTGGGTCAGCTGTATGCTCAGCACCCATCAGAGCTTTTTACAGGGTACTGGGTCTAGATCTCCAGGGACCTCCAAGATCACCCAACCCAGCCCCTCATTTTACAGATGAGAAAATGGATGCCCAGGGAAGTTTGATAACCGGGGGAAGTCTTGCCATTGGAGTGTTGGCGACAGTGGCTTATGAAACAAAGGCTTCTTTGTGGAGCTGTCCAATCTCAACTCTGATCTGAGAGGCAGCTAGGTGGCAGGAACCATTCTACCGTTCCTCTCTTCCCCTTTCGCCATCTTTAGCAGTTACGCCTTTGTAAGGCTAGGTTCTTCAGAGTGACAGGAGTCCAGTCTCATTAAAATGTAATTTGTGCAATGGAGATGGAAACAAACCGGTACCTCCCAGGGAGATTGTTAGCCTTTTTCATAGAAGCCCACAGCTTGGGGTTCCCTTCATCACAGGAGAAGAGAAGCTGGGCCCACCCTCTCTAGCAACCAAGTGTCTGTCTTGAACCACAGAAGATTATGGTTTCAGAGAGACTGATGTCATGCTGACAGGTGAGTGCCTAGAGCGTGGCAAGGGGGCACCAAGCACCAGGGGCATGCGATGGAATGGAGGCAGATTCTGCTGCGCTCTGGCCCATGGATGCCATGGGATATGCCTTTTATCCCTGGTCCTCTACAAGCCCAGCCTCTCACCCGTATTCTGTGTTCAGACTCATGGAAACTGCCAGGAGTTTCAGAATAAATCCTCCATCTTGCTTCTACATTGTTTACTATACTCACACATGCTCCTGCCCAGAATGGATACCCCGTGAGAAAGATAATAGGCTGGTTATTTTGAAGATGAAGTCTGTTGACACTGTGCCATAAAATGTACCCCATGGCAGTGATAATAAGACCCAGGAAAATCTGGAAAACCTGTGTAAAGAGAAATGGGTCAAGATGAGGAGGTTAGTTTAAAAATGGGCTGCTTTTGAAGAAATTCAGCCTAAACTTTCTTTGGGAGTTCAGGAAGGGCTCCCCTGGCCCAGGTGAGGGGAGGATGCTGAATGCTCTATGTGAGCCCCTCAAGGTGATTTTCTCTTCCCCATATAGTAGCCTGTTTGATTGTGAGCTTCTGGAAGGCAGGGACTGACTTTTGCTTCTTTTTGTATCCTCAGCATCTAGGCACAGTGTCTGGCACATAGTAGGGGCTTAATGTTTACTGACTGACTGATAGGTCTTCACTTGGCTAGAGATGAGAAAGACCCAGCAGCCTGACTTCAGAAGGATAAGCCTTCTCAAATAGAGAGGTGAGGCCTACCTCGAGATGACGATCTCTCTGCCCCTGGCTGGTCACTGTCTGTGCCCTGTGGCCAGCTCTGTGCCCTACCTCCACCCCCCCTTTACTTTCAGGCTTTGTCTCAGCTCATCCTTTGGGTGATATCGTCATGGCAGAATTATGTTCTGCCCATGTCAGGCAAGGATGGATTGGGGAAGACTTGAGTGAATGTCTGCATTGGTCCTAACTGTGACTCAGTGCTGCATCTGTGAAGGGTCTTTTGAGGTCAGTGGGCAGTAGTTTGAGGGGGAGGAGAAGGAGGAAACAAATGATACATCATGATATGATTATTTTCATCCATTCGATTACAAGTACCTATTGTGGGAAGAGCAGTACTGGGGAGAGGGGTTACAAAGTGGAGGTAGAGAAGGTCCTTACAGTTAAGTGAGGGTTTCAGATTCCAATCCAAGGAACTACCAGACCCTGTCAAGTACATTAGAAGGATTCCAAACTAAATCTTTTAGGTAGCATCTCTGAAGAGAAAGGCATTAATGACAAAGAGGACAGGGAAATTTTCATGTCTTATCAATGCAGGGTTTTAATTCCATTAAATTATTCCGTCCATTATATTTGAACATTTATGTTTTTAATGAGTCACGTCACATGCATCAAGTACTGATGGGGCTTTGGGGAGCCATTGCCCATACCTGGCTTTTACCTCTTGCTTATTCAAACAGACATTTATTGAATGCTGCTTTGGGCAAGGCAACATGAATTACCCAAGGTCATCAGTTGCTGGCTCTTGGCAGCCCATTCTAGTTAGCATTTCTCGTTTTTCCTCTCAAGGCTACACTCCTGACTCTCTAGACCTCACTCCTGGACTTCCCACATTGGAAGGACCCTCCATTCCTGTGGCTTCTCCCTCTGATTGGCTGGTTCCTCCCAGAACCTCCATTTTAAGGAGGACACCCCCAGACCAATTGCATCTTTATTCCTCTCTAGACTGTACTCATGACTCTCTGGACTTTGTTTACCAAGTCCCCTGTGCCCACCCCTTCTCAGTTTCCTCCTTTGTGTTGTTTTCTCCCTTTGGAATGTAAGCTTCTTGAGGGTAGGCAGACCTGTCTTTCTTACAAATACTGTTGGAGGAGGTAGGGAAGAAAAAAAGGAAAAAAAGAAACTTACATGATAATTTTGTTGTATATTTGAAAGGAATAGCAAGTTGTGCATAGTACATTTGCAATTTCATTGCAATCGTCTTTTTTTATTATAGTCATAGAAATGCTTGCTTTGTTCCATAAATTAAAAATAAAATAAATTTAAAAAAGAAATATAGTTATCCAGCTATTAAAAAACAAAAACAAATACTGCTTGTATTTATATTACCAGCACTTAGCACAGGAACTGGCACAAAGAGCTTTGAATTTTTAAAAATTCAATTATGTTTTTCTTTTTTTCCTTTTTCTTCAATGCACTTTGATAGTTATTCTCAAGAACGGGAATCATCCCAATAAGCATTTCCAGGTCACAAGACTACTTTTTGTCTATAAACTGTCACCTGCTTTATCCTGGTAAAAGTGTGGATCTAGAAAGCAGGTCAACCTTGGCATCATCTGCCTGTAATTAGAGCAGAGTGACTCAGGAGCAGTTAAGCCAGGAGGCTTTTCAAATATGGCATCCTATCTCTCACTTTCCCAGTTCTCTGACCAGCAGTTGAAAGATTGTTGTTGAGTCATTTTTCAGTAGTGTCTGACTCTTCCTGACCTCATTTGGGATTTTCTTAACAAAGATACTGGAGTGGTTTCCCATTTCCATCTCCAGCTCGTTTTACCGATAAAGAAACTGAGGCAAACAGTTAAATGACTTGTCCAGGGTCACACAGCTAGTAAGTATCTGAGGCCAGGCACTCTATCCACTACTGCATTTACACAGAAATAAGTCAAGAAAGAAAGAAATAAAATATAATCTCCTTCTATCTGTGTCCCCAGCACCAAACACAGGTCTTGCTACATAGTAAGTGCTTAGCAAATGCTTGTTAAATGAATGTACAAGTGAAATGGCCCAGGCAGAGAGAAATGATTTCTCCCCCTGACCCTCACTTTGGAGGCAATCTGACTTACCCCCATCATCTTCGGCTCCCCCTTCAGGAAGTTCAGTAGGGTCTTAGAAGGCTTGTAGGGAAATGCAGTAATGACTATCTGTTCTGTTTGGAGAGGATCCCTGGGAAGTTCCTGGGTCTCCACTACCCTAGACTTTGGTGGCATGGTAAGGAAATGGATTATTTGATAGGAATATGCTAAATGAACAGGCTGGCCAACATCACAGCCAAGATCATGCTCTGCTCCTCTGCCCAGGTCACCTGGGTAGCTTGACTGCTCCTGGACTAGGTATTAGAATCATAGAGTCACAGGGCCATGGAGTCATAGTTCTGGAACTCCAGTGTCATAGAATCATGGAGCTGCTAGGAACCTTGAGAGCTTTCATCTGGCTCCCCGTGTCCAAGCAGGTGAGGAACTTGGACATCCAGGAACCTTGTCTTTGGGGTTAAGGACTTCTCCACTCTCCTGAGTCTGTAGTCTCATGGTTAAGAAGCATGTGAAGTATATCTCTCTTTTTCACTTTAAGCCAACCTCTCTTCTCTGTTATTTTGTAGACATGGAAAATATTACTTTCATATCACACTCATAAACCCCTCTAGATACTGTATTTGGTGCCGCCTTAATTTTCTCTTCTAGGCAAAGAAACTTCATTTATCTTAAATTTACATTAGAAGGCTTGTTTTCCATTCTTTTCATTATCTTGTCTCTTCCTTTTTTTCAAAATTGTCTTTTTCAAATAGAAAAAATCCACCTTTCTCCCCTACTGCCCAGTGGCAATGAAATAAAAACAAAACCCCTGTTACAAACAGGAAAGTCATGCAAAATAAATTTCTACAATGGCCATATCTAAAAGAAATAGATTATATACATATACATATACATATATATATATATACATATATATATATATATTACATATATGGACATACATACCCATTGTCAGTTCTGATATAGTGTTTGTTTTGAAAACATGTACTTGTTCCAACATGATTGATATGTTAGAGAACAATTAGTGCACAACTAGAATTTGTTTTGCTAATACTCAGTTTCCTCCATGAGAAACAATGACAACAAAACTATACCTCTTCACAGTAAAACTACACAAAATGATACCACTTTCCTCTTAAGCTGCAATTCTTAAGGCACCCACTTCCACAAGCAAACTTCTGGTCTTTTCCAAGACAAAGCACCGTATTTATTATAAATCTGGTTTGGTAGGAACTGTGGGTGGAGGAGAGCTGGTTCACATCCGCATAGTCTCCTGTCCACCCACTTCAGCCTTGGTCTTGGCCTGGACTCTGTTTCCCTGCCCTTCAGCTCATGTAGGTCTCTTGCCCACTTTGCTAGCTCTGCCCCGTGGGAACTGGGACACAGGCTGGAGTCAGCCCCTTTGAGCCAGCCAGAAAGCTCTGTTAGTTCAGAATGACAGACCTGTAGACTTTTGGTCCGGGAATCCTGCTCCAGCCATTCTTCTGCAGGCTTCAGGTTGGGCTAGAAGCTGCAGTCAAGACCTGCTGTGCTCCTGGGCTCAGAGCCACACAACTGTGGCTTGCTTCTGAACTTTTTTCTTTCTTGGTCACAGGCCAGAGCCGGCCACTGCTCCTCAGCCCTGAGCACAGGTCCCTTCCTCAATCTACCCTGGATCTGTAGCCCAGAACTGGGTAATGGGTGACAAAGCTGCCATCTGGCACCTGTGTGTGAAGTTGTGCCCTACTATGGGTCTGGAACCTCATCATGCCCTTGGTACAGTCCCTGGGTGCTGGAATGCTCCACAGGGCATGCTCCTGACCAGACTTCCCCCCCTAGGACTTGCAGACCTCTCTATCTCCTTATGCCAACCTTGGCTGGAAAAACGGCAGTGGTTTTTGTCTTGGATTTTCCAAATAGGATTAGACCTAATGCATTTTATAGGAATGTTTGGGGACTTTTTGAGGGGGGGCAACTATACTACTTCTTGGCTCTGCCCCCAGTGTCCATCCTCTTTGACTCTGGTTCTTTCTCTTAACCATCTGGTTTCTCCAGATATCTTAAAAAGCATAACTCATACAGCTTACAGTATACCAGCAGGGTTCTAATTGGTATGTTAAAGAGATCAATGACTCAGGAGCAGATGCCCTGGGTAGCCTTCATCTGTTCCATGGTGGAGAGGGGTGGAGATAGTAGGGCTTACCTTTTTGAGAACTTCACAAGCAAAAGCTCTGTGGTTACCTGTCAGGTGTGTTGTAAAAGTGATTCCTTTTCAGTGACAGGGTAAACTAAAAGGCCAAAAAGGTCCCTTTCAACCTATTTTGTGGCATTTGCTGCCTGTTTGACCTTGGATCTTGAACCATTCCAGACCTGTAAAATGAGGGGGGTTGGACTGAACGATGTCTGGGGTCCTTCACAAAAGATTCTGAAAGAGGAAGCCCCCTTCGCACTGCACTGATGGTATTGTTTAACTGTGGGTCAACTTAGGCTCCTTTTCTGTTAATCCATCTCTTTAGTCTTTTCCCATTCAAGTTTTGTGCTGATGCTCTTTTTACTCCAAGATTTATCATCTGAAATTTCTCTGAGCTGAATATATCTTGTAATTCCGTCAGACTTTAAACACAGCAGCAATGCAGACTCTCTGACTCCTTGGGGAGCAAGAGACAAAAAAATGGAGAAGCAGAATATTAGGGAAGCAGGTGGACCGTAACCTTCCCCTTTGCTAATCAGAAGGATTTTCTGTGCTATGAGAATGATAGACTGTGGCATGTCAAGAATGGAGAGAGACCTTAGGGTCCTCCTGGAGGGACAACATAGTATGAAAGGAACACCAGACCTGCAGTCAAAAAGTCTGGCTTTAAGCCATTGCTCTCTTACTTATTAGTTGCCTAACTCTGACTGAACAAAAATCTCTCTGAACCTCAAGTTCTTTGGCATTCAGGGTAAACAGGAAGAAATGTGGTCTCAGGTAACTTTTCCAAGACAAATTCAGTTGAACCAAGGATTGTGGGGGGAGGACCCCACAAGGCCCCTGCTGAGAAAACTGCTGCTTAGGAAGGAAGTGAGCAGGGAAGAATGAGGCATGAAAGTTCACCTGGGGTGGGTCATTGAGGAGAGGAAGCTGCCTCCAGCAGTCTGACGTAATTTTTTAAAGGGCCTGGCTTCAAGCACCACTCTTGACTCTTACTGGCTATGTGATCATGGGCAAGATATTCAACCTCTCGAAACCTGAGGTTCCCCATCTATAAAATGAGGATGATACTTTCAATGGTAATTAAATCTTGCTAACTGCTAAGCTCAGTTATTTTTAAATTTGTCAAGGAGTGTGAGAGCACCCAGTGTCCTGTAAATTTTGGTGACATGAGATAAAGCCCAAGTTTCTGAGTCCTCATTGTTTCTCTGAGTTTCTTCTTCTCTACAGGGAGTCTGATTATGTTTTTAGTGCTTTTTCCCTCCAGGATGTAAAGTACTATGTGAATGGGAGCCAGCTCTTTTTTGTCCAACTCCTTCATCTGGCAGTGAGAGCTGGAAGAAGACATATGCTACCCTCGGTAAGGTTCAAATCTGCCATCCGTGTGTCTGACGGTCCATCACAAACTTGGTGTCTTCCCTGGAGCACGTGGGATGCTCATTGTTTGTCCTTCACTCTCCATCTGCCTAGTGGCTTGTTTCTTTCTTCACTCTCACTTTTCTCTAATGAAATTCTCTACCCTACTTCTCCCTTGTAATTCTTCTTTTGTCCTAACTTGCAATCAGTAAATGAGTTTTTATCTGTTCTCCCCACCAAATAAAATGATTCTGAATGGAAAGGTGTACAAATTAGGTATAATTAACCTTAGATTTAGTTAACTTTATTTTATAAGCAAGTATGGATTGAGATAAAGTAGCACTTAAAATATAATAAATTTATAGGGAGATTTTATATCCTGTTGTTTTCTCATTAGTTTGTGTTGTTCTGGATGAGTTGCTGGGCGTTATGGGGCTGGGGGCAGGGTAGAAAAGATTTCTTTTCATGTCGCAGAAACTTTTCCTTCATCTCAAATCCTTTCTTTGCTTTCATTCCAGAAAAAGGGATCTTGAATTGGTCTCCATGGTTCATTTCCCTTTGGAAATTCCCATCTAATCACAAACCAGTATGCTGGGCAGACATGTGTCTTCCTGACTGCCACCAACACAGCCATATATGGTTCTCCCTGGCTCCCATCTGTGAAAAGTCCTTAATGTCCCATACGGCTTGTGCTCCACTCCAGAGAATGATGGAAGGAGCAGAAAGGAAGCAGAGAGGCTCAAAAAAGATTGATTGTTGAGCTCTGAGGTATTCAGGTGAAAGAATGCAACAATCCTGATATGAAGAGAATTGCCTTTTGTCTTCTTAGATGCTCCTGGTAGAAGAGTCTTCTTTCTAAAAATTTGACACCCAGTATGTGTTAGATTTGTCAGCAACCTTATCGTGTGGATTTTGTAGATGAACTGTTTCTGGTACTTGGGGATTTGAAACCATCATTGCCACAATATGTAAACCAAACAGAGTAACATCAATGAATAGCACCCCAATCTCCTCTTTATCATCTTTCCATGTGGTTCCTTATCAGGGTTATCTCTAGAATCCCCTTCCTTAATAGGAATGCCTTCCCTTCCCTCTTCACTATATTTGACCCTTCAGTACAGATGGCGTCCAAAGAGCACGTTTATACCTCTTCATGGCCACACTGGCTATTTTTACATGGTCCAGATACAGGGGTGGGGAACCTGCAGCCTCAAGGTCGAATGTGGCCCTCTAGGTCCTTAAGTGCAGCCCTTTGACTGAATCCAAACTTCACAGAACAAATCCCCTTAATAAAAGGGTTTGTTCTTAAAACCTGCACTCAGTCAAAAGGCTGCACCTGAGGACCTAGGGGGCCACATGTATCTGAGTATGAATATTACAAGCCTGGAGCCTCATCTCATTGGAACCAGGGACCACAACAGGAAAGAAGACTCTGCTTCTCCAAGGGGGAGTGACATCCGGTAGTCTAGCATTTCTTCCTCCTTATTATTAATTTGGATTTTGTAATTAGGACATAGGTATTAGAACGGGAAGGAATCCTGGAAATTCCATTCTATTCCTCCCTTCCCCCTTTCAGTTTAGCAGATGAGGATCCCAAGGATTCTGACAATCCAAGAAGGGAAAGACTTGTCATGAGATCTGATATTGCCAGGTCATCTTCATTCCTGCTCTTTTAAGGATTTTCTTGAAAGCTCTTGACCATTTCCCCCTCTCTATTAAAATTGTGTTAATTATTTTTTTTTCTAATTCTGTAAAGTATCCCTTTCTGGGTAATAGCTTTGATAGAGAACCAAATTTGTAATAGAGTTCCGCCATGAACATTAAACGGCGTCCTAGGTATCTTGGTGGGCCTCTCTTTTCTGTGATGATATATTTAGCTACTGTAAGTTCAAAGCATTCTAAGAAGCTTTTTTACTCAATTATTTGGGGGAAACGTACTTTGTGTGGGAGTTATTTGTTGGGAAGCATCTATTATATCAAACTCTTCATTTCAACTTGTCAAGGTTGTGCCTAGAATCCAAATGTTGTTTTAGCCTAGCTACGTGTAGATTTATGGCTTCCAAAAGGTAGGAAGTGATATGTCCTCTGTACTGTATGTCTTGGCTACATCACATCTAGAATATTGTGATCTGTTTTGAGGTCCATATTTAAGGAAGTGTATTGATGGAAGGGTTGCCCTGAAGCAGGCTGATTGAAAGAGTGTCCCTGGTTCCTAGAATAATGGGAGTTTACTCATATTAAAGAATTTCATTTGACAAGATGCCATTTAATGATGATAGAGTGATGGAACTGGGGATATTAACCTTGGAAGTGAGAAGATATGAGGGATGGGGCACATGATAGGTGACTTCAGGTATCTGAAGGGATGACATGTAGAAAGGAATTTGAACTCGCTGTGCCTGATTCCAAAGGGTGGAACCAAGAACTGTAAGCAGAGGTTACAAGAGGCAGGTTTTGTCTCAGTGTAAGGATAGGCTCCTTAATAATTAGAGCTGTTCAAAATATGCAGGGATTCACCTCAGGGAGTAGTGAATTACTCCGCTTTGTTGATCTTCTCCTCTAGGCTAGATAACCACATGTTGGAGACATTGGTCTGGTAAGAATGGGAATAAAACATAGCCCTCTGAAATTCCTGACCTCTATGGGATTCAGCGACTGTCTCCCAAACTCCTCCTAACACATACTCATGCTCGAAAACTAACTCACCAGATGCTTACTATTGATGGCTTTGTATCCAATACATATGACTAGCACAACAATGCAGAATTCAGTCATGGTGAAGATGAGCATCACTGATAAAATGCCCTATATTATAGGAGAAAATAAGCAGCACAAATGTCTGTGCGTTCAAGAAGTGAGCGACGCCCGTATGCATGGGCCAACAGACCTTTCAGGTACTGATAACTCACCCAGGTATCCGCCATCTCCCTCACCTCTTGTATCTTGTCGGTCACCAAGTCTTGTTGATTCTGCTCATTACCACACTACTGGACTATTGTAGTAGCTTCTCAGCTTATCTTCCTAACTCCACTGTCTCTTTCCTCCAATCCTTCCAACTCAGTGCTGCCTTCTCTGTGCATCTGTCTATTTTTGTCACCTCTCTGCTGGCATCTGGTTCTGAATTTGTGGCCAGTATTGTGCTAGCTCTGGAGTGAGTGGTGCTGCATTGGGTCCTAGGCTCCGTGTTTTAGGAAGGACACTGACAAAATAGTCCAGGGGACTGGACTAGTGAGAACATCGGCTCAAAATAAGGAAACTCATTAACTGTACAAAGCTCAGGGAGTGGCCTTCCCCTGGAAGCAGTGGAGTCTGCACCATGAGAGTTCTGCAAATAGAGGCAGGAGAGGGGCAGCTAGGTGGCGCAGTGGATAGAGCACCGGCCCTGAAGTCAGGAGGACCTGAGTTCAAATCCGGCCTCAGACCAAACACTTGACACTTCCTAGCTGTGTGACCCTGGGCAAGTCACTTAACCCCAATTGCCTAAAAGTAAAAAACAAAAACAAAAACAAACAAACAAACAAAAAAACAAATAGAGGCAGGAGAGTCACTTAGCAGAGCATGTTGTAGAAAGGACTCCTCTGAAGGCACAGGTCCAGTGAGGTTTCTTCTTCTGTTATCTCTTCTGATTGTGACAACAAAAGAAGACTAGTAAATGTCAAGTGTTTGAGGCCGGATTTGAACTCAAGTCGTCCTGGCTCCAGGGCCAGAGCTCTATCCGCTGTGCCACCTAGCTGATGTTGGTCAGACATTCTCACTTTGGAAGGCAGGAGACCAAGATGGGTTGAGATAAATGACCGGCAAGAGGCCTGGACTGCAAGGCAGAGATAGGCTCTGGGGTATTGGCATTGGGGTTGACTAGCCCAGGAGGGTATATCAGGTACCAGATAATAATAATGAAGTCAAAACAAAGAAGGGAAAGATAGAGTAGGGAGATGAAGACCAGATTAAGGCTAACATCACAATCTGGCCAAGATCAACCTTATTTATAGCTTAGAGTTAGACACAGCTTGCCACGGGGTTGAAATTGTTGAAAAGTCACATTATTTGGCTTTCCACAGAGAAAGGAACTGGGTCTAGCTGAAAACACAAGTTTATCCTTCAAAGAGAAGCTCTCCTGATTTGGTGTGACTTGGTGAGAATCTGCTGTCCATATCCCAAGCCTGAAGGTCCAAGCTGGCGCAGATCAGGGAGAAGACCCTCTCTATTTCAGTCTCCTCCACTAGAGGATTCTGAATGCAAACATCACTGTAGGCTTTTGAGCAACACACAGACCTAAACAACTTACCTCAATATGTTCTGAGACCATTATACACAATTCTTTTTTTTTTTTTTTGGCTAGTCAATGGGGTTAAGTGACTTGCCCAGGGTCACACAGTGTTATGTGTTGAGGCTGGATTTGAACTCAGGTCCTGAATGCAGGGCCGGTGTTCTATCCACTGTGCCACCTAGCTGCCCCCACAATTCTTATTGAACAAATGAGGCAGTTGTTCATTAATTAAGAAGCTTGTGGAGATGAGGATGATTCCAGTCAGGGCCACTGGGGCTGATAGGATATTCATGACCACACTGCTTTGGACCTGAAAGAGAAGAATAACGCACTTTGAAAATGCTCAGGATTCCTGACTCCGGGCTCTTCTGCATCTTTGAGGGTTCCTTTCACACTCCTCCTGATGACTTTCCCTAAGGCACAGAGTATTAATTAGGACAGGGTGAGCTGAGCTTTTCCCCGTGGTGCTGGCATCTGCTGTGCAAAACTTATCCCTCCACCAGGCATTTGTCTTACAAATGTCCTTATTTCTGTCTAAGGTACCACCTTCTAGTCTCCCAGTAGCCCCAGAGCCTCTCTCTCCTAAGTCTCTTCTAGGCTGATAGGAACTATTTGTGCTCAATCTGTGGTAGAGCATGCTGAGTTCATATTGGTCTGATTAGACATAGCTGGGCATACTGTACATTGACTCCAACATAGTAATGTCATTTTGGTCTTTGATCACAAGGACTACAGCCAGCCAACAAACTTCTTTGTTGTCCTCAACTCCTCACCCTCCCATCAACCCTCATTTCCAGCCAGTTGCCAGACCTTGATGTTTCTTTTGAAATGTTATTTTGTCTTCAGTCCTAAATTCTCTCCTTCCCTCCATCCCACATTGAAAAGATAAGAAATACAATACCAGTTATGTATATAAAGTGGTGAAAAGCATTTCCACATTAGCCATATTCCAAGAAAGGAAGATGCTTCGGCCTACACTTTGAGTCCATCAGTTCTCCTTCTAGAGGTGGACAGCACTTTTCATTGTGAGTCCTTTGTAATTATGATGGATCATCATATTGATCAAAGTGGCTAAGACTTTCATACCTCTACAGTATTACTGTTACTGTATAAGGTGTTCTGATTCTGTTACTTCCCTCTACGTCAATTCGTACAAGTCTCCCCAGGCTTTTCTTACTGGCTTTTTGGACCTCTTTGGCCATTTGGGGTAGGCTATTTTTTAAGGTGTTATTTTCTTCAGTACTTTTTTGGGTCTCCTTTAGCAAGCTGTTGACTTGTTTTTCATGATTTTCTTGCATCACTCTCATTTCTCTTCCTCTACCTCTCTTACTTGCTTCTCAAACTCCTTTTTGAGCTCTTCCATGGCCGGGGACTGATTCATAATTTTCTTGGGGGCTTTAGATGGAGGAGCTTTGACTTTGTTGCCTTCTTCTGGTTGTATGTTTTGATCTTCTTTGTCACCAAAGAAAGATTCTGTGGTCTGACTTTTTTTGCACAGTGTGCTCATGTTCCTAGCCAATTACTTGAGTTTTAAACTCTATGTTAAGGTAGGGGTCTGCTTCCAGTGTGGAGAATATACTGTCCCAAGCTTAGGGGGTTTTGTGCAGCTGTTTTCAGAGATACTACTAGGGACCTGGAAATTTTCAGTTCTTCCAAGGTGGTACAATCAAGCATGAGGTGTTTACTCCTTTCCTGGCCTGTGCTGTGGTCTGTGAGTGACCACAAGCACTCTTTTCTGCCTTGGAACTGTGAGGAAGATTCTCTCTTTATCTCTGCTACAAGCTCCTTCTCTTCCTAGGATCGTCACCCAGAACTGTAACCTAGATCCAAGCTCTGACAAAGCAAGAGATTCCTGCCTCAGCACCAGCAAAGAGATCCCTGCAATCCTCTTCTGATCAGCCACTCAATTCCCCCTCAGTCTGTGGGCCAAGAGCTCTGGAAGCAGCCACTGTCCTGGGGCTGTGCCAGGACTGGGGCTGGGTCAGAGCTTCTCTCTTACCATGGTCACAGACCTTTCCTACTGACCTTCTAAGTTGTCTTTGGCATTTGTGGGTTGAGAAGTCTAGAAACTACCACAGCTGCCTGTGATTCAGGCTTGCTACAGGTTAGCTGAGGCCTGGTCTTTGCCTGCAGCCCCATGCTGAACTGCGCTCCTCTCACAGCCTGGTGCAATAGACCTTTCCAATCAACCATGCAGGTTGCCTTGGGCTGGAGATTTGTTTCATTTTGTCTTTTTGTGGGTTCTGCTACTCTAGAAGATCCATTTTTTTTTACAGGTATTTGGATGGATTTGGGGGAGAGCTCATGCAAGTCACTGCTTTTACTCTGACATCTTGGCTCTGCCCCTCCCTGACAGCAATATTGCTGGGTCAAAGGGTATCTATTTATAGCTTTCTGGGCGTAGTTCTGAATTGCTCCCCACATTGGTTTGATCGGTTCATAACTCTACCAGCAGTGCAATAGTGTCCCTATTTTCCCACATCTCCACCAGCATTTGTTATTTTCCTTTTCTGCATTTTCTTAGCCAATCTGATAGTATGAGGTGGTACCTCAAAGTTGTTTTGAATTGCAGTTCTCTAATTGATTTAGTGCAATTTTTGAGATGGCTATTGATTGCTTTGATTTTTTCCTGTGAAAATCGTTATATATCTCTTGACCATTTATCATTTGGGGAGTGGATCCTGTTCTTATACATTTGACTTAATTCCCTATATATTTGAGAAATGAGGTCTTTATCGGAGAAACTTGCTGCATTGGTCTTGTTTGTCTGAAAACTTGAATTTTATGTGACCAGAATTATCCATTTTACCTTCCATGAACCTGTATATCTCTTTGCCTAGTCATGAACTCTTCCCCTATCCATAGATCTAACAGGTAATTTCTCTCCTTCCACTAATTTGTTTATATCACTCTTTATGTCTAAATCAAGCACCCATTTTGAGCTTAAGTTGGTATGTAGTGTGAGATGTTGGTCCATATCTGCTTTCTGCTGGACTGCTTTCCAGTCTTCCCAGCAGTTTTTTCTCCCCAAATGGGGAGTTTTTCCTTTAGTAGCTGGGATCTTTGTGTTTGTCAAATATTAGGTTACTGTGCTCATCTGCTTCTGTATGTTGTATGCCTGTTCCGTTCCAGTGATCAACCATTCCATTTCTTGTCTAGTCCCATATTGTTTTGATGATGACCGCTTTGTTGTATAGTTTGAGATGTGGTCTGCTAGGCTTTGGATCTGACCTCTTCACTCTTGACTCACACAGATACCGCCTTGGTTCCAGTTCTTCTCACATCTCACTGGCCTAAATGGTTCTCCCTGACTTCAGTGTTTTCATTCTCCACCTGGCTGCCTGAGTGATTGATTTTCCTGATGCAGAGCTGTCACCGTGTTCCTCTCCCACTTAACGCTAGCAGCCCCTTATTACCCTATGAAATTGAATATGAACTCCTACTGAGCTTTGAAAGACCCCCTCCAACACTCTGTAATCTGTCCCAAGGGACTTTCTCTTTGCTCCTTACATTTTGATATCCAAAAGCTACCTATTAAGTTGGGTTTTACTGGCTACATTACTTTCTCAAAGACCAGGCCTTAAACCCGATTCACTCTGGATCTCCTGGATTGGACAGTAATTGGCCCGAGCACCACTTAATGGTTATATTTTAGGCCCCACAGGATCATAGTGAATGTAAATAGTAACTGTTTCTCTTTTGGCTAGCAACCTTGAGGATCTTCCCCTCCTAGTTTGATTTTTTTTTTTTAATTAAAGGGGCCATCCCTTGGCTCACTTCTTAAAGAGCCCTATTCACTGAATGGGGGTTGCCTCTCTCAAAATGAGAACCTGAAAAGACCTTAGTTTAAAAGGGCCAAGGTCTCCCACTGCATCCTGGGCCATCGTCAGTCATCCTGATGAATATCTAGCTACTGGACCCAAATGGCTCTGGAGGAGAAAGTGAGGCTGGTGACCTCGCACAGCCCTCCATCACTCAAAACAAAGTCGCTTGCAAGTCACGTCGTCATCTCCCAGATGTCATGGTCTTCTTTGAGAACGAAGGACAAACCATACAACCACAACATGGCACTCCATCTCCTTTTCTCTTTTCCATCCTTTGCACTGGCTGTCCCCCTTAGCTAGCAAGCATGGCCCCTTCCCTTCTGCTTCCCCTCTTCTTGGTCTTCCACTCCTGCTCAGACACCGCTTTCTACGATAAGCTCTTTCTGATCCCTGAAGCAGCTAGTGCCTGCCTTCCCAAACTGCTTTGTATTTTGGTGCATTTATTCTATGTCTAATTAGAATTGTACTTATCTACCCTCGTAGGATGTAAGCTCTTGACAAGCAAAAATCATTTTATTCTTTGCTGTTGTGCCCCTAGAGCCTGGCATATAGTAGGAAATTTATAAATGTTTACTGGTGAATTGGTGAAAGGGGAGCAAGCCAGGGCTGCCGCTCTTGGTCTTTTGCTAGCTGGCCCTGGACGACAGCCATCCCCAGGGTCTCCTCACCGTGGAGCACTTCTCCTAGGCCTGTCTTTCTTTCCGGCCTCCACGAGTGTGAGGACCAGACCACCCACTGCCTCTCCTCAGGCCACGCAGGCCAGGCTGCCAGGGGCGCATTGCCCTCGGTGCTGGCACCAGCCACGTCTTCTTCTTAGGCCTTTTCAGCTCTTTGTGATCCCGGGTGGGGACCCTGCAAATGTGCTGTCAGAGCCGTACCGAGTCAAGTCCATAAACATTTACTAAGCACCCGCTATGTGCCAGGCACTGCGCTACGCGGCAGAGATCCACGGAAAGGCAAGATAGGCCCTGGCCAGAAGGAGCTGTTGGACAGTGGAGAGAGGGAGCCCGGAAACGCTTTGACTGCGCTTTTGTGAAGTGCCCCTGGGTGGAGCCTTCAGAGAGGCCTTTGACAGGGGACTTAGCGTGTGTGTGTGTGTGCGCGCGCGTGTGTGTGCGCGCACATGTTTGTTGTTTACGTCTCATGTGTCTTATATTGTGTACGTTTTGTGTGTAGGTGTGTTGTGTGTTTATGTGTTGTGTATATTGGGGATTGTATCTATTGTGTATATTATATGCGTATTGTGTTACATGTGCTGTTTGTATTTTTTGTGTATGTGTTGGGTTGTACACATGTTGTATATACATGTTGAATGTTCTGTATGTATGTTTCTGTGTTCGTGTGCGCACTGTTTATGTGTTGTGTACATGTGTGTTTGTGGTAGGGTGCATATGATGTGTTTTGTGTATAGATAGGCTATCTTAAGCACATTGTGTTACAGATGTGTTGCATTGCTGTAGGCTGGTATGTGGTGTGCATGTGTACGTTGCTGTGTATATGTGTGTCGTGCAGCTGTTTTCAGAGATACTTGTAGGGACCTGTGAATTTTCAGTTCTTCCAAGGTGGTATGAGAAGCAGCGAGGTGTTTACTCCTTTCCTGGTCTGTGCTCTGGTGTATTAGGGATCATAAGTACTGCTTTCAGTCCTGTAAGTGTGAGGAGGGTTTCCTCTCTACAGCCACTAGAAGCTCCACCACACCAGTGCTCCTCCTCATCCCAGGACCGCCACCCAGAACTGTGACCCAGATCCAAGCACGGGCAAAGCAAGAGATTCCTGCCTCAGCACTGGCAAAGAGATCCCTACAATCCCTCTCTGATCAGCCACTGAATTTTCCCTCAGTCTGTGGGCCAGAAGCTCAGGAGGCAGCTGCCTCCCCAGGGCGCCCTCTTGGGGAACTGGATCTGAGACCCCACGTTCCTCTCTCAGCACCGCAGAAACAGACTTTTCCTACTGACCTTCTAAGTTGTCTTTGGGATTCATGGATTTAGGAGTCTGTAAACTGCCATAGCTGCCTGCGGCTCAGTCCTCTGAGGCCTATTCCAGGTTCACTGAGGCATGCATGCCCACGCCGCACTGTGCTCTTCTACCAGCCCATAGCAACATACCTTTCTAATCAATCATCCAGGTTGTCTTGGGCTGGAAATTTGTTTCACTCTTTTTGTAGGTTGTGCTGCTTTAGAATTTGTTTGAAGCCATTTTTTATAGGTATTTGTAGGGGTTTGGGGGAGAGCTCAAGCAAGTCACTGCTTTCACTCAGCCATCTTGGCTCCGCCCCTCCCTGGTATCTGGAACAGTACATTCTCCACACTCTAAGCAGACCTTAACAAAAAGTTTAAAACTCAAGTAATTGGGGGCAGCTAGGTGGCGCAGTGGATAGAACACCGGCCCTGGATTCAGGAGGACCTGAGTTCAAATCTGGCCTCAGACTCATAACACTTACTAGCCGTGTGACCCTGCCAAGTCACTTAACCCCATTGCTTAGCCAAAAAAAAAAAAAAACCTCAAGTAATTGGCTGGGAAAATGAACAAAAAGTGTAAAAAAAAGTCAGACCATAGAATCTTTCTTTGGTGACAAAGAAGATCAAAACATGCAACCAGAAGAAGACAACAAAGTCAAAGTTCCTACACCCAAAGTCTTCAAGAAAAATATGAATCAGTCCCAGGCTATGGAAGAGCTCAAAAAGGATTTTGAGAAGCAAGTAAGAGAAGTAGAGAAAAAACTGGGTAGAGAATGAGAGTGATGCAAGAAAAATAAGTCAACAGTTGTTAATTGGTAAAGTTAGAGAAAGGGAAAATTAAAACAACCACATTATTATGAATCAACATTTATTAAGCATCTGTTACCTGCCAGGCCTTGTGCTATGAGCTGGGGATACCAAAAAAAAAAAAAACCTGAAGAAAATAACATCTTAAAAAATAGCCTACCTCAAATGGCAAAAGAGGTCCAAAAAGCCAATGAGGAGTAACATGTGTTCAAAAGCAGAATTGGCCGAATGGAAAAGGAAGTCCAAAAGCTCACTGAAGAAAATACTTCTTTAAAAATATGAATGGAGCAAATGGAAGCTAATTGCTTTATGAGAAATCTAGAGATTGTAAAACAAAACCAAAAGAATGAAAAAATGGAAGACAATATGAACTATCTCGTTGGAAAAACAACTGACCTGGAAAATAGATCCAGGAGAGATAATTTTAAAAATATTGAACTCTCTGAAAGCCATGATCAAAAAAGAGCCTAGACATCATCTTTCAAGAAATTATCAAGGAAAACTGAACTGATATTCTAGAACCAAAGGGTAAAATATAAATTGAAAGAATCCACTGATCACTTCCTTAAAGACATCCCAAAAGAAAAACTCCTAGGAACATTATAGCAAAATTCCAAATTTACCAGGTCAAGGGAAAATATTGTAAACAGCCAGAAAGAAACAATTCAAGTATTGTGGAAACACAATCAGGATAACACAAGATTTAGCAGCTTCTTCATTAAGGAACCAGAGGGCATGGAGTATAACATTCTGGAGGGCAAAGGAGACAGGATTACAACCAAGAATCACCTACCCAGCAAAACTGAGTATAATCCTCTGGGGGGGGGAACTGGTCATTCAGTGAAATAGGGGACTTTCAAGCATTCTTGATGAAAAGACCAGAATTGAATAGAAAATTTAAATTTTAAATACAAGACTGAAGAGAAGCATGAAAAGGTAAATAGGAAAGAGAAACCTTAAGAGACTTTTAAAAGTTGAACTGTTTCCATTCCTACATGGAAAGATGGTATTTACAACTCATGAAACCTTTATCAGTTGTAGGGTTGTTAGAGGGAAAAAAATATGTAGGTAGATAGATAGATAGATAGATAGATAGATAGATAGATAGATAGATAGATAAATAGATAGAGGGCTCAGGGTAGGTTGAAGATGAAGGGGTGATATCTAAAAATAAAATTAAGGGGTGAGAGGATTATATTGGGAGAAGGAGAAAGGGGGAGGTAGAATAGGATAAATTCTGTCACATAAAACAGACAAGAAAAAGCTTTTATAGTGGAGGGGAAATGGGAGAAGGTGAGAGGGAATGAATGAATATTTTTTCATAAGATTTGGCTTAAGGAGGGAATACCATACACACTCAGTTGGGTATGGAAATATATCTTACTGGGGAAGAGAGGAGAGGATGATAGAAGGGAGGGCAGATTGGGGAAGGGAGTAATCAGAAACAAACACTTTTGAGGAGGGACAGCGTCAATAAAGAGCATAGAATAAATAGTGGATAGGTTTGGGTGAAGGGAAGTATAGCTAGTTTTTCACAACATGACTACTATGGAAGTGTTTTGCATGACCTGGTAACTTTGGAACCTGTATCGAGTTGCTTGCCATCTCAATGAGGGTGGGTAGGGAGGGAGGAAGAGAGAAAATTGGAACCCAAAGCTTTAAAAAGAAATGTTAAAAAATTGTTTTTACATGCAATTGGGAAATAAGATATACAGACAATGGGGTATAGAAATCTATCCTGCCCTACAAGAAAATAGGAGGAGAAGGGGATAAGAGAAGAGGGGGAGGAGAGATCAAAGGGAGGGCAGATTAGGGGAAAGGGGTATTTAGAATGCATGGAGTGGAAATAAAGGTTGAGAACTAAAAATAAATAATTAATGGGAAAAAAGAAAGAGATCATAAAAAAGGGAAATGGACCCATATGTACAAACATGTTTAGAGCAGCTCATTTTGTGGTGACAAAGAATTGGAAATTGGGGGGATGCCCATCTGTTGGGGAATGGCTGAACAAGCGGTGGTCTGTGAATGCAACGGATTCTTATTGTGCTATAAGAAACATGAACTCATGCTGAGTGAAGTGAGCAGAACCAGGAGAACATTGTACCAACATTGACAGATTTACCTCTTCTCAGCAATACAATGATCCAAGACAATTGCAAAAACTCGTGATAGAAAATGGTATCCACATCCAGAGAAAAAAACATTGGAATCTGGATGTCGATGGAAGCATACTGTTTTCAGTTTGTTTTTTCTTTCTCATGGTTTTGCCCTTTTCTTTTGATTTTTCATTTACTGCATGACTAATATGGAAATATTTTAAGGTGATTATACATGTATAAACTATATAACGATTTTTCTTTCTTCATAGCTGCTCAAACTTTGAACAGTTCTTCTCCCATGTATAAGCAGAATGTGATGTGTTTAGGACAAAGGCAAAAGCTAGAAAGAGCAGGGCATATTTATGGGACATTTTTGCCTCCTGGATATTATTCTCTGTGTTCCCTGTGGATGGATTAGGAAAGGAGAGCTCTTTTCATACCTCTTGGGTGCCAGTCAAACAAATATGTTGACCAGAGTCTGAGAGTGAGGGTCTCTCAGGACCATCCTGGCCAGAAACTCTGCACCTGTGTCCTTCATCTTAGAAACTTCCAAAATTTAAGCATGAAAAAAAAGATGTTTTGGAATGTCCTTCCCTGCCTTCAGTCTCTGGAGCCTTCACAGCTTCCATGGGTTCTAAGATGTCCAAGGCCTTGCTGGTCTTTGGCAAGCTAGGTTTCACAGGCCTTCCAGAGAACTACTTCCATTCTCCCTAAGCCAAATCTCTGCAGTTACTCAAAATGATCAGATGTTGCATCAGTCAGAGGATAGTGAGACATGCCAAGGGCAGAAAGTGTGAATGATAGTGACAAGGACTAGGTCTGCATGTTCCCAGACTGACATGAATTTAACATTTGTCTTGCCTTGGTAACATTAAACACAGTGTTTTGGCCATTGGAAGTACACACTAGATCATTGGTGAATGAGTGAATAATCACAGTAACAACAAAATTCTCAATAATGTTTTCAGGTTGGTAAATCACATTCCTGTCAATTCCGCTTGTTACTTCAGTAGTGGACACTATGAGCTCAGGAGGGTAATTACCTCCCACAGGCAGTGGAGAAGGATTGTAGCAGGTGGAAGTGTGTCACACCTGAGATGAATGAAAAGCCAGGGAGACAGAGGTTCTGAGTACTTAAAATCCAATTTATTAATTAGGCTAGCAAGTAATCAATAAATTGAAGATCAGTAGTCTTTCTTGGCAACCAAAGGCAAAACAATGGAGATCACCAGATGCTTAAATATCTTTGGAAAAGGGTGTGCCCCTAACAGGTGAAAATCAACCCTAATTGGTTAACAGTTAATGAAGGAAGGACTTTTTCAAATGAGGAGGTGAGCTAAAAGCCCTCAGTCGCTCCTGCTGAGAATGTGGTTTGATCATGAGGCTCAGCCACCTCCAGCAATCTGGACAATGGAATACATCTCAACCCAGAACACTCTGGGTAGTTTTCCTCCTTCATCTAATGAGAGGTTGGGGTGGGATTGCAAGGGTATAACCTTAGTACTTTAGAGCTGGAATTCACCTATATTAAATTCTGTTTACATTCTAAACAGAAATGAGCTCTTTACATTAATGGGGAGGATTTGGAGCAATCTTGTCAAACAGTGGGGGGAGGGGTGGGCCATGAAGAAAGAAATAAAGGAGAAAAAAACTAGATCCCAAATTAATAATTGGTTATTGATATAATGGAAGAACAATCACTTTTGTGATACTACCACTGCTGTGCTTGAAATGGGGTAAAGTCAGACTTCACTCTCATCCTCACTAAACCAACATCATGGTTAAATAATTTTTCCGTAATAAACGTTCATCGTGTTCTGATACTGTGACAAGCATTATGCTGGCCCTAAAGATAAGACTGACAACACCTGAGTAAATCAGTGGCCTCTTCATTGCAGGCTTTCCCTCCAGTGACTGTGATCACAACCCGCAGATGCCCATCCTGGGGGACTCTTGTCTCTGACTTCCCATCGCTTTTCCACTGGGGACCAACCCTCATTGTGCAGCTCTCCCCTCATTTCTCTCAGCATCACAAATATATCAGTGGAGCACACCAGCACTTCATCAGTTGTCACCACTGCTCCCCTGTGATTGTGCGCTTTATGGTTTACCCATGCATTGAATGAATGATGATCTTTTGGCTGATTTTTCTTCCTGATGCCTTTATTATAACGTACTCACATCTCGAAACGCCTATTTGAAAAGAAGATGTTTTTAATCATCTCCCCCTTCTTATTAAGTAGTTGGAGTTTCACCTTTTAATGTTACCTTGTCCGTTTATGTGAATGAGCGAGTTCTCATGAATTTCCATCAGACCCTCGGATTGGCTAGGGCGACACGTTGGAACGGGGCACACCACTGAGTGCTCTGAACACGATACTTGACCAGCAAACGCTGCCTGAGCGCTCTTAAGAGCATGACTCCAGATATGTGCCTATGCGGAAGGTACTGTCCTCCATCTTATTTTTTGCGTCATTTTGGCTAATAGTTTTTAGGTTTTTTAATAAAATACAACTTTGAAACATAAAAGCCATTCTGAGCTTATCACCTGTATACAAAACTGGCAGCAAGACAAGTTTGCCCCATTGCTTAGTTTAACAAACTCTGGACCGAGGCAGTGTGGCAGCACCTGGAATACAAGACTTTTCAATGTGTGGAATACAAGAACATGTGGACAGAGCCTTTGTGTGAGGAGTAGATACAGTAAAACGGGAAAAGTAGCAGGAAGAACTGCAGCCTAAAGTCTCTCACTGAAATATTCGGGAAAGGCAACAAATCTTGTGCCAATCAACACATCTTCAGGAAATCACAGTCAGATACATTTCCAACCAAGGAGGTTAGAACAAGATAGAAAAAAATTAGATTTATGGACAAGATAAATGGAAGGGTCCATGGCTCCTAGAATTGGGGCTGCACCACTGGTCATGCCACGGGGAACATTCAGCCCAGCAACTTAGAAAGGACTCAGGCTGTCTACCGGAGCAAGGAGGGGCCCCAACGCACATGAAGCATTCAGCTTTGGCAATTAAGAAGGAACTTACACCAACTGACAGCCTTGCTGCTTACTGCCCTGTTTTCTATCGCTAATTTTCCTTTCAGGGTGGACTAACTGACAGACCTTTGTCTAAGCTTGCCCTTGTAGAGGAAGCCATAGTCTTAAACCTTAGGCTAAGTAATGAGTAGGGAGCTAGTTCTGACACCAGAATTAACTGTATAGCTCTGGCCTCAGGAATTGGGCAGGTTCTGATTTCTAGACCCCAGGCCATTCTGAAAACTACAGTGTGAAAACCAGAGTATGGAAGGGAGTCCACAGGTTATCCTACATTTCTGTTACACTGAATCTGTAGAGTTTTATAGCTGCTGTCCACAGTCTGAATCCAGCAGCAGTCTACTGGAACTCCAACTTGGGGCAAGGCTACAAGTTTGCTGTTCAGACTCAAACCAAATTCAGGAACTTGCAAAGCTCTGGCCTGGAGGAAAATGATCAACTCTAAATATTGCATATATATATTCCTCCTTTCTAAAATACAAGCAGTAGCCCTTTGCTTTGCTCAAACATGAGTATGGAAGGACCTAATTCATGCAAAATCAATAAAATAGTTTCATTTTTTAAATAAGCACCTTCATACCACATTTTCCCCTGATTGTCTCAACTTTGCAAAATTGCAGTCATATATACCCATTTTCCAAAAGTTCTATTACTTGCTTTGTGTTGTTTGCGCTAACACCTAAATGTTTCATGGGGCATTGTTATATAATTAATTATTTTTAGTTTTCCACCTTCACTTGCATATGATTTGGGGTTTTAAATTTTCTCCCCATCCCTCTCCTCCCTCATCTCCGAGACAGCATGCAATCTGATATAGGCTCTACTTATACATTCATATTAAACATATTTTCACACTATTCATGATGTAAACAACAATTGGAACTAATATGAGGAACCACAAGAAAGAAGAAACAAAACAAAACATCGAAAGAAAAGGAGAGCAAATAGCATGATTCCATCTGCATTCAGACTGCAATGTTCTTTCTCTGGATGTGGACAGCATTTTCTGTCATGAGTCTTTTGGAGCTGTGTTGAATCCTGGCAATGCTGAGATGAGATAAGTCTATCAAAGTCAGTCACTGCACAGTGTGGATGTTACTATGTACAAGGTCCTCCTGACTCTCCTCATTTCACTCAGCATCAGTTCATATACATCTTTCCAGGTCTTCCTGAGTTCTGCCTGCTATTATTCCTCTATATTCACAGACTACAATTTGTTCAAACCTTCCCAATTGATGGATATTCCCTCAATTTTCCAATTCCTTGTGACCAAAAAACAGCTGCTATAAATATTTTTTTACATGTGGATCCTTTCCCCATTTTTATAATCTCTTTGGGATACAGACATACCATCTGTATTGCTGGGTCAAAGGGTATGCACAGTTTTATAGCCATTTGGGCATAGTTCCAGTTGCTCTCCAGAGTGGTTGCATCAGTTCACAACTTCACCAACAGTGCATTAGTGCTCCAGTTTTCCCACCTCTTCTCCAGCAGTTATCATTTTCCTGTTTTGTCCGTGTTAGCTGATCTGATAGGCGTCATGTGTTGCCTCAGAATAGTTTCCATTTGCACTTTTCTAATCAGGAGTGATTTTAAGCAGTTTTTCATGTGACTATAGATGGCTTTAACGTCTTTATCTGAAAACTGCTTGTTGATGTCTTTGACTATTTATTAATTGGGGAATTAATTACTTATATTCTTATAAATTCAGCTCAGTTCTCTATATTTTAGTTTCTTTGTTTGTTTGTTCTTTGGCTAGGCAATGGGGTTAAGTGATTTGCTCAGGGTCACAGAACTAATAAATGTCAAGTGTCCGAAGCCAGATTTGAATACAGGTCCTCCTGACTGCAGAGCCAGTGCTCTGTCCACTATGCCACCTAGCTGCTCGTCTGTGTACATTTTAGAAATGAGGTCTTTATTAAAAATACTGGTTGCAAAAATTGTTTTCCAGCTTTCTGATTCCCTTCTAATTCTGGTTGCATTTGCTTTGTTTGTGCAAAAACAATTTGGTGTAATAAAAATCACTCACTTTGCATTTCATAATGTTCTCTCTTTCGTTTGGTCATAAATTTTTCCCTTCTCCATAGAAATTGCAGGGAAACTATTCATTGCTTTCCTAATATGCTTGTAGTATCAGTCTTTATATCTAAATCATGTATTCATTTTCACTTTATCTTGGTATGGGGTGTAACATGTTGGTCTGTACCTAGTTTCTGCTACATTATTTTCCAGTATTCCCAGCAGGTTTTGATAAATAGTGAGTTCTTATCCCAGAAAATGGAGTCTTTGGATTTATCAAATAGTAGATTACTGTAGTCATTGACTACTGTGTCCTACATACCTAACCTATTCCACTGATCCACCAATCTACTTCTCAGCCAGTACCAAGTTGTTTTGATGATTGCTGCTCTGTAATACAATTTAAGATTTGATATGTCTAGGCCACCTTCCTTTGCATTTCTTTGCATTAATTTCCTTGATATTCTGGACCTTTTGTTCTTCCAGGTGAATTTTGTAACTTTTTTTTTCTAGTTCGATAAATTTTTTTTCACAGTTTGATTTGTGTGGCACTGAAGAAGTAAATTAACTCAAGCAGAATTTTCATTTTTGTTATATTAGCTCAGGCTACTCATGAGGAACTGGTATTTTCCAGTTATTCAAATATGACTTTACTTCTGTGAAATGTGTTTTGTAGTTGTGTTCGTATAGTTCCTCAATTTGTGTTGGTAGACTGTCAAATATTTTATAATGTCCACAGTAACTTTAAATGGAATTTCTCTTTCTATCTGTTGCTGTTGGGTTTTGTTAGTTATATGTAGAAATGCCAATGATCTGTTGGTTTTTTTTATATCCTGCAACTTTGCTAAACTTGTTTTTTATTTCAAGTAATTTTTTATTTGATTCTCTAGTACTCTCTAAGTATACCATCTTATCATATGCAAAGAATGATGGCTTTGTTTCTTCTTTGCCTATTCTAATTCCTTAAATTTATTTTTCTTTTCTTATTGCTAAAATTAACATTTCTAGTACCATATTGAATAATAGTGGGAACAATGGACCTCCTTGTTTCACCCCTGATCTTATTGGAAATGCATCTAGCTTATCCCCATTACACATAATGCTTGCTGATGGTTTTAGATAGCTGCTACCTATCATTTTAAGGGTGTTAATCCTTATCATGTTAATTTCTATGCTCTCTTGTGTTTTTTTTAAAGTTATGGATGTTTTATTTTGTCAAATGCTTTTTCTGCCTCTATTGAGATAATCATATGATTGCTGTTAGTTTTATTGTTAATATGGTAAATGATGCCCATAGTGTTCCTAATATTGAACCAGTCCTGCATTCCTGGTATAAATCCTACTTGGTCATGGTGTATTATCTTCAAGATAAGTTTCTTTAATCTCATTGCTAATATTTTATTTAAATTTTTGTATCTATATTCATTAGGGAAATTGGTCTATAATTTTCTTTATTTGTTTTGGTTCTTCCTGGTTTAGATATCAGCAACATATTTGTATCATAAAAAGAATTTTGTAGGACCCCTTCATTGCCTATTTCCCAAATACTCTATATAATATTGGAATTAATTATTCTTTAAATGTTTGATAGAATTCACTTCCAAATCCAGCTGACCTTGTAGATTTTTGTCTTAGGGAGTTCATTGATGGCTTGTTCAATTTCTTTTTCTGAAATGGGTTTATTTAAGTATTTTATTTCCTTTTTGTTAATCTGGACAATTTATATTTTTGTAAATATTCATCCATTTTACTAAGATTGTCAAATTTATTGGCATACAGTTGGGCAAATAGCTCCTAAATATTGTTTTGATTTCCTCTTCCTTGGTAGTGAATTCACCCTTTTCATTTTTGACACTGTTGTTTGGTTTTCTTTTTTTTAAAATCAAATAGCCAAAAGTTATCTCTCTTATTAGTTTTTTCATAAAACCAGGTCTGAATTTTATTTATTAGTTCAATAGTTTTCTTAATTTCAATTTTATTAATCTCTCCTTCAGTTTTCAGAATTTCTAATTTGGGATTTAATTGGGGATTTTTTTTCTAGCTTGTTTAGTTGCATGCTCAATTCATTGATCTCTTCTTTCTCTATTTTATTCATGTAAGCTTTTAGAACTACCAAAAAAAAAACTTCAGTTAAAAACAACTTTCACTGCATCCCATACGTTTTGGTATGTTATCTAATTATTGTCATTCTCTTGGATGAAGTTATTGGTTATATCTGTATGTTGTTTGACCCACTAATTCTTTAGGGTTAGATTAGTTTCCAATTAACTTTTAATCTATCTTTCCATGGCCCTTCATTATATGTAATTTTTATTGCATCATGATCTGAAAAGGATGCATGTAATAGTTCTGCCTTTCTGAATTCGATTGTGAGGTTGTATGCCCTCATGCATTGTCAATTTTTGTGTAGGTGCCATGTACCACCTAGCAAAAGGTATGTTCCTTTCTGTCTCCATTCAGTTTTCCCCAGAAGTCAGTCATATTAATTTTCTAAAATTCTACTTCCTTAACTTCTTTCTTGTTTATTTTGTGGTTAGATTTATCTTGTTCAGAGAGGAGCAGATTGAAGTCCCCCCTAGTATAGTTTTGTTGTCTATTTCTTCCTGTAACTCCCTTAACTTCTCCTCTAAGAATCTGAATGCTATACTACTTGGCACATATATGTTTAGTAATGATATTGCTTAATTGTCTAGGGTGCCTTTTAGGATGCTGTAGTTTATTTCCTTACCTCTTTAAATGAGATCTATTTTTAATTTTGCTTTGTCTGAAATCAGGATTGCTACCCCTGCTTTTTCTTTACTTCAGTATAATATATTCTGCCTAGCCTTTTACCTTTTCTCTGTGTGTATCCCTCTGCTTCAAATGTGTTTCTTTTTTGTGGGGAGGGGCAATGGGGCTAAGTGACTTGCCCAGGGTCCTTGTGTTTTTTTTTTATAACGTACAGCTAGTAAGTGTTATATGTCTGAGGCTGGATTTGAACTCAGGTCCTTCTATATCCAGGGCAGATGCTCCATCCACTGTGACACCTAGCTGCCCCCAAATGCGTTTCTTGTAAACAACATACTGTAGGATTATGGTTTGCTGTCGGCTTCTGTTTTATAGGAGAGTTCATCCCTTTCAAATTCACAGTTTGATTACTATCCCTGTCTTTATCCATGACAAAGGATCAGGAAGACTTTCAATAATGGTTTAGAAGTTTTGCCTAGAGATAGATAAGCAGGAAGCCCCTGGCAGTTAAGCTAGCAGTCTTTTGCAATTTTTACCTTGCTAGAGGAATTGCAGCACAGGTTAGCTCTTGCTTAATGCACAGCAAATGTTTGACTGCTTTTGGGGGTACAAAGGGAATTTATGAGTTTTAGTACAGAGGAAACTTCATCTATCTCATTCACCATGTACCTCTTACGTGGCCCGTACTGCGCTAAGCAATAAGGATACAAAAAGCAACAAAAGAAAGTACTGTTCTCAGGAAGATTTCACTTCTGTGGGAAAGACAGCATGCAGAGACAAAGGACTGGGGAGCGCTTTGTGAAAAGTGAGATTTTAGCTGGGACTTCAAAGAAGCAGTGGGGTCAATAGCTCTCACAGAAGAGGGAAGGAATTCCAGGAAGGAGGAACAAAGTCAGAGCAAATGCCCACATCCTAGAGATGGAGGTTCTGGTTCATGAAACCTCCAGAAGGACTGGGACACTGTATCAAAGAATAAATGGTAGTAGACAAAGTAACATTTACTGAGACTGGAAATTTAGGAGGGGCTAGGTGAGGAAGGATGTTGTATGGGAAACAGAGGATTTGCATGTGATGCTGGATGCAACAGGAAGCCACTAGGGTTTATTGAATAGGGAAAGGACATGGTGAGAGCTGTGTTTAGGAAAATCACCTTAGTGACTGAATAGAGGATGGATTCAAGTGGGCAGAGATTGAAGGCAAGAAGACTCACTCACCAAGACATTGAATGGAGGACACGTAGGATGAAGGAATGAGGTGATGAAGTCCCTCACTATGGTGATAGCAGTGTCAGAGGAGTGAAGGGATGTATTGAAGAGACATTGCCAAAGTGAAATTGAAAGGCCTTGATAAGAGCTTGGATAGGTGTGGTGAGAGACAGAGAAGAGTTTAGGATCACTCCAAGGTCGGGAGCCAGAGGGCGTCAGAGCATGGTACTGCCCTCCACAGTAATAGAGAAAGTAGGAGGAGCGAGAGTTTAGAGACAAAAGATAATGATTTCCATTTTGGATATACAGAACTTAAGCTGTCCTCTGGACTTTTGGTTCAAGATCTCTGAAGGGCAGTTGGTAATATGAGATTTGAAGTCAGCAGAGAGTTTGGGCCAGGACAGGTAATTCTGAGAATCATCAGGATAGAAATGCTATGTACATCATGGGAACTGAGAAGATAACCAAGTAAAGTAGTATGACAGGTTAGAGACAGATCTATGAGGGACACCTGCTGCAGACAGTGTGATCTGAAGAAGTTTCAGCAAAAGAGACAGAAGGAACAGTAAGAAAAGTAGAACAGGGAAACTGAGTCCCTAAATCCAAAGAGAAGAGAACACCCAGGAGGACAGAGTGATCAACAGTGTCAAAGGCTGCACAGAGGACAAGGAGATTAAGGAAGAGAGTTAAATAGATGCTCTCAAAGTCACAGTGCAGTAAACTGAAAAGTCAGAAACAGGAGTTTCCAATGAGCATAGACTGAAATGATTAACAAGTGATTTCAATTAGCTTACAAGCATGTATGAGGCCCCTACTGGAGTTCAGGCATTGGCAAATCATGGAGATGTAGAGATAACATTTTTAAAAATCCTGCCCTCCAAGAGCTTACAATCTAGAATAGACAACATGTGTATATTGTAGTATATTTAGAGAGAAAGGTGACAAAATATGATTTGGAGGAAGTTCCTAGCACCTCTGGAGAGCAGAAAAGGCTTCATGTTAAATTTAAATGAGTTGAAATTTAAATGAAAGTAAGAAGTCTGAGACCTGGAAGTGAGGAGATATTGCATTCCTGTAATGGGAAACAGCATTCAGAAAAGCATGAAAATGAGAGATGGAATGTGGAGCACTAAGAATGGTGCAGTCTCCTTGGCTTATATTAAAAAGGTCATGAAAGGTGGTGAAGGATAATGAATGCAGATATTTAGGTGGGGACCAAGGTATGAAGAGCTGAAGTGCTTGTGAAATTTACATTTGACCGGAGAGGTTCAAGAAGGTCATTCAAATTTAGTACCTAGGGAAGTGTCATGCCAAGTGTTCTACTTCATGAAAATCCATTGGACAGCTGTGGGGAGACCAGCAAAAGTCAGAAGAGATGTGTGACAAGGGAGCCACTAGGGGCCATTTCAGTGCTCCAAAGAAGAGGTGACCAGTTCTTTAAAGGAAGTCATCGAGGGGAAAAAGGGCTACAAGTCTAAAAGATTGTGGGTTGGTAGGCACCGTGAGTGTACAAAGGATTGGATACATATCTTTATCAGGCAATGGATTAAATGAAAAGAGAATGGACTATTGTGAAAGTACATTGAATATAGAGCAAAGAGAAGGAGCTGATGAAACTGATGGCTTCTGTTTTATCACTATATTTTAAAGGAATATCCTCTGCTCAGGATGTGGAGAATGAGGTGATATTGGAAGCTGGCAAATGCAAATACACAATTTGTGGGGTTTTAAATTTTTTATAATAATTTATTTTAAGCTTAAATACAAAATGAGGGAAAAAATTGCTATGTACACAGCAGAACCTAATAGAGCATTCGTTATAAAACAGTAAGTGTCCATTTCAAGGAAACCTATATAATCACAGCGGATATTGACTTCAAAGCGGCCCAGCTTTTCTTTGCCTCCTTGTAGGTTTCCTTCCTTCTCTGAGTGCCCTTTTCCCTTTATTTGTACCTTCCTCCCCCTCCTTAAAGGAGGCTACAACTGGGCCCCAGGAAGGGAAAGTCAGACCCTTCCCCAGGCACTGGAGGCTGGGGGTGGGGGAGGGACGCAGAGGCGGAGAAGCGCAGCGGGGGGGGGGGGTAGGGTAGGGGGGGAGACTCGGGGGAGGGGGACTTCCTAAGGTGGCCATGGAGGGACAGCGGCTACAGTTCCCTCCCTGGGACAAACGCCGCCCGCTCACGGCCCCAGGCTTTCCTTCGGCCGGACCCGGTTGGGGCCCAGGAGGGTCACTCTCGGGCGGGGGCCCCCAGCGGCCTTCCCGGGCCCGGCCTGACCCTCTGGCTGAGCTTCCTTCCTCCGAGGGCCCGGCCCGTGCCCCGCTCCGTCCTCGCTCCGGCAGCCGACAGGCCCCAGGCTCCAGGCCTCGGCTCCTCCCTTGTGTTCCCTGGCCACGGGGGGTGCTTAGTAGGCACGAAGCGGTTCTGCAGAACTCGGGGAGCCGGGGGATACCTCGGCGTGTCCGGTGCTTCCACGGCCCCCAGACCACACGCGGGCCTTCCGCCGTGGGCCTGGAAGCACGGCTCAGTGCACACCACGTGCATCCCCGGGGACATGTGTCTGAAGTCCGGATGATCAGCTTCCTGCCGGCTGCAGCTGCAGCCTGTCTGCCCCCATCCTCTGGGGGGCGCCGCAGTGTTCTGCGCCCAAGGCCTGGCGCCATCCTCTGGGGGCCCCTCCCCTCCCTGTTCTTTGACGCATTCAGCCTGAAGACACTAAAACATTCATGTCTTTGAAGTGGAGCCCCCTATCTGATGCACTGATTGAGGGATCTAATATTCGTGTGCCTTTTTTAAAATTAATATATTTATTTTTAGTTTTCAACATTCACTTCCACAAGATTTTGAGTTCCAAATTTTCTCCCCATTTCACCCCTCCCCTACCCCAAGATGGTGTGTATTCTGAATTCTCCTTCCCCTCATCAGCTATCCCTTCTATCCTCACTCCCCTTCTATTATCTCCTTCAATTTTCCTGTAGGGCAGGATGGATTTCTATACCTCATTTCCTGAATATCTTATTTCCCAGATGCCTGTGAAAACAAATTTTTTTTGACATTTATTTTTAAAACTTTGGGTTCCAAATTTTCTCCTTTCCTCTCTCCCTTCCCACCCTCATTGAAAAGGCAAGCAACTCAATGCAGGTTATACATAGGTGGTCATGTAAAACACTTCCATAGGAGTTATGTTGTGAAAAACTAGGTATATTTCCCTTCATCCTATCCCACCCTCCATTTATTCTATTCTCTCTTTTGCCCCTGTCCTTCCTTAGAAGTGTTTGCTTCTGATTACCCCTCCCCCAAGCTGTCCTCCCCTCTGTAGTCTCCCTGCTCTCTTGTCCACTCTCCTTCTATTTTCCTGTAGGGTAAGACAGATTTCCATACCCAAATAAGTGGGTATGCTCTTCCCTCCTTAAGCCAAATCCGATGAGAAGAAGATTCACTCATTCCCTCTCACCTTCCCCTGTTTCCCCTCCATTGTAAAAGTGTTTTCTTGTCTGTTTTATGTGAGATAATTTACCCCATTCTACCTCTTCCTTTCTCCTCCCAGAATAATCCTCTCACCCCTTAATTTTATTCTCGGGATATCACTCCTTGATGTTCAACTCACCCTGTGCCCTCTGTCTATCTACGTATCTATCTACCTACACACATCCATATAAGTTTTTTCCATTCCATCTACCCTAATATTGACAAAGTTCTCATGAGTTACAAATATCTTTCCGTGCAGGAATGTAAACAGTTCAATCTTAATAAGTCCCTTATGATTTCTCTTTCCTGTTTACCTTTTCATGTTTCTCTTGAGTCTTGTATTTGAAAGTCAGATTTTCTCTTCAGCTCTAGTCTTTTCATCAAGAATGCTGGAACGTCCCCTATTTCACTGAATGACTATTTTTCCCCCTGAAGGAGTACACTCAGTTTTGCAGGTAGGTAATTCTTGGTTGAATCCTATCTCCTTTGCTCTCCAGAATATTATATTCCAAGCCCTCTGGTCCCTTACTGTAGGAGAAATTATGAAGGAAAGCTGCCCTGACATTCTAGAAGCAGAGGGTAAAATAGAAATGGAAAGAATCCACACTGATCACCACCTGAAAGAGATCCCCAGAGGAAAACTCCTAGGAATATTGTAGCCAAATTCCAGAGTTCTCAGGTCAAGGAGACAATATTGGAATTATTGAGAAAGAAACAATTCAAGTGTTGTGGAAACACAATCAGGATAACATGAGATTTAGCAGCTTCTACATGAAGGGTTTTAACAGGGTTCTAATAGGAAGAATTTTGGTGTTTAGCCAATGAATATATAAAGAATGATGTGAGTGTTTGAATTGTAGTTTCAATTGACTTTGGAACACAAACACACAAAACAACCAAATGCAGCCCAGTGTCTTGAGTGCCTGTTAAATTCTTTATGAGCCTGCAGTGAACTTATTTAGAAAAATGCAGAAACTCCCTCTGTCCAAATCTCTCCCAAGCCTAGTAGCGTTCTTAATTAGGGAACATAGTGTTGCCACCTGAACCCCAAGTTTGAGTGGATTTCCTCCCGGATATGTCTCTGTCATCCTTGTGCTGGGGGCATTTTGTTGGTTCTGCACCACTCTAGATAGGACAGTGTTTGAAGGATGCCTCGTCAGTTTGTGGTTCTACCATCAGAAACAAGGAGAAGAAGCCCCATAGGACTAGGTCCCCTTCTTTGGTATATGTGAGATGGTGTTTGCCCTCACAAAGATGATTTTTCCTTAATCGGGGCTCAGCAATCTATACACTGTGCCAACTGGCTGCCCAATGATCACTGTGTTCATTTCCGGAATTTTTCACATCCCATCAAGTGTTTGTCATTTTCCTTTTCTGTCATTAGCCAATCTGATAGCTGTGAGGCGTATCTCAGAGTTCTCTTAATATATAATTCTCAAATCCATGGTGATTAGAGCATTTTTTTCAGGTGACTGTTGATGACTGTAATTTCTTCAGAAAATTGCTGTTCATAGCCTTAGACAATTTATAAATTGTGGAATAGCTTGTATTTTTCTAAATTTGGCTCAGTTCCCCATGTATTTGTGAAGTGAGATGTTTATCAACGACATTTGTTGTAACAAGGAAAAAAAAATTTCCTGCTTTCCTTCCAGTTTTGGTCCCATTAATTTTGTTTAGCCCAAACATTTTTTTATTTCATGCAAAGTTATTCATTTTACTTCCTCTGATCCTTCCTATCTCTTGTTGGTCATGAACTTTTCCTTTATCCATAGATTCGATAACGTCCATTTTCCCGTGCTCCTCCAACTTATGTATGATATCACCCTTAACGTGTAAATTATTTACCTTTTTTCACTTTATCTTAGTAGTCAATGTGCGACGTTGATCTATGCCTCATTTCTGCCAAACTCCTTTGCTGTTTTGCCAACAGTTTTGTCAAATGGTGAGTTCTTACCCCAAACAGCTGGGGTTTCTGGGTTTATCAAACCTGGATTGTTGTCATCTATCACTCACTGTGTACTGTGTACTTAATTCCACTGAAGAACTACCTTATTTATGACATTTGGCTGCTACGTTCCTTGTACTTTTCAATTTGAGATCTCTTTCAGATGATGGGTGGATTCTTTCTATGGCTATTTCACTGTCTGGTTCTAGGACCTTAGGGCAATTTTCCTTGATGATTTCTTAAAAAATGCTGTCCAGGCCTTTTTTTCATCATGATTTTAGGGTAGACCAGTAATTTTTTAATTGTCTTTCCTGGATCTGCTTTCCAGGTCAGTTGTTTTACCAATGAGTTGTTTTACATTTTCCTGTGTTTTTTCCATTCTTTTGTTTCTGCTTGACTAATATTTGATATCTCGTAGAGTCATTAGCTTCCACTTGCCCAATTCTAATTTTTCATGAACTGTTTTCTTCTATTAGATTTTGTACCTCCCCCTCATTTGGCCTATTTTATTTTTTAAGGAGTTCTTCTCAGTGAATTTTTGTGTCTCCTTTTCTATTTGGTCAATTCTACTTTTTAAGGAGTTTTCTTTATTGTGACTTTTTTCCAGTTGGCCAGTTTTTTATTTTTGGGACTGATTTTCTTCATTGTACTTTTTTCCATTTGGCCAATTGTATTTTTTAAGGACTTGTTTTCTACAATTAATTTTTGTCCTTCCTTTTCCAAGTTATTGACTCTCTATTGCATACCTCTCATTTATCTTCCCATTTTTTCTCCTGCCTCTGTCATTTGACTTTTAAAACCCTTCTTGATCTCTTTAAGAAGGCTTTTTGGGCTTCAGACAAGTTCATATTCCCTTTTAAGGTTCCAGATGTGGGTTTGTTTGCAGTGTTGCCTCTTCAGAATTTCTGCCTTGATCTTTACTGTTCCCATAATAAGAATCTATTGTAAGTTTCTTTTTGCTCATGGTGTTTACTTATTTCCTGGCCTTTAAAGAGATTGAACTCTCCTGCTAGGGAGCAGAGGGCACTGATCCAAGCTTCTTGTGCTGGGAGTCCAGGACCTGGTCACTGGCTTTGTGTGCTAGGGCCTCAGATGCTGGCAGTTGGAGGCTGTAGGGTTCTGGCAGCTTACCTGGTGTCAGGCTGGAATCAGCAACAGTGGAGCTGTAGGGGTAGGGGTGGGTGGTCTGGCTCTGGAAGGTTACCTGCTTACACAGGCCATTCACTTTCTTTGGCTTCTTGCAGACAGATGTTTCCCTGCTGCAGGATGTTTCTCCAACTGGAGCTTTCCCTCTTGGAGCTGTGCTTTCCAGAGTGTTGCTGAGGCACGGGGAGACTTGCCTCCCAGCAAACACTGTGGCATGTGGTGGTTTTCTGAGTTGATTTCTGCTGGTTCCCCTGCCTGTACTGAGGTGTTGGTCCTGGTGTTGGTGCTTGCCTGCTCCACCACCTGTGGCTCAGGGTCTCCTCCTGGTATGCTGTGGTGGGTCTTTCCACTTCCGTGTTGAGACATCTCCTGTTCTTTACTGCTCCCCCTCCCCCAGGGCAAGAGGGGCCTTTCCTGTAAATCGCTCAATCATCCTAGTCTACAGGACTGCTGCAGCCTGACCTTTAAGCTGGTTCAGCTGTTCCAGTTTTTTTTCTGGGGCAATATTTTCTGGGCTTTCAGAGGTTAATAAGGGAGGGTGAGAGTGAATTACTTCTTACTTCGCCATCTTGGCTTCCCACTACTTTATATTTTAGCCCATACCACTTTGTCATACAGGTTCCAATCTGCTGTGGCAAAACCTCCTCCTCTCAATTTTTTTCCATTAATTCCCTGGATAGTTTTGATTTTGTCGCCACACACTCAGACTCTGCCAAAGAAATTGCAAAGAACTGAGCTCCAAGGTTTCTAAATTTGTAGAAGCCAAAGAGTTGCAGGCTCCTGGCATATGTGTGGATGCACTGTGAGAGCAGGGGGAAATCAGTATTTGTGAGAATGTCTGGAGTGACAGGTTGGTGACATTAGCTTCAGATACATTATATCTAAGAATTACCTAGTGGCCACTTCTTGAATTTTTGTCTTTCTTGTATTTGGTTTTTTTACCTAACCTTTATATTAGTTGTTCTAGAAGAGAGCTGTCCTTAAAGCATTGCTACTGTCCTCTACTTGTTGTCTCAAGTCTGAAAGTCTTGAAAAAAAAAACATCAGACACATGGGCTGGGTTATTTTTGTTCTCTTATTTCTTGCAAAGACATTAGGCATCCTCAAAAAAAAAAAAAACTTCCAGTACCCTGTTTATTCCTTAGAGGAGGTCTCAGAATTATATGAATCAGAAATCAAAGTATATGAGCCCAGAGAAATATCCAAAAACGTCACAAAAACAAGCAGATGGTAGGATGCTGCCCAACAAGGAGAATGGGATTGGATGAATAAATAATAACAGCACAAAAATATCGCAAAGGAAGTAGATTCCTAAAAGAAAAAACAGAAAATATCTACTGATACAGGACTACTTTCTTATTTTTTTTATGTCTTATGATAATCAACTATTGATATTTACACAGTATCATTCTGAAAAGTAGTAGAAGAGAACAATGAGGTTTTGACAAAAGTTTTCTTCTACAGACCATGAATTTACAGTTGCATCATTTTTGGAAAGGAATGAAAGACATAATAACTCTTGGCACATATTCATTGGTGACAAATCATCTTAGCAAATTGATTGGGCCTTTTCTATGTTCCAACAAGTCTCTCAAAGTAATGTCCAGTTCATCCAATAATATTTGATAAATATAATAACTGATATAACTGAGATACACAAACTGGGGAAAGATGATAGTTTGAATTTGGTAAAGAAGAAATCACTGATTCAGAAGGCTGGAGGGACTTATCAAAGCTTAGAATTGGACACCAGGCACTCATATCTTTAAATTCATAGTTTTTTTCGCACTATTATTTTAAATCCTCATTTATATACTAAATGCCTACCATATGTAAGATCCTTCAACACAACTAATCTAATTCTACATCTATTCAGAAATCAGGCAATATGACTCCAGTTAAAATGCTGTTAGACTCAAATTCAACAAAGAGATGATGTTAACAAAAACTGAAGGCACATTTGCTAGATCCATTTAAGATATTTTATTAAGACTATAGGAGACCAGGAGCTACCTCACTGTGATTGGTAATGAATAGTTTGAAAAGTCCTGGCTCTTCAAAGATTAGCTTTAATTTTCATTATCTCCAGGGTATTTCTGTCTGACCTCAGAAGGATCACATAGCACTTGGAAGCAAAGATGCAATGAGATTCCCAGCACTAAGGGTCAAGATGGAGAAGACCTCCACGGCCACCATGGCCTTGCCCTTGTTGCTCTAATATGTGGGCAGGAAGGATCTCCAGACACTGCAGAATACAAGCATGCTGAATGTTAGGAACTTGGCTTCATTGAAAGTATGTGGCATATTCCTGGCCAAGAAAGCCATGGTGAAGCTGCCCAAGGCCAGCAAGGCCATGTAGCTCAGGACACAGTAGAAGGTAACGATGGAGCCCTCATTGCACTGAATGACAGTGAAGCCAGTCTCAGCATGTATGTCTATCTGCAGGAATGGGGAATAGGTCCCAAGCCAGATGCCACAGAGACACATTTGGATTAGAGTACAGATGAAAATGAGAGAATAAAGATGCTGTGGAGCCCAGTCACCTCCTGAGCTTGCTCCCTGGCTTTGTGGCCTTGAAGGCCAGAACCACAGTGATGGTTTAGCTAAAATGGAGGTAATGGCCACTGTAAACACAACAGCAGATGTGGTTTGTCACAGCAGACAAGTGGCTGTGTTAGGACAGCCAACGAAGAGCAAGGAGCAGAGGAAGCAGAGGCTGAGGGAGCCCAGGAGAGTATAGCAGAGACTGCGTTTATTGGCTTTGACTATGGGGGTATCTCTGTGCTTCACAAAGACTGCAAAGACCAGAGCAGTGAGGAGGGAGAAGCAGAGAGCTGCAAAGGCCAGAGTCATTCCAAGAGGTTCTTCATAGGCTAGGAAGGTCATGACCTTCAGTGGCATTGATCTCTCCCTGCTTAGGTACTGATCTTCAGGGCACTGCAGACACTGCTCTGCTTCTGTGAACCAATAAAAAGAAGCTCACTATAGACCATGTAGATCATCCTTTTCTGTCTTCCAGTAGAGCACAGTTTCAGTCATTCCACACTGAGCTCAGGCTCATTTTGTACTCTCCTTCTTGCATTTTTTCAGGACTTGTTTTCTGCAATTAATTTTTGTCCTTCCTTTTCTAAGCTATTGACTCTCTCTTGTATATCTCTCATTTCTTTTCCCAATTTTTCTTCTGCTTTTCTTATTTGACTTTCAACATCCTTACTGAGCTCTTCCAGCAAGGCCTTTTGGGCTACAGACCATTTCATATTCCCTTTTGAGTTTCAGATGTGGGTGTGTTGACAATGTTGTCCTCTTCAGAATTTCTGCCTTGATCTTCACTGTGCCCATGAAAAGAATCTGTGGTATATTTCTTTTTTGCTGGTGGTGTTTGCTTACTTACTGGCATTAAAAAAAAAAGTGAACTCTTCTGATGGGGAGCAGAGGGCACTGACTCAAGCTTCTTGTGCTGGGTGTCCAGGACCTGGTCACTGGCTTTGTGCCCTGGGTCTTCAGATGCTGGCCTTTGGAGGCTGTACGGTTGAAATTGGAAATCATGCACTCATATCTTTAAATTCATAGATTTTTTCCACTATGATTTTAAATCATCATTCATATGATAAATGCTTGCCGTATGTAAGATACTTCAGCATAACAACTGGTTTGATTCTACATTTATTCAGAAGTCAGGCAATATGGCTCCAGTCAAAAAGCTGTTAGATGCAACTAACAACAAAGAGATGATTATAACAGAAAATAGAAGACACATGATCTAAATCCCTTTCAGACATTAGGATTATAGGAGCCCAGGAGCTACCTCCCTATGATTGGTAAGGAAGAGCTTCAAAAGACTAAGCTGCCCAGGGATTGGCTTTGTTTTTCAGTATCTCCAGGGTATTTCTGTCTGACCTCAGAAGGATCACATAGCATTTGGGAGCAAAGATGCAAGTGAGAATCCCAGCACTAGAGGTCAAGATGGAGAAGACCTCCACGGCCACCATGGCCTTGCCCTTGGTGCTCTGATATGTGGGCAGGAAGGCTACCCAGACACTGCAGAATACAAGCATGCTGAACGTCAGGAACTTGGCTTCATTGAAAGTGTCTGGCAGATTCCTGGCCAAGAAAGCCACCATGAAGCTGCCCAAGGCCAGCAAGGCCATGTAGCCCAGGACACAGTAGAAGGTAAGGATGGAGCCCTCATTGCACTGAATGACAGTGAAGCCAGGCTCAGTATGTACGTCCATCTCCAGGAATGGGGGATAGGTCCCAAGCCAGATGCCACAGAGACACATCTGTATTACAGTACAGATCAAAATGAGAGAATAAGATGCTATGGAGCCCAGCCACTTCCTGAGCTGGCTGCCTGGCTTTGTGGCCTTGAAGGCCAGAACCACAGTGATAGTTTTAGCTAAAATGGAGGCAATGGCCAGTGTAAACACAACAGCAAATGTGGTTTGTCTCAGGAGACAAGTGGCTGTGTTAGGACAGCCAATGAAGAGCAAGGAGCAGAGGAAGCAGAGGCTGAGGGAGACCAGAACAGTGTAGCTGAGACTGCGGTTATTGGCTTTGACTATGGGGGTGTCTCTGTGTTTTACAAAGACTGCAAGGACCAGAGCAGTGAGGAGGGAGAAGCAGAGAGCTGCACCGGCCAGGGTCATTCCAAGAGGTTCTTCATAGGCCAGGAAGGTCAGAGCCTTGGGGAGGCATCGATCTCTCTCGCTACTTGGGTACTCATCTTCAGGGCACTGCAGACACTGCTCTGCATCTGGTAACCAACAAAAAGAAGCTCAGTATAGACCACGTAGATCATCGTTTTGTGTCTCCAATAAAGCACAATTTGAGTCATTCCACACTGAGATGAGGCTCATTTTGTATTCCTCCTTCTAAGTCAAAAGGACAAAAATTCTAGAGGCTGAGTCAGATAAACACATATTTCAGTATCTTCATATATCCATATATGGATAGAATAATGTGCTGGAATTATTGATTCCCTATCATAGGTCTGTGAAGTAAAAATTTAAGCAGTGTATAATCCATTCCAATATTAAAACACCTACAATGGGCCCTACGTTGTCACTTTATGGATAATCCTATATTTTCATAATAGAAATGAGATATTGAAACCATTTCTTCTGTCATTTTTTCATAGACAAAGGCCACAGGTTAGTTTAGAAGAAAAATAACTTTTTTAATGTGTTTCTTTTAATGAAAAGTCATAATTCCAAATCATCTGTGTACTTATAGCACATGATTCTGCTTATTGCAAATGAAACATTCTTCAAATAAAGTAATTTCTATGAAACTTTTGATTTTTTAAAATCAGAAAATATATTGTGCACCTATAACAATAATTCCCTAGTTTCTACAGTTTAATAAATGAGGATTTTATACCTGTCACCACATATTTTCTATTCATCGGTGTTATAATTTTGTTGGATATGTATACATTACTCCATCCTGAGGGACAGCTACTGTGACAGGGCCTATCTCTTACATAGTATTCATACACATATATTTCTTTTGTTGTTTGGTGAACTTTTAATAAATTATATAATTATTAACTTTTAGGTTATTATATGTATGAAATTGGACCAAGGAGAGAAACATAGAGAGATACAAATGAAAGCATATGGAAATTGATGTTTCTCTGAGTCATTTAAATAATAGCAATTAATCAAATAGTAAGATAGCTTAGAGATTATTCATTAGTCAACAAATTTAATTATAAAAGTAGAAATATTAGGAGAAAAATACCTTCCAACAGATGTTGGGATAAGAATATATGAGTAAAATTAATCAGTAGAAGGTAGAAAGAAGGGTGACCAGTCAATTCACACAGTCTTTCCCTGTGATAGTCCACTCCCTATCCTCATTTCATTTGTATGTTAGCACCATAAAATTTTATGTAATCATACTCCTATGATCCCACCAGAGAATGAAGGCAGCCCTGGATTTTCATCACGTAAGTCCCTGAATATTTTATTCAACTGTGGCACTGAATGAAGAAAAAACCTATGAAAAGCAAGCACCTTCAAATACAGTATTGAATCCTCTATACTCTACTTAGAGGTTGCTGTTTATCCTTTGTTCTCGAAAGGGACCATGACATGAGGAAGTTCATGTCGTGACATGCAGTTGAATTGGATATAAGTGAGGGAGGGCTTTGCAGAGTCCCCAGCCTCAGTTTCACCTCTGGAGCCATCTGGGTCCAGTGGTTAAATAGAGATCTGGAGGTGGCCCAAGATTTAGTGGGGATCCTTGGCCTTTTCAAGTTAAAATCAAAACATGCTTCATAAATAGCAGAATTGTGGAAGAGGGATATAGGTTTCTGTGAACCAAATGGTTTATATATCAGTTGTAGATACTGAGTAATTTTTGATTCTCTCTGTATTCCTAATGTGAAAACCTGATCTTGTGTCCAATAAGTTCATATACTGCAGGAAGACCTGAATGATATAAATATAGAAATTCTTGATTTTTGAAACATGAAAAAAGGAAATATGAAACTAAATGGGAAGATATCCCAAAAGTTTATTTTTTATATTAAAAGATTTAATGGATTTGATGAATTGAGAGCAATTTGGTCTATTATAGAGTCTAAGACAGAAGGAAGATTGTAGCCATAGCCAGGAGTTACACAGTTACATAGAACTTGTGAAATGTGAAGTGAATGTCTTCATCAGGAGACTACCAGAAGACCAAATAAATATCTTAAAGAATCCAATATCAGATGAAGAGAATGAACTAATTGTAAAGGAACCATCAAGGAGAGGATAACTCTTGCTTCTAATGGTTTAACAGCAGAATTATATGGGAGCAGCTAGGTGGTGTAGTGGATAAAGCGCTGGCCCTGAAGTCAAGAGGACCTAAGTTCAAATCCAGCCTCAGACCAAACACTTGACACTTACTAGCTGCGTGACCTTGGGCAAGTCACTTAACCCCAACTGCCTAAGGAAAAAAAACAAACAAAACAAAACAGTGGAATTATATAAACTCTCAAAAAAATTAGTATGAAACTATAATCATTATTCTCAAGAATTTACACAGGGTATACCTAATAAATTTTATTAGGCAAATAAAGCCCAATACCGAAACTGGAGAAGTGTAAAAACACAGGATCTGTATTTTACTATGATTAATATTAAAATTTTATTCAAAAATTTTAAATGAATTCCTGTCAAGTAGTCACCAGTGATTCCTCCAAGATGTAATTACTTCTGTGCAAGTTAAACTTATATTAAAGATGCAAGAATAGTACATTAGAAAAAATTATGTTAAATGTAATGTATTCAAAAGCAAAAAAACATTCTGTCACATGCTGAAAAATCCTTTAACAAAGTAAAATAAATACTTATTTTGAAAACACTACAGAAAGAAAAATTTAAAGAGAGACTTTTATATCATAATAATGCATCTTTAAACAGCAAAAATGTGTGCAGATCTGTACTAGTATTTTATTCAATAAGTAGAAGAATAAAGTGATGAGAAATCTCCTCCTTATTCATTGGAATACTACCAGAAATATTATTAAGAATATTAAGGTGAGGGAAATTAAAGCATAAAGGTAGGAAAAGAAAAGGTAAAACTATCCCTGTTTTTGAATGACATGATGGTTTACCTAGAGAATCCTAGGGAATCAGTGAAGATATTAGCTGGGAAAATTAATAGAATCATCAAGTAAACTACATAATAAACCCTGTAAAACTCTACATTTTTACATAATGGAAAATTCAAGAGGTTATAAGAGCCTGCTCCAAATAACTGCAAAGTACATAAAATATCAGAATATCTATGGAACTATTAAAAATCCTTATATTCAGTTATGAGAGGTCCTTAGAGAAATAAATAACTAAAATAACAAGAAATAGTCTATAGTCATGGCTTGACCATAACAATATAATAAAAGTGAAAATAAAAGTCTAGGGATTCCAAGAGGAAGAAGTAAGGAGTATTTGCAATACAAGAATGGAGGACCACTAACAAGAAGAAACAGGACATTGTGTTCAGTGGATAATGAAGTTACTGAGAAAACAGTTTCAAGCTTTGGAACATAATGATTTACTGAGCAATGCATGCCAATTACATAGCAAATCAGAAGCAGACTTTCTCAGCTTTGGTGCTAGACCTCAAATACACTTGAGGTGTGTCAATATCAGATCTTTATACAGTATTTTGTGAGCCAAATTTGGTTGAGTAAGACTCCAACCCCTAGGAAAATGGCCTTTCAAAAAAAAAAAAACAAACTCCCTGGAGTACTCTGGTTAATCTTGGTTAACACCAAGGCATGTTTTCATGCAGATTACTTTCAGAGGCTAGACACTTATTCTCAATCTGAATTCATCTATATACTTAGGCAATGTTTAGATTTTATGTTCTGGATGTTAAAATTTCCCAAAAGAATAGGAACTTAAAGATTATGTTTTAGATTAAATTTTCCCACAGAAATGAGAAACTTTACAATTAAGTATTAAGGGTGGGGAAGCATTTAGGATTCCAGTAGTAGTAAAATACTGTTGGATTCTCCTTGGTATCATGAACCAAAGTCTGCTTCTGATAGTCACCACAATGACCAAAAATCATATTGATGAAAGATATTGAATAAGTGCAGTATATTTTAATTTAGAAAATATTATTTTGGTAGGTAAACGTCCCTGCAGGTTAAGACTCCACAAACTACAATTTCTATTACTTTGGGAGAAGGACTGTTCATCCTTAGGAACCCACCTGTCTGGTTGGAAATCTGCCCTTCAGGGCATAGGGTGCAATCAAAGCAGCAGATGGGCTGGCCTTCACAGACTGTCTTCTTGAATCCAGGGCCACAGCTCAGACTGCACGTGGAGGTTGGAGTCTGTGTTTCCGCCATAGAAAGGGAGAAAATGTCATTGTAAGAATGACTGATGAAAGATAGATGCACTGAGGTGATGATGATTTCAGACGTCTACTATGGAAGGCATTTAGAATAAAGTGTTTGGAATTCTACAGGGCAAGGATATCTAATTCTCAATGAAGACTTTCTTCCTGTATTTCCATCTTCCACTGCAGATCATCTTTTCCCGAATGAACCTATACTGATTCTTCAGTAGGAATAAACAAGTTACTTAATTTTTTTAAACTATAATATCTTGGTGGCACATTTTTTCCCCCAAAGTATTAATATATCTCTAAACTGTACTCCATATTTGAATAGGTAATGCTGAAATAATTTATCAACCACATAGGTGGAAATAATTTATTTAATATCTTCCATCAAAGACCTATCTTCTGTATTTTCATAAAGTATCCTGAATATTTCAGGGAATCATAATTTTAGAGAGTATATACCATAAGGAACTAATTTAAGAGTTCTTCTTCATTGAATCTATGTAAGAATGAAAGGATTTGATTGACTGATCTGGATTCTTGGGCTGACATTGAAGCCTTCTCTGGGGACCACTGAGAAGGGTGGGGTGGAATTTATCAAGCCCCCAAAACAAATTAAACTGCATAGATACATATACATGACTGATGTAACCATAAGATTTAAATTAAGAATCTCTAAAAGCCATTGTCCTTCATGGGGACACAAACTGAGGAGAAATTGTTTATATAGCTATTGGATTGTACATATTGGATAGTCTTTGATGCTGTAGGTCCCTCTGGGGAAAAAAGTTTTCTCCACTCTCTACCCTGTTATTCTTGAAACTTGACTACTTGATTTGGGATATTTCAAGTTTCTCTTAGTATGAGCAATTCATATCATTATGTAACTTAGCTGGAAAGAATTTGAAAGTAAGATTTAAAAAAAAAAGGAAATCAGAGCTCTGTCTCACTCAGAGCAAGAAAGAATAGTAAGTGGATGCTAGAGCCCTGCCATAGTCATTTCCAGTGTCTTTGGGGAAATTCATTGTCCTATCGAAGGAACAACAGTGTCCAGGACTCTAAACAGGCAAAGTGATAAAGCTCACCTCATTCCTTGGCCCCATACCTGAAGGAAATCTTCTGGCCATTCTATGTATTCTTCATTAATGCTGAATCCCTGATCATGAGGGGTCACTTCACCCACTTTCACCAGTGTCGCCATCTGACCAGGGAAGTAGTCAAAATTCAGGATATCACATGTCTCAGTCTTGGCTCCATCTCCACATGACTCATCACTGGCACTAGTGCACTTCAGGAAGTGATGGAGCTGAAGGCAAGGACAAGAATTTATTACTCCATGGGGAAAGAAGGACTCATGCCCATGCCCCAGACTTGACCATCAACACAAAATAGGCTCTGAATTTGGAGCTTCCAAAGGTGTCATTCTCTCTTTTCTTGAAATTCTTCTTCTTGTGCTCCTCTTAGAGCTTTGCATTCTTTTCTCCTTTTCCACAGCAAACCATGGACGATGGAAGAATAATAAATCCAGTAAACAATTACATGTTATAGATATTGAACTGACTTCAAACACCATTTCATCTTCAAAAGCCTTTCACCAAATTAGGAATTTCTCCCAAATATCTCTGATGTCATTCATTACAAGTTCTTTTCTAAAACCTGTGGTCACAGAGAACTCAGTACCTTCCATGAATGGAATCTGACCATTTCCTCCTCATTTGATGTTGAGGTCCTCAAAAACAGGGACTTTCTTTACCTTTATTTGATTCCCTGAACTTAGTACATAGTGGGTGCTTAAGAAATGTGTACTCAGGGGGCAGCTAGGTGGCGCAGTGGATAGAGCACCGGCCCTGAAATCAGGAGGACCTGAGTTCAAATCCGGCCTCAGACAAAACACTTGACACTTACTAGCTGTGTGACCCTGGGCAAGTCACTTAACCCCAATTGCCTAAAAGGAAAAAAAAATGTTTACTCATGGCGTGATTTTTAGGGGTAATCTTACATCTTCTACAAAAGTCTCCTTAATTAAAAAAAAAAGTCCAGTGGAAGTCTCTATAGCAGTTGTTAAGGAAAACTTAGGGTAGCAGCAAGGTGATGCAGTGGCTAGAACACCAGTCCTGGAGTCAGGAGGACCTAAGTTCAAATCCAGTCTCAGACCAGGTACTTGACACTTACTGGGCAAGTCACTTATCACAATTGCCTCAAAAAAATAAGGTAAACTTAGGAATAAAGGACAATTTGACGTTAATAGAGATGTAATTCAAGGTAAAGAAACAATAGCAATTAAAAATGATTAAGAGACTAATTTTGAAAGTTCAGTGATACAAAATAAGTAGAAAGGAGAATAATTTCAAATGAAATTATGAAAGAAATTGCATAATGATGAACTGTAAGAAAATGAAACAATATAATCTGAGAAAGCTTTGACAAGCAGAGGTTTCAATAAAAGCTAAAAAATCCTTTTGGATTGTCATGGTTCAATGGAAAATATTTGGAGGAGCCAAGATGGCAGAAATAAGCCAGGAAATTGCCTGAGCTGTCTTCAGTTTCTCTTAGAAACAATGTTAAATCAAGCCTCTAAATATTCTGGAGTGACAGAATCCTCAAAAACGCAGAGTGAAAGAATTTCTAACTTAAGATACCTTAGAAGGAATTCGGGAAAGGTCTGTCTCACTTGGGTAAAAGAGGAGTCCAGGCCAGAACAGATAGTGTCTGGGCAAGCCAGCTAAATGCTCTTAGTCACAGCACAGATCAGTGAGGCCTCCACTCCAGTGCAGTGGGCAGGCTACCAACACCTGTGGCCCTGTAGCAGAAAGCCAGTCATCAGGGCCCTGGCCTCCAGCATAAGAAGTTTAGGATAGTGTCCTGTGTGCCGCAGGAGCAGAACTCAACTTTAAAAGTCAAAAAATAGGTTGAAAAATGAGTAAGAAGCCAAAAAGAGCCCGAGCCATAGAAAACCTCTATGGTGACAGGGAAGATCAAAACATTAACTCATAAGAGTACAACAATGTGAAAAGGCCTACATATGAATCCTGAAAGGGGAATATGAATTGGTCTCAAGACCAAAAAGTCTGCTTGGAAGAGTTCAAAAAGGATCTTAAAAATCAAGTAAGAATGATGGAAGAAAATTTTGGAAAAGAAATGAGAGTTATGCAGAAGAATTATGAAAAAAGAGTCAACAGCTTGGAAAAGGAAGTACAACGATTGACTGACAGAAACAAATACTTAAAAATAGAATTGGCCAAATTGGGGAAAATCCACTGAAGAAAACAAGCCCTTTATAGGTAGAATTGGCCAAATGAAAATGGGAGTACATCCAGGAGCCAAGATGGTAGTGTGAAAAAGTAAGTTACTCTGACCTTCCGCTACTGACCTCTGAAAGCCCAGAAAATAGTGCCTCAGGAAAAACCCTGAAATAGCTGAGAAAGCAAAAGGATGGAGTGCAGCAGTTTTCTATCTCAGGAAGCTTGGGGGATTAACGAGAAAGGTCCATCCAGCTCTGGTGGAGGGGGAGTAGTATAGGACGGTAGGCGTCCCAGCAAGCCAGCAGCAAGCCCCACCTCAGCAAACCAAGGGGAGATCTTGAACCCCACAGTTGTGGAGCAGGCAAGCACCAACATGAGGAACCCCTGAGTGCCTCAGTAGAGGCAGGGTAAAGGATGGACAGAAGCTGGGAAAATCACCACATGTTCCATCATTCTCCACCAGCCAAATCTCCCAGTGCTTCAGTACAACTCCAGGAAGCACAACTCCAGGAGGCACAGTTCCAGGCTGGCAGACATCCTCCAGCAGCTAAACATTTGAGTGTAAGGCCGAAGTGAGCAGACATCTCCCAGGACCCAGACTCCTCACCCCTATCCTGAGAGCTCCAGTGTTGCTGACCCTAGCTCAGCACCAGGTAAGCTACCAGACCCCTACATCTTCCAGCTGCCAGAGCCTGAGGCTGCATCACACAAAGCCAGTGTCCAGGTCCCAGACTCCTAGCACAAGAAGCTTGGGTCTTTCCCACAGTGCTCCAGCAAGAGAGATCAACTCTAAAAGCCAGGACTTAGGCAAACACCATGAGCAAAAAGCACAAATGGACAATGACCACAGATTCTTATTATGGGAACAGGGAAGATCAAGGCACAAATTCATAAGAGGACAACATTGTCATTATATTCACATCTGAACCTGAAAGGAGAATATGAACTGGTTTCAAACCCAAAAAGTCTTCTTGGAATAGCTTAAGAAGGATTTTAAATATCAAATAAGAGAGGTAAAAGAAAAATTAGGAAAAGAAATGAGAAGTATGTGAGAGACACTCAATGGCTTGGAAAAGGCAGGACAAAAATTGACTGTGGAAAGAAAGTCCTTGAAAAGTAGAACTGGCCAAATGGAAAAGGAGGCACAAAAAATCACTGAAAAGAACTCTTTTCAAAGTAAAATGGGTAAAGTGGAAAAGAAGGCACAAAATGTAATAGAAGAAAATAATGTATTAAAAATTAGAATTGGGCAAGTGGAAAGTACTGTCTCTGTGAGAGATCAAGAATCAGTCAAACAGAAAGAAAAGAATGAAAAAGTAGAAGAAAATATAAAATATCTCATTTGCAAAACAACTGACCTGGAAAATAGATTCAGGAGAGACAATTTAAAAATTATTGGTCTACATGAAAATCATGATGAAAACAAAAAGAGCCTGAACAGTATCTTTCAGCAAATCATCAAGGAAAACTGCCCTGAGGTCCTAGAACCAGAAGGTAAAATAGTCATTGAAAGAATCCACCAATCACCTCCTGAAGGAGACCCCAAATTGAAAACTCCAAGGAATATTGTAGCCAAATTCCAAAATTATGAAGTCAAAGAGAAAATATTGCAAGCAGCAAGAAAGAAACAATTTACATATCATGGAAGCATAGTCAGGATTATGCAGGACCTTTCAGCTTTAACATTAAAAGATCAGAGGGCATGGAATACAGTATTCCATAAGGCAAAGGAGCTTGGATTAGAACCAAGGATCAACTACCCAGCAAAACTGAGCATAATCTTTCAGGGAGGAGATGGACATTCAACCAAATAGGGAACTTTCAAACCTTCCTGATGAAAAGACCAGAGCTCAAGAGAAAATTTGATTTTCAAATTGAAGACCCAGGAGAGACATAAAAAGGTGAACAGGAAAGAAAACAACAACAACATTAATTAATTAATAAGGTCAAAATGTTTATGTCTCTACAAGGGAAGATGACACTCGTAACTCTTGAGAATGGTATTGTCATTATGCTATTATGAGGAGTATACATAGACAGAGGGCATGGGTATAATTTGACTTTGATGTGATGATAAAAATCTAATAAGTGGTGAAAAGTGATTGTACAGAGAGAAAGGAAAGGAGGAGGCAGACCAGGGTAAATTGTATCACATGAAAAGACAGAAAAACCTATTGCAGTAGAGATAAAGGAGGGAGGGAGATGAACATTATTTGAACCTTACTCTCACTAAATTTGGCTCAAAGAGGTGATAACATAATCAGTTAGGTATAGGAATCTGACTTACCCTATAGGAAGTGGTAGGGGAAAAGGGAAAGGAAAGAGAAGGAGTAGATAGACGGGAAGGAAGAAGCACTAAGGGTAAAGGGGGAAGAAAAGAGAGGGGCCTGATAGAAGGGAAGGCAGACTGAGGGAGGCAGTGATCAAAAGCAAAACTCTAGTGAGCAGATAAAGGGAGAAAGGAGAGAGAAAAGCATAAATGGGGGAGGGGGAATAGGGAGAGAAAGACACTGATAGTAATCATAAGTGTGAATGTGAATTGGATCAACTCTTCCATCATAGAGAAGTGGATAGCAAAGTGGATGAAAAACAATAATCCTAAAATATGTTCCCCCCACCACCCCCGAAGAAACACATTGGAAGCATAGGGATGCACACAGAGTAAAGGTAAAAGGCTGGAGGAGAATATATTATGTGCCAGCTGAAGCAAAAAAAAAAAAAGATGAAGAAGAAATGATAGCAATCCTGATGTGAGACCAGGAAGAAGCAAAAACTGATCTAATTAAAAGAGATAAGGAAAGAAACTACATCTTGCTAAATTGTGCCATAGAAAATGAAGTAATATCATTACTGAATATGCACCAAGTAGTATAGCATCCAAATTCTTACAGGAGAAGTTCAGGGAGTTACAGAAAGAAATAGGTAACAGAACATATACTAGTAGGGGACCTCAACCTCCCCCTTTCAGACCTAGATTAATCCAACCACAAAATAAACAAAAAAAGTTAAGGAGATGAATAGAATTTTAAAGAAGTTAGAAATATGGTTGACATATAGAGAACATTGAATTAGGATAGAAAGGAATGCACCTTTTTCATGGCAGTACATGGCACCTACACACAAACTGACCATCTATTATGGAATAAAAACCTCACAATCCAATGCAAAAAGGCAGAAATATTAAATGCATCTTTTTCAGATCATGATGTAATAAAAATTACCTGTAACACAGGGCCATGGAAAGGCAGAGTAAAAAATCATTGGAAACTAAATGATCTAATAGTAAAGAATGACTGGGTCAAACAAGAAATCATAGAAACAATCAATAACTTCATAGAAGAGAATGACAATAAGAAGACAACATACTAAAACTTATGGGATGCAGTGAAAGCAGTTCTTCAGGGAAGTTTTATATGTCTCAATGCTCACATGAATAAAATAGAGAAAGAGGGGATCAATGAATTGGGCATGCAATAAAAAAGCAAGAAAAAGAACAAATTAAAAATCACCAATTAAATACCATATTAGAAATTCTGAAAATCAAAGGAGAGATTAATAAAATTGAAATTAAGAAAGCTATTGAACTAATAAATAAAATTAAAGGCTGGTTTTATGAAGAAAACAATAAAATACATAAACCTTTGGTTAATTTGATTTAAAAAAGAAAGAAGAAAACCAAATTGCCAGTATCAAAAAATGAGAAGGATGAATTCACTAGCAATGAAGAGGAAATCTAAACAAAAATTAGGAGCTATTTTGCCCAAATGTATGTCAATAAATGTGACAATCTTACTGAAATAGATGAATATTTACAAATATATAAATTGGCCAGATCAGCATAAGAGGAAATAAAATACTTAAATAACCCAATTTCAGAAAAAGGAATTAAACAGGCCATCAATGAACTGCCTAAGAAAAAATCTACAGGGCCAGATGGATTTACAAGTGAATTCTATCAACTATTCTAAAAATAAGTAATTTCAATGCTATATAAACTATTTGGAAGAATAGATGGAGTTCTACAAAATTCTTTTTGTTATACAGATATGGTGCTGATATGTAAACTGGGAAGAGCCAAAAGGGAGAAAGAAAATTATAGATAAATTTCCCTAATGAATATTGATGCAAAAAATTTAAATAAAATATTAGAAAAGAGATCACAGCAACTTATCTCAAGGATAATACGCTAGGACCAGGTAGAATTTATACCAGGAATGCATAGCTGGTTCAATATTAGGAAGACTATCAGTATAGTTGACCATATCAATAACTAAAAGAACAGAAATCATGTGATTATCTCAATAGATGCAGAAAATGCTTTTGACAAAATACAACACCAATTCCTATAAAATACTAGAGAGCAGAGGAATAAATGGAATCTTCCTTAAAATGATAGGTAGCATCTATCTAAAACCATAGCTTTGACTACACAGACCTTTGTTAACAAAGTTTAATTCAAGTAATCTTCACATATACTACTGTGGGTAACAATCCCTTAGAGGAAATGGAGTGGCCCTTGTAGTAAATAAAAGGATGAGAAAAATAATATTAGGATATCATCTCAAATATGATGAAATGATATCTATTGGAATCCAAGGCAAACGGCTCAACATAACAATGTTGCCAAAGAGGTGAAAGTTAATCAGTTCTATGAAGACCTGCAACATCTACAAATAACACACAGACACACACAGACACACACAGGCACACACACAAAGATGTGACATTCATCATAGGTGATAGGAAGACTAAAGTAGGAAATCAAAAGAGAATTAGTATAACAGGCAAGTTTGGAATTGTGGTACAAAATCAAGAAGGAATACATGTAAGAAAGCAAACTTATGTCATACAAATTCTCTAATCCAGAACTATAAATAAGAAAAGCAAACAAAATATAATACAGAAAAAAATCAGATAAACTAAGCTTTCAGTACCAAATTCTCTATCTAGTCAAACTATTATATGTAATTGTATTTGTGTACACTTTTGTGTTTATGTTTGTGTGTATACATATATATGTAAGTATATAAACCTTGAGAATTCCAGAAATTCCAGAAATGGGGCAAAGCTTCCAAAAACTTGGGCATTTCTAAGACAAAGTGTCCTTAGTAAATTTCTTGAAGGTGGATAATCAAAGAATTAAAAAGTCAGTCATAGGGGGGAAATTATTATGTTCCCTTTAAGGTACCAGAGACATATAAAGAGACAACAACAGAGAATTGATCAGTATATCTGACAGGAAGGAATAAAAAGAACTTTGGACAGGAATGAAGGAAGCATGGCTGGGAATATTTAGTGTGTCCTATAATGAGTGTCTCACATAAAGTTCAAGATAATGAAGAAAATGGGGGAAGAGGGAGAGTAAATGATCTTTAATTCTCCTGTCTAAATAAAAGAAGGTCATTTAAATTAGCTCATTAAAAATTACTTATGAGGCAGAGCCAGGAGGGCAGACTAGAGGCAGCAACCCAGCTGAATTCTCTCAACATTCCCCTCCAAACACACATCATATCAAATTCTGGAGCAGCATAGCCAATAAAAGGTCATGATGAGGCATTTTCTCAGCCCAAAACAACTTACAAGGTTGGAAGGAGAGGTCTGTGACATCTCATTGGGGCCTAAACCGGATGAGACACTTTAGAAATAATAGCAGTGGGCATTGGAGGTAGCTGTAACAGCAGCTGCAACAGCTTAAGGAACTCAGCCCAGAGACTTTCCATGGCAGAGAGGGGCATGAGGCCTTAAGGCTGTAGGGGAGCAGCAGACCTGGTCACAGTTGAAAGCCAGAGGGTAGTGTTTCTACTTGCAATTACAGACGAACAGACTTGCTTCCTCAGTAAAGACCAGATCCCAAAGAATGTAGTCACTACACTTCTCCCTGGAGAACAACACCTCAGAAGCACCAATAATATGTAGACCAGCACAAGTAGCTCTTAATAGAACTGCATAAAAAGGCCTAACACTTAAGACAGTGCCCACCACACCCACCCTAAGCCCACAGCCCAACTTTAAGTTAAGGTTCAAAATCAAGAAATAGTCTGGGAAAATGAGCAAATGACAAAAAAGAATCTGACTATAAAAATGCTCCTCTGGTGGCAAAAAAGATCAAGACCCCAAATCAAAAGAAGAGAATAGAGTTAAAACAGTGACAAGCAAAACCATAAATGAAAATTCAAATTAGACACAATCATAACAAGAATTCCTGAAAAAATTGAAGAAGAGGTGAGTGGTAGGTAAAAACTTGGCTAAAAATGAGTGTGATACAAGAAAAACAACTTAATAAAAGAGACACAAAATATAATAAAGGAAATATCACCTCAAAAAATAGAATGAGGAGCAGAACCAAGAGGAGAGAATAAAGCATAGGATTTTATGACCTCTCCCAAATTCCCCTAAAATACCCAACAAAAATAATGCCTCAAAACAAATTCTGGAGTGGCAGAACCAACAAAAAGAGGGAGTGAAACAATTTTCCAGCCCAAGACAATTTAAAAGATTTGCAGGAAATGTCTGTCTCACTGGATCGGGAGTGGAGGGCAGTGCAGAAAAGCTATCCCTGCACAAGCCAGTAGCTCTTCCCAAAAAGTCAATACTCATGACACTGTCCTATGATTAATCTGCATTATTACCTTTTTTTAAACCATCACTTTGTCTCTACACAATCTTATTTCTTTGTCGATGATCAACAAAATACATCAAGCTTTGATTTCTAGAAAAAAATAAAAGAATCTATTCTAGAACTGTGCCAGAATTCAAAGGGAAGTGTGCTATCTTACGGTTAATATTGGTTGTAGCTTTCATGGTAGTACTTGTAGTAATTGCCTTGATGGTTATAGTAGTAATAGTGGTAGTAGTGGTGGTAATATTATTACTACTACTACTAGTAATAATAGTAGAAGTAACAGTAGAAATAGAAGTAGTAGAAAGTACTATTTGTATTATTATATAATTGTACATTTTATGATGTATTTTACATTACAGATGTTATACAATAACATGACATTATGCCGTTAGTAATTATTTTATAGATGATAATTATGATATGAATAATTACTGGGTTTTTTTTTTTTACAAATAGAGGGTAATTGTCTTGCCTAAGATCACACAGGTATTAAATATGTGAGGCCGAATTTTAATTGAGGTCTTCTTGACTCTAGACCCATCACTATGTCAATTATCAGAGTTGTCTGGTTCTAAAAAGTGAAAAACAAACAAGAAACTTCATTAAAACAATAAAACAGCTAGTTCACAAAAGGCTCAAGTGGCTTGCTTTGATTTATGAGTACAGATCCAAAGCTTAAAATGCCCTCAGAAGCTGTATTTAATTGATCCAATTCTTGGTCTAGGGCTACATCAATATTTGCCCTGTTCTGACTATCTTCCACTGGTCCATTTATTTAGCTCATTTTGCTGAGATATTGGCTACAGGGATCTCATTATCTTATTCATACACAGACCAAACAATTTCCTATCAAGTGTTTTACTTTTTTATTCTATTATGAAACTCATTCTGATTCCAACATAAAATGAGGAAATAATAATTGAGCAGCCATTTTCCTATTGTCATTGATTGTGTTTCCAACCACCCAGAGCTATGTTCTCATCTATTTTTCAATTACTCTTTCTTCAAACAATCTAAAATCTGCAAGAAGTAAAAATAATCATTTTTCCTATTAACCTCATTTTTCAGCACACTCATATAATTTTGATCTCTGGTTTCCTTAGAACTATCCTTACAGGACTATTTCATGTTTGTTTCAATAATCGGTTACATGCCCATTCTTCCTTCTCCTGTATATGTGATGTATACATCTGAATTGGTAGTTGAACTTTTGGCACCTCATTGTTGCTGTATACAAACAAAGCCTCTTTTTCTGCCTTGTTGAAATTATTTCTCTTTTGACTACTGAATTACTGTCTTAGAACTTCCTATTTATCCTGAGATGACTCATGTCATAGAACTTCAGACCACAGATATTTTCTCACTGAGATGTTTCAAATATGCTCTCTCCAAATCTAGACTGCTGTTCATTCTGTATCCAGATGTCCACTCATATTATAAACTCTACTATGCTATGTTTACTACCTATGTGCCCAGTTTCCCAACATTTGTGCTATAGGAACCACTTCCTTGAGGCAGTAAGAATCATGTTTAGGATATAGTTGCCAGTAAGATTCCTTTACATTTAAAAATGAATGCATCATTGAAGCAAGTATACCCAAGTACAAATAGTAGTTATGCTGCTCAGCCATAGCTATTGATAGAAGTTAAAATTGATCAATCAGAAATCCCACAAAACACCTTGGCATTTGCAATGTCATGACCCAGATCACTGTAAAGGTATGAAATTGGAACTGATTTAGTGAAACTCTCTTGCCCCATAGACTCATACCCAGAGAGATGTGTAGAAGGAAGAACACCAACACCTTCACCAAGGCTGCTATAGCAGAGGTGAAATAAATGCCTGTCATGTGAGGTAATTTCATTGTTTTCACCCAAAATTCAATGTAAGGCAAATGAAAAAAAGACAGGAGAAAATGTTGGGGAATATGAGGTAGTACTGTTGACTCAGCTCATTGCTGCATCATCTATGAACAGATAACTAATGAATGAATATTATAAGTACCCTGTGCTAAGCCCAAGAATGGAGGAGAAATGTTACCTTCTAAGAAGGTTCTGGGTTACTTTGAAGTTCTGATGTATCTTTTGCCTCTGTCTGGAGCATTTGATGGAGAGCATAGGCCACTAAATGTACTGCATTGTAAACATGAGAACTCAGTTCCATAATGATTGTGTCAAATTTCATATCATGTAAATCTGTCAAGGAAACACTTTCTGGGCAAATAGACTGCAACATTTCTATATGACTTTTGTCTGAAAATCTGCACTTAAAGGCTGACTCTAAGAAGGCCTTTAGGAAAATGTCCTCCAAGTTCTGACTGGTTTTCAGGCTTCTTATAAAATCTGTGAAACCAGGAATCTTTGACTGGGAATGAGAAAACAGTAGTATACCATGAAAATGGGTAAGAGTTTCAATATTAGAATCAAAAGAAAAATCCCAAGAAGTGGTGGCGACCAACATCTTCCCATAAGGTACATAACTAACAAATACAAAAACAAGTTCTTGAAGGGAGTCTGTATCTCCATAGATGAAAATCACATTTGATGATGATGCAATGATCCTAGAAGCGATATTATAATGCTCATCATATGCAAGTTTTGGGGATACTCTTTCCTTAAAGGCTACACACAGACCATTCCTGACCATCTCCTCTTTCAGAACACTGAAGAAATTTTCACCTCTCTCATTATCCGAAAGAACCAGTCCCACCCAAGTCCAGCCAAAATGGAGCACCAGTTTGATGAATGCAAGGTAAAGAGAGGATTCTCTGCTGCCCATCTGGTAGATGTATGGATACTGAATCTTATCAGTCAGGAAAACATCAAATAGGCCATAGGTGATCTAAATGAAAAAGAAAGAACACTGAAATGGTGATTCAAGTTCCTTCAGACTAGGAATTTATCCTCCAATATATTTATATATGAAGCAACTATAAATGGCTTACACAAAGCAGGTTTAATAAATAAATAATAAATGATAAATGCTTATTATTTCAATGTAAAATTTTAGGTCACAAAATTCCTCATTATGGAATGTAACAAATGTGAATGAAATTCTAAAACTGAAGCTGATCAAGAATCTTTTCTCCAATATCTCTATAAAGCAATTACTAAGTCTCTGCTTGAAAATTTCCAAGGAGGGACAACTCAGGTCCCTCCCAAAAGACCATTCCTCTTTTAGACAAATAAACCAATTAAATCTTTTATCTTAACTTTGTAACTGAGTCAGCCTCTTTGGAACATTGATTCACTGGTCCTACTTCTTTCATGTTGATTTAAGTAGAACATTCTTAGTGTTTCCTGCATGAAGTTGTTATTTAAAAATTCGAGCATAGTTACATGTCCTCTCTAATTCATCTCACCTCTTCTTCAACCCAAACATCAACAATTCTTTTACCAAGCTTTTCTATGGCATGCATCATACTCCTTTCATGATTCCAGGGAGAATGGTATTTCTTTTATGCCAAGAATTGTGCCTCAGGGCTTGTTCTAGGAGGAAAAGTTCTGTACTCCAAACCCAATCTGAGATGAGAAATGGAGACCTCTTTACACGGAAATTGACTGACAATGTTGGCATTGCACATTAGCCATACCCTATTAGTAAGAACTCTGCGAGAGAAGCAATGATTGTCTTCTTCATATACTTTGAGCACTCAAATGCCTAATCTCTAGAGAAAAAATCCATGAACATCAGACCTTCAGTCATCAGGTTTGTCCTGAAGGCAAGAGAAAGTTTCATATGCAGATTGACGTTGTGGTATATTTGTCCTGAATTTTCTAAGAATGAGATAAATTAATTAGTACTGAATTCTGATTTAAATCAGATCTAGGTAATCCAGTCAGCAAGGATATCCTGTGTCAGATTCCCAAACTGATATCTATGTGAGCTGAACTCCCTATGGCCAATTGTTTGGGAGAATATAGTCTCATTCTAATATCTGTCTTCTCATTAATTGAAAGACAAGAACCCAGGACATTTGGACTGTTCTATGCAGTGACAAGTATTAACATCAGGTTATTCTTAGGCTCAGATTTATGGTAAAAATGTATACAATATGGCCCACAATCATGAGACTTTTGCCCTCAGAAGAGTAATTATGAAACGGCTAGATATAAAAATATAAAGGCTGATACTATAAGTAAACTGGGAGAACAAGGAATAGTTTACCTATCAGATCTATGGAGAACAGAAGAATTCATGACCAAACAGGAGATAGAGAACATTATGAAAAGCAAAATGGATAATTCTGATTACATTAAATTGAAAAGTTTTTGCACAAACAAAGCCAATGCAACTAAGATTAGATGGAAGGTAGAAAATTGGGAAAGAATTTTTACAACCAGTCTCTCTGATAAAGGCCTCATTTCTAAAATATATAGAGAATTAAGACAAATTTATAAGAATACAAGCCATTCCCCAATTGATAAATGGTCAAAGGATATGAACAGACGGTTCTCAGATGAAGAAATTAAAGCCATCTATATGAAAAAATGCTCTAAATCGTTACTGATTAGAGAAATGCAAATCAAAACAACTCTGAGGTACCACATCGCATCTATCAGATTGGCCCACATGGCAAAACAGGAAAATGATAAATGTTGGAGAAGATGTGGGAAAATTGGAACACTAATACATTGTTGGTGGAGTTGTGAAATGATCCAACCATTTTGGAGAACAATTTGAAACTATGCCCAAAGGGCTACAAAAGTGTGCATACCCTTTGATCCAGCAATAGCAGTTCTAGGGCTATATCCCAAAGAGATCAAACTAATGGGAAAAGGACCCACATGTATACAAATATTCATAGGATCTCTTTTTGGGGTGGCAAAGAATTGGACATTGAGAGGATGCCCCTCAATGGGGGAATGACTGAGCAAGTTGTGGTATATGAATGTAATGGAATACTATTGTGCTATAAGAAATGATGAGCAGGCTGACTTCAGAAAAACCTGGAAAGACTTATATGGTCTGATGCTGAGTAAAGTGAGCAGAACCAAGAGGACTTTGTACACAACTACAGCCACGTCATGCAATGATTAATGTTGTTAAACTGAACCCTTTTCAGCATTACAAGGATGTAAAACATCTCCAGAGGCCTCGTGATGGAAAATGCTGCCAACATCCAAAGAAAGAACTATGGAAGTCGAATCGCTATCACTTATTTTTACCTTCTGTTGAGTTTTGTTTCATTTTTCTGATGGTTCCTTCTGTTGATTTTAATTTTTACTTTTAACTTCACTAATGTGAAAATATATTTAATAGGAATGTAAATGTAAAGCCTATATCAGATTGTGCTAGTCTTGGGGAGGGGGAGGGGGAGAAGGGGGGAGAAATATTTTCAACTCAAAAGAATATGGAAGTGATTGTTGATAAATCAAAATAAATTAATAAAATAAAAAAAATCTAAAAAGGAGTAACAAAAGAAAAAGAGTAATTATGAAATGGCTGTCTCTTATACCCCCAGTTAGAAACCAGATCCCTTTTTCAGTGAGTTAGGAGCTGTTCTACCTGCCATATGCTAATAAAGTATCCTCTTTCTTATTGATTAGGGCAATGCAAATGAAAAGAATCTTTGAAATTGGCAGAAAGAAGAGAAGGTGGAAAGGAAAAATGTAGGAGGGGGTATGGAAATATTGGGATACTAATATATTGTTGGTGTAATTGTGGAGTGATTCAACCATTTTGGAAAAAGTTTGGAATTTCACTCAAAGAGCTACAAAACTACCTGCACAATTTGACCACCATTATGTCTATTTCCCAGGGTAATCAGGGAAAAGGAAACAAATGTATATTTTCTAAAATATTTATATCAGCTTTCTTAGGGTTGGCAAAGAATTGAAACTGAGTGCATCTCCATTGGTAGGGGAATGGCTGAATAAGTTGTGGTATATATTTGTAATGTAATGCTACTGTGCTGCAAAAAATGACAAATTTCTTCAAACCCATCAATGAATTAGGGGGTTGTCTCCCCCAAGTTTATGAAGACTTCCCCTGATGGAATGGACAGATGAGAATGATTTATTCCAACAGCCATGAAGGCAGCTGAAGTAATCATTGTGGAGTGCTTAGAGCTTGGTTAGACATTGAAGATGCCAAGGTCATCCACTCATCTCAATCCATCACCAGTTGTCTTGACTCTGCCCTGCCACTGGACTGTGATGTCTCTGGAAGCAACAGTGAGGAAGAGAAGTGACAAATTCATGCAGCTCTGTCACTTAAATGCAATTTACATATGAATCAAAGGACATCACCCATGCCATTTTACCATTTTTCCTATCTCAAAGCCCTGTGGTGACAGGCAAATGATGAAGCAGCAGGTGCAGACACACCGGGAGTTGTAGTCACAGTGTTGGTGCGTGATGTTTTGTTCTGAGATGATTGTGCACTTAATGCGGCCTCTGGAGATGAAATGCAGCCAAGTATGGATCTGTTCTCTGTTGCTTATGCTAATTTTGGACAATTAACACCAAGAAAACACAGGTGCTCCATGAGCCAGCACCACAGCATCCATACATGGAACCATCAGTTAGAGCAAATAGAGAAGACTTGAATGCTTTGGATAAGTTCACTTAACTTGGCAGTATACATTTTAGGGACGCACATATTGATGATGAGGTTGACAAACGCATTACCAGAGCTACCTCAATGTTTGGGAGGCTCTGAATGAAAGTGTGGGAGAGAAGAATTATTAGACTGACTACCAAACTGAAGATCTGCAAAGCTGATGTGTTGACCTCATTGTTGTATGCCTGTGAAATCTGGACAGTATACCCACTCCATGCCAGCCAACTGAATCACTTTTATTTGAATTGTCTTAGAAAGATTCTGAAGATCACCTGGCAGGATAAGATACCAGACACTGAAGTCCTTTCTCAAACTAAACTGCCAAGCACTCAAACTCTACTGTAGTGAGTACAACTGTGATGTGCTGGCCACATGGTTTGAATGCCAAGTATCTGCTTGCCAAAAAGATTATTTTATGGAGAACTCACACAGGGCAAACATTCACATGAAGGTGAGAAGAAGTGATATGAGGTCATGCTCAATGTCTCTCTTAAGAACTTTGGAATTGATTGTATGACATGGGAGACAAAATTTTTAACATTCATTTTTAAAATTTTAAGTTCTAAATTCTCTCCCTTCCTTCCTTCCCACCCACCCTCATTAAGAAGGCAAGCAATTCGATATAGGTTGTACATGTGTAGTCATGCAAAACACATCCATAATAGTCATGTTGTGAAAGAATAAATATATTTCCCTCCATCTTTATCCCGCCCTCTATTTATCCTATTCTCTTCCTTGCCCCTCTGTCTTTTATCCCCCTTCCCCTACTTTCTTGTAGGGTAAGATAGATTTCCATACCCGATTGAGTGTGTATACTATTCTCTCCTTAAGTCAAATCCAATGACAGTAAAATTCAATCTTTGCCTCTCACCTTCCCCCTCTTCCCCTCCACTGTTAAAACTTTTTCTTGCCTCTTTTATGTGAGATAATTTACTGCATTCTATCTCTCCCTTTCTCCGTCTTCTAGTCTATTCCTCTGTCACCCCTTAATTTTATTTTTTAGACATCATCTCTTCATATTCCACTCACCCTGTGCCCTTTGTCTATTTCTGTATCTATATCTCTATATCTGTATATACTCCCTCTTTCTACCCTCGCAATGAGAAAGGTCTCATGAGTTAGAAATATCATCTTTCCATGTAGGAATGTAAACAACTCATCTTTAATAAGTCTGTTATGATTTATCTTTACTGCTTAACTTTTCATGATTCTCATGAGGCTTGTATTTGAAAATCAAAATTTTTATTTAGCTCTGGCTTTTCCAGAATGCATTAATTTCCTCTATGTCATTGAATGTCAATTTTTCTCCCTCATTGATTACACTCTGTTTTGCTGAGTGGGGGATTCTTGGCTTTAATCCTAGCTCATTTGACCTCTAGAATATCATATTCCAAACCCTCTGGTCTCTAAATGGAGAAGCTGTTAAATCTTTTTGTGTCCTGATTGTGTTTCCACAGTACTTGAATTGTTTCTTTTTGCTTGCTTGCAATATTTTCTCATTGACCTGTGAAATCTGAAATTTGGCTATAATATTCCTAGGAGTTTTCTTTTGGGAATTTCTTTCAGGAGGTGATTAGTGTATTCTTTCCATTTCTATTTTACCCTCTGGTTCTAGAATATTAAGGCAGTTTTCCTTTATAATTTCTTGAAAAATGATGTCTAGGTTCTTTTTTTTTTTTATCATGGCTTTCAGATAGTCCAACAATTTTTAGTTTATCTCTCCTGAATCTATATTCATGCTGTTGTTTTTCCAATGAGATATTTGACATTGACTTCTATTTTTTCATTCTTTTGGTTTTGTTTTATAATTTCTTGATTTCTCATAAAGTCATTAGCTTCCATTTGCTCCACTCTAATTTCTAAGGAGTTGTTTTCATCAGTGAGCTTTGGCTTCCTTTTCTATTTCTCTGATTCTGCTTTTGGACCTCTTCTGGCTTTTGGTGTAGTCTGTTTTTTAAGATGTTATTTACTTCAGTTTTTTGGGGGGTCTCCTTTATCAGGCTATTGACTCGTTTTTCTTGATTTTCTTGCATCACTCTAATTTCTCTTCCCAATTTTTCCTCTACTTCTCTTAGTTGATTCTCAAAATCCTTTTTGAGCTCTTCCATCATCTGCGACCAATTCATATTTTTTCTTGGAGCCTTTGGATGTAGGATCTTTGACTTTGTTGTCTTCTGATTGTATATTTTGAACTTCCTTGTCACCAAAGTTTCAGGTTGTTTTTTTTTTACTGTTTGGTAATCTTCCCAGAGAAGTACTTGACTTTTTAAGTCTTTGTTAAGCAAGGTGTGCTTCCAATATGGAAGGTGTACTGTCCCAACCTTCAGGGGTTTTATGCAACTCTTTCAGAGATACTTCTGAGGACCTGCAAGTTTTCAGGTCTTCCAAGGTGATGTGCTCAAAGGAGAGGTGTTTACTCTTCTCGTGGCCTGTGCTCTGGTCTGTGAGTGACCACAAGCACTCTTTTCTGCCCTGGAACTGTGAGGAGGGTTCTCTCTTCACTACTGCCACAAGCTCTTCTATGCCAGTGCTCCTCATCACCCCGACTGCCACCCAGGACTGCAACCCTCATCCAAGTATGGACAAGGCAACAGAATCTTCCCTCAGTGCCAGTAAAGAGAGCCCTGTAATCTCTTTCTGATCAGTTGTTCGATACCCTGCCTGTCTGTAGGCTGAGGACTCTGAAAGCAGGTGCTGCTGCTGTAGCTGCCACACCAGGGCTGCAGTGCACTCCTCTCTAACCCAGGTCTGACAAAATTATCCAAATGACCTTCTAAGTTATGTTTGGTGTTTGTGGGTAGTAACATCGGGAAACTGCCACTGCTCCCCATAATTTAGTCCTGAGACCTACTCTGGGCATGGTGGGTCCTGTCATTCTCGAGGTGAACCACACTGAACTGTGCTCCTCTCCTGGCATGGCATAACAGACCTTTCCCCCTACTATCAGGGTTGTCTTAGGATGGAAATTTGTGTCACTATCCCTTTTTGTGTGTTCTGCTGCTCTAGAATTTGTTTAGAAATTTTTAAAAGGTATTTGGAAGGGTTTGGGGTTGAGCTCAAGCGAATCTTTGCTTTTACTTTGCTATTCTGACTCAGCCTCATCATTTTTTTCAATGTTTATTTAATGCTTACATGATTTTGTAAAGTACTTCCCTTTCTATTTTTTTTTTTTTTTGTGAGGCAGTGGGGTTAAGTAACTTGCCCAGGATCACACAGTTAGAAAGTGTCTGAGGCTGGATTTGAACTCAAATCCTCATGACTCCAAGGCCAGAGCTTTATTCACTGTGCCACCTAGCTGTCCCTACTGCACCACCTAGCTGGCCCCCTCACCTCCGCCTCATCATTTCTTATAGAACAATAGTATTCCATTACATTTATAGCCACAACTTGTTCAGGCATTCCCCAAGTTATGGACATCCCCTCAATTTCCAATTCTTTGCCACTACAAAAAAAGCTGGTACAAATATTTTTGTACGTATGAGTCATTTTCCTTTTTTTTTTTTTAATGATTTCTTTGGGATGCTGACCTAGTAGTGGTATTTCTGGATCAAAGGGTATGCACATTTTGGTTGCCCTTTTGGCATAGCTCCAAATTACTCTCCAGAATGGTTGGATCAGTTTATAACTCCACAAACAATGCACTAGTTTTCCAATTTTCCCACATCTTCTCCAACATTTAGCATATTCCTATTATGTTATGTTAGCCAATTTGACATGTGTGATATGATACTTTAGGGATGTTGTAATCAATGATGATTTCAAGCATTTATTCATTTGACTATAGATAGCTTTAATTTCTTCATCTGACAACTGCCTGTTCATATCATTTGACCATTTATCAATTTGCTACTGACTTGTTAAAATGACCTTTCTTACAGACCTCCTAAATTGTTCTGAGCTGGAAAATTGTTTGTTGAAACATTTGTTGGTTCTGCCACTCTAGAATTTGATTTCAAGTGTCATTTTAGAGTTGACTGGAGGGGAAGTTGGGTGAGCGTAGCTGAGCGCTTGTTTATTGTACTATGTTGACACTAACTCCCGTTGTTTTAATTGGTTGTTGGCACATAGTAACTAGCATCTTCTTCATATGATATATGTGTTCATAGACTTTTGTCTGAATGATAAAATCTTTACCTGCCTGGAACATGATGCCGTGTTAGTCTACATCTAGGTGCAAAGTAGTTTCCCGTTGATCTGCTAACTCCCCTATTCAATAATCATCTAGATTTGTTTTCATGACTCTGTCACCTTGTGAAACATATTGACAGGAAAGAAAATTAGAATAACATTAATTTCTTTTCTTATTTTTCTTGTATGATGATGAAGTCAGATACTAAGTTTTTTTTTTCAACTTCTCCCTCAACCTGAGCAACATATTGGCCATGATTCACAAAGCTGGATTGTATGGACTTCTCTTTGCACACATGCCATATCACCATCGTGGCTGTAAGGACATATCAGTCTTCTTCCTGAGATTCTGCCTAGACTTCTCTTTCTCATCACCTAGCCAGTTAGATATCCTAAAACAAAATATATCAGGGGATAATAAATTGGTTGAAGTGAAGCAGGCTCTTAAAAGCATCACACTCACTACTTAAATCTGTGCTGGCGTAATTCTCGTTCCAAGTTGCAGAAGTGATCAAACATGCAGATATTGAATTCCGTATTTTTGAAAGCAATATTCTACCAGGCTCATTTTGACTCCAATTAGAGTTGAGATTCTATTGACATATAAAGGCTAAGTATAAAAAGGGATCTAAATGTCTATTACTTCATTTGCAGCAGCAAAATATTGAAGCAATTCTAAGCTCACAACAATGTACCCTAAATATAAAGAATGTTTGTCACATAGTACTTTAAAGCCAAAACCTACAACAGTCTATATGGATATTTTCTTCAAATATATCCAATATAACGAGTGGATCATCACGGTCACTTGGACAAAGGAACACAATCCAGGACAGAAATGAAATCCATATTGTCACTTTTTAGTCACTTATATATGAAGTCCTTTCAATCCACCATGTTGACTACTGCTATGAATCACTGATGAGGCAATTGTCAATATTTATTCAGATTCTAGTGACCTCCTTTCTTGGCCTCACTGTTTTTTCCTTGAAACTGCTCTTGTAGTCCTCATCCTATGAAATGCCAAGGTCACTTTCACTTCTAGAGTGCATTTAGAATTTTTGTATCTTCCTTCTTTCAATACTTTTAATACAAGTCAAATCTACCTTTTCTACCTTCTCTAGATGATGATGATGATGATATATATATATATATATATATATATATATATATATATATATATGTGTGTGTGTGTGTGTGTGTGTATTTCAAACTGTTATGGTCTCCCTCACCTCATTTGAGTATTTTCCCAAGGTGTGCAATGTTTCGCCTGGTATTCTCCTCAAAGCCAACCATGATTGGGTTTAATATTTCTTTAAAATCAAAGAATAACACAAATAGAATGATATTAAAGTTAGAGACAAAATTATTTTAAAATCAAGATGAGAAATAAACCCTGGTAAGTTTTGATAATTTAAGTTCTTTTAAAATATTGTAAAATAGAGCTAAGATGACAGAGTAAGACAATAGCTTGCCTTTAGTCTCCCAAATTCTTCCAAAAGAAACTAAAGAATAATGCCTCAAAATGAACTCAGGAGTTGCAGAACCAACAATGGGATGGGGTCAAATAATTTTCCAGCCTTGCCAACTTAGAAAGTCTGCAAGAAAGGTCTGTCTCATCCAGGCAAGCCAGCAGAAGCCTGCACAGAAGCAAGAAAGCAGGAAGGCCCAAACCCCAGGACAGGCCTACAGTGACATCCTACAGCCCTAGTATAAGAAGCTTGAGACAGTAGGCAAAAGGAGCACAAGAAATGGAAAAAGATTTACAAAAATTCATCAAAGAAAACAGTTCCTTAAAGAGTAGTGCTGGCAAAATGGAAAAGGAAGTACAGAAGCTCACTTAAGAAAATAATTCCTTAATAATTAGAATTGTTCAGGTGAAAGCTAATGACTTCATGAGACTTCAAGAAACAATAAAACAAATTCAAAACAAAAAAAAAGAAGAAAATGAAAGATAGCTCACTGTAAAAAAAGTGGGCTACAAAACAGAGCCAGGAATGATAATTTAAAAATTATTAGGCAATGTGAAAGCCATGATAAAAAAATAACATGGAAATAATATTCCAAGAAATTATCAAGGAAAACTGCCATGAATTCTAGAAACAGAGCATAAAATAGTAACTGAAAGAATCCAAGAATTATTTCCTAAAAGAGATCCCAAAGTGAAAATCCCTAGGCATATTACAGCACAATTCCAGACTTCCCAGATAAAGCAGAAGGCTGCTGTAACATAGGAAAAGTGCAAGAGACCTAATTGTTGGATAATTAATAATCAATTTTTAATTATGTTAATAATCAAATAATTATAATCAAATAGTTGATAAATCATAATTAATTTGATTATCACTTGGCTTTCTGTTGTAAACCTAAGACAACTCATCGAAGCCTCTCAATGCTTATATGGCCATGAAAGAGTGGATGTTCCCATCAGGTGGAAATAAGCTATAGTTGATTAAGAATTAGTGATAAAGGGGCAGCTAGGTGGCACAGTGGATAGAGCTCTGGCCTGTAAGTCAGGAGGACCTGAGTTCAAATCTGGCCTCAGACACTTGACACTTACTAGTTATGTGACCCTAGGCAAGTCACTTAAACCCGATTGCCTAGCTCCCCCCCCAAAAAAAAATGAGAGAGTGAATATTATACTGAGAGGTGGGCTTGAATATTATACTGAGAGGAACTGGAGACATGAACTTGATCGTGTGTCTCATGTCATCTTGAGCTACACCACTCCTGCCTTGGGCAAGCTATACAAAAGTATCTACCTAGTCAATAAACAATGAAAAATGTGGGGTAAAAATTCCACCTGGGTGAGATGGTATCAGTACGGTGAATTTTTTGAGCAGAGTCAGAAATGCCTTGGAAAGATTTGGCTTTGAATAAGGGAATCGAAAAGAAAAAAACCTGCATCTCTCCCACTCGGCCATATATTAATTGGTTATTAGTATAGGAGAGAAATAACCATTTCTCTGACTGTAAGCAGTCAGAAAGAAAACAATTTGAATATTGTGGAGCTCTAGGCAGGATTACCCAGGATTAAGAAGCTTTGACCTGAAAGGATCAAAGGCTTTGAACAGGATATTCTGAAAGACAAAAGATCTATGAATATAAACAAAAATCATGTAATAGATGAAACTAAATACAATCATTCGGGGGAAAAATGGATTCAGTGAAATAGAGGGCTTTCATACAATGCTGATAAAAAGACCAGAGCTCAATGGAACAATTGATTTTCAAATGAAAGAATTAAAAGAAGCAAAAAAGGCAAACAGGAAACAGAAAACACAAGGATTCAGTAAGGTTAAGCTGTGCACGTTCCCAAGTGTGAACATGTTGCTTGTACTCTTAAGAACTTCATCTCTACTAAGGAAGTCAAAAGAAGTATACATAGAAAGCAGAAGATGATGGGATTATATTCAAATATATATACGTATATTATATATAATATACATATATATATACACATAATATATATACAAAATGCATACATGCATAATACATACTATATATATATATATATATATATATATATATATATACACACACACACACACACACACACACACACATATATATATATCTATGACCAAGAGGATTAAACTGGAAATAGAAGGAAGGGAAATGTAGAATAGGGTAAATTCCCTCATAGTAAGAGGTGCAAAAGACCTATTACAGTGGAGGGAAAATGGATAGCAGGATCAGAAAACACTTGAAATGTATTCTCTTTTCAGTTGGCTCAAAGAGGGAATGCCATAAACACTCAACTTGGTATAGAAATCTAACCTACTCTGTGAGGAAATAGGATGGGAAGTGGATAAGAGAAAAAGAGAGGGGTGAAAGAAGGGAGGGCATTTTAAGAGAGGCAGTAGTCAGAAGCAAAACAGACTTTTGAAGAGGGACATAGCCAAAAAAGAGGGAAAAGTATCAACAGGGGAAAATAGAATGTAGGGAAAGACACAATAATCATAACTGGGAATGTAAATGAGATGAACTCATAAAAGAGAAATGGAAAGCAGAAAGGATTAAAAAACAGAATCCTACAATATATTGATTACAAGAAACTCATCTGAAGCAGAGAGACAGACAAAGAGTAAAGGTAAATAGATGAAGCAGAATCTTTCATGCTTCAGCATGAAGAAAAAAAATAAGCAGGGGGAGAAATCATGATTTTAGACAAAGCAAAAGCAAAAATAAATCCAATTAAAGGACATATGGAAGGAAAATACATCTTGCTAAAAGGTAGCATAGATAAAGAAGTAATATGAATTCTAAACATATATGCACCAAATGATATAGCATCCAAATATTTAAAGAAAATCTTATATGAGTTTCAGGAGTACAAAGACAATAAAACTATACTGGTGGGAGCCCCCAACTTTCTGCTTTCAAAATTAGATAAATCTAACCACAAAATAAACATGAAAGAAGGTGAATAGAATTTTAGCAAAAAATTAAACATGATAGCTGTCTGGAGAAAACTGAATGTCAGTAGACAGGAAAATACGTTTTTTCTCAGTAGAAGCTACACAAAAAGTGACCATGTGAAAAAAAACATAAAACAACTCCTAATCAAATGGAGAAAAGCAGAAATATTGAGAGTGTCCTTTTCAGATCATAATGAAATAAAAATCACATTCAACAAAGGGCCATAAAAAGATAGGTTAAAAATTAATTGGAAGCTAATTTATCTAATACTAAAGAATGAGTGGCTCAAAAAGCAAATCATAGAAACAATAAATAATTTGATTAAAAATAATGACAATAATGAGAAAACAAACCAAAATTTATGGGATGCAGTCAAATCAGTACTTAGAGGAAATGTTTTGTCTCTAAATACTTTCATTAATATAACAGAGAAAGAGCAGATCAATGACCTGGACATGAAGCTAAAACAACAACAACAACAACAACAAAAACCCAAGAAAAACAACAAATTCAAAATGACCAATGAAGTACCAAATTGGAAATCCTGTGAAAGGATATATTAATAAAACTGAAATTAAGAAAACCATTAAATTAATATATAAAACAAAAGACTAGTTTTATTAGAAGAAACAGTAAAATACATTAACCATTGGTTAATCTGATTAAAAAAAGAAAAGCAAATTATCTGTATCAAAAATTAAAAGTGTGAATTCAACAGCAAATAACTGAAAATTAGACCAATTTTCAAAGCTAATTTTCCCAAAACATTTGCCAAAAAAATCTGGCAATCTAGGTAAAATGGATGACTAATTACGAAATATGAATTCCCTGATTAAAAAAGGGGAAACAGAATACTTAAATAGCCAAATATTTAAAAATATATGGAATAAGGATCAATGAACTTCCTAAGAACAAATTGCCAGGGCAAGAGGGATTCATAAGTGAGTTACTATCAATTATCTGAAAAACAATTAATTCCAATATGTTATAAAATGTTTGGAAAAATAGGCAGAGGGGACTATCAAATTCTATTTATTGCACAAATATTGTGCTGATACCTAAACCAAAAAGAGTTCAAAGAGAAAAGGAAAACTAATTTGTGATAGAAAATAGCAGAGTGACAGGTTTTATGTATAAGGAGAATGCAGATGGAAGACAGAGAAAAGTGGGAGATACTCTTACCAGGAAGAGGATGATAACTGCTATAATTTCTTGTCAAGAGAGTGGCTTCAGAAGAAGGTAGAATCACTGAAGAAGAAATACGAGAATCAGGACACCAGAGAGCAAAGTCAATCAGATCTGGACATGAGAGAAGTTGACAAAGAACATAATCATGGAGGAGGATTGGGCAGCTGCCGTGAGAGCCAAGGATGTGACCAGGGGTTTAATGCAGCAGTGTCCCTTTCTCTGAGGTACAGTTCCATCAACAGACAATATCTGCGACATACCTGGTAAAGGAATATGTGAATTCCAAGGGATAGCCAGTACTGAGTAACAACTATGGGTATTGAGATAGTAGAGAAGGAAAAAAGGACTAGAGATGGGCCAATGTGGCCTCAGGGAAAAAGATTATTTATGGTGAATACAAGAGGTCGGGACAGGCATCATTATTTGAGACCCAGGTTGATTCCTATCATGTGGCATAGTAAAATGCAACATTTGTTTTTTCCTCAGGATTTTCTTTTTAAATCATAATGCTTGACTCAATGAAAACCTCTATAGCATTGATACTGACGTTCTGAATGTAAATGGAAGCTTGATGATAGGAGTCAAAGGCAGGTATTACATAATAAGATTAAACAATAAGATGCATAGCACCCTTATATTGACCATTTGGATTTTTTTTTCCATCCCAGATACTGATTTAGGAAAGAAGTGCTGAGAGACCAAAGGCATGAGGAAGAAGAAGTGACTGTTCTCCCCTGCCTCACCCCGTATACTGCCATGTGTCTCTGAGCATATGGTACCTGAAGTTACTCTGATCTTCAGTGAATGAGGATGTAGAAATGTAATTGAACAACTTACAACATGATGAGATTCAAATAATTAGACAAATCCTTAGAGGTCCTGTGGGAATACAGTCTATGAAAGAGAACACCAAAGTCCAGAGCCAAAGTAGCTGATTCTGACATAGCTCAAGAACATGAGGCCAGCAAACTGCCTGAACCAAATAAACAGAAAATTGACCCATGAATCAGAACACCAACTCCTGGAGCCAGGGAGTGACTCCTTGACAAACCTTCTGTTTACAGTATCACTTCCATCTCCTCAGTCTTTCCTTTAGGAGAGTAAAAAAAATCACCATGTTTATTTCCATAGTTCCAAGTGTTGGATTGTAAGAAGGCAGACCGTGTCTGAACAGCCCTCTCCCCACAACATCACATTATATAAAGGCAACTACAATGGACTTTTGCCTAGCATTTGTCATCTTGCTGCATGAGAGCATAAGAAAGGGAACTTAGATGAAGAACTAAAATTCCTGGTGGAAACAATCAGATATCAACCTGTAGACTTGCTAAAAAGTCAACCCACATTTGTTAAAAGGCTTGCTTTTTGCCTGGCACTGTGCCAAGAATTTGGGACAACTACAAAAAAAAAAAAAAAGAAAGAAAGAAAAAGAGTCAATGCCCTTAGGTAGCTGATCTTATAATGGGGAATAGATAACCCCTACAAAAGCACAGAAAAGTGAGGAGAGGAGCAGAGAAAAGGTCCTCCTGGGTGCTGGGCATAATGTGCAAATCCAGAGATTCAGAAGCAGGGCTGAGGTAATGAAGGATGGTTGACCTGGAGACCTTTCTCAAAATGAGAATCTGGCAGGAACTCTCCAAAGGCCAACAGGACTCTAAGGATTGTATGAAGTTCCAGGCTACAAAGGCCACTTTGTGGTGAGAAGCAATCATCTAAAGGAATGAGGAGAAAGAATATTTTTGGGTACAAAACACTTTTGGACTGATGACTCCCTTACTTAGATCAGCTAACTCTTTGAAGTGGGTGTCTTCTTGGTTAACAGATTAAAGCACTGCTGGATTAGCTCCAAGATGTGGCTTGGCTACTGCTATTGTCTCTAATACCAACTGTAGGGGATAAAGGGACCAATGATGAAACTTTTAACTTTTCAATACTTAAAACTTCAAAACTATTCTATGCTCTATCTAGATACTTATTCACAAATGTTAAAGAAAGAAAAACAAAAGAAAGAAGAAATATGTTTAAGTACATGAAGAACTGTGAACTAAGTAGAAGACAGGCTTCCTTCTTCTCCTTTGAGAACACAAGAAGTTCAAGAATTGATTTCATTGTATGCCTGAATTTAACGGAAGGTGAAGGGGAGTGGCCAATGAAACTAGGTCCATCAAGCATGAGGAGACTTTTTCTGCCCTCTACCATTTCAGCCTGTGAAACTTTGGAAGACACTTTGGGCTGGGTGATTCAGAACTTCAAAGAAGTGATTCATACCAAGGACCATTATTTCTCTCAGCCTTTCCTGGCATTTTGGCAAGAACCCTACTGAACTCATAGTAGCTGTCCTCTTTTTCCTCCAACTGAATACTCTGTGGACCTAAACAGGAGACCTCCTACTAAAGAGACACCTCATTCTGGAAGGTCAGTTTGCCTCTGTCACCACTTCCACTGATGGGTCAGTTCCTCCTAGAACCTCTAACACATAACTTTCCAGAATTCTTCTCCATCATTCTCCTCACAAGTACCTATATGTTAAAACCCTGCATTTAAGCCTTCTTTGATGTGTTGTCTCTGGGATAACCGGAGCATAAGGTTTGTGAGGTCAAGAACTGCAGTTACAGTAAATATATCCATATGCCCAGTGTGCACCACAGTGCTGCTATTATTGGTTTATTCATTTTCAAAGAGGACCATGATATCAGGGAGGTGATTCCCTGACATGGAAGTGAATTGGATTTAAGTTATTGCAGCTGTGCATAGTAACCAGTCTCACTTTCTCCTCTATAGCTATCTGGGTGCAGTGGTGAGATGTAGATCAGGAAGACTAGATCTGCCCTGGATGCAGTGAGGGACCTTAGCCTTTTAAAGCTAGGATACATAATAGGTTTCAGTTTTCCTGGGGCAATGCCTGTTCTTAAAGCCTAGTAACAAATGAGGCAGAGAATGGCCTCTTTACCTAGTTAAAAATAAAAATAGATCTAGGAGGGGAAGACCATGAGGGTTTCTGGCCAAAATAGAAATAATTGCTATTTACATTCACTTGATAAAAAATTATTTCTCAGCAATAACTTCAATTGAACATATAATTTATTTCTGTTCTGAAGGGATATATCATATATTTTGCAAATCAGACACAGATGCAGGCAGGTGGCAAATTATCAGCCCAAAATGGAAGATTACTCTAAACACAGAATTAGATGATGCTTGTTAACACTGACTGCTAAAGGAAAGGACTAGAGATTAATCTTTTTAAAGTCAGGTCTTTCACTGGGAATTTTCTGAGGTGAGGAAAAGAGAAATTTTCCTTCCCTCTAAAATTTTCTGAGTTCCATACAAGTATAAACTCCTAGTAGGGGGTATAGTGACCATCAGTTGGGCAGGTTTTTACTTGGTTCAAAACCATCAGAATTAAACCAATACATTGCCATCTCACCTACAGGACAGACTGAGTTCTTTGGTAGAAGGGACTGTTTTGTCTTTTTTCGCGTCGTCTTTGGTTGCAACAGTGCATTAGAACTTCTTGATACTTGTTCATTGACTCACTGACACTGCACCAGAAGAGATTAGAAAGGATTTGCTGTTTAGATACAAAGAACATATTGCATGAAAATGAGTGACAGCACTGGGCTCCCTTACCTGTGGAACTTTATAAAGTTTGAGAATGGTGGCCATGGCCATGGACAATGTGGATGACATCCCTCCAATGACAGCCACTGAATTGGGCTACCTGCCACAGCTATAGTTAGGGACAGTTGGACCCCTCCCTGACAGCCATATCAAGGAGCTCTCCACAGCTAGACTATTTAGATGGAAGTTATTGAGCAACTGGTATCCCAAGGTTATGTTTGGCAGCAAATCAGGGTTCTTGATGATTTCATCCACAGCAAACTGGAAAGCGAGGATATGTTGGTAATATTTGCGCAATGTTCTAAAGTGAGAGAAAAATATAAAGAGCAAGGTAAACTCTAGTGTGCAGAAAGAAGAAGATGTCATAGCAGATGGACTGTTGGACATGGAGTCAGGAACTCCTGTGTTAAGTCTTGCCCTTAACAGTGTGGCCCTGGGCAAATTATATCACATACATGAATGTCAATATCCACATCTGCAAAATTAGAGATTTTAACTAAATATCTTCCAAAATCCTTTCAAGAACACACACACACACACACACACACACACACACACACAACACGCACACACACAAAGAAATAATGATGTGTTTTAGACATTGGAATGTGTGTATTCTTGAGATGGAACTGAACAAACCCCACAATCTGATTTTCTATCTTATGCAAATGTAGAAAGACGAGCTTCTAATTCTGAACTTGCAATTTGGAGATATAGTTAATGGCCCCCTTGGCCATTCAAAATATATTATCTAGGAATAGAGAAATATATTGGGAAAATAGATTCTAGATATGTTGTAAAGATTTTTAAGATTCTATGTTGGGGTGAAAATGGAATACCTGTATTTCAAAGGTAGGATTTTCATGAAAATGTAATGGGTAACATTGAAAGATTCAAAAAGTATTGATCTCATCCTTGCTGAAATAACTACCTGAGGTAAAGCAGGCATATTCTCAAAATTTAGAATTTCAAGGCATATTTATTGGCACTGCAGTTCCTCCTCCTGTCCTATTCAAGTAAGGTGACAATATTGCTCTCTTAGAAGCTGTATGACAGAGAACCAGGGAATCAATAAATCAATACTTACTAAACCACCTACTATGTTCTAGGTACTGTGTTAAATAGTAAGGATGCAAAAAACAACAAAAAATTCCTGTCTTTAAGGAGATCACATCTTAATGGGAAAGAAAGCATGCAAATAGAAAGGCAGAGAGAGATAGAAAGAGATAGACAGAGAAATATAAAGTAAGACAGCGACAGAGAGAGAAAGGGAAAGGAACAGACAAACATACAGAGAGGTAGGGAGCTATATATTTAAGGGACAATGCCAAGCTGAAATTGGCAGCTCTTGGGAACAGCTTGGATATGTGGGGAGAAGGATACAGAAGAATATAGACTCCCTCCAAAGCTGGCAGCCAGAGGGCATAAGAGGATGGTTTTGCCCATGACAGTGATAGGGAAAGTAAGAGGGTGAGATTTTAGGGTCAAAAGAGTTAAGCTGTTCACTGGTCTTTTACCTAAAAGGCATTTGGTGTCTCCCATAAAACAGAAGTGGATAGGCGAATCTATTAAAAACCATAATCTGATAATATGTTGTTAACAAGAAATATTTGAAGCAGGGATACACACAGAGTAAAGGTAAAAGGCTGGAGTAGAATATATTATGCTGCAGTTGATGTAAAAAAAAAGCAGACACAGCAATTCTGATCTCAGACAAAGAAAAAGCAAAACAAGATCTTATTAAAAGAGATAAGGAAGGAAAATACATCTTGCTAAAAGGCAGTACAGATGATGAAGCAACATCATTATTAAACATATATGCAAGTGGTATAGCATCCAAATTCTTAGAAGAGAAGATCAGGGAGTTATAGGAAGAAATAGATAGAAAACCATACTAGTGGGGGCCTTTGAACCTCACCCTCTCCTAACTAGGTAAAGCTAACCACAAAATAAACAAGAAGGAAGTTTAAGGAGGTAAATAGAATATTAGAAAAGTTAGGTATGGTAGACCTGTGGAGAAAATTGAATGGGGATAGAAAGGAATATACCTTTTTCTCAGTGGTATATGGCACCTACACAAAAATTGACCATGAGGGGCAGCTAGGTGACACAGTGGATAGAGCACTGGCCCTGAAGTCAGGAGGACCTGAGTTCAAATCCAGTCTCAAGCCAAACACTTAACACTTACTAGCTATGTGACCCTCGGCAAGTCTCTTAAACCCAATTGCCTTAAAAAATTGACCATGTACACTAGGGCATCAAAACCTCACAGTCCAATGCAGAAAGGCAGAAATTATTAAATGCATCCTTTTCAGATCATGATGCAATAAAAACTACCTCTAATAAAGGGCCATGGAAAGATAGACTAAAAATTAATTGGAAACTAAATAATCAAACCCTAAAAAACAAAAGGGTCAAATAACAAATCATAGAAACAGTAACTTCATACAAGAGAATGACAATAATGAGACACTATATCAAAACACGTGGGATGCAGGAAAGAGGTTCTTAGGAGAAGTTTTATATCTCTAAATGCTTAATGAATAAAATAGAGAAAGAAGAGATCAATGAATTGGGCATGCAAGTAAAACAACTAGAAAAAGAACAAATTAAAAATCCCCAATTAAACACCAAATTAGAAATACTGAAAAACAAAGGAGAAAGTAATTATATTGAAATTAAGAAAACTATTGAATTAATAAATAAGAGGTGATTTTATGAAAACCCCAATAAAATAGATAAACCTTTGGTTAATTTAATTAAAAAAGGAAGAAAATCAAATAACCAGTACCAAAACTGAAAAAGGTGAATTCAACCCCAATGAAGAGGAAATCCAAACAATAATTAGGACCTGTTTTGCTTAACTGTATACCAGTAAGTTTGACAATCTTAGTGAAATGGGTGAATATTTACAAAAATATAAATTTCCCAGAAGAGGCAGAAGAGGAGGTAAAATACTTAAATAATCCCATTTCGGAAAAAAGAGTTTGAGCAAGCCATTAATGAACTCCCTAGGAAAAAATCTCCAAGGCCAGATGAATTTACAGGTGAATTCTGTTAAACATTTACACAGTAATTAATTCCAGTAGTATAAAAACTATTTGGGAAAAGAGGCAAAGAAGGAGGCTTACCAAATTCTTTTTATGATACAGATATGATGCTGATACCTAAACTGAGAAAAACCAAAACAGAGAAAGAAAGTTATAGGCCAATTTCTGTAATGAATATAGATGCAAAAATTTTAAGTAAAATATTAGCAAAAAGAGTACTGCAACTTATTATGAGAATAATACACTATGACTAGATAGGATTTTATACCAGGAATGCAGGGCTGGTTCAATATTAGCAAAATTATCAGCATAATTAATCAAATCAACAACAAAACAATCAGAAAACACATGATTGTTTCAAAAGATGCAGAAAAAGCTTTTTCCAAAGTACAACACCCATTCCTATTAAAACCATGAGAGAGCATAGAAATAAATGGAGTCTTCCTGAAAATGACAAGTAGCATCTACCTAAAACCTTCAGGAAGCATGATATGTAATGGGGATAATCTAGAACCTTCTCCAATAAGATCTGGTATTGGAAATGTTAGCTTTAGCAATAAGAGAAGCAAAAGAAATTGAAGATATTAGAACAGGCAAAGAAGAAAAAAGTCATCACACTTTGCAGATAATATGATGATATTCTTAGAGAATCCTAGAGAATCAAGTAGAAAACTACTTGAAATAATAAACAACTTAAGCAAAATTACAGGATACAAAATACATCCCCATAAGTCATCAACATTTCTATATATTACTAACAAAGCCCAACGTCAAGATATAGGAAGATAAATTCAAGTTAAAGTTATTGCACATATTATAAAATATTTGGGAATCTACCTGGCAAAACAAACCCAGGATGTTTATAAGCATAATTACAAAACACTTTTCACAAAAAAAAAGTCAGATCTAAATAATTGGAAAAAACATCAGTTGCTCATTAGAAATCTGAATTAATATAATAAAAATGACAATTATACCTAAATTAATTTACTTATTCAATACTATACCAATCAAACTACCAAAAATATTTTGTAGAGTACAAAAAATGATAACAAAATTCATCTGGAAGAACAAAAGTTCCAGAATATCAAGGGAACTAATGAAAAGAAATGCTAGGGAAGGCAGCCTAGCCATACTAAATCTTATATTGTATTATAGAGCAGCAATCATCAAAACTACTTGGTACTGGGTAAGAAATAGAATGGTGGATCAGTGGAATAAGATAGATAAACAAAACACAGTAGTCAATGACTATAGTAATCTGCTGTTTGATAAATCCAAAGACTCCCAGCTTCTGGGATAAGACATAAATCTTTGACAAAAACTCCTGGGAAAACTGGAATAGAGTATGGCAGAAACTAGGCATAGCAACATCGTACACTGTATACTAAGATAAAGTAAAAAGAGTTATATGTTTTAGATATGAAGACTGATACTATAAGGAAATTGAGAGAGCAAGGAATAGCTTACCTGTCAGATTTATGGAGCACCAAAGAATTTATGAACAAACAAGAGACAGGGAACATTATGAGACGCAAAATGGATAATTTTGATTACATTAAGTTGAAAAGTTTTTGCAGAAACAAAACCATTGCAACCAATATTAGGAGGGAAGCAGAATATTCAGAAAGAAGTTTTACAACTAGGTTTCTGATAAAGGCCTCATTTCTAAAGTATATAGAGAACTGAGTCAAATTCGTAAGAATACATATCATTCCCCAGTTGAAAAATGGTCAAAGGATATGAACAGGCAGTTTTCAGAGGAAGAAAGTAAAGCTATCTATAGTCATATGAAAAAATGCTCTAAATCACTATTGATTAGAGAAATGGAAATCAAAATGACTATGAGGTACCACATCGTACCTAACAGATTGGCTAACAAGACAAAACAGGAAAATGATAAATGTTGGAGAAAATGTGGGAAAATTGTAACACTAATGCATTGTTAGTGGAGTTGTGCACTGATCCAACCATTTTGGAGAGCAGTTTGGAACTATGCCCAAAGGGCTACAAAAATGTGCATACCCTTTGACTTCTTCTGTAGTACTTCTAGGTCTGTATCCCAAAGAGATCATACAAATGGGAAAAAGACCCACATGTACAAAAATATTTATAGTGGCTTTTTCTGTGGTATCTAAGAATTGGAAATTGAGGAGATGCCCATCAATTGGGGAATGGCTGAACAAACAGTGGTTTATAAATGTAATGGCATACTATTATGGTATAAGAAATGATGAGCAGGATGACTTCAGAAATACCTGGAATGACTTGTATATATTGATGGTGAGTGACATGAGCAGAACCAGGAGAACATTGTACACAGTAACAGCCACATTGTATGATGGCTAACTTTAATAGACTTAGCTGTTCTCAGCTATGCAATGATCTAAGACAGTTCCAGAACACTCATGGTGGAAAATGCTATCCACATCCAGAGAAAGAGCTATGGAGTCTGAATGCTGATTGAAGTGTACTATTTCAATGTGTTTTTTCTTTCTCATGGTTTTGCCCTTTCTGACTGCTGATTGAAGCGTACTATTTCAAGTTGTTTTTTCTTTCTCATGGTTTTTTCCTTTTTTTCTGATTCCTTATTCATAACATGACTAATGTGGAAATGTTTAACATGATTGTACATGTATCACTATATAAGATTGTATGCTGTCTTGGGGAGGGTAGAGGAAAGGGAGGGAGGGAGAAAAATTTGGAACTCAAAATCTTACAAAAACGAATGTTGAAAGCTATCTTTCCATGTAATTGAAAAAAATACTATTAAGTTAAAAAAATGAATCACTCAATAGTTTATCACAAGCCTGAAATAATTCTTCTGATCATGACCACACCTCAGTATTCTTATGTTGGTGATTGTGAAGGCAGAATGAAGAGTGCATTCAGCACTATTAAGTTTTTCGTAATTTGATTTCAATCCTTGAGCCTTCCAAGATTGTGTAGTGTACTGATGGTGTTATGGCTTAGATCTATGTCATCTGCAAATTTGATAAACTGCTGTCTTCTCTTTCACCAAGTTCTTGGAAAAGATAATGCTCGAGTCATTTCACTTAAAATAACTGAAGTTCTTCCCAGTGTATGCAGAAAATTCATCAGTAACAAACATTTTTGGATTTTAAAAAAGGAAAATCCTAACAGTTAACACTTTCAAGATGTACTTTACTCATGCGATTGCTGCAGTAACTTCTCCATTTGCAGAGTAGATGTATGATCAGAATAATGACAAAATGGAGAAATTCTGGCAGAAATGAAGAAATTGACCATGGACATGTAATTAGACAAAGGATTGAGGAGGCAAACTTTGAGGGAAGAATAATTTGACATGCAAAATGGAAAAGAATTGAATGAGAGTTAGGGAAATAGTTGTCATGGCTTAGCAAAACTCCACCTGTTGGGTACATAAGACACACAGAAGGAAGTAGAAATATTGTGCATTTCACACACCTCATTTAGGAGATGTCCTAGAAGAGAGCCCTATGCTGTTATCAGTGACCTCATTATAATGACTTCTTAAGGACAATTCCCAAACCAGGTCCAATCACTATGTCCCCTCCTAAGATTTCACAACCATCAGAGGCTTAAGAAATAGTAGGAAAGGAAAGGAAAGAAAGCAAAGTAAAAGGACTGGGCATAATAATGAAGACTGAAAGGATTGTATTGAATCCAGGGCTCTAAACCTTCAAAAGGAGCAGTCTCATTACTCAGAGGAGGAATTATTTGCACAAATGATCATCTCAAATATAGGCAACATTGGAATGATAGTAAATAGAAAAATTCTTAATGCCAGGATCATTTTTCATTTATTAATGGCATGCACATGGAGTTCTGATTATATATTTGAGAGAAATTGCCCTGCAGGTTATATTTCTTAGACATAAAAAGGATTGAAAACTCAGTGCAATTAATGAACCTTGCGGATGGTCTGACATATAGGGCACTTGTGGTCATTGTAAACTTTATATTATTTGGTGTTTTAGATGTATTTGAATGTTATACATATAATGACAGAACTCCAATTTGGAGTGAAATAGATCAAGTTGTCCTGAAGCTCATCACCATTTATAAGAAAAGGTTTTGTCTTTTCCACTGGGGTCAGGCAGATAAGGCTTGAAGCTTTGTATTGAATGAAACCCTGGACTGACTGGAGTATTCTGTATTTATTCTCTTTTCTAGTGCCTAAGATAGTTAATATTACACCCTTCTGCTAGTTTGTTATATAAAGATGCAGAGACCCTACCCACACCTCACCCAAGCCTACCACTGACAAGTGACCTCAAGAACTTCTTTGTCATGTATGGGTCCAATAAGGAATATTTCCTCGCATATTTGGCACCAATAACTGGTTGTCAATCAAGCCCAATATGAGAGAATATTGTTTTGCCCCCTGAACCTAAATGTGGAATGTATTTCCTCCCTGATGTGTCTCCCTCATGCCTGTACTGGGTGAGTTTTTTCATCTGTGGGCAGCAATCTCTGACTGTTTATAATGCCATGCAGGGTGGGTATGGATAGTTTCCATTTCCCTGCTTGCTGCACTGCACATTAATAAAACCTTTAATTTATCAGCTTCCTGATACCAGGTTTCTAGAAATTTTCAAACCCAAGGCTTTGTTTCAAACAAAGCTGTGAGGATAAATAAAAGACAACTCCACCAACAAACCAGTAAGTCAGACATAGGGATAAGTATTTCATCAATCAGAAAAAAATAACCACTTACCTTGACTCTGCAGGAAGCCAGATGGGAGGATCTCTGAAGAAAAAGCTATTGATGTGATACTCTCTTTTTGGAAACAAGGAGAAGAAGCCCCCTATGACTAAGTCCCCTTCTTTTCTATATGTGGGACTGTAAGCTCTTTCTATGTGACAAGGACTCTTCTCCATATGCAATTCAAAAAGAGAAAACTGCAAAAACAAGACCACAAATAACCTTGAGAACAAGAGCCCTAGTTTTCCGAGGCCAGTGGCCAACATCCCAGATCTCTAGAGAGCCAAGACACTGTAAAGTGACTAGGAGTTGTTGTTCATGCATTTATAGGGTCCTTCTCTGTTGCTAAAATTTTTCTTTTCTGAAGATGCTCAAGCTTGGAACAGTCCCTCTCATTTGGAATGGAAGAACGTGAGACATGGAGCAGGCCTCTGTTTATAACAAAGGCAAAAGCGAGAAAGAGCAGGGCATATTCATGGGGCACTTTTGCCTCCTGGATATTATTCTCTGTGTTCCCTGTGGATGGATTAGGAAAGGACTGTCTTCATGCCTCTTGGGTCCAAGTCAAGCAAATATGTTGACCAGAGTCTGAGAGTGAAAGTCTCTCAGGACCATCCTGCCCAGAAACTCTGCACCTGCTTCCTTCATCTTGAAAACTTTAAAAACTTAAGCATAAAAAAAAATGGTGTTTGTGAATCTCCTTAACTGTCTTCAGTCCCTGGAGCCATCACAGCTTCCATGGGTTCTGAGATGCTCTGATCTCTCTCAAGCTAAGTTTCTTGGGCTTTCCAGAGAACTACTTCCATTCTCCCTAAGCCAAATCTCTTGTTATTGCACCAGTCAGAGGACAGTGTGACATGACAAGGGCAGAAAGTGTGAATGATAGTGACAAGGCCTAGGTCCAAAAGTTCCCAGACTGAGAAGAATTTTACATTTGTCTTGCCTTGATAACACTGACGTCAGTGCTTTGGCCATTGGAAGTAAACATTACATCATTGCTGAATGAACGAAAAATCATAATAATAATAGAATTGTCAATAATGTTTTTAGATTGATAAATCACATTTTTCACAAGTCTGCCTGTTACTTCAGTAGTGGGAACCATGGGCTCAGTAGGGAAGTTACCTCCCAGAGGCAATTGAGAAAGATTATAGAAGTTGAAAGTGTGTCATTCCTGAGATGAATGAAAACCCAGAGAGACAGCGTTTCTGAGTAATTAATAACCAATTTATTAATTAGCCTAGCAATCAATCTATAAATTGAAGATCAATAGTCTTTCTCAGACCAAAGATAAAACCATGGAGATCACTGAATGCTTATATATCTTTGGAAAAGGTGGTGCCCCTGACAGTTGAAAATCAACCCCGATTGGTTAACAGTCAATGAGGGGGAGACTTTTTCAAATGAGGAGGTGAGCTAAAAACTCTCATCCCCTCCTGCTGAGGATGTGGTTTGATCATGAGGCTCAGCCACCTCGAGCAATCTGGACAATGGAATCCATCCCTGCCCAGAACACTCTATGTAGATTCTCCTTCATGAGCTGAGTTGCCCTTAACTCCAATGGGGAGATTCCAAAAGCATAAGCCTTCTGCTTTATGACTGAAATTCTTTTTAATTAAATTCTGTTTCCACTCTAAACAGAAATGAGGTCTTCTTCATGGGTGGGGAAGATTTGGGGCAACCTTATAAACAGTAGACAGGGAAGTGATGTGGGTCATGAATAAAGCAATTAAAAAAAAAAGAAAAAACTGGATCCTAAAGTTAATAGTTGGTTAACAATATAATAACCATCAGTATGGCAGGCCCACAGGAGAGAAGGTGCTGTGCTCTATGAGCAAAGTAGAACTGAAATAGTTCAGAATAAGTGCAAAATGTGCAAATTTGGAGAATCCACCCCAAATGTTCACAAGGACTATTTGTGTCAGACCTGTGGTAGGATTTCGTGAGCTCATATTGGTCTGATCAACCACAATCAGCCACAGTGAAACTGAACCCTAGCATATGGTGGATATTTTAGTCTTCTTTAAGAACTAACGACAACAAGCAACCAAACAATTAATATAATAGAGAAGTAATCACTTTTCTCATACCGCAGCTGTCATGCCTGAATTGGGGTCAAGTCAGACTCTTCACTCTCATCCTCACTAAACCAACATCAGGGTTAGGTAATTTATCTGTAATAAGCATTCATCATGTCCTGATACTGCGCCAAGCATTATGCTGGCACTAAAGACTAGGCTGACACCACTTCAGTAAATGGTCTCCTCATTGCAGACTTTCCCTACGTAGAGTGTCGTGACAACCCTCACATGCCCATATATACACATGCAAAAATACACAACTATACCTATAGATGGATTTATAGAAGGTAATCTTTTTTCTTTTGACTTGTTAATAGTAGCTAGGGCCTTGGAGGTTTAAGTATTATAGTTAGGGATTATAAATTCAGATTATAAATCCAGATTTGATTTATATCAAAATCTGTCCTGAAGGAAATCAGAATGTGGTCTGTGTCTTCTCCTATTAGGATGATTATGGTAAATCAGAACCTAATATAAAAGACATTTACTGTCTGGAATTAAGAAATCTATTAAAAAGAGGTCCAAAAAGCCAATGAGGAGAAGAATTCCCTAAAAAGAAAAATTGACCAAATGGAAAAGGAAGTCCAAAAGCTTACTGAAGAAAATACTTCCTTAAAAATTAGAATAGAGCAATTGGAAGCTAATGACTTTATAAGAAATCAAGACACTGTAAAACAAACCCAAAAGAATGAAAAAAAAGAAGACAATGTGAAATATCTCATTGGAAAAACAACTGACCTGGAAAGTAGATCCAGGAGAGAGAATTTAAAAATTATTGGACTGTCTGAAAGCCATGATCAAAAAAAGAGCCTAGACATCATCTTTCAAGAAACTATCAAGGAAAACTGCCCTGATATTTTAGAACCAGAGGGCAAAATAGAAATTGAAAGAATACACCAATCTCCTCCTGAAAGAGATCCCCAAAGGAAAACTCCTAGGAATATTGTAGCCAAATTCCAGAGCTCCCAGGTCAAGGAGACAATATTACAAGCTTCCAGAAAGAAACAATTCAAGTATTGTGGAAACACAATCAGGATAACACAAGATTTAGCAGCTTCTGTATTAAAGGACCACAGAGCATGGAATGTAATATTCCAGAGGGTAAAGAAGATAGCATTACAACCAAGAATCACCTACCCAGCAAAACTGAGTATAATCCCTCAGGGGAAGAATGATCATTCAGTGAAATAGAGGACTTTCAAACATTCTTGATGAAAAGACCAGAGCTGAATAGAAAATTTGACTTTCAAATACAGGACTCAAGTGAAACATGAAGAAATAAACAGGAAAGAGAAACCATAAGAGAGTTATTGAGGTTGAAATGTTTACATTCCTGTACGTAAAGATGATATTTAGAACTCATGAGACCTTTGTCAGTATTAGGATAGTTGGAGGGGGAAAAATTATAGATAGATAGATAGATAGATAGATAGATAGATAGATAGATAGATAGATAGATAAATAGATAGATAGATAGATAGATAGATAGATAGATAGATAGATAGATAGATAGATAGATAGATAGATGATAGAGGGCACAGGGTGAGTTGAAGATTAAGGGGTCATATCTGGAGAATAAAATTAAGGGATAAAATTAAGCTTCTGTACACAGTCTGAATCCAACAGCAATCTACTGGAACTCCAGCTTGGGGCAAGGCCACAAGTTTGCTTTTCAGACCCAAACCCAATTCAGAGCTTTGGCCAGGAGAACAATGATCAGTTTAAAATATTGCACATATGTATTCCTCCTTTCTGAAACAGAAATTCCTTGCTTTGCCCAAACCTGAGTACTGAATGACCTAACTCATGCGAAATCAGTAACATAGTTTAATTTTTTAAATAAACATCTTCATACCATTTTTTCACCTGATTGCCTCAATTTACAGTCAAAACTGTAGAAGTTACATTACTTGCTTTATATTTTTTTTGTACCAACATGTAAATGTGTTATGCGACATTTTTAAAAAATAAAAATTGTATACCTATATCCACTATGCCATATTGTTACAGCTGCAGCAGGTTAAAATGAACATCAATAGCATAAGCTGAAATTTTTATAGAATTTTTTAAGCTGTTGTTAATGTGTAAAGTAATTCCTGTTTGGACTGCATATCTTCTTGTCTCATGGAAGTAATTTTTTCTTTGTATTGTATTTTTGAAAAATTTTTTTCTCAGTTGACTAAAGTTTTGTACTTCTTATTCTGAGCTGAAAATTCTCTAACAACTTTTTCTGTAGTTCACATTTATTTCTGCATTTCCCCCATGATCACTGTCATTCAATTTTTAAAATCATTAGAACTCCTTAAAAACACTTAGCCTACTGATAACACATGGAAATTCAAATTGTTTGTAAAACTTTATATATGTATATATGTATATATATACATACATATATATGTATATATATGTGTATATATATATATATATTTATATATATGTATTTATATACACACATACACACACACACACACACACACACATATATATGTATATGTATATTTCTAAGTATATGTCTATATTGAGAAATGAAGGTAAATAGCTAGGCCAGCTTCTTAACTGGAGAAGTCTAAAAGATAGGTAAAGGAGGCAGAAAATTGAGAATTGATCTAGCTCTTCAAAAAAGTAGAGGAAACAATTAGATGGAGCTGGGAAATGTCACCACATATCTTTACACACACACACATACACATACATATATAAATGTACATATATATGTACCTATATTCACATATATGTGGATTTATGGATGACAATATTTTTTCTTTTGAGTTAACAGTAGCTGGGGCTTTGGAGGTCTAAATGTCACAATCAGCGATTATAAATTCAGATTTCATTTAAGTCAAAATCTGTTAAAGGGAATCAGAATGTGGTCTCTGTCTTCTCCTATCAGGATAATTATGGTAAATCAGAACCTAATATAAAAGATATTTGCTATTAGGTACTAAGAAATTTATTAGCTCTCTGACCCCAAGCAAGATGCCTTATGTCTGTTTACTGCAGTTTGCTATTCTGTAACAGGATAACAATAACACATCCTCGGGTCTTCTTGGGGATCACACTTGTACAGTGCTTAGCCCAGTGCTTGGCATAGGGAAAATTCTATATTAATGCATTAACTGTTGTTATTATTTCTTTAATTAGATGTAACTGCTTCATATTTGATAACTTCATGTGAGTTTTTAGATGTGATCGGTATACAGTGCCAGTGTTGATGAGATACATGATTTTCTGTGTAATCGGGAAATGTATTCAGCTGCAATGAGTCCGTTTGACTGGCAATGAGCTTAGTTTCTCACCAGCCAGACCAGGATTTCCTTAAGAGCAGGAGCTAGTTTTCTCTGCTTGTCTTTATTTGAGCCCTGCTGTTTAGCACAGCGCCTGGCACGTAATCTTTCCTTAAAAAATCCTTCTCACCTTTGATCATGTCTTGTACTCCCTTCTTGATTGACCGTTGCCCGAGGTCCACCACAGGGTAATAGGCAGAGCCTGTATTTCAACCAAAGTCCAACAAACTGATGGAGTTAATAAATGCTTATGGACTGAGACAGCAGTGTAATTTTTAATTCACTTCAGTAAACATTTGTTAAGCTCCTACTAGGTGCCAGGCCCTGTGCTAAACACTGGGGTTACAAAAAGAGGCAAAAGACATGGAGTTTACAATCTTGCCCTCAAGGAGCTTACCTTCTAATAAGGCAGAAAATGTGCAAACATATATACAATATACATACATATACATATATATATATATATATATATATATATATATATATATATATATATATATATATATATATATATATATATATATATATATATGTAGAAGGCAAGCTATATACAGGATAAATAAGAAATAATTAACAGAGGGAAGGCACTGAAATTAAGAGGGGGTGGGAACAGCTTCCTGTGGAAGGTGGTATTTTAGTTGGAACTTAGAGGAAGCCAGTAGTTGTTATGTCAGTAGTTGGAGCAGAGGAGAGAGAGCATTCCAGGCACGAGGACAGCCAGAGAGAATGCCTGGAGCCAAGAGGTGGAGTATCTTTTAGGTGGAACAGCAGGGAGGCCAGTGTCACTGGATTAGAGTACATCCTGGGAGGAAGGAGTGAAAAGACTGGAAGGGCAGGAGGGGCTGGGTTAGGGAGGGCTTTGAACACCAAACAGCCATGAAAGCTGAAGAAAGCATGAGACTGGTTCTACCATTTAGTATCCCACATGACCCTGGAGCAGTCACTTAACTTCTGTTGCTCGGTACCTTACTTTCTAAAATGATGGTGTTGAATCACGTGACCTCGAAGGTCTCTTCTGCCTCTAAATCTAATGATCCCAGAGCTCTATCAGATTAAGCAGGGGAAGAATGTTGGGGAGAGGGGGGAAATATCTGCTCGGGATAAGGGAAGGTAGGACCCTCCCAGGATCATCTGACCTTCCCCAGCCCCAAAGGCCAGTCTCATTAAATTGGGGCCAATTTATTTCAAATAAATTTCACAAACATTCATTGCATGGTGAATATGTACTAGACACTTTGAAACAAAGACAAAATAAATGAATCAATTCCTGCCCCCCCAGGTGCTTGTATTCTCAGACTTACAAGTGTCAGAGTAAGGCTTTCTGGAATTCTCAGTCTCAGTGGGGCTTAGAGAAGATTTGGAGCTGTTCTCACCAACCTCCCCAGACCCTGACTCTCTCCCTCAACCTTCTCCTAAAGCCTCTCCTCCAAGCTCACTATCACATGGTCTTTGCCACTATTCCTGAATTATGGTCATGGGATGACGGATCTCATAGGATCATAGTGTGAGAGTCAGAAGAGACCCAGGAATCCATCCAGTCTAACACTTTCATTTTACAGGTGAGGAAACTGCCGTCAGAATTGGAACCCAGGTCCTCTGATTCCAAATGTAGCCCCTTTTCCTGACCTACTAAGTAGAGCTGCTTGCAAGCCAGCCAATTTGGAAAGCAAGGTTAGGACTTTTTTTTTTTAATTAATTTTTACTGTTAGCTTTCGCTTTTATATTCACTAGATTTCCCTGATTTCTTCCCTATCTCCTCCAAATGAGCTATGCTTTATTGAAAAAAAAATAGAAAAGGAAGAGAAAAAAGTCAGCAAAACCAACCAATGTTATATGGTATCATATGCAATATTCCCCACCTATGGGTGCCAACCTCTTCAGAGAAAGTGAACAGAGGCATATTTTCACGTCTCTCTCATATTTGTTCCTTAGGATTTTGCAATATTAAGCTTTGCTTGTGCTGGGGTAGACTTTGTCTCAATTGAAAATGAATATTTCAAAATTATGGAGAACAATCACGTACCCTAAGAAGAGACATTCCTGAAGTGCTGCTCAGACCCAGTCACCCCTGCTACTCAGATAAACTCTGGTGGCTCCCAATGGCCTGCAGGATCGGATACAAAATGCTGTTTGGCCTTCAAAGCCTTCATGCCTGTCTCCTTGTCCCTTTGCAGTCTTCCTACACCTTATTCCCATCACCAAGCTCCAGGCTGTTGTTTCATGAACAAGACCCTCCATCTCTCCCCCTGGGCATCTTCTCTGACTGCCTCCATGCCTAGAGCACCCTCTCTCCTCATCTCCACCTCCTGGTTTCCTTCAAGTCCCAGCTCCTCCAGGAAGCCTTTCCCAGCCCCCCTCTCCATTCCAGTGCTCTCCTCTTGTACTTCCTATTTATCCCTTATGGAGCTTGTTTGTACAGAGTTGTCTCCCCATTAGACTGTGAGCTCCTTGAGAACTGCAAATTGCCCAGATTAATGGAAGAGGAAATAATATACTTAAACAAACCACAGCCAGATGGACATATAAGTGAATTCTATCAAACGCTTAAAGAACAATTAATTTCAATACAATATAAACTATTTGGAAAAATAGGTGAAGGATGAGTCCTACCAACTTCTTTTTATGATACAAATATGGTGCTGATACCTAAACCAGGAAGAGCCAAACAGAGAAAGAAAATTATAGACCAATTTCCCTAATGAATATGGATGCGAAAATTTTAAATAAAATATTAGCAAAGAGATTGCAACAATTTATCTCGGGGATAGTACACTATGACCAGGTAGGAATTACACTAGAAATGCAAGGCTAGTTCAGTGTTAGAAAAGCTGTCAGCATAATTGACCATATCAACAACAAAAGTAATCGAAATCATATGATTATTTCAATAGATGCGGAAAAAGCATTTGACAAAATACAACACCCATTCCTATTAAAAACACTAAAAAGCATAGGAATAAATGGAGCCTAATTTAAAATGGTAGATAGCATCTATCAAAAACCATCAGCAAGCATTATATGCAATTGGGGTGAATTGGGGATTTGCAATAAGATTGGGGGTGAAACAAGGATGTCCATTATCACCACTGTTATTCAATATTGTGCCAGAAATGTTGGGTGTAGCAATGAGAGAAGAAAAAAAAATGAAGGAATTAAAATAGGCAAAGAAGAAACAAAGATATCACTCTTTGCAGATGATATGATGGTATACTTAGAGAATCCTAGAGAATCAAGTAAAAAAAAATACTTGAAATAATAAACAAATTTAGCAAAGTTGCAGGATATAATTAAATTACTTATTCAATGCGATGCCAATCAAACTACCAAAATTAATTTATAGAGCTAAAAAAATAACATAATTCATCTGGAAGAACAAATGGTTCAGAATATCAAAGGAACTAATGAAAAGAAATGAAAACTAAGGTGATCTAGCAGTACCTGATTGCAAACTGCATTTTAAAGCAGCAGTCATCAAAACTACTTGGTACTGGCTAAGAAATAGAGTGGTGGATCAGTGGAATGGGTTAGGTATGCAGGACACAATGGTCAGTGATTATAATAATCTACTATTCCAAAGATTACAGCTTCTGGGATAAGAAATCACTATTCAGCAAAAACTACTGGGAAAACTGGAAAAATGTGTGGCAGAAACTGGGCATAGATGAACATCTCACTCCCTATACGAAGATAAAGTCAAAATGGATACACGAGTTAGGTAAAAAAAACTGATATTACAAGCAAACTAGGAGAGGTTTACCTTTCAGATCTATGGAGAAGGGAAGAATTTATGACCAAACAAGAGATAGGGAACATTATGAAATGCAAAATGGACAATTTTGATCACATTAAATTTAAAACTTTTTTCACAAACAAAGCCAATGCAGCCAAGATTGGAAGGGAAGTAGAAAGCTGGGAAACAATTTTTACAAGCAGTGTCTCTAATAAAGGCCTCATTTCTAAAATATATAGAAAACTGAGTCAAATTTATGAGAATGCAACTCATTCCCCAATTGATAAATGGTCGAAGGATATGAACGAGCAGTTCTCAGAGGAAGAAATTAAAGCTATTTATAGTCATATGAAAAAATTTCTAAATCACTAATAATTAGAGAAATACAAATCAAAACGACTCTGAGGTACCACATCAGGCCTATCATATTGGCTAACATCACAAAATAGGACAATGACAAATGTTGGAGATGTGGGAAAAATGGAACACTAATACATTGATGTTGGAGTTGTGAAATGATCCAACCATTGTGGAGAGCAATGTGGAACTATCCCCAAAGGGTTATAAAGTTGTGCATACCCTTTGGCCTAGCAATACCACTTCTAGGTCTGTATCCCAAATAAATCATAAAAATGGGAAAAGAACCCACATGTACAAAAATATTTATAGCAACTCTTTTTGTGGTGGCAAAGAATTGGAAACTGAGGGGAAGCCCATCAGTTGGGGAATGGCTGAACAATTTGTGGTATATGCACATAATGGAATACTGTTGTGCTATAAGAAATGTTGATTAGGCAAACTTCAAAAAAACTTGGAAAGACATATATGAACTGATGCATAATGAAATGAATAGAACCAGGAGAACATTGTACACAGTAAAAGCCACGCTATGGGATGACTGTCTTTGACAGACTTGGTTTTTCACAGCAACACTAGAATTTAAGGTGATTCTAATAAGTTAATGATAGAAATTGTTATCCACACCCAGAGAAAGAAATATGAAGTCTGAATACAGATGGAAGCATGCTATCTGTTCTCCTTTTCCTTTGTTGTTTTCTTTTATTGCTTCATTGTCATGGTTCCTTCCATTAGTTCCATTTGTTCTTTACAGCATGACTAATAAGAAAATATGCTTAACATGAAATGTATATGTAAAATGAGATTGTGTGCCTTCTCAAGGGGAAGGGGAGAATTGGGAGGGGGAGAAAATTTAAAACTCAAAATCTTATGGAAGTGAATATTGAAAACAAAAATAAATAAATTAAAATTAAAAAAAATTATAGTTTCAGGTCACAAAATTACACTCCTATAGAATGTAACTGTGTGAAGGAAATTCTAGAAATTCACCTGGTCAGGAATCATTTCTCCACTGTCTCCATCGAGCAATAACCAAGTCTTTGCATGAAACTTTCCAATGAGGGAAAATTCAGTTTCCTCCAAAAAGATCATTCTGCTTTTAGACAACTTTTAGAACCATTTTTCTTAACTTTGTCAATAAATCAGACTCTTTGAAGCATTGATTCATTGGTCCTATCTCATGTTGATTCAAGTAGAATATTTTTAGTGTCTCCTGCATGAACCTGTTATTTAAATATTTGAACATAGTTACATGTCCTCTCTCATTCTTCTCATTTCTTCAACAACACAAATATTAACAATTCCTTTCCCAGGCCATTCTGGGTCATGCATAATACTCCTTTATTTATCCCAGGGAGAACGGCGTGTCCCTGATACCAAAAATTATACCCTAGAGCTTATTCAAAAAGAAGAGGTCTCTAGCCCCAACCCAATGAGAGACAAGACATGGAGACCTCCTCACACTGAAACCTACTGCCAAGGTGGGCATTGCACACCTTCTTTATTAGAAAGAAGTCCATGAGATAAATAATAATTCACTTCTCAATAACATTTGAGCACCCAGATGCCTGATATCTAACAAAATAATCCACTAATATAAGCCTTTCAGGCATCAGGTTTGTCCTGGAGGTAAGAGAAATTTTCATATGCAGAGTGTCTTTGTTGTATCCTGCATCCCCAATTTTCTGAGAATGAGATAAAAGAACTAGTCCTAAACACTAATTTTAATCAGGTCCCCCGTAACCCAATAACAAAAATATCCTGATCCAGATTCACAAACTCATCTCTTTGTGAGCTAAACATGCTATGACCAGGTGTTTGGAAGTATATACTATCATTCTCAAGTCTTTCATCCCTTTAAGAGGGAAGGCAAGAACCTAGAACAATTGTGCTTTCCCATATCATGACATGGAATGAAGTCTATTTATTCTTAGGCTTGGGTATATGGCAAAAAAAAATGTATAAAATATGGCTCACAGTCATGGGAATTTTGCCCTCAGAAGAGTAATTATGAAGTAGCTCACTCTTATACCCCTTGTTAGACAGCAAATATATTTTTCAAGGAGTTGGGTGCTATTCTACTGTCATATGCTAAAAAAAAAGTACCCCCTCATTTATTGATTAGGTAAATACAATTTAAAAGAACTATAAGATACTACCCCATATAAATCAAATTGACTGAAAAAAGAAAATGAGGAAAGGACAAATGTGAAAGTGGGTGTGGAAAAATTGGAATATTATTATATTTTTGGTGGAATTGTGAACTACTCCAACCATTTTGAAGAGTAATTCAGAATTACACTCAAAGGGCTATAAACATATCTGTACTATTTGACCCCAATACCACTATTAGGTCTAGTTGCCAAGTACTCAGAGGAAAAAGAAACAAATCTTTTCTTAAATATTTATAGCAGCTCTTTTAGGGATTGCAAAGAGTTGAAATTGAGTGGATGTCCATCAACTGAGGAATGGCTAAATAATTTGTGATATACAATTGTAATGGAATACTATTGTGGTATAAGAAGTGAAAAACAGGTTGATTGTAGAAAAGCATGGAAAATTCACATAAAATCATGTATTGTGAAATGAACAAAACCAAGAGAACACTGAACACAATACCAGGGATATGATTCAAATACTATCTCTGAATGACTAAGATGTTCTGAGTACTATAAACATTGAAATCTATTATGAAAGACTTATGATGGAGAGGGGAGGAGCCAAGATGGTGGAGTAAAAGCAGTGACTTGCTTAAGCTCTCCCCCAAACCCCTTAAAAATACCTGTAAAAAATGGCTCTAAACAAATTCTAGAGCAGCAGAACCCGCAAAAGACAGTGAAGCAAATTTCCAGCCCAAGAAAACCTGGATGGTTGATTAGAAAGGTCCATCACTCCAGCCTGGGAGAGAAATGCAGTTCAGCATGGGTGCATGAGTAGGCAAAGACCAGGCCTCAGTGAACCTGGATCAGGCCTCAGAGGACTGAATCCAAGGCAGCTGTGCCACTTTCCAGACTTCTTAACCCATAAATGCCAAAGACAGCTTAGAAGGTCAGTAGGAAAAATTTGTGCTGTGGTGAGAGAGAAGTTCAGTCCAAGCCATAGTCCTGGCTAAATCCCAGGGTGGCAGCTGTTTCCAGAGCTTCTGGCCCACCAACTGAGGGGGAATTGAGTAGCTGATCAGAGGGGCATTGCAGGGATCTCTTTGCTGGAGCTGAGGCAGGATTCTCTTGCTTTGCCTGTGCTTGAATCTGGGGCTTAGTTCTAGGTAGTGATCCTGGGGTGAGGAGGAGCACTGGCATGGTGGAGCTTGCAGTTGTGGTACAGAGAGAATCCTCCTGACAGCTCCAAGGCAGAAAAGAGTGCTTGTGGTCAATCATAGACCAGAGCACAGGCCAGGAAAGGAGTAAAGATCTCACCCTTAATCATATCACCTTGGAAGAACTGAAAACTTAAAGGTCCCTAGAAGTATCTTTGAAAACAGCTGCACAAAACCCCTGAAGCTTGCAAAAGTACATTCTCCACACTGGAATAAGACCCCTACCTTAACAAAGAGTTTAAAACTCAAGTAACTGGCCAGGATCATCAGCAAACAGTGCAAAAAAAAAGTCAGACCATAGAACCCTTCTTTGGTGACAAAGATGATCAAAATATACAAACACAATAAGACAACAAAGTTAAAGCTCCAACATCCAAAGCCTCCAAGAAAAATATGAATCAGTCACAGGCCATGGAAGAGCTCAAAAAGGATTTTGAAAGGCAAATAATAGAAGTAGAGGAAAAACTGGGAAGAGAAATGAGAGTGATGCAAGAAAATCATGAAAAACAAGTCAACAGCTTGTTAAAACAGAGTCCCCCAAAATACTGATGAAAATAATACCTTAAAAAATAGCCTAACCCAAATGGCAAAAGAGGTCCAAAAAGCCAATGAGGAGAAGAATGCGTTAAAAAGCAAAATTTGTCAGATGGAAAAGGAAGTCCAAAAGATCACTGAAGAAAATACTTCCTTAAAAATTAGAATGGAGCAATTGGAAGCTAGTGACTTTATGACAAATCAAGACACTGTAAAACAAAATCAAAAGAATGAAAAAATAGAAAACAATGTGAAATATTAGAAAAAACAAGTAACCTGGAAAATAGATCCAGGAGAAATAATTTAAAAATTATTGGACTATCTGAAAAGCCATGATCAAAAAAAGAGCCTAGACATCATCTTTCAAGAAATTATCAAGGAAAACTGCCCTGATATTTTAGAACCAGAGGGCAAAATAGAAATTGAAAGAATTCACCAATCATCTCCTGAAAGATATCCACAATGGAAAATTCCTAGGAATATTATAGCCAAATTCCAGAGTTCCCAGGTCAAGGAGAAAATATTGCAAGCAGCAAGAAAGAAATAATTCAAGTATTGTGGAAACACAATCAGGATAACACAGGATTTAGCAACTCCTACATTAAGGGACCATAGGGCTTGGAATATAATATTCAAGTGTTGAAAAGAGATAGGATTACAGCCAAGAATCACTTACCCAGAAAAACTGAGTATAATCCTTCAGTGGAAAAAAAAAAGACATTCAGTGAAATAGGGGACTTTCAAGCATTCTTGATGAAAAGACCAGAGCTGAATAGCAAATTTGACTTTCAAATACATGACTCAAGAGAAGCATAAAGAGGCAAACAGGAAAGAGAAATCATAAGGGACTTATTAAGGTTGAACTGTTTACATTCCTACATGGAAAGATGATTTTTGTAAGTCATGAGACCTTTGTCAGTATTAAGGTAGTTGGGGGGGGGGGAAATTATATGTATAGATATATTGATAGATAGAGAGCACAGGGTGAGTTGAAGATGAATGGGTGATACCTTGAGAATAAAATTAAGGGGTGAGAGATGATTATACTGGGAGAAGGAGAAAGGAAGAGGTAGAATGGGGTAAATTATCTCACATAAAACAGACAAGAAAAGGCTTTTACAGTAGAGGGGAAGTGGGGGAAGGTGAGAGGAAATGACTGAATCTTATTCTCATAGGATTTTACTTAAGGAGGGAACAACATACACACTCAATTGGGTATGGAAATCTCTCTTACCCTACAGGAAAGTTGGAGAAGTGGACAAGAAAGCAGGAGGATGATAGAGGGGTGGGTAGGTTGGGGGAGGTGTTAATCAGAAGCAAACACTTCTGAGAAGGGACAGGGTCAAAAGAGAGAATAGAATAAATGGGGGGCAAGATAGGATGAAGAGAAATATGGTTATTTTCCCACAGCATGACTACCATTGGAGTATTTTGCGTGACTACACATGTATAACCTGTATTAAGTTGCTTGCCTTCTCAATGAAGTTGGGTGGGGAGGGAGGAAGGGAGAAAATTTAGAACCCAAAGCTTTAAAAACAAATGTTAAAAAATTGTTTTCCCATGCAACTGTGAAATAAGACAGGCAATGGGCTATAGAAATCTATCCTGCCCTACAGGAAAATACAAGAGGAAGGGGTAAGAGAAGGTGGGGGGGATAAAAGGGGGGGCAGATTAGGGGAAAGAGTATTCAGAATGAATATTGTCTTGTGGTTGGGGAGGGATGAGAGGGGGAGAAAATTTGAAACTCAAAATCTTGTGGAAGTGAATGTTGAAATCAAAAAATAAATTAATGAATCTTAAAAAAAGAGAAAGACTTATGAGGGAAAATGCTATCCATCTTCAGAAAAAGAACTGATATATGGAAGCATTTATTGTATTGTTCCAGATTTAAATCTATCTTGAATGTTGGCCTTCTGGAATGAAGACCAGGGCGGAAGAGTGAGATACTACTTGGAACTCAATATGTAACAAATAAATCATTAAGTTTTTGAAAAAAATAAAATATGTCCTCTCCTGTGTGGGTTCCTGAAATGATCTGATAACCTATACTACAAACAAGGGAACACCATACAATAGAAGACAGGAAAAGCATCAGATGTTTATGAGAAATAATATTAAATGAAGGAAATGTGTGTTCAAGAAAGACAATAGATCAAAACAAATCTTTCAACAAAAATAATGCAAAACCAAGCCACTCTTAATAGATTGTGTCAATGACTTAGAATCCAAAAAACTGACAGCATGTACCACATGCACATTTCTCAGTGGCACGTGAAAATACACTAAATAAAAGCAAATAAGGATAGAAATAACAACTATGGAAAACCTACTAAACCACATAATAGGACATATAACAAAATAAGCAGGATTTAGAAAAGGTACTACAAAACAGGTATAATGCCAATAAAAAGCAAATACAGCATTAAAATTAAAGATTCTTTCAATATGTATGGTTTATTAATTTATTCAGTTATACAAAAAGCACACATTACCTTGTACATCATAAGTTAGACTAAAAACTGGGCAGAAAATTCTAACCTTCCTGTGACATGCAGATTTTTTGTGTCCCTATACCTGAGCTAGACAACGATATAGAATTATCTTAATGCTCCTCACAAAGATACTCTTTAAGATCTAAATCTGCCCTGGTAAGAGACCTTGCTGGGTAGTCATCCCTCTGTGTTCTGAGGGAATTATCTATCCATAAAGAATTTCTATATCTGAAGCATTATCCTGAAGTGGTATTTCCACTGGATTAATTCAATTCATCTTGGTTTGTTTTGGGGGTCTGGGAGTTGCATTTAATTTTTATTTCATTTTTCTAGATTTTATATACATATATATATGTATATATACACACACACACACACACATATACATACATATATACATATATATATATATACATACATGTATACATATATATACATACATATATACATATATATGTGTGTGTGTGTGTGTATATATAAAACTTGTTAACATTTACTTTTTAGTATTTTTCCCAAATTATCTGACTCCCTGCTTTCTGCCTTGAGATCAAAAGAAATTTCATATGGATTATACACATGGGCAGTCATGCAAAACATTTTCGTATTAGCCACATTTCAAAAGAAAATTCAGGCCAAAAACAAAACAAAACAAAACAAATCCCAAGAATAATAAAGTAGGGGGGGAAAGTATGTTTCAATCTGCATTTAGACACTATTACTTCACTTACTGGAGATTGATAGCATTCATCAAAAGTCTTTCAGAATTATCTTCTGTCATAACATTGCTAAGAGTAGCTATGTCATTCACAGTGAATCATTGTGCATTGTGGCTGTTACTGTATAAAATGTTCTCCTGATATTGCTCATTTCACTTTTCCTCAGTTCATGTGTATCTTCCCAGGTTTTTCTGAAAGCATCCACCTGATCATTCCTCTTACAGCAAAATAATATTTCATCACAATCATATAACACAACTTGTTTGATTATTGCTTAATTGAAGGGCATCCCTTAAATTTCCAATTCTATGCCAATCTTAGAAGAGCTACTATACATATTTTTGCACATACAGGTGCTTCTTGATGTCTTTGGGAGATAGACTTGTAGGAGTATTGCTGGGTCAAAGGCTAGGAACAGTTGTATACCCATTGTGATATAGTTCTGAGTTACTCTGTAGAATGGTTAGATCAGACATTTTACCTAGATTTCAAATTTATTAAAATATAATTGATCCAAGCAGCTCCTAATAATTGCTTCAATTTCATCTTCATTTAAGCTGAGTTTGCCTTTTTACATTTGATACTGGTAATTTGGTTTTCCTCTTTTTTATTTTTTAATCGAATGGACCTATGGTTCATCTTGTTCATAGCTTTTTTTTTCATAAAACCAATTCAGTCTAATATCTAAGTTAAATGGTTATATTCAATTGTATTAATCTCTTCTTTGGTGCTTAGTTGGACATTTCTTATTTTTTCTCCTTCTAGTTTGATCAAATTATGTAATTTCCTACTAACTATAATCCATTTTCCAACAGACCTTTATTAAATATAATTTTACTGGTTTATGTTATAAAAAGGATGCACTTAATAATTTGGTTTTCTGCATTTGGACTTATAGTTGTTATGCCCTAATACATAGTTAATTTTTATGATGATGCCATGTACACATGAGAAGAGGTATACTACTTTTCATTCTCAATAAATTTTCCCCAAACAACAATCATATTCAACTTTCCTAAAATTCTACTTATCTCCTTAATTTCTTTCTTTTCTATTTTATGACTAGGTCTATCTAGTTCTGAGAAAGGAAGATTGAGGTCCTTGTTCCCCTTTACCTGCCGATGCTAGCACTCCTCCTGGCCCTTGGACTGTGAACTGGCCCCTGCTGTCTTGTACCTATAAGTGCCAGTTATCCTCTACATCTTGAAATTGAGGCCAGGGACCATACTCTAACATGACTGACCACAAGCATTCCTCTCCATGCTTGAACTTGGAACACAACCCCTGCTAGCCAGCAAAAGCATGTTTTTTTCCCCTTTTAAGCCTAAGACTGGGAAATGTTAAGGGGCAATGCAACCATGTCCTGAACCCAGCGCCTACAAAGGGTACTCTGGAATCTCCTTCCAATCAGTTTTCTGTCAATGATCTCCCAACAATCTGTGGGCTGAAGCTCATAATGCTGCTACAGCCAAGGATGCAGCTGCCTACAAAGCCTGCTACTGGCACCTAAGCAGTCTGTACTGTGCTCCACCCTGACCATTTTAATGAGAATGACCTTTTACACCATCCAAGTTGTCTTGAGCTGGAAAATTGTTTGCTGAAACATTTGCTGAGTCACTTGGACTCATTGCAAATCCACATTGTCCACTGCTGCTATGAATCACTGATGAGGTAATCGTCAATGTTTCTTGAGATTCTACTGACCTCCTGTCATGGCCCACTTTTTTTCCCCCTGAAACTGCTCTTGTATTCCTCAGCCTAGGAATACTAAGGTCTCTTTCACTTCTACAATGCATTTGGAGGTTTTATGTCATTTTTCTTTAAAATGTTTCAATAAAAGTTGAAGCTACCTTTGTTACTTTCTCCAGATTATGCTGTATAAATGTATTTCAAACTGACATGGTTTCCCTAACCTCATGTGAGTATTCTCCCATGGTATGAAATGTTGTGTCTGGTATTCGCCTCAAAGTCAACCATAATTGGGCTTAATGTTTCTTTGAAATCAACTAATAACAAAAATAAAATGACAGTAAAATTAGAGACAAAAGTAGTTTAAATTCAAGATGAGAAATAAATCTTGGTCATGATTGACACTTTAAGGTTTTTTTTTTTATTGTTGCAAAATAGAGCTAAGGTGACAGAGTAAGGCAAGAACTAATGTCTCCCAAATTCTCCTAAGAGAAACTCTGAAATAATATCTCAAAATGAAATTGTGGGTGACAAAAACAACAATAAGATAAGGTCAAATAATTTTCCAGCCAAAGACAACTTAGAAAGTCAGCAAGAAACATCTGTGTTATGAAGGTAAAGGTGAATTATACACAAGCCTAGGTGGTTTACAGGCATGCCAGTAGCAGTTTGTACACCAGCAAGAGAGCAGCAAGGCCCAAATCCCTTATAGCCCTAGCACAAGAAGCTTGGGACAATGACCTTCCACCCCCAAAACAGTATCTGACTTTAACATAAAGGTAAAAGAAAGTAGGATGAAAAATTAATACAAACCATAACTAAAAAAAGAGAAGCTGACTATAGATAGTTTCGATGGTGACAGAGAAGATTGAAACAAAAACGCAAATAATATCAAAACAGCTAGATTTGAAGCTTCAAAGAAAATGAATTGGTTTCAGGCCCAAAAAGAATTCCTTGAAGAACTCAAAAAGGCTTTTAAAAATCAAATAAGAGAGAAAGGGAAAAAAATGTAGAAAAAAGAAATCAGATTGAGGCAAGAGATTCATGAACAAAGAGGAAAGTTGGGGGAAAAGAGCACAAAAAATGGAAAATAATTTACAAAATTCAACATAGAAAACTCCTTTAAAAATTACAATTGTCAAAATGGAAAAGGAGGTATAAAAGCTCACTGAAGAAAATAATTAATTAATAATTAGAATAAGGTCATGAGACATCAAGGAACAATAAAACACGTTCAAAAATATATAAAAATAGAAGAAAATGAAAAATATCTCAATTTAAAAATAATTGACCTGTGAAATAGATCCAGGAGTGATAATTTAAGAGTTACTGGACTACCTGAAAGTCATGAAAAAAAGAGAGCTTAGACATAATATTTCAAGAAATTATCAAAGAAAACTACCCTGAATCCTAGAAACAAAGGATAAAATAGAAATTCAAAGAATCCAATAGTAACTTCCTAAAAGGGATCCCAAAGTGAAAACCCCCGGGAATATTATAGCAAAATTCCAGAGCTGCCAGGTCAAGGAAATGGCAGTTGTAATATAGGAATAGTCCAAGAGACATAATTTCTGGCTAATTAATAATCAATTTTAGTAATTATGTCTAAAAGATAATTAATACAATGATGGTCTCTTGCCTTTCTCTTATAAACCAAAGAAAACTCATGGAATCCTCTCAATTCTTGTATATTCTTGAAAGATTTGGCTTTCTTACCAGTTGAAAATCAACCCTGCTTGATTAAGAATTAATGAGACAATGAACGTGATGGATGTCTGGGGAAACTAAGTGCCAATAGAGAAAAAAATACATGCATTTTTCTCAGTGCCACCTACAAAAAAATTGACCATGTATTAGAGGATAAAAACCTCACAATCAAAAGCAGGAAAGTAGAAATAATAAATGCAACCTTTTCAGATCATAATGCAATAAAAAATACATTCAATAAAGAGCCATATAAAGATAGATTAAAAAATAATTGGAAACTAAATTACTTAATATGGATGAATAAGTGGGTGAAAGAACAAATCATAGAAACAATCAATAATTTGATTAAAAAGAATGATAATTATGATAAAATAACCCAAAAGTTATGGGAGAGCACCAAAAGAGCACTTAGAGGAAAATTTTTCTCTCTAAATAATTTCATCAATATGATATAGAAAGAGCAGATCAATGAATTGGGCATGCAACTAAAAAGAAAATAGAAAAAACAACAAATTGAAAATGACCAATTAAACACCAAATTGGACATCCTGAAAAATAAAGGGAGAATAATAAAATTATTAAATTAATAAATAAAAAGGGAAGTAATTTGTGTAAAAAAACCCAATAAAATACATGAGTATTTGGTTGATTTGATTTTTAAAAAAAGGAAACCAAATTACTGGCATCAAAAATGAAGAGAGTGAAACCAACACAAAATAAGTGAAAATTAAAGCAATTATTAGAAACTAATTTGGCCAAAATATGTGCCAAAAAATATGACAAGCTGGCTGACATAGATAAATACTTACAAAAATGTAAAATTTTCCAATTAAAAAAGAGGAAATAGAATATTTAAATAACTGTACCTTTATAATTGTGCATATATCTATATATCTATATCTATCTATCTATCTATCTATCTATCTATCTATATCAAATAAGACATTAATGAACTCTCTAAGAAAAAAAAATTCCAGGGCAAAATTGATTCATAAGTTAATTCTACTATTTGAAGGACAATTATTTCTAATACTTATAAAAAGAAAATATTTGGGAAAATAGGCAATAAAGGGACACTATCAAATTCCATTTATTGCACAAACATTGAGCTGTTACCTAAACCAGAAAGGATGTGAAAGGAAAAGGAAAACTATTTTGTGACATAGAAAAGCAGAGTGAGAAATTTCACGTATAAGAAGAATGGAAATGGAAGACAGAGAAAAGGGGGACATACAGTGTTACCAGGAACGTGACTATGGAGTAGCAGGATGGTAAGTCCTGTAATCTCTTGGCAAGAGGGTTGCTACATAAGAAGACAAAATTACTAGAGAAGACATACTAGAACCAGGATACCAAACAGCAAAGCCCATTGGAGTTGGAAATGGGAGAGGTTGATAAAGAGCATAATTATGGAGGAGGATTGTGTAACTGCAGTGAGAGCCAAGGATGTGACCTTGAGTTTACTGCAGCAGAAGTCCTTTTCTCTGAGGTACAGCTCCATCAACAAAGACAGCATCAGCTACATACCTTGGAACATGAGTTCCAAGGGACAGCCAACACTGAGTAAAGACTATGATTGTTGAGAGAGTAGAAAGGGAAAAAAGGAGTGGAGATGGGCCATTATGGCCTTAGGCAAAAAGACTATGGTGAGTGCAAGAGGTGGGTACAGGCATAGTTATTTGGAATCCAGAATGAGTCCTATGTTGTGAAACAATAAAATGTGACACCACTTCTTCAAGACCATTTTTTTCCAAATTGGGATGATTGACATAATGAAAACCTCAATGACACTGATATTGATGCTCTGGCTACAAATGAAAGCTTGAAGATAGGAGTTAAAGTGAGGAACAAGGGAGACTACCTGGTTCCACTATGGAAAAAACAAAAAGATTCAAGACTTTACAGAATTTAGAGAAGCAGAAAGTCACTTGATACAAATAAGCAGAAAATTGACCCACGGATCTAAACACCAACTCCTGCAAAGAGCCAGCCCAGATGAGACAGGGAGTGATTCCATACCAAACCTTCTGTTTGCATAATTACTTCTGTCTCCTCAGTCCTTCCTTTGGAAGAATGAATAAATCACCCTGTCCATTCCCAGAGTTCCAAGTGTTGGATTATTAGAAGTCAAGCAGTGTATGAACAGCCCTTTCCCCACAATATCACACTACATAAAGGCAACTGTAACATTTTTTTTTTTGGTGTGTGTAGCATTAAGCCATCTTGTTGTATGAGAGCATAAGAAATGGGACTCACATAAAGAACTACAATTTCTCCTTCAAACAACCAGATTTTAATCTGTACATTTGTTAAAAAAGTCAAGAGATATTTGTTAAATGCTCATTTTGTGCCTGCTAATGTGCCAAGAGCTTGGGACACAAGTACAAGAAACAGAAAAATAGAATCAATGCCTTTAAGTAGCTTATCATATAATGGAGGAAGACAACCCCCTAAAAATGAGGAGAGGAGAATGGAGAAGGTCCTTTTGAGTGTTGGACATAATGTGGAAATCCAGAGATTCGGAAGACCTGGAGACCTTTCTCAAAGTGAGGGTCTGTCAGGAACACTCAAATGGCCAAGAGAACTCTAAGGGTTGTAGGAAATTTCAGGATAAAAAAGGCAACTTTAAGGTGAGAAAATCTTCTAAAGAGATGAGAAAAAGAATATTTTTGGATATGAAACACTTTTGGACTGACAATTCCTTTACTTAGATCAGCTAACTCTTGGAAGTAGGTATCTTCTTGGTTAACAGGTCAAACTAAAATTGGATTAGGTCCATGACGTCGTTTGGTTACCACTATTGTCTGTGCTACAAACTCAAGGTGGCAAAGGGAACAATGATGAAACATTCAACCTTCCAGTACTTAAAAGTTCAAAAATTATTGTATTCTACGTCTAGATACTTATTGACAAATGCTAAAGAAAGGGAAGAAAATCCAAAGAAAGAAGCACAATATGTTTAGGTATGTGAAGGATTGAGAACTAAGTTCAAGACATGCTTCTTGTTCTCATATTAGAGCACAACAATTTCAAGAAGTGATTTCGTTCCGCGTCTGTGTTCTGAGAAGTGGTTTCATTGCATGTCTGAGTTTCATGGAGAGTGAAGGGGAATGGCCAATAGGACCAGGCCCATCAAGCACGAGGAGACTTTCTCTGCCTGCCAACATTTCAAACTAATAAACTTTGGAAGAACTTTAGGCCTTGATGATTCAGAACTTCCTAGGAAGTGTTTCATACCAGGAACCAATATTTCCCTCTCAGCCAGTCCTGGCATGTTGGGAAGAACACTAGTGAACTTATAAGATCTGTCTTCTTTATCCTGCCAGCTTGATACCCTGTGGACCTACCTACACAAGGGACTTCCCACTATAACTAAAGAGCCTTCTCATCCTGGAAGGTCAGTCTTGCTCTGTAATCACTTCCACTGATTAATTGCTCAGTTCCTCCTAGAGCCTCTTACAATCTAACTTTCTGGAATTCTTCTTCACCATTCCCCACACAAGTACTTACATTTTATGCCACATCCCCACATTGAAGCCTTCTTTGATATGTTATCCCCCCATTATAGGACATAAGCCTTTTGAGGTCAGGAATTGCACTTGTAGCAAATATATCTGCATGCTCAGTGGGTACCACTGCACTGTTGTTGTTGTTTGTCCTTCCTTATTGAAGAGGACCATGACATCAGGGAGATGTTGCCATGGCATGCAAGTGAATCGGATTTAAGTGAGGGAGGATGGTGTAGTTACCAGCTTCATTTTCTTTTCCAGAGCCATCTGGGTCCAGTGGAGAGATATAGATCAAGACCACTAGAGATGCAGTGGGGAACCTTGGCCTTTTTTAAGATAAGGTCTCAGTTTGATAAGGAAATACCCATTCAGTGATTAAGGCTAAGTAAGAAATGAGGCAGAAAACGGTCTCTTTACCTAGAAAAAATAAATAGATCTAGGAGGGGAAGACTCTCAGAGTTTCTGGCCAAAACAGTAAAAAATGCTATTTATATTCACTTGATAAAAATTATTTCTTAGAAATAACTTAAATTCAAAATATAAAGTATTGCTGATCTGAAGAAATACATCATATATTTGGCAAATCAGGCCCAGATTCAGGAAAGAAGCCAGTCCTCAGCCCAAATTGGAAGACCACTCTAAACACAGATTTGGATGATTCATGTTTGCCTAGACTGCTAAAGGAAGGGACTAGAGGTTCATCCTTTTAGGGAAAATACACGAATCAATTTGTAAATGAAGAGGAACAGAGCCCTTTCCCTGGAAATTTTCTGAGATGAAGAAATGAGAAATCTTTCTTCCATCTGAAGTCTTCAGAGTTCTATTCAAACATAAAAGATGAACTAGTAGCGATCCTTAGTCGGGGAGATTTTTACTTCGTTCAAAACCAACAAAGTTGAACCATTATAGAACAGCTCATCTAGAGGACAGTGTGTTCCCTGATTGAACCGACTGTTCCCCCCACTCCTTTTTCATATTTCCTGTTGTCAGAATAGTGCCTAGACCTTTTTGATAACTGTTTATTGACTTACTCATGCTGCATGAGAACAGACTACTTTTCATTTCAATTTCAAGTCATTTGACATGACGCCTTTTTTGCTCTCCGTGAGCTGTTAGTGCCTTCCCAGAAACAATATTTTATCACCTTTCTCTCTAACTTAATGTAGTGCTTACTATGTGGACGTATTTTTTCTGCTGACTAGAATGTAACCTCTTTGAAAACAGGTATTTTTTTTTAATTTTTGTCTCTAAACCTACTTGTGAATGCCTGAACTCTAGCAGAGGCCTCATAAATGCTTGTAGGCTGATTGAAATCACTTGTTAATCATTTCAGTTTCTGCTCATTGTGAGTGCCATTCTTGAGCATTTATGTAACTTCTCTTCCTCATTCTCCTTGTCATCTCTGCATCCTTTGACACTGTTGATCACTCCTTGGTACTCTCTTCTCTCTAGGTTTTAGAGAACAATTTTCTCCTGTTCTGCTCCTCCTTTTCTTATTGCTCCTTCTCAGTCTCCTTTGCTGGATCCTCTTCAGATCACACTGACTGTAAGTGTCCCTCAGGGATCCATCTCGAATCCACTCTTCACTTGGTTATCTTATCAGCTCCTTTATGCTGATGGTTCTCAGATTTTCCTATCCTGGCCCAAACTCACATCACATATCACCAACTGCTTATCAGATATCTTGAATTACATGTCTAGTGGACATCTTAAATTCAGTATATCCAATATAGAAACATTGTCTTTTTGCCCCTAAACTCTCTCCCTATTACTGTAGACTGTAAGATTGTTCTCCAATGCCCTCAGGCTCCCAAACTTAGAGGGATACTATGTTCTTTTCTATCCCTCTTCCCATATATCCAAAGCTATTGCCAAGGGAGAATGGCCCTTCAATATAAGGCTGCCTGTCTCTCTGTCTATCCTTCTGTCAGTCTGTCTTTTTCTCTGTCCCTCTCTCTCTCTCTGTCTTTCCTTTTCTTTCTCTCTCTGTCATTCTCAGTCTGCCTCTGTGTGTGAAGAGCACCAGTCAGCTTTAGAACTCACAACGAGCAAGTAACGAGAGCAGATGTTTAGGTCTCTAATGGCCAGCGAAAAGGGATGACCCAGGTATCAAACAATTGTTAATGAATCGAGCACCAGAAAAATGACGATTTTATCCCTTCATAGTCCACTACAATCCTCAAACTATTTTTGTGATAGTAACCACACCTCAGGACTGGTATTCTTATGTTCTTGATTTTGAAGGCGGAATGAAGAGTGCACTTTTCATTATTAAGATTCTCTTGACTGGGCTCAGTGCCATGTTTGAGCCTTCTAAGCTTGTGTGGTGTCCTGAATTTCGCCATATTTTATCAAACCCTCCCACACTTGTGTCATCTGTAAATTTGCTAAACTCCGCTCTTGTCCTTCACCAAGTCCATAATCCTTGAGTCAGTGACTTGGGTTTTTCCCAGTATATACAGAAAATTGACCAGTAACAAACTTTTTTTTGGCTTTTGAAAAAGGAAAATCACAACAATTAATATTTTTAAGGTAAACTTTCCTCATGTGATTGCTGCAGTATCTTCTCCATTCACAGAGTAGATGTATGATCAAAATAAAGACAAGATGAAGAAATTCTGGCAGAAAAGAAGGAAATAACCCAGAGTATTTATTAGAGGAAGGACTGAGAAGGAAAACTTTGAGGGAAGAATAAACTGGCATGCAAAATGGAAAAGAATTAAATGAGAGTAAGGGAAATAGTTATCAGAGATTTCCAATGCCCAGGTCTTAGCAAAACTCCACCTACTGGGTACATGAGACACACAGAAGGAACTAGAAATAGTGTGCCCTTCACACACCTCATTTAGGAGTTATCCTAAAAGAGAGTCCACTGCCACTATCATTGACCTCATTGTAATGCCCTCCTAAGCCCCACTCCAGTCCAGGTCCAATCGCTACATACCCCTCTAAAATTTCAAAACCATATTTAAGAAATAGTAGGAAAGGAAAGGAAAGAAAGTGAAGCAAAAGTATTTGGAATAATAATGACTATTGAAAGGATTGTATTGAATCCCAGACTCTAAACATTCAAAAGGAACAGTCTCATTACTCAGTGGAGGAATTATTTGCACAAATCATTATCTCAAATATAGGCAATGTTGCAATGATAGGAGATAAAGTAATTCTTGATGCCAGGGTCATTTTTAATTCATTAATTCTGTGGCTCGTGGACTGTACATGGTGTTCTGCTTGCATCTTTGAGAGAAATTGCCCTATAGTTTATATTACATAGACATAGGATTGAAAACTCAGTGCAATTAAAGAAACTTATCAATTGTCTGATCATTATGACACTCATGGTCATTGTAAACTTTATATTATTCAATGTTTTAGATATATTTTAATTTTATACTTATGCTGATAGAACTCCAATATAGAGTCACTTAGATCATGTGGTCCTGAAGCCCATCAAAGTTTATAAGCAAAGATAAGCATTTTGCTTTTACCCTGGTAACTCTCTGTCAGGCAAATGAAGTTTGATGTTTAGGATTGGATGAAACTGTGAACTGACCTGAGTATTTTGAATTCATTCTCTTTTCTGGTGCCTGAGATAGTTAACGCTAAATCCTTCCTCCAGTTTGTGGCATAAAGATGCAGAAACTCCCTCTACCCAAGCCTAGCAGTCATAAGTGACCTTCAGAGCTTCCTCCTCACATATGGGTCCAATAGGGAATATTTGCTCCCATATTTGGTACCAATAACCGGTTGTCAACCAGTCCATTCTTAGGAAAGTGAATTTTGCCACCTGAACCCCAACTTTGAGTGTATTTCCTCCCTGATGTGTCTCTCTCATCCTTGTGGTGGGTGAGATTTTTCATCTGTCAGATGAATTTCTGACTGTTTAAAATGCTGTAGAGGGTGTGTATGGATAGTCCCTATTTCTCTGCTTGGTGCACTGAACACTAATGAAACCTTTAATTTATCAGCATCCTGAGGACCAGGCTTCTAAACATTGTCCAACCCAGGTATTTGCTTTAAAAATGCTGTGAGGGTAAAGAAAACACAACCAAAAAACAACAAACCACTCAGTCAGAAATATGGATGACTATTTCATCAATCAGAAAAATAAAAATAACCACTTACTATTGGCCTGGAGCAGTCCAGAGGTGAGGACTTTGGAAGAAAGCCTTGTCATTTAGTTGCACAAACTTTAGATACAAGGAGAAGAAGCCCCCTATGACTAAGTCCCCTTCTTTTCTATAGGTGGGACTGTAAGCTCTTTCTATGTGACAAGGACTCTTCTGCATGCGGTACTCAAAACGAGAAAACTGCAAAAGCAGGATCACAAACAACCTTGAGAACAAGAGTCCCAGTTTCCCCAAGCCCATGGTCAATATCCCAGATCTCTAAAGAGCCAGGGAGTAGGCACTGTAAGATGACTAGGGATCATTGTTCATGCAACTATAGGCACATTCTCTGTTGCTAAAGATTTTTCTTTCCTAATGGATATTCAAACTTTGAACAGTCCTTCTCCCTTGGAAATACAGAATGTGAGACATACAGTAGGCCTGTGTTTAAGACAAAGGCAAAAACTAGTAAGAGCAGGGCATGTTTATGGGGCAGTTTTGCCTCCTGGACATTATTCTTTGTGTTCCCTGTGGATGAATTAGGAAAGGAGGACCAGTTTCATGCCTCTTGAGTTCAAGTTAAACAAACATGCAGACCAGAGTCTGAGAGTGAGGGTCTCTTGGGACTGACCTGCCCAGAAACTCTGCACCTGCTTCCTTCATCTTGGAAACTTAAAAAACTTAAGCATAAAAAATATGTTCTCTGATCTCTCTCAAGCTAGGTTTCTTGGGCCTTCCAGAATACTGCTTCCATTCTCCCCAAGCCAAATCTCTTCAGTGACTCAAAATTACCAGTCAGAGGACAGTGTGACCTGACAAGGGCAGAAATTGTGAATGATAGTGATGAGGCCCAGGCCCACAATTTTCCAGAATGAGATGAATTTTATATTTGTCTTGCCTTGATAATATTAACCACAGTGCTTTGGAAGCACACCCTAAACCACTGCTGAATGAATGAATAATCATAATAAAAAATAGAATTCTCAACAATGTTTTTAGGTTGATAAATCACATTCCTCATAAGGCTGCCTGTTATCTCACTAGTGGAAACCATGAGCTCAGTAGGGCAATTACCTCCCACAGCCAATTGAGAAGGATTGTAGAAAGTGAGATGAATGAAGAGCTGGAGAGACAGAGTTTCTGAGTAATTAGTTTATTCCAGCAAGGCCAGAACTTTTGGGCAATTCTAGGTTGCCTGCTTTTCCTTTCCTTTAGCTTTCTTAAGCTCCTTTTAGCTGGGTGCTGTGGACATTTATTTGCCTGGGGCCCCTTGCAGTGCAGCCTCCCTTAGTTTTGCTGAGGCACTGGGAGACTCCTTTGCTGCAGAATGCCGAGGCTCCTGGTGGTTTTCTGAGCTGGTTTCCACAGGTTCCTCTGCCTTCACTGAGGCACTCCGAGATCCAGGTGTTGGTGTTTGCCTGCTCTACCACCTGGGCTTCAAAATCACCACCTGGGTTTCAAGATCACCACCGGTCTTCAGGATCTCCTCCCGGTTGGCAGTTGGAGGCTGTAGGGTTCTGGCAGCTTACCTGGGCTACTGCACTGCTGCTCCCCATCTTTCTTCTGGTTCCGCTGTTCCAGGGTTTTTTCTGGAATGATATTTTCTGGGCTTTCAGAGGTGGATAGGGGAGGCTGAGAGCTACTACCTTTTTACTCCACCATCTTGGCTCCCAGAAGCAGAAGTCTATTTTCCCTTTCTTTGGTGGTAGATTCACTCTTTTTATTCTTGATACTGGTAATTTGGTTTTCTTCTTTCTTTTTTAAATTAAATTAACCAAAGGTTTATCTATTTTTTTTTCATAAAACCAGCTCTTAGTTTTATTTACTAGTTCAATAATTTTCTTAATTTCAATTTTCTTAATTTTTCCTTTGGTTTTCAATATTTCTAATTTGGTGTTTAATTCAGGATTTTTAATTTGTTCTTTTTCTAGTTTTTTTTTTAGTTGTATGCCCAATTCATTGATCTCCTCTTTTTCTATTTTATTTATGTAAGCATTTAGAGATATAAAGCTTCCCCTAAGATCTGCTTTCACTGATTCCCATAAGTTTTGTGTGTTGTCTCATTATCGTCATTCTCTTGAATGAAGTTATTGATTGTTTCTATGATTTGTTGTTTGATCCAATCATTTTTTAGGATTAGATTATTTAGTTTCCAATTACTTTTTAGTCTATCTTTCCATGGCTCTTTATTACATATAATTTTTATTACATCATGATTTGAAAAGAATGCATTTAATATTTCTGCCTTTCTGCATTGGACTGTGATGTTTTTATGCCCTAGTACATGGTCAGTTTTTGTGTATCTGCCATGTACCTCTGAGAAGAAAAAAAAAAGTATATTCCTTTCTATCCCTGTTCATTTTTTTTCCCCAGAGGTCTATCATATCTAGCTTTTCTAATATTCTATTCACCTCCTTAACTTCTTTCTTGTTTATTTTGTGGTTAGATTTATCTAGTTCAGAGAGGTGGAGGTTGAGGTCCCCCACTAGCATAGTATTATTTTCTATTTCTTCCTGTAACTCTCTGAACTTCTCCTCTAAGAATTTGGATGTTATACCATTTGTTACATATATGTTTAGTAATGATGTTACTTTGTTGTCTAAGATGGCCTTTTAGCAGGATGTAGTTTCCTTCCTTATCTCTTTTAATAATATCTATTTTTGTTTTTGCTTTGCCTGAGATCAGGACTGCTACCCCTGCTTTTTTTTTTTTACCTCAGCTGAAGCAAAATATATTCTGCTCCAGCCTTTTACTTTTACACTGTGTGTTGCTCTTTTTCATACGTGTTTCTTGCAAACAACATATTGTAGGATTATGATTTTTAATCCATTCTGCTATCTGCTTCCATTTTATGAGAGAGTTCATCCCATTCCCATTCCATTTATGATTACTATCTTTGTCTTTCTCTCCATCCTTCCCCCCCTTATGCTTTTCTTTCTCCTTTCTACTTTTCCCCAGTGTTTTACTTTCGACCATCACCTCCCTTCTATTAGACCCTTCCCTTTTCTTCCCATTTACCCTTACTGCTTCTTCCCTCCCTTCTATCCCCCCTCCCTTTTCTTTCCCCTTTTCCCTCCTTCTGCCTATAAGGCAGGTTAGATTTCTATACCTAAGTGATTATGTTATTCCCTTCTTGAGCAAAATCTGATGAGAATAAGATTCAAACAATGCTCATGTCTCTCCCTTCTTTCCCTGTGCTGTAATAGGTTTTTGTGTCTTTTCCTGTAATGTAATTACATGTAATTATAAGTAGAAAAAGATGTAATTTATCCTTGTCTGCCTCCTCCTTTCCTTTTTCTCTCAGTACATTTTCTTAGATCAGATTAAATACACTTATTGGATCCATTTAACCCACTTGCTTAGATTTTTTTTTAATCATTACATCAAAGTCAACTTATATCCACCCCCTTTATGCATACCGCTTTAACATGGTGTAATAACAACACAGTTCTCAAGAGTTACAAGTGTCATCTTTCTTTGTAGGTATGTAAACAATTTGCCCTTATTAACAACATGTTGTATCTTTTTGTCCTGTTTACCTTTATATGTCTCTCATTTTCTGGCCTTTAAAGATATTGAGCTCTCCTGCTGGGGAGTAAAGGGCACTTATCCAAGCTTCTTGTGTTGGGAGACTAGGGCCTGATCACTGGCTTTATGTACGGGGGCCTCTGATGCTGGCAGTTGGAGGCTGTAGGGTTCTGGCAGCTTACCTGGTGTTGGGCTGGAAATCAGCAACATTGCAGCTCTAGGGGTAGGGGTGAGAGCAGTCCCCTTGGAGGTTGCCTGCTTTTCCTTTACTTTCACTTTCTTCAGCCTCTTTCAGATGGATGTTGCAAGATATTTATCCACCTGGGGCCCCTTGGAGCACTTCACAGATTTTTGGTGAGGTATTGGGAGACTGCTGTAGAATACCAAGGCACCCGGTGGTTTTCTGAGCTGGTTTTCTGAGCTGGTTTCCATCGGTTCCATCACCCTCACTGCTGTTTGCCTGCTCCACCACCTGGGTTTTAGGATCTCCCCCTGGTATGCTGAGGTTGGGCTTTCTGCTAGCTTGCTGGGACTCTTCCTGTTCAGTATGGCTCCCCTTCCCTCAGGGCAAGAGGGGCCTTTCATGTCAATCCCTTAAGCTGCCTGGGCTACTGGACTGCTGCACCCTATCTTTCTTCCAGTATCAGCTGTTCTATGGTTTTTCCTTGGGCAATATTTTCTAGGCTTTCAGAGGTTCATAGGGGAGAGTGAAAGCAACTTACTTTTTACTCCTACATCTTGGCTCCCAGAAGTTGTGTTTTTCCAAAGTGACTGTGGATAATTCAAAATAATTGAAAATTTAAAAATAAATAAAATAAAATAAAATAAATACTTGTCAATTGATTGCCCATAGGAGCCAAGTTGGGAATGAACACAGAGACTTGGAGGACAGTCACCAAGCAGTATGGCAGCCTAAACTTGAAATGATTTTCCCATGGTCACTAAGCTATTAAATACTGAAGCTCCAATTTGACCGGAGGGCTCCTGCTTCTGATGCCCTTGTGATTTCTATGGCAACCTGCTGCCACTTAGAATAAGAATGGTGAGAGGAGGAAGAGATTGGGCCGCGTCCTGGCCCAATCAGGTACTGGGGGTTTGATATTCCATGGAAGGGGTTGTTTCATAGAAGTCACAAAGCACTCCAGGGTACTTGGAAGGAGTAAGAGGGTCAGAGTGAAAAGTCTCCCAGGCCCTGGGACTATGATGCTTGTGCTAATTCTGTCCTTTAGGTCTGGTGTGAACCAGGAGTTCCAGGTTCAGCAAGGGACCATTGCAAAGCACCTCTGGAGGGGGGACAATAAGAGCCAGCATTGGTTAGCTCTTAAAAGTGTACAAAGTGCTTTCTGTTATTTCAAGCTTAGGAGATGTTCAGTTTGCCTCCTGATTGGCTAATTCTGATTCCCAGGTCAGTCTGACCTCTCTGGATATGAAAGGAGCTCAAGCAAATTAAGGTGGTTAGTAAAGTCGTTAGCCATTCCATTTCCACAAAAGAGGAGGAAACCGGCAAACAGAGTTTAAGTGACTGGTCTAAGATCACACAATTTAGTAAATGTCTGAGGCTGAATGTGAACTCAGTATCATGAGTCTTACTGCTGCCAAGCCCAGTGCCCTATGCACTGGACCACCTAGTTGCCTTCATATAGTTCTCTTATTTTTTTTTTATCTTGGATATAACACCTTTGATATTTGACAATGGTTTTCCTCCCAGATATTAAAAATGGAGAAACATCATGGAGGGTTGTTTTCTTATCTGTTCTGCTATTCTCCTTCATTTTATTGATGGTTCAATGCATTCTCATTTAAAATTATGAGTTACATCTGCATTGCTTTGGTGTATTTCTTAAAGGATTTTTTTTGGTTCTCTTTTCTCTTTTCAATCGGTACTCCCCCTGCTACTCCCCACTAGTTTTACTTAATCTACTTTGATGCAACCCTCATTACTGCAGTCTCACTTTCCTCATTGCCCTTCCTTTCCCATTTCCAAATGGCTTCCCTAGTTTTGTGGTTTTACTTACATTATTTATTTTTCTTTCTTTCTTTTCTTTACTTGTCTAGTTCTTTCCCTTTCTCCCCCTCTCAGTTAGTTAAAAATCCTCTCTATTTGTCCCCTCCAACTTTAAAAAATCAATTAGTATTCCTCCCTGTACCCCAGGCTTTTTTCTAAGAAAGATTTCTGTACTTCCCATCACAGCCCCCTTTATTAATTTTTTCCTTTCTGTCTATTCTTGATTTTTATTTTATGATTTATGACCTTTATACTTTATTATTCCTTCTTTAATGTTTTCATATTCCTTGTAGTTACAGCTTCTAAAATGTCCAATGTGAGTTCCCTTGCCCAATCTCTCTCTTCTCTCTCTCTCTCTCTCTCTCTCTCTCCTCTCTCTCTCTCTCTCTCTCTGCCTCTCTCTCTCTGCCTCTCTCTCCCTCCCCCCCCTCTCTCTTTTTCTTCCTGTGGTGTTTCACTTTTGGAAATATCAATTCATGAGGGAACTGATGAGCTTCGAAGCATTGCCTCCATGATAAAAATCACTGTGTCCCAGATTGTGCTAATTGTACCCCTTGGTTATTCTCATTTGCCATGTGATTGCTAGACTCCTCTCAGGGTTTAGGTCCTCCCACAGTTCTGGATGCCATTCCCCCCACCCCAGGAGCTCTTATTTCCCTTTTCCTGAAGCAGTTGTATCCCTGGAGGCTTCTTGTATTCCTTCTGGATTAAATCAATCTTTAGATCTCCAGCCAGACATTTACCTCATGAGTGTTCTTCATTGAGACCCTCTCCCTTCAATTGGTGGAGATCCTTTTTTCTTCCCCCAGTCTCAATTCTTCCTGTCTGACAACCCTCTCTTTCTCTTTCTTCTTGCTAATATATTAGCGGACTTATCTTACCTTCACTGTTAATCCATTGTCAATGAAAAGCAGAAATCCCTTATTTTTTATTTGAAGCACCAGTCTGCCAAAAGCATTTTAAAATAAATTTAACACTAATCCAGAACATTTCTCATTTATTTTTAAAAATTGCATTGACACATTTTTATCTTATGTAACATATGATAAAATACATTTTCATTTTTTCAGTAGAGATGGTATAGTGTATAGAGTAGTCAGAGCCAGAAGACTTAGGTTCTCATCCCACTTCAGACAAACTCTGGATAAGTCACTAAACCTTTCTTTTTTAATTATTATATTATTAAATTTTCTTTCATTCTCAGTTCCAAATTTTCTCCCTCCCTCCACACTTGATGCAGTCTAAGGGTTCTAGGAACCCTAAAATGTAAGAGGATAGGGCAGGTCTGCCTCAAAAGAATTCGACTACTCAAGCCTTCTTTCAGAGTGGCAAGGTTTTATTATAACGCTGATTATGTGGGTGAGATTCTAAGAATCTGACTTTAATGGTAGTGAGAATGATACTTTTATACAGAAAAAGGGGGAAAGGGCCAGGGAAAAGATATTCATGGTGGGATGTGGAGAGGGAGGGAGAGAAAAATTTAAAAACTTAAAATTTGAAACTCAAAAGCTTATGGCAGTGATTGTTGATAATTAAAAATGAATTAATTAAAAAAAAAGAAAGAAGGAAAAGTGCTGGTATGTTCTGCAAATCTAGCCAAAAGGAGAAGAAAAACTACCCACCTCAGTCAGTCAATCAAACAAACGTTCATGAAGCATGTACTATATATAGGAACTGTGCTAGGTTTTGAGGATACATATAAAACAGTCCCAGTCTTGGAGTGAGATAAAGGAGAGAAAAGAGGTTGCAATTATTTAACAGAGAGGTCCAATTCTGCTTCAGTTTGCCTAAAAGCTTTGGCTTCAAGAAAAGGGATGGAAGTCACTGCTTGTGCTCTGAGATACTTATCACATCCAATTAAGTTGTTCAGAAGAAGGAAGCATATACCCTTTCCATAAATCAGCTGTTTCTGCTGCAAACATCACATCCTGTTTGACCATAAATACCGGATAGAGGAAGGGACAGAAAAGCCTCAAAGAGTGTTTCATTAACAAGGACTTGCACACCCAGAAGGAGTCCCCATCTGGGACCCAGAACTCCTCAGAGGAGAGAAGTCATCGTAAGATATTGACAGACACCAGCAGAAACTCAGCAAGAGCTGTCGTTGGGGACAGGTAGGTACCACAGATCCTCTTTCCTTGACTTGAATCCCTTCTTGTGATTTTGGGGAATCATAGCATCGTAGATTTCAAGTTAGAACAGATTTTAGAGGCCATGGATGGGAACACTGAGTCTCAGAGAGGGTAACTAACTTGTCCAAAGTCACACAGGTGGTTAGTGGTTGATTGGGAATTTGAATCAAAGATCTCTGATTAAATCCAGCTTTCTGTCCACTGCACCACACTGCCTCTCCCATGCCAGCTTTGGTTTTAGTATTATGAGAAAATGGTGAGATCCAGGCAAGGTGAGGTATGTCTGTGTTGTGTACTGGTATTCACATAACAACAGATCATAACAAAAGCTAACATTTATTGAGGGTCTTAGATTTTCAATCCATCTCATTCCACCCTTGAAGCAATTCCATGAGCTGGGTTTTATGAGTAATATGAACCCTCTTCTACAGATGAGAAAATTGAATATCTGGAAGACTCATGATCACCAAGGGCAGGAGAAGTTTCAAAATAGATAAAACAGATTGACGTGCTTGTGAGATTAGGAAAGCAAAGAGATCAACAATGGATAAGCCCAAAGGAGTGTCCAGAGAGAGATTTCTGACAGCCATTGCTGAAACAGCATTGTTTAGCAATATCATTGCCAGGCATTCACTGAAGCATCAAAATGCACCCTGTGCATTTTCACACAGAGTGGTGGAGTATAGCTAGCCATGTGGCCCTAAGAGAAGTGAATAAAGATGCGTGACCTTGGGTCCCCCCTTCTATGTGGCATATACACTTCAGACACCATTGGTTTAACGTGCTTGAAAGAAGCAGAGGGGTACACCCTTTAGGCTTCCACCTCCTAGAAATATTCCTTCCTCTTCTTGTGAACAGAACAAGCCGATGGCTCATTGGATCATGGATAAAGTATCCTAGCTAGGAGAGAGTGAACAGAGAACGTCAGAGTTAGGAGGAGACTTCAAATATAGAACATAAAACCAGAAGGGATGCAGTTGGAAGGCATTGTGGTTCAATAGAAGGAACTCTGGATTCAAAGAGTGCTGGATAAAAAGATCTGAATTCAAAGCCCAGCTCAGCAATTTCTTTCCTCTATGATCTCAGGCAAGTCATTTCACTTCTCCAGGCCTCAGTTTCCTCATCTGTAAAATGAGAAACTGAGACTGGATGACTGCTGAGCTCCCTTCCACCTCTTGATTCACAATTCTATGGCCTTAGAGAATATTTAACTGATTTAGGCTGTCTGTGTTGATCTATTATTTGACCTCAAAGCCTCCTCTGACAGACCTCCAAGCCAAGCATGATGAAATTGAAAGACCGTTGGCTATAGATTCAGAGACTCTGGGTTTGACTTTCACTTCTGATGCTGACTACCTGTGTGGCCTTGGGCAAGTTACTTCCCCTCCTCCCCAGGCCTCAGTTTACCCATCTATAAACCTAGAGGATTCCATTAGATTGCCAGCAAGGTTCCCTAGGCCTCAGTTTACCTATCTATAAAACAAGAGGATTAGGTTAAATGCAGCAGAAAGGTTGAGATGGATGAAGACTGAAAAAAGACTGAAGGTTCTGGCAATTCAGAGGTCATCACCATCTTCATCATCATTTACATAGTGCCTACTGTGTGCCAGGCACTGTGCTGAGTGCTTTACGAATATCCTCTGATTTGATCACAGGTAACTGGAGAGAGCAGCTTCTTTTGAGTGATGAGCTCAGAAGCTAAATTTCAGACTGTTAGAGGAGTGAGAGCATAAAAAGAGGTAACAGTGGGTGAAGAGAAGGCTTTCAAGGAGTTTGTCTTAGAAAGAGCAGACCTGTTTATCTGTCTGTCTGTCATTCATCCGTCCATCCATCCATCCGTCGATCTGTCTGTCTACATACACACACGTATATCATGAGATCATAGGAGGGTCTAGTGAAATTTGTTTTTTTGTTTTTTTTTTTAACAGAGGAGACTTAGCTATGTTTGAAGTTGGTAGGGAAGGAGCAGGTAGAGGCACCTCGGTGGCATGGTGGATAGAGCTTAGAGGACCTGGAGGCAAGAAGACATGAGCTGGCATCCTGCCTCAGATACACTACCTTTGAGACTCTAACCGAGTCACAACTTCTATCTGCCTCACTTTCTCATCTGTAAAATGGGAATAATAATAGAGTCTACCTTCCAGGCTTCTTGTGATTTTCTCATATATCAGATGACATTAATACTGTAAAGTACTTTATAAAACTTCAGATGCTTGCCATGGTTGGTATATAGGGCGATGTTGACAATTTGAGAGAGAAGGGGCGGGATTAAGGATGCAATCTACTAGGGAAGCTGGGAAGGAGAGGAATCAAAGGTACATGCAGAAGGATGGTCCTTGACTCCTTGACAAGGAGAAGTGCCAGGCTTTGCCAGAGAGAGTGAGAGATGATGTCTGGGAGATGAAGAGGAGAAGAGGGAGTTCCCATTGAGAGCCTCAGGTTTCTCTGTGAAGTAGGGGCAGAGTCCTCAGCTGAGGGGCTGGGGATTGTGTCTGGCTTAATCTCCTCTAGGCTCCAGAGAACATAACCAGGAGGGGCAAGTGGCAATTCGTGAAGTCCAGAGTTTGGCTTGACATGAGGAACACAATTGTACCTAATATTTAGAAAGGAACAAAAGTGGAACAGGCTGGGGAAGTAGTGAATTCTTCCTAACTCAGAGGCTTCCAGAGGAGGCAGGATGCTGGCTTATGAGGAGTGTAACAAAGAAGGATTCTCTTTGAGATGTCTTGGAGTAGATGGTATGTGGGGTCTCCTCCAGCTATGTGATTCTGGATCCTTTCTATAAATGTATGAAAAGGGGTTCTGTTCAATAAGCAGTCAAGTGCCTACTCTAGGCAAGGCACTATGCTAGGCTCTAGGGACACCAAAGTGAAAACCAAACAGCTTCCATGATCCGGGAGCTCACTTCCTATCTGGGGAACATAACAAGGGAGCAAGCAATGGGCTCAGGGCAAAGAATGTTGCAGCTGGATAAGAGGCTGTTTTTCAGTCGTGTCTGACTCTTCATGACCCTATTTGAGGTTTTCGTGGCAAAGATACTGGAGGGGTTTGCCATTTCCTTCTCCAGCTTGTTTTACAGATCAGAAAACGGAGGCAAACAAGGTGAAGTGACTTGCCCAGGGTCGCACAGGTAGTGAGAATCTGAGAACAGATTTGAACTCTGGTCGTCCTGACTCCAGGACCAGTGCTGTATTTACTGAAGCACAACATAGCTGCCCTAAGGATAGGAGGATAACAGAACCTGTGATAAGAGGACCTAGTTTCAAATGCCAACTCTGCCACTGGCTACTTGTGCTACCATGTCTAAATCTCTTCCCTTCTCTAGGCTTTATTTTCCTCTTATGTAAAATGAGATGGTTGGACTCAGTTACATCTAAGGTCCTTTTCAGATCCCAGTCTGATCCCACTGTTTTATCAAGTCATTATAAGACTAGTGCTAAAAGGCAAAGTCTTCCAAGGAGGGGAACAGTTTTAGTTTTGCATTAGAGGGAAAACTTCCCCTCAGAAAACCAGGGATATCTGAAATATTGAAGAAATTCAATAAAACAGCCATTTCATTGTTAATTTAATCAATTATTACATCCTCGTAATTTATTATTATTAGGTACCTAGGTAATACAATGGACCTAGACTTAGGAAGATCCGAGGTCAACTCTGACCTCAGACACTAGCTGCCAAATCTTTGGCAAATCCCTTCACTTCTATTTGCCTCAGTTTTCTCATCTGTAATATGTGGATAATAATAGCACCTACCTCCTAGTGTCATCGTGAGGACCAAAAGAGAATATTTTTTCAAATGCTTTGCAAACCTTAAAGCTCCATATAAATGCTAGTTAATTATTGTTAATAATTTAATACTAATCCTTATTTCTCTTTTTCTCCTGTCCTTCAGACTGACATAGTAATATATAAATTTCTATGTTGTTTCAAGGTTTACAAATGTATTTTTTCACCTCAGCCCTGTGTATAGGGCATATGGATATTATTATCCCCATTTTACAGATCAGGAAACTGAGGCTAAGATAAATTAGGGGACTCATCTGTGGTCACACAGCTAGTCAGCATCACAAACTGAACTGCAGACGGGGGTTATATATACCATATGGTTCTCAGTAAGTGTTTGGATTGATTCAGTGAGTGGCTTGATTTAGATTAGATAAACAGGCTGCCAATGCAAAGACTGGACAGATTTGTGATGAGTTGCCTCTAAACTCCATGGGAGTCTTTGGCTGTTGACTTCCGGATCTATGTCTTGTGGGAGGACTGGCTGAATTTCATCAAGCAAGCTGGGAGGAACTCCACAGTGCCAGGGTCCAAGATTCCCACCACTGTCTTCTCCCACTTTCTACCTTATTATCTCTTCCAGCACCAGCTACAACATCATGACATCTCAACCTGTGCCCTCTGGCACATTCATGATTGTAACCCCGGTGGAATCAGTATCCCCCAGATGGAACAGCCTGGACCTTCCTCTGAGTCAAACGACAACCAGAAGAAAGGGCTTAAGGAGGAGTCCAAAGCTCTTGGGGTAAGAGCTCTTTCAAAAAGGAGTGTGAGAGAAGCCAGCCACATCCCAAGCTTGTAGGTCTACCTTGGGCTTGGAGATCCCTTAGCTGGGTGCCAGTAACACCTGGAAGAATTTGGGGTGAGGGGAGAAGAAACACAGATTTTCCCTGGGGAATCTCTAGCCTGTTCTTTGCAGGCCTAAGGGGCTGAAAATTATGACAGCTTTGCAAGGGTTAGGGTGAAACTGCAGAAAAAGGCCCAAACTTCCTGATTTAGGCCACCAGCAGAGAAAGAAATTGAGGAAAAGTTACACAATCCTTCCTTCCACACTAGCATGCCCTCTGGTTATGTAAGAATGCTTAGTTCTTACAGACCTTCCTGCTGCTATCATCAGGAAACATGACTGGAAACCTCACTGGACTAGAAAACAGAGGGGAGGTGCATGTCACCTCTGTGGCTTTTCTCAGGCCAGGAATAGGAATGCACAATTGCTTCTTCCTCTGGGATAGTAGATGAACAAGGGAGAGGTCAAGCCACCGTTGGCTCCCAGGAGCTGTAACCTTGGATGTACATGGCCCCCAGAGCTGAGCCCAAGAGCCCAGACGTGGTCTGACCAAGGCTGAGTACCACAGAAACATAACTTGCCCAGGCTCCCTTAAGGCAGTGTCTAGGAATAAGGCAATGGAAGGAGAAGTGGGCTGGAACCAGCTCGGATGGCCTGTGGGAGCCACTTGTATTTTCAGGGTGAACATTTACACCTGGGGTATTAGCAAACACCACTGGTAGAGACTGGTTCTTTTTGTGATGTTGATTATCTAAATTTAGGAAAGTGATGGAGAAAATGTTAATAAAGTCAGTTAAACTTCAAAGTGTCTTTTGCATACATTTTTTTTTAACTGAAGAGTTGGTTAAACATTTATTAGCACATCTGTGGATATCAGACTTGTTCTCTGCCTTGGTCAGACCAAATCTAGAGTTTTGTGGTCGGTCCAGAGTGACACTCTGTTGGAAGGACATTGTTAAGCTGGACCCTAGAAACAGTTGAAGGAAACGGTCATGTAGATATCCCTTGAGAATAGAAAACTTAGTGAAGCTGTAACAGCCATGGGCAAGTATCTAAAAGGAGATGAAAGGAGGTTAGACATATTGGGCTTGGCCTCAGAGAGCATAACTAGGAGTTTGAGGAGATGCAGCAAAGGGGATGATTTATCATAATTGTTTGGGAGTCATTGGCCTTGCTTGAAGGCAGAATGGAGTGCTGGGGGAGATCTGTAGACAAAGATTGGATGACCACTTGTCACTGAAGTGTCACGAGGAATCTGTTTTCACTGAGGCGTGGATTGCACCAGATGGACACTGAGGTCCTTTCCTACCCTGAGATCTGTGGGACTTGGCTGTTTGTGTTCCATCCACCCAAGAAAGGTATTTGGGCAAACTGGAGGTCATGGCTGCAGAAGGCAGCTGCTTTCAGGCAGCGGGTGCACCGGGGGCTTTGTACGAGGGCAGTTGTATCTGGGGAATGAGCATGGGGGCTGTTACCAGAGCAGAACGGAATTGTGGCTTCTGGAGAGGTTGCTCAGAAGCTATATGATACCTCGGATCCCCTGTTTCAGTCTAACTCTGCCCAGGATAGGGCTTGTGAACCTTCTTTTTTTTTTTTTTGTCATGAACCCCTTGGGTAGTCTGGTGAAGCCTGTGGACCCTTTCTCAGAATCCTGTTTTTAGATTCATAACATAAAATATATAGAATTACAAAGGAAAAAAACTGTATTGAAATATAATTTAAATAATATTTAAAAAAAAACCAAACAAACTCATGGACCCCAGGTTAAAAGCCCCAGATCTGGTCATTGTGGACACTTATTGGGGTTTGCAGGGCCAGGTTATCCCTCTCCCTTAGGAACAGGAATGAATCTGTCCTAAAAAAGTTCCCATTTCTTTTTCTTGCTGTTCAGACCGTCCAGATCTTGACTGGCCTGATGATTTTGGGTGTGGGCATCATTTTGGCATGCGCGCATGATTCATCCTACTTCAGTCCTTCCTGTTCCAAAATCGTGAAGTCTGGCTACCCATTTGTAGGTGGGGTGTCGGTAAGTAGAGGCCCCTCCACGATTTCATCTGGGTGACTCAGGCAGGAGGAGGGCAAGGTATAAAGGTACCTTTCTCTCTGTCCAACTGCTTTCCCAACAGGTAGAAGGCCTGTGGTCAGGAGGGGCTGGGAAATTTATTCTCATCCTCTGCACTACTAACCGGAAGTGGGGGGGTGGCGTTCTTTATCCTATGGCTTTGGGGGGATAGGACAGAGGCTGGGGGTGGGGGACACCTGGCAGAAGGCAAACAAGGAAGCTAATTTATAGAATACTTTTTACTAAATTGTATTTTATTTTCAGGTCTAAATTCTCTCTTTCCCTCCACTCTCTCCCCCACTCATTAAGAAGCTGGATTTTATTTTTAAAAGTGCTCAAGTTGAGAGCAGAGCCATGAGGGTTCTAGGAAATCTGCCCGTTTTTGACACCAAGTTTTCCTAATCCATCAGCTCCTTTCTGCATTCCAACACTCAAGTCTGTCCATGTATTTCCCTTTGTGGTTGAGTTGTTTCAGATGTGTTTGACTCTCTGTGACCTCTCTTGGGATTTCCTCGGCAAAAATATTTGAGCAGTTTGCCATTTCCTCCTCCAGTTCATTTTACAGATGAGGAAACTGAGGTAGGCAACGTTAAGTGACTTGCCCAGGGTCACACAGCTAGTAAGTTTCTGAGCCCAAATTCCAACTCAAGAAGATGAGTTTTCTTGATTCTCAGCCCAGTGGTCTATCCACTATACTACTCCCTACCCATTGTCCCTGCCAATAAAGCCTTCATCACTGCCCTTTATCTTACCTCTGGACTCCAATAACCTCTCTCTGATGGCCTGGGCTATACCAAGCACTAGAATGTGAATGATTATTTCTGCCATTTTATCCAGGCTGCTCTACCATCACTCACTGTCCAGTGGCTTCCTACTGCCCCCTTAATGAATAAGTCCCAGGGCTTCCTGCCAGGTTTCATTTCTTGTTCTCACTAAACCACATTCAGTTCAGTGTATATTCATGACGCACTGCCTGTATGTGGGTCCAGGGCTAGATGCTAGAAATGGGAAGATAACGATAAAGGACATTCTTAGTTCTCCTGGAGCTTTAGGGGTCCCTGAGGGGTGTGGCACCCATACAAATCAGTGTGACCCAAGTCACAGGAGTAGAGGGGGCCAGAGGAGAGGGTCTGTGGGTAACCCTTTCCTGCCATGGGAATCAGGGAGGACATCAGGGAGCTGGGCCTTGAAGGCAGGAGGGGGAGGACATTCCAGCCGTGGGAGAGAGGAAAGATCAGCCCAAGACAGGGCAACAACAGATAATTCTCCTTGGCTAGAATAGGGAGTGAGCAGAGGAGAGTGTCACTGAATCTGAGACTAGAGCTGGGCGGATCATAGCTGTGTCACCGAGGCTGACAGTCCTAATCTGACAGATTAGGAAACTGAGGCTCAAAGCAGTTAAGATTTACTCCAAATAAAGCTGGTGGTAACTGAGAGTGCTAGGATTCAAACCCAGGTCCTTTGCTTCTAAACTCAGCACTCTTTCAATTGAACCATATTGCTTCACAGGGAGGTGAACTAGGCTGGAAAGTAGGTTGTTACCAGATTGTGGAATATCTTAGAAGTGCTAGGCCTCGGAGTATATACAGAGCAAGGATTATTAACCTAAGAGGCCTAGGAATTTATTTTCTAATTATCTTGATAATTGCATTTCACAAATTGGGTTTCTTTATAATCCTTCCACGCATCTGAAAACCATGATTCTGGGCTGGGCTCCATCAACTTCATGAGACATTGCCCAAGGTGCTCATGTTGCAGAAAGGTCAAGAAGGCCTGGCCTGGGAGTGATAGGGAGCCATTCAAAGTCGGTGAGCTAAAGAGTAACTCTGGTCAGCCCTGTGCCCTAAGAAGAGGTTTTGGCTATTGTGGGAAGGAGGTTTTGGTGAGGCTTGAGACCAGAGTTAGGACAGCTAGTTGGGAGTCCATGGTCTGAGTAAGGGTTGATGAGGGTCCAAGCTCCCCTCTTCATTCTGGCCCATTGTTTTCCTGGGACTCCCTGGCCTTGGCCAGGTGCTTCCTGCACCAAATGAGCTGCTCCCTACAGTGTTCAGCATCTTCTGCCCATTGTTTGCTACTCACCCCACCCTTCCCCATGGCTTCACTTTCTTAAATCAACTTCAAAGCCCTTCTCTCCCCTTTCAGAAGGTGCTGGTTTTCTAACCCCTGAACACAGTAAAAGCCTTCTGGTCACTAGGATGGTGGATAGCTGTGGCTGGAGCTTTCTCCTTTCTCTCCTGTTGGAGTGCAAGTATGACCCAGCCCAAGCCTAACCTCAGAGTATGTCCTTTGCCTGGCCCAGGGCCCTAGGGGTCAGCCCTTAGCCAATGGAGAAACACCTGCTGGCTAAGTGGACCCTGTGGCCTGGGGTTGTGTCTCCCTGTGGCCCTAGGATTGACCCTTGTGCATTCTCCTTTACAGTTTATCATTTCTGGATCATTGTCTATAGCATCAGAAAAGAAGAAAACGAAATCTTTGGTGAGTATCATAAATATCTGAGGACATGGCAAGCTAGAGAGCTGGCTGCCTCGTCCCATCGGCAAGACAAGTCAGCCAGACATGGTGCAGTGCGTGGAGCCCTGGAAGCTAGCTCAGTTCCTGATTGAATGACTATGACCATGCCCCTGCTCCTTCTCAGTACTAGCTTCTTCATCTATGAAATGAGAGGCTTGAACTCAATGATCCCTAAGATTGCCCTCACCTTTAGAACTTAGCACATAGAGGGGCAGTCATTTGCTGAAGGTGACACAGGAATCCATTGGAAGAACCCGGGATAGAACCTGGGGGTGCTAGGAACCCAGTTAGTCCTCTTTCTTCATGCTGCATTACCCTACATGGAACACCTTGGACCCTTAATATTGTTGTCTTCTGGGGCAAGGCCTAAGAGCCACCATGTAGCTAAAAACAAAAAAACCTACCCCCATTCCTTAACCTCCTTAAAACAAGGTCTTTTCAGGGGGATCTGTGAGTAAAGAGAGCATAGTACTTGTAGTCAAAATAACCTGGATTATTCTCTCTCCTTTTTTTTAAGGAAGGGGCTGCTGGGAAAGGAGTGGGTAGGAACTAAGTAATGACTAGTGGGGGAGGTAGAAGCAAGGGGTGCAAGTTAGTTGAAGAGAAGAATTGTCTCGATGAAAGAAATTTTTTAAAAATTTTTTTGATTAATTCATTTTTATTTTTCAACAATCACTTCCATAAGCTTTTGAGTTTTAAATTTTTCTCCCCCTCCCTCTCCCCCTCCCTCCCCAAGAGGGATATATCCCAATCTGATATAGGCTCTACACATACAATCCTATTAAACATATTTTCACATTAGTCATGCTGTAAGGAAGAATTAGAACCAATAGGAGGAACCACAAGAAAGAAGAAACAAAATAAAACAGAGGGGAAAAAGAGCAAATAGTATGTTTCAATCTGCATTCAGATTCCATAGTTCATTCTCTGGATGTGGATAGCATTTTCCATCATGAGACTTTTGGAGATGTCTTAGATCTTTGGATTGCTAAGAAGAGCTAAGTCTATCAAAGTTAGTCATCACACAATGTGGCTGTTACTCTGTACAGTGTTTTCCTGGTTCTGCTCACTTCACTCAGCATCAGTCCATACAAGTCTTTCCAGGATTTTCTGAAGTCTTACTCATCATTTCTTCTAGCACAATAATATTCCATTACATTCATATACCACAACTTGTTCAGCCATTCTGCAATTGATGGGCATCCTCTCAATTTCCAATTCTTTGCCACCATGAAAAGAGCTGCTATGAATATTTTTATACGTGTGGGTCCTTTTCCCATTTTTACGATCTCTTTGGGCTACAGCTTTAGAAGTGGTATTGTTGGGTTAAAGGGTACGCACATTTTTGTAGCCCTTTGGGCATAGTTCCAAATTGGTTGGATCAGTTCACAACTCCACCAACTATGCATTAGTGTTCCAACTTTCCTACATCTTCTCCAACATTTACTCATTTTCCTGTTTTGTCATGTTGGCCAATCTGATAGGTGGGGTACCTCAGAATTATTTTGGTTTGCATTTCTCTAATCAATAGTGATTTAGAGTATATTTTTCATATGACTACAGACAGCTTTAATTTCTTTCTCTGAAAACTGCCTGATCATATCCTTTGACCATTTATCAACTGGGGAATAATTTGTATTCTTATAAATTTGACCTAGTTCTCTACATATTTTAGAAATGCGACCTTTATCAGAGACATTGGTTGTAAAAATTCTTTCCCAGTTTTCTGCTTCCCTCCTAATCTTGGTTGCATTGGCTTTGTGAAAAAACTTTTCAATTTAATGTAATCAAAATTATCCATTTTGCATTTCATAATATTCTCTGTCTCTTGGTTGGTCATAAACTCTTCTATTCTCCATAAATCTAACAGGTAGACTACTCTTTGTTCTCCCACTTTGCTTATAGTATCAGCCTTTATATTCAAATTGTGTACCCATTTTAAATTTATTTTGGTATGGCATGTAAGGTGTTGGTCTATGCCTAGTTTCTGCCATATTCTTTTCCAGTTTTCCCAGCAGTTTTTTTCAAAGAGTGGGTTCTTATCCCAGAAGCTGGGGTCTTTGGGTTTTATCAAATAGTAGATTACTATAGTCATTACTACTGTGTCTTGCATACTTAACCTGTTCCACTGATCCACCACTCCATTTCTTTTTTCTTTTTTTCTTTTTTTTGGCAATTGTAGTTAAGTGACTTGCCTAGGGTTACACAGCGAGTAAGTGTCAAGTGTTTAGAATGAGGCTGGATTTGAACTCAGGTCCTCCTGACTTCAGGGTCAGTGCTCTATCCACTGCGCCACCAAGCTGCCCCCACCACTCTATTTCTTAGCCAGTACCAAGCAGTTTTGATGGTGGCTGCTTTATAATAAAATTTAAGATATGGAACAGCTAGGCCACCTTCCCAAACAATTCTTTCCATGGGTCTCCTTGATATTCTGGACCTTTTGTTATTCCAAATGAATCTTGTTATTATTTTTTCTAGCTCTATAAAATAATTTTTGGTAGTTTGATTAGTATGGCACTGAATAAGTAAATTAACTTAAGTAAAATTGTCATTTTTATTCTATTAGCTTCGCCTACCCATGAGCAACTGATGTTTTTCCAATTATTTAGTTCTGACTTTGTGTGAAAAGTGTTTTGTAATTGTGTTCATATAATTCCCGGGTTTGTTTCAGCAGGTAGATTCCTAAACATTTCATAATGTATACCGTAACTTTAAATGGAATATCTCTTTCTCTCTTTTGCCATTGGGCTTTATTGGTAACATGTAGAAAAGCCAATGATTTATATGAGTTGAAAGACAATTTCTTAACAAAGCTGTTCAAAAGTGAAATGGACTACCTTGGGAAGTAGAGAGTTCCCTGTCATTGGAGATAGTAACAGTGCAGGATAATTAACTGCTTCTCATATATGTTGGAGAGAAAATTACTATGTAGGCAGGGCTCAGATTAGGGAATCTCTGAGGACCTGTGCTTCTGGGAGATTCCTGGGGCCTCATCTGTGTAGCTGGTCCTGCTCTGAGAAAAGATAGGCCACCCAGAGCAGATACCTCAAATTCAGGGCCCTTATGGCCCACACAACTTGAAAAAGATTAAAATGTAATTGGGAAAGGTTTAACAAGATAACTAGAAATAATGATAGAAGGAAGGGCAGATTGGGGGGAGGGGGTTATCAGAAGATAACTAGAAATACAATACAACACAGATAATGTTAATTTATGGTTTTCAAAGTCAGTCTGTTTCTATGTGAATTTGACACCACTGACCCAGAGGAGATGGGAGGCATACTAGGGCCATTGTAGACTTTAGAAGAGGAGGAAGAGGAGGAGGAGGAGGAGGAGGAAGAGGGAGAGACAGAGACAGAGAGAGACAGACAGAGACAGAGAGAGACAGACAGAGACAGAGACAGAGAGAGAGAGAGACAGAAACAGAAACAGAGGGACAGAGAGAGAGAGAGAGACAGAAACAGAGACAGAGACACACAGAGAGACAGAGGGACAGAGAGAGAGAGACAGAGAGAGAGTCAGAGAGAATTAAAGGGAAGAGACTTCAAGAGGGCACTCTCTCTGTCTCTCTGTCTCTCTGTTTCTCTCTGTCTCTGTCTCTGTTTCTCTCTCTGTCTCTCTGTATCTCCTCTGTCTCTCTCTGTCTCTGTCTGTCTCTATCTCTCCATCTCTCTGTCTCTGTTTGTCTCTGTCTCTGTCTCCCTCTCTCTCTTTCTGTCTCTGTCTGTCTCTGTCTGTCTGCCCCTCTCTCTCTCTCTCTCTCTCTCTCTCTCTCTCTCTCTCTCTCTCTCTCTCTCTCTCTCTCTGTCTCAGAGGTAGTGTTTGAAAGAACATGGTACTTAGATCCAGAGGCCCCAAGATTGCTTCTGCGCTCTGTCCACTGACAGCCACATTTGTCACAGAGCAGGTCACTTTCCCTTCTCTCTCCTCTTTAAGGTGAGGCTGGGACTTGAGGACTCTGAAGGTCTTTTCCAGCTCCAAGCTCAGGATCTCCCTTACTCCCTGCTCTCCTCCCAGGGGCCCACACGGTTCCTGGCCTCCATGCAGGTATATCAGGTATATCGGGGCTTTCTCTTTCAGACCCGCTTCAGCCTGGCTGCAAACGTGATCTGTGCCATCGAGGCCACGGCTGGGCTCATCTTGCTCTCTGTTGTCCTACCAGAGGTGAAGGAAGATTTAGCTCAGTGTGTTCACCAAGTCCTCAACACACAACAGCAGGACCAAGAAAGACAGGAAGATGTTGTTACCCCTGGTTACCATCCTTACTATCCTGCTCCCAGTCCCTGGGCATGCCAGGTGGCTGGCTCTGCTCTCACTGTAAGCATTTTTATACCCAGTGTTAGTTTTCAGTGATTCCTTTTCCATTTCTGGAATTCTTGTTGGTGCCAGAAGATGTCACCCGTGTTGGGCAGACTCTTGGTCTGGTGGGCTTTGGGGAAAGTTCAAAGGTTCCCAAAGAGGGAAGAGAGAGAATGCTGGAGTTGTGAAATCTAATACTAAAAAAAGCCCTTTTGTGGAGAGGGTAACATGGTAGAGGAGTTGGGCAGACCTCTGATAATCTGCATGCTAGGCACTGTGCTGGGGCTGAGGAGCCAGGTCCTGATGGAATGTAGAAAGGTGAGTGAAGGGGGCAAAGGGGAAGAAGGAGAGGGGACAAGGGAGGACAGAGAAAAAGTGGGGGTGGGGAGAGTCACTGAAGTCCTCAGTGTTCTCAGAAATTCTCCAACACAGTAAGTTGCTGTTCTGGCCAGGCAAATCCCATATTTTTACACAACAAAACTATGGGTCAGTAAATCTTAAAGACACACTACCTCAGTTTACCCAGTGCTTTCCAGTCTTCATCTCACTTCAATCTCCTAAAAACACATGAGACAGATACCATTGCTTCCATCTAACAGGTGGTATAGTGGATAGAGTCCTGGGCCTGTAGTCAGGAAGACTCATATTCCTGAGTTCAAATCTGGCTTCAGATACATACTAGCTGTATGACCCTGGGGGAGTCACTTCACCATGTTTGCCTCAGTTTCTTCATACGTAAAAATGAAAAGAAGGAAATGACAAACCACTCCAGCATCTTTGCCAAGAAAGCCCCAGATGCGGTCATGAAGTCTGCCATGACTGCAAAAGGACTGAACAGCAATGAAAGATAAGGAAACCAAAGCTCAGCAAATTAATCCACTTGCCCACAGGCCATGAGCTATCATAGATTGGATGGAGGACTTGAACCTGGGGCTAGCCCAGGCCAAGTCTAAGAGCTCTCAGTTATCTGGCACTGCCACTAGTCACCTGAGTTGTGTGATAAAGGGGACGTAGACTGCTTGCCTTTTGTTGTTCCGTCTTTTCAATTGTGTCCGACTTTGTGACCCCATTTGGGGTTTTCTTGGCTACGATAATGGAGTGGTTTGTCATTTCCTTCTCCAGGTCATTTTTACATATGAGGCCACTGAGGCAAACAGGGTGAAGTGATTTGCTCAGGGTCACATGGTTGGTCAGTGTCTGAGGCCAAATTTGAATTAATGAAGATAAGTCTTCCTGATTATAGGCCCAGGACTCTACCCACTGCACCACCTGACTGCCCAATACAGTGACTCGATAAGGAAAAAATAAGACCAAGAAAAACGAAAAGATGAGGGAGAGTCAGAGAGCCCCCAGTCCCATCGTTTGTTTTACTTGGATTCTACAGGATGAGGAACAAGATGGGGCTGATGCAACCTTCTTCATGCCATATCGAGTGTGCAAAGGTCCACCCAGCACACCTGCAGGCTTGGCTCCCTCAGCCCTCGGAAGGACTCCCCCTGCTCCCCAGAGAGCACTTCACTTCCTCTGGTGCCAGCTCTGAAGCTGTCCCAAGGGGCACAAAGCCAATGCCCCATTACACACCCCTTCAGTTTGCCAGGGAATTTCTAGGTTGAGAGCCCCCTGATTCCTCAGATAGACCGAGCCATTTGAAAGCTGAGTTGGGAACATCCATACGAGCTATTTCTTCCTTGTAACATCCCTCAAGTCACTGCCCAACTTATATTCACTCTCCTATGTTGGGTCCCTGGAAGAGGGCTGCTACTCAGATTCCAGCAGTAACCCCATGGGTAGTTAATTCTGCTAATGTGCCTTATGGAGGGCCCCTGGTGGGCTTCCTGCTAACTGCCAACCAGGAGGTTCAAGGACATCCATCAAAGGCATTTCTCTAAGTAACACAGCAAGGACAGTAGTTCCACAATATCTCCTTCCTTAGTGCAGGACACATTCTCCCAAAAAGACAGTGGGAAAAACCTTAGTGTCCAATGTTACCCAGGCCCATACGTGCATAGATGTGTGAGGGGCCTGGAAGAGCTTTCTTCCTTGGCAGCTTTTCTCAAATCTACCTGGACAGTGGGATGGAGCAGGGAGTGAAGGATCCCCTCTGCTCCTCCCTGACCCTCCAGTCAGGGACCCACATGCGGCCAGCCTCCAGCTTGCAAAGCCTTTAACGGAGTGGATAGGCAGCTCCGTGGCACCTGATGCTAGATGCCACCACTATTGATGGGGGTGACAGGGGAAGAGTTAGGGAAAAATCTCCTCCTCCGCTGGTTAGGAGCCTCACTACACAGCTATCCAAAGCCTGGACAGCCTTAACCTCCCCCAAGACTTAGCTGTTTAAATTTCCCTTTGATATGGCTAATTGGTTTTCTCTATAGTAGAGATATTCCTTCCTCGCCTCAGCCAGAAAAGAGTTTACAGGTCAAAAAGGGGTCAGGATTCAGATGCAACTTGTGCAGGTAGTTTAATATTTCATTAACACCTGGGAACTGGGGAAAGGAATCCTAATTCTCTCCTATATGTTCTTTTATTGATTTGCCAGTATAGACAAAGTGAAGAAACCATTTGGGCCCCAAAGTCAACTGATTCCATGGGAAATGGTCAGCATATCATGCCTGTCTCTAAGGGGACCTACAATTCCAAGTCTGTCCATATGGGCAGGGAATACCATGATGTATAACCCAAGGCCTTGCCTGTATGTCAGGCTGATGGGAAAGGAGCAGAGGACAAGGGGGCATGGCCAGTCCTCATGCTCTCTGCTTTGAGGACTAGTTAGCAGCCCCCGGTGCCTCTGCTTTGCTTCCTGGAAGCCCATGATCCCTGGGTGGAAGAGGAAGTTGCTCTCTCTGTTAGAATTCCCTGTGACTTCTGTCCCCAAGGCTGTTGTCCAAGGGGACCCACAAGCCATCTTGTCTCAGGACAGGCCCAGGTCCCAAACCATCCTTTCTGTTCACAGGGGACTCTGTCTGTGATGTTGATCTTCACTGGTTTGGAGTTAAGTGTTGCCGTGTTTGCTGCTATCTTCAGTTGGAGGAGACTGTCAGTAGACTCTAATGGGGTGAGCACTTTACCCACCCCAGCCAGGCAGGGCTTCCCTGGAGAGGCCAAGTGATTTCTGTTTCTGGGGCCAGATGGTAGGTGGTGGTGAGGGGGCATAGGATGGGCCCCTGTTGAAGCTGCAGCTAAAGTGAAAATGTCCTTCCCGAGACAGAGTCCAGTGATTGGGTCAGGAGTCCTGGAGGGCTGGTGGCAAGGATGATACGTCTGACTGCATTCCCTTTGGCTTTTTCCAGAGAGTCCTCTTCCTACCACATGGTCACCATATCAATTCCAGCTTAAGGACAGCTCTTCATGACCCTGCCTATGAAGAACTGGGGGCATCTACTTAGAAGATGATGTGGGTTTCCTTCTGAGGGTTTTGCAGGTCACCATCACATAAGAGAGCCAATACCCAAGAGAACTGTGATTCAAGGTCCTGTAAACTTTCAATTTGGATGGAGAGGCAAAACATGTTTTCCTTTAATGTAAATTTCTTTTTTCCGCATGGATTGTCAACTTCCCAAGTTCATCCTTGGCCTCAGCGTCATGGAGGGTTTCCAAGAAAGAATATCTCTGTTGAGCACTTCCCCTCCACCCTGGACTCCCCTGCTGTTATCATATGAGCTGTGGATATCCAGATCGGGTGAATGCAGCTACCACTTCTGGTGAAACAGAGCCATATTATTTCCTTCTTATGTTTGCCTTTTGCTGCTCACAGGCTTGGGCTAGAGAGCTGAGGGCCCAGTCTCTTGCTAAGTCTCCACATTCACTTTGCCTGTCTATATACAAAGGACATGAAGCTTCAGGTTAAATCAGGGGAATGCTGCTGTGATTTGCTTACTAATAAAATTTTCAACTATAAGACTTGTTTTCTCCATTGCTTCTCAATTTTATTTTAAAGGAATAGGAAGCTCCAGGGGCAGATATGATAGGAGAGGCTTGGAAACCAGGTTTAGAAAAACCAAGGGCCAGGGCTTATCTATGGAAGAGAAAGAGGCACTTCCTTTCTGACTTCAAAATAAGGAAGAGGAGGGATCTAAGTTTAACATTTGCACCTCTACCCAAGGGAAAAGTTCACAAAGGGGTCCTTCATTCTCTTCTCTATTAGCCCTCCCTCATTCCTCTTCCTGTCTATAATCTGAATACATCCCTCTGTGCACATGGACATTGGAAGACGGGTCCCAACTGTTCTAAGAGTGGCTGTTCCTCTGAAGGCTGATATTGATGGCTTCCTTCTGGTCTTGGCCCTCTCATCTCACTCCTCTGCGTTGGGAAGGGTTTGAACCTGGCAAAGTGATGTCAGGGTTGGATTGGACCTTGTTTCCTCTGAAAAATTCTGCCCTGAGAGGCAACTCTGCTACTGTACTTAAGCTTGGTGCCCTCATAGGTTCCCAAAGTTTCTCCATAGATGCAGACAAAAAAGAGAGGAAGAAGTCAGCAGGAAAATATCAGGAGGGCAGGTAAAGTAGGGAAAGATGACTGGGGAAGAGAGAGAACTGAAGGGGATGGTAGGAAGTGTCAGAGAGAGGTGACAAATCACCTCTGCTCTGCAAACACTGACCAGGCCCCTTCTCTGTAATGCTGTTGTGCTCTGTGGGTGCTCAGAATGAAAAACATGCAAGTGAAACAGTCCCCATCCTCATGGGAATTATATTCCACCAGGGGATATAGCAAATGGTAATTCAAAGAGAGAGAGAGAGACAGACAGACAGACAGACAGACAGAGACAGATAGGCAGGCAGGCAGGCAGACAGAGAGAGAAAAGAGAGAGAGAGAGGCAGAGAGAGGCAGAGAGAGGCATTGGGAAAGGAGGGAAGAGAGAACAGGGAGAGAGGAGAGAGGAAAAGAGAGGGAGAGAGGAAGAGGAGGAAAGAGAGCAAGGGAAATAGGGAGATGGAGAGAAAAGGAAGGAGAGAGATAGAGACAGAGAGAGACAGACAAGGACAAAGAGATAGAGACTATAATAGAGAACTAATAAATGGGAATTCAGAAAAGGCTTCCTGAGGAAGCCCCGTGGGAGCTGAGCCTTGACAAAAGCTATGGATTCTAAGAAATGGGAGTGGGGATGGAGTGCACTCTGGGTACAGGAAATAGTCCATTCAAAGACACAAAGAGGGGATGGAATGTTGATTTTAGGAAATACCTGGTCACTCAGTTTGGCTGCACCTCAGAGTACATTAAGGGGAATATGAAAAATCAGCCTGAAAAAAAAAACCCATTCAGGGCCCAAGTCATAGATCACAGCCTCTGGGTTAATCCTAGCCTGTGATGGAAAAGACCATGGAGTCTTGTTGGAGAACAGACCAAGAAGGAATCTCAGGCTGCTTATTCTACTTCTGAGAGGGAATGTAAGCATGGTGTGAGCTATAATTGCTGCTTTCAGGGTGCATACAGTCAGTTAACCAGTATTTATTTTTTTTAAATTTATCATTAAAACCTTATTAAAACATTAAACTTATCATATTAAAATTAGCAACCACAGAAAGATCGGAGACTCCTTGAGAGCAAGTAAACGCTCAAGTAAAAGGAAGTACAGAATTTAAAGCCATATAGGACTTACAAAACCATCTAGTCCTGGTTGTCATTGTATAAAATTGAGAACAGGATCATGAGTCACTGACAAACAATTTTTGATGATGCTAGTTGGTGCTACAATTATGATAATGATAAGTGATGTGTTTCATATTTTTTCAATTAATTAATTAATATTTAATTTTCAACATTCACTTCCATAAGATTTTGAGTTCCAAATTTTCCCCCCTTTTCTCCCCTCCCCCACCCCAAGATGGCCTGCATTCTGAATGCCCCTTTTCCTAATCTGCCCTCCTTTCTATTACCCCCCATCCCTTTCCCCTTCTATTTTCCTACAGGGTAGGGTAGATTTCTATACCCCATTGCCTATATATATTATTTCCCAGTTGCATGTAAAAAACAATTTTTTTTTACATTTATTTTAAAACTTTGGGTTCCAAATTCTCTCCCTTCCTCCCTCCCCACCCATCTTCATTGAGAAGGCAAGCAACTTGACACAGGTTACATATGTGTGGTCATGCAAAACACTTCTATAAAAGTCATGTTGTGAAAAACTAACTCTATTTCCCTTCATCCTATCCCATTCCCCATTTATTCTCTCATTTGGCCCTGTGCCTTCTCAAAAGTGTTTGTTTCTGATTACCCCAACTCTAATCTACTCTCCTCTCTATCAACCCCCCTCTTTTATCCCCTTCCCTCCTATTTTTCTGTAGGGTAATATAGATTTCCATACCCAATTGAGTTTGTATATTATTCCCTCCTTAAGACAAACTCAATGAGAGTAAGATTCACTCATTCCCTCTTACCTTCCCCCACTTCCCCTCCACTGTAAAAGTATGAATTGTTTCTTTCTGGCTGTTTTCAATATTGTTTCCTTTACCTGGGAAATCTGGAATTTGGCTGTTTTCCTTTAAGGATCTCTTTGAGGAGTTGATTGGTAGCTTCTTTCAATTTTTATTTTACCCTCTGGTTCTAGAATATCAGGGCAGTTTTCCTTGATACTATCTTGAAAGATCGTGTCTAGGCTCTTTTTTCCATCACAGCTTTCAGATAGTCCAATAACTTTTTTTAAATTTTCTCTCCTGGATCTATTTTCCAGCTGAGTTGTTTTTTCAATGAGATATTTCACATTGTTTTTTATTTTTTCATTCTTTTGGATTTGTTTTACAGTGTCTTGATTTCTCATAAAGTCACTAGGTTCCAATTGCTCCATTCTAAGTCATTTATTTATTTATCTGTTTGTTAATTTATTTATGTATTTATTTATTATTTATTTATTTATTTTTTACTGAGGCAATTGGGGTTAAGTGACTTGCCCAGAGTCACACAGCTAATAAATGTTATTGTCTGACGCCGGATTTGAACTCAGGTACTCCTGACTTCAGGGCTGGTACGCTATCCACTGCTCCACCTAGCTGCCCCCTGCTCCATTCTAATTTTTAAGGAAGTATTTTCCTCAGTAAGCTTTTGTACTTCCTTTTCCATTTGGCCAATTTTGCTTTTTAACACATAATTCTCCTCATTGGTTTTTTGGACCTCTTTTGCCATTTGGGTTAGGCTATTTTTTAAGGTGTCATTTTCTTCAGTATTTTTTTGGGTCTCCTTTAGCAAGATGTTGACTTGTTTTTCATGATTTTCTTGCATCACTCTCATTTCTCTTCCCAGTTTTTCCTCTTCTCCTCTTACTTGTTTCTCAAACTCCCTTTTGAGCTCTTCCATGGACTGAGACTGATTCATATTTTTCTTGGAGATTTTGGGTGTAGGAGCTTTGACTTTGTTGTCTTCTTCAGGTTGTATGTTTAGATCTTTGTTACCAAAGAAAGATTCTATGGTCTGACTTTTTTTGGACCTTTGTTTATTCATAATCCCAGCCACTTACTTGAGTTTTAACTCTTTGTTAAGGTAGGGGTCTGCTTCCATTGTGGAGAATGCACTTTCCCAAACTTTCGAGTTTTGTGCAGCTGTTTTCAGAGATACTTCCAGGAACCTGTAAATTTTCAGTCCTTTCAACTTGGTACAATTAAGGGCAAGGTGTTTACACCTTTCCTGACCTGTGCTCAGGTCTATGAGTAACCACAAGCACTCTTTTCTGTCTTGGAACTGTGAGGAGGATTTCTCCTCTACCACACTACAAGCTTCACCACACCAGCACTCCTCCTTGCCCCAGGATCTCCACCCAGAACTATGAATTAGCTCCAAGCGTGGGCAAAGCAAGATAATCCTGCACCAGTAGAGAGATCCCTGCAATACCCCTCTGATCAGCCCCTGGATTCCCTGTCTGTCTGTGGGCCCACAGCTCTGGAAGCAGCTGCCACCTTGGGGCAGACACTCAGGGACCAGGGCTGGGACTGCCTTTCTGTCTCTCACTGCAGACCCAGACTTTTCCTACTGACCTTCTAAGTTGTCTTTGGTGTTCATTTGTTGAGAAATCTGGAAACCACCACAGCTGCCCATGATTCAGTCCTCTGAGGCCTGCTTCAGGTTTGCTGAGGCCTGCCTTGCTTGCGTGCCCACTCCAAACTGTGTTCTTCTCCCAGCCCGGCACGATACACCTTTCTGATCAATCATCCAGGTTGTCTTGGACTCTAAATTTGTTTCATTCTGTCTTTTTGTGGGTTCTACTGTTTTAGAATTTGTTTAGAGCCATTTTTATAGGTATTTGGAGGGGTTTGGGGGAGAGCTCAAGCAAGTCACTGCTTTTACCCTGTCATCTTGGCTCTGCCCCCCTTAATCAGTCTTTAAAGTGGGAATTGAACTCAGGTCTTCCTGAGTCTAGGCTACATTGTACCATCTAGCTGCCTCAAGTGACTTTTCTAAGGTCACAGGGTTATTAAGCATCAGAAGTAAGATTTAAACCCATGTCCTCTTCACTTCATTGTAATTTGCTTTTCATCCTTTGCTAGAAGATTTCTGGTGAGGATATGGGATCATACCAGGCTTTGACATTCATCTCCATTACAAGAGGCTACTAGGTGGTGTAGTGGATAGAATACAGGGCCTGGAGTCAGGAAAACCTGAGTTCACATCCAATCTTTCTAGCCTGTGAACCCAAGCAAGTCATTAACTATGTTTGCCTCAGTTTCCTCATCCATAAATGATCTGGAGAAGGAAATGGCAAACCACTCAAACCCCCAACCCCAAACAGGGGCACAAAGAGTCGGCTATGACTGAAAACAACCAGCCAACAAGTCCATCACCATGGTTTGTTTCCCCATTTTGTACATCTCCCATTCTTTCTCAGGCTTCGTGAGTACACATCAGAATATTTCCTTTTCCATGACCCCTTTTAGAAACCTCTTTCAAAATTTGGTGCCCAAGGCATTTGGTTTATTTTGTGGCCAGTCCAGTCTGGAATTCTAGGGACAGAGAGGCTAGCTCTAATTCTAGTTTAGAGACATCAACTTATCCAGTGGTTGATAGTAAGGATACATATGTGCCCACTATCTTGCCAACATTTTGGGTTTCATTTAGGCTGGTTCTGGTCCCCATATCGCATATGTTCTAGCAAAGGCCAACTCAGACCAGACTTTCAGTTCAGACCAGGCTGTCCAGAGTGGTTATAGTTACCACTATGTTACCCAGAAAGACAAAGAGAGTGGGAAACCTTTACAAACACAGTAGTCTAGAGTAAGCAGACCTCATTCATCTTTGACAAAATCATAGATTTAGAGCTAGAAGTGGCCTTAAGCTCTTCTAGGCTCTCTCTTTCATTATAAACATGAAGAAACTCAGGCTGAGAGCCTGAAGTGATTGACCCATGATCAGCCAGATGGTATCAGAGGTGGGATTTGTACCTAAGACCCCATGAAGTTCATGTCACATATGCTATTCCATTTCTCCTGTCATTGAAGAGCTGGTTCAGGGATGAGATAGAGGGGGATGACTACAGTAATTATCAGAGTCCTATTTGTTTTCTGGGCCTGCAGCAAATAGACTCTTTACCATTCCTGTTTCTTTCTCCGTGTTCCCCCTTCTTCCCTCTGGGGAAGGGCAACCTTAACTCCTCAGCTTAAACCCACTGTTTTGTTTTCATCTTGCAACAGTTGGTTATGACAGAACCAGTTCAACAGCCTTGTAGGTTTGTGCCTAGAAGTACAAGCCCATAGCGCGCTCTTGCTGGTTTTTGGGCACAGGGTCATAGAAGTCTATGGTATGGGGTGTTCCATCCTGAAAATCACCCAATTTCTATTGGAATCCTTGGCCGTGTCTTCTATATAATAAAAGTCTAATCTCCCTACCCACTCCCTAATCCCAGCACACAAACACACACACACACACACCCCTACACACACCCTCACACAAACACACACACAGACACATGTGCATTTTTAAGTGAACAGCTTAACTTGAATGTCTCTCCTCTTCTTCTTTCAATCAGGAAGCACCTGCCCAACTTCCCCTTTTTAAGTACTACTTGATTTCAGTCACACACACCCTGGAAAGCTTTCTCCCCTCTCCTCCTAGTTCAGAACTTTGCACACAACTTTTCATTGAACCAGAGGGATGGTCACTGACATTGAGGGATGTCCCTGGGGGCCTTTGCTGCAAGTCCTGTTGACTTGAGTCCTTCTCAGACTGGGAAGATCCCACTGGGTATCAGACTTTAGTACCTGTTTCTGAAGCTCTGGGTAACGTGTCCGTGATGAGTTAGAAGGGTATATTCTAGTTAGGATGGACCTCAATTCCTTCACTTGCAGTCTTGGTACTATTTCCTATAGTAACTCTTTGGGATAGGGAAAAAATCCATCTGAGGTCTCCCTTGGTTCTAGATCCAGAATCCTACAGGCTCCTAGATACAGAGTCTGTGCTCCTTCAGTTATAGCACAACTTCATCTCCAGTTAGGGGGTCATTCATTCATTCATTCATTCATTCATTCATTCATTCCACAAGCATCCATTAAGCACCCTTACATACTTTCTTCCAGCTGGGTGTGCCATTCTCATCAGATCCCATAGGACTGGAAATAAGCAGTCCGTGAGATCTCAAGCTCTTCTTTGCTCTATCTGTGGCCCCATTTAGCCCTGCATAGTTGAAGGCAACATGGATAGAGAACCAGGAAGCAACCCTGGTTCAATCTTGCCTCTGACCCACACTGGCTATGGGCGCCTGGCTAGTCCCTTAGTGACCCAAGCAAGTCTCTAAGAGGCTGAGGTCCAAATGAGTTGCTGATCTGAATTAGCTGGAGCATAAGTTCCCCTCATGAAAAAAATCATGGGGGCAACTAGACCACTAGGTCTAGAGTCAGGAAGAACCGAGTTCAAATCTAGCCTCAGCACCTATTAACTGTATGATCCTGGGCAAGTCACTTTACCTCTGTTTTCCTCAGTTTCCTCAACTGTAAAATGCGGATATTAACAGCACCCACCTCCCAGGGTTGTTGTGAGGATCAAATGATGTAATAATTATAAAATGCTTAGCACTATCCTAGGCTCATAGTGCTATATAATAATAATAATAATTAACCTTTATATGATGTTTGTTATATACCAGGCACTATAATAAATGCTTCATACATTATAAATACTACTAGATGAAGAAAAACATGGTGACATCACAGTTCCCAACCATGTAAATCAGGAGGTCTTGACCTTTTGGGTATCATAGACTTGTAGGGAAGGCTAGTGAAGCCTTTAGACTCCTTCTCAGAACCATGTTTGGAAAGGCATAAAACAAAATGCAGAAGATTACAAAATAAATATTCTTATCAAAATATATATTTTTGAAGTTCACAGACCCTAGATTAAGAATTCCTGACCACATTGACTTTCCCCTTTTTGGTCAGTGGTGCCAGCTGGGGCTCTCTGAAAGGTAAGATTCCCGCCCCCAGCATAGGCCTTCTAGCTTCCCTTGCTCTCTGTCACCTTCTGTTTAGAGGCCTTAGAGTACTTTGGAATCCTTCTGTCTGCAGCCAGACTGGCTCTCCAGCTAGCTCAGTGCTCTACTGCCTGAATGTGCCCATCACAAGTTACCTGTTTTAAGTATGGTAGAAGGTGGGCCTGCTATGAGAAACTTGGGAGCTTGATGGAGGTGGGATGGGGGTTGTAGGCACTACGATAGTCCTTTTCATGTTAGCAATTCATCCTCTCCGGCTCCCTTTCCATTGCTGCTGAGACCACAAAAGACATGGTGAGTGGACATTTTTCTTTTCAGCTCAAGAAGGAAGGAGGTGGTAGTGAGTAGGGTGGAAGAGGACAACAGTTTTCACCTTTTCTATAGGAACTCTGAGGGAAGATTTGTTAGAGGGGGTGGAAGTCTTCGGAAAGCGCAGAAAGTTTTGAAAACCACCCTAATGCGTTGTTGATGGAGCTGTGAATTGGTACAACTATTCTGGAAATATATACAAATAAAGTGACTAAAATGTCCACACCTTTTGATCAGAGATCCTCCTAGTAGGCTTTTACCCCAAAGAGAGAGATCATTGACCAAAAAGAAAGGCTCCAGTTACAACAAAATAGTGAAAACAGCTGGTGTGTGTGTGTGTGTGTGTGTGTGTGTGTGTGTGTGTGTGTGTGTGTGTGTGTGTGTGTGTAGCAAAGAACTAGAAACAAAGCAGATTCCTGTCTTTTAGAGAATGGATGAACAAACTGTGGGACATGAATGTCATAGAATATTATTGTACTATAAGAAATAAAAAGCATGATGGGAAAAGAGAAACATGAAAAGAGCCTCATAAACTAAATGCAGAGAAGGGTAAACAAAGTCAAGAAAATGATGTACAATGACTTTACCAATGTAAAATATTAATTTTTATTTTTAAAAATAAATTCAATTGATATATTTTATATTATCTAAATGTCTACCCTATTCTTCCCCTTAGATTTCCCAAAGAACATCTATATAACAATTTTTAAAAGAAAAAGAGAAGAAAAAAATCCACAAAACCCACCAATGCATTCAAAAATTTTCAAAATATATGTAGTGTCATAGGCCTGTAGACCTTCTACCTCAGCAAAGGTATTTTAGATGAAAGATGCCTTCTTATTTCTGTCAGTCAATCAGTCAGTCAATAAGCATTTCTTAATGCCTGAGGCACTTTGCTAAATGCTAGAGATGCAAAGAAGGGAAGAAGACAGTTCAGTTCTCAAGGAGCTCACAGTCTAATGTGTAAGACAACATGCAAACAATTCTGTACAAACAACCTCCATAAGGGATAAATAGGAAGTACCAGAGGGGAACACTGGAATAGAGAGGGACTAGGAAAGGCTTCCTGAGAAGCTGAGACTTTACCTGGGCGTTGAAGGAAACCACGGGGGAGTGGTGTGGAGGTGGAGATGAGGAGGGAGGGCCTTCTAGGCATGGAGACAGTCAGAGAGGATGCTCAGATGGGGAAGATGGAGGGTCTTGTTCTTGGAACAGCAGCCTGGAGCCTGGTGATAGGAATAAGGTGTAAGAAGACTGGAAAGAGATGAGGGGATAGGGTCTGAAGGGCTTTGAATGCCAAACATGATTTTGTATCGGATTCTGGAGGCAATTCGGAGCCACTAGAGTTTATCTGAGTAGGAGGGGTGATATGGTCAGAGCAGCACTTTGGGAACATCTCTTCCTAGGGTCCATGATTGTTCTCCATGATTTTGAAACATCCATTTTCAATTTCGATAGAGTATACCCAGTATAAGCAAAGCTTAATATCACAAAATCCTAAAGAACAAATCTGAAAGAGACATGCGAAAATAATCCCCTTCGCTTCCTCTGCAGAGATCACTGCCTACAGGTGGGGGGTACTGCATATTATAACATATACATTTATTGCACTGGTTGGTTTTGCTGACTTTTTTCTTTTCCTTTTCTAATTTTTTTTTAATTTGGGAGGAGATGAAGAAGAAATCCAGGGAAATCTATTCATTATAGAAGCAAAAGCTAACAGTAAAATTCCATTTAAAAAAAAAAAAAGGCCTAACCATGCTTTCCAAATTGGCTGGCCTGAAAGCAGCTCGAATTAGTAGGTTGGGGAAAGTGGCTACATTTGGAGTCAGAGGACCTGGGTTCCAATTTTGACTCTGCCATTTATCAGTGTGACATTGGACATGTTACTGCCCCCTATCTGGGCCTCACTTATAAAATAAAAAGGTTGGACTAGGTGGATTCTAGGGGTCGTTTCCGACTCTCAGTCTATGATCATAGGAGATGTTATCCCATGACCATAATTCAGGAATAGTGGCAGAGACCACATGATAGTGAGCTTGGGAGAAAGACTTTAGGAGAAAGTTGAGGGAGAGACTCAGGGTCTGGGGAGGTTGGTGATAACAGCTCCAAATCTTCTCTAAGCCCCACTGAAACTGCCTCAGAGTCAGAATCCCAGAAAGCCCTACTCTGATTCTTGTAAGTCAGAGAATAGAAACACCTGGAGGGCAGCAATTGATTCATTTATTTTGTCTTTGTTTCAAAATGCCTAGCAGGTGGTCACCTTTTAATGAAGGTTTGTGGAACTGATTTGAAGTAAATTGGCCCCAATTTAAGGAGACTGGCCTTGAGGACTGGGGGAAGGTCAGATGATACTGGGAGGGCCCTCACTTCCCCCATCCTGAGCAGATATTTCCCCTCTCCCCAAAATTCTTCTTCTGCCTAATTAAAAGAGCCCTGGGATGACAGAATCTTAAGATTTGTAGGCCTAAGAGACCTTTGGGTCGCCTAGTCCAACACAATCATTTTAGAAAGTAAGGTACCGAGCAACAGAAGTTAAGTGACTGCTCCAGGGTCATGTGGGATACTAAATGGTAGAACCAGACTCATGCTTTCTTCAGCTTTCATGGCTGTTTGGTGTTCAAAGCCCTCCCTAACCCAGCCCCTCCTGCCCTTCCAGTCTTTTCACTCCTTCCTCCCAGGATGTACTCTAATCCAGTGACACTGACCTCCCTGCTGTTCCACCTAAAAGATACTCCACCTCTTGGTTCCAGGCATTCTCTCTGGCTGTCCTCATGCCTGGAATGCTCTCTCTCCTCTGCTCCAACTACTGATGTGACTACTATTGACTTCCTTTAAGTCCCAACTAAAATCCCACCTTCCACAGGAAGCTGTCCCCAGCCCCTCTTAATTTCAGTGCTTTCCCTCTGTTAATTATTTCCTATTTATCTTGTATGTAGCTTGCCTCATACATTTTGTTTGCCTATTTTCTGTTCCATTAGAAGGTAAGCTCCTTGAGGGCAAGATTGTAAACTCCTTGTCTTTTGCCTCTTTTTGTAACCCCAGTGTTTAGCATGATGCCTGGCACCTAGTAGGTGCTTGACTAATATTTATTGAATTGAATTAAAAATTACATTGCTGTCTCAGTCATTCAATAAGCATTTTTTAACAATCTCCAGCAATTTGATGGACCTTGGTTGAAATCTAGTCTCTTCCAATGTAGGGGAGCTCTTATTAAGCTTATACTATGGCTTTGGAAATACATAGACAAGGTAGTTAAGTCAACAAAAAATTTTTTAAACACAGATTAGGCACCAGACACAGTGCTAAATAGTGGGTTTCATATGAAGAAAAACAAAGAAAATTAGTTCCTGCTCTCAAGGAATTCATGGTCTAGCTGGTGGAGGAACATCTAAGTATATAAATATGTGTATCACTATACAGATTAATATAGCATTCATATTTTATCTGCATATTAATGATAGATGTGCACATATACAAATATAACACACGCAAATCTGTGTCTAGTCATATAGGTAGACAGAAGTAGAGACAAAGGGCTGTGGGTGGTGGGAAGCATTGGCAGCTGGGGAATCTGGAAAGGCTCATACTGCTTGAGCTGAAGCCTTGAGGGAAACTCAGCATTCCAAGAGATAGCAGGGAAGGGGGAGGGCATCCCAGGCCTAAGTAAAGACAGCTCTGGATCTCTAGTCTCTCAATCACTTTCCTTTCTCTTTGGGCCATTTCCTCTTTCTTCTTCCTCTTGCTACTTCATATGATTAGTTTCGTAGAATTTTGATTTGGAAAACCATCTAGTCCACCCCCTTCCATGGAGGAAACAGAGACCCAAAGAGAAGGGAAGGGCCTTAGAGTGGTTACCCAGGGAGGAAGTGACCCACTTAGGGTGGGAGCCCAGTTATATATGCATCTCAAATCTGATTTCTTTTTCTCCCTAGGGCTTACACAACCCTGCATCTGGCAGCTCTGGTAACAGGGCAGGTTCATTACAGATTCTCTAAATATTTTTGAATCTTTCTATTCAAGTTGAGAGCAGCCTGAGATTGAACATTGTCAGTGCCTTCATCTCAGAGATTGGGATCTATTTACTTCTGGACAGTTTAGACACTACATATTACTTCTTTCATCATTATGCCACTGAGTCTGATGTCTATCCTATGGGCTTCTCTACCTTACTTGGGAATACATTCCCTGAGCTGGGTGGGAGTAAGAACTCTAAAGTAGAATATAACCTTGTCTTTGGGCTACTTGGGAGACTCTGAGGCCTTTGGGGATGGGCAGACAGATTTAGTAGGAATCTTGGAAGTCTCTACCTTTGGAAGATCCACATTTTCTCTAGTGACTCAAGATTTCATTGATAAGGTTTATAGTCTTCCAGTAAGATGGACTTTATCTTTGGCATTCTCTCATCTTTCACGCCACTCCCATAAACATTTCATTGGATCATAGACGTTGAACAAAGAGGAGCCTCAGAGATCATCATGTCCAGCTTCCACATTTTACAAATGGATAAACTGAGGTGCAGAGAAGTTTGTAAGCTAACATTTTTATAGTGCTTACTCTGTACCAGGCACTGTGCTAAGTGCTTTATAAATAGGACCTTATTTGATCTTCATAACAATCCTATGAGGTAGGTACTATTATTATCCTCATTTTACAGATAAGGAAACTACTGAGGCAAATAAAAATTAAGTGATTTGCCTAGGGTCACACAGCTGGTAAGTGTGTGGAAGGACAGATTTGAGTTCAGGACTTCCTGACTTCAGCCATGAAGCTCTATCCATTGTACCACCCAGCTGCCCTTAGATGACCATAGATTTAAAGCTAAAAGGAGGCTTGAGATCACCAAGACTTTGTTTGTGTGTATGTCCTGGACCTTTTTCGTACCCCCTTCTTAGGGTAGCATCCATATTTTTAAATTCATAAAATAAAGTACAAAGCATAATAGAGGAAACCCCTTACATTTGAACAGTTAGTAAAATAGCTGAAAAATAATCTCATGGTCTCTGAGTTCTGTGACTGTGGTCTCGCCCAAAGATGGGTTACCTGAGAACCAGAGATGGAGCGTAAAGTCACAGGTTTAGAACTGGAAGGAGACTCAGTTTTCCAGTCAAAAGCCCCATTTCAAAGTCAAGCAGGAGAGCCAGGCCTCAGAGGGGCCACAAAGGGCAGGGCTGGGTTTGAAGGGCAAGTCTCGTGGCTCCATGTTCAGGACACCTCTCGCTGTACCACATGGCCGTCCCAACGCTCACTTAGCTTCCAGCTCTACACAAGGCCTTAAAGGGCTCATCATCTAAGCCTCCTTTACAAGCCAGGAGCCTGGAGCTCACAGTGCAGCTTGGGAAAATGACTTGCCTAAGGTCCCAAGAGCAATACAGTAAACGGCAGAGCCCTGATTTGAATTCATATATTCTGGCAGAAGATCTGACATTGTTTCCACTGCATGCCAAGGTCATTTCATGCATCAGTGAAGGAGATACCCAGTGGAGAGGAGGCACTCTTGGCTCTTGGAGCTCACTGTGTCCAGGATGGTCAGGACTCTTTCCTGGTAAGCCAGGTCTTGAGAATTGCTATGGTGAGATATGTTTCTGTGTATGAGTATGTGTGCATGTGTGCACATGTGTGTGTGAGAGTGTATGCATGTGTGTGAGTGTGAGTGTGCATGGGTATACCTGCGACTTGAGCTTTTTTCTTCCAGGATTCCATCATCCAATGTGGAAACCCAAGAACTTTGTCCCTTGTACTCATATCCCCTATACACAGTGTTTCACTTTCTGACGGATTTCTTATGGTACCATTACAGAGGCTCCAGAGACATAGGGCAGAGCAGGCATGGTTGATTTTGTTTGGGAAGTGCAGTGATTGTGGGTAAAGGGGCCTATTGCTGAGGAAGTTCCCCATATTAACAAAAGTTATCAATTACTCTGCTATGTCTGGTCTTGGAGAGTTACCTGGGAGCACTGAGGGTTAGGTGATTTGCTATTATGTGTCTGAGGATGGACTTAAACCCAGGTTTTCCTGGTTCCAAGGCTAGCTCTCTATCTGCTGTGTCATGATCATGACCGTTGTCATGATATATAGATTTAAAAAAATAAAAAGGAAAGCTAGAGGTCCAGGGTGTTACTCCATATCATGAAGTCAGGTAGGGCTAAAACTGCTACTAGAGGCCTGGCCTCCTTGTTTCTATCCTTGGCCTTAGCTAGTCTTTGGTAACTTTCCTTCCTTCTCACTAAAATCCTCACCCCTCACTCTTTCCTGTTCTTTTTTTTTCTTTAATATTTAATTTCCCCCCTCAATTACACCCCCTATTTTGTTTCTCAAGTATCAATGGATGATTGCTAGATTTCACCATCTTGGAATTCACCATCACCATCTCCCTTTCAGGATATGGGTGTCATGTGACCTATTGTTACCAGAGCAGGGTAAGTACCTGATGCCAGATGGTACCCACAGTCCCATGTGCCTTTATGCATGACATGCAAGCAGAAGGCTTGGACTGGACTTTAAAGAAACTGTGCAAGCTTCAGAGAGAGCATGCAAGGAAGACACAACTTCTCCTCTGGCATACAGCCCTCCTGGATTATTGATATCTCCCTCCTACACTTGGGCATCATAGCCTGTTGTCCTGATTGGAGGCTAATTGGCAGGTCCATACTATGCAGCGGAAGTCTGCTAACCACTTTGGTGCTTTCCTATCAACACAAACCATCATCTCTTCTTTGATGAAGCAGGCACAACATCCCTGTGGAGGAGAAGAGCAGGAGAAGAGTCTTCTGTTTGCTCCAAAGGAGAAAAGCAGGGACCAACCAGGGAGGGTGGGAGGGCAGGCTGACAAAGTTTGTGCTGAGAAGCTGGGGCTGGGGAAAGCATCATCTGCACCTGTCTGCCAGTGCCAGCTTCCCCAGGCATTCCAACCTGGGATTTATGAGGTTAGTTTCTGTTGACTTTGTGGGTCACTCACAATGCTTTTCTCTCCCTATGTGCAAGAAGTCCCAACTGATGAAATTCACAAAGAAGTGTTGGTGATTCAGGTCTCAGATGCTGAGGATAAGTTTCCAGGAATGGATTTTGGCATTCAAATCATGAGCTTCCCCATCACCATGAATGGTACTTTCTTGGAATCAATATTTCTCAACTAAAGACAGGAAAATGATTACATTTTCTTGAAAATCTTTGATAAAAGTGCAACCTCAGTCAGTTATAGCCTCTTTCTCACTTCCCTTTTCTGGCATGAGAACAGTCCACTAATTCCTTCAGGGCATATACTGGACGGTATCAGCAGAACCTTCATTAGATCACCTTTGTCCTCAGCTTCCCCTAAGCATCAGCCACTGTGGCAGGATGATGAGGATCAAGGTCACAGAAGGGCAGAGGGAGGGATGAAAATGAGTGGATTTAGAAAGGAAGGGGACGATTACATTACATCGAGTCCACTAACTCTTACTTTGCAGATAAAGAAACTGATGCCCAAAGAGGAAAAGTGACTACCTCAAGGTCACACAGCTTGTAAGTAGCACAGCTGGGATTGAATCTTTGATTCCAAAGAAATAATCCTTCTACCAGGACACAGTCCCTCCCATGCAGATGAAGGGGAGCAAAGGGGGCCACAAGGAAAGTTCTCCAGCCTCGGGAATTTCTGCTACCACTGCTGATAGAAGTGGGTCCAGTGATCATCCACCAAAATCCTGGGATCCACATTCTACACTCTTGCATCTGCTCTACCTCATCCTTCTCCAGGACTGACCCCAGGTAGGTAGGAAGACAGGTCAAGACACAAAGAGTTGGAATTCCTTCTCTGGGGACCTCTGGGGATACTCAGAGAGGCTGCCTAACCTCCTTTTAGATTTAGATCCACACAGACTCGCATCACTGGCCAGGCTGTTAAAAATCATTGTCTAGTTCACTTATCCTACCATACATCCTCAGGTCAAGACCAAAGAAATTACGCCTATTTCTCTTTTCCTCAGAGAAATCAGAAGCCAGTGGATCCTGGGCCCAGGTCCTTCCCTTAATCCAATGATGATTCTACTGCTATTCCAGAAACCTGATCCCCAGCTTAGCTGCATCCCTTTTCTCATAGAACTTTCCTGAACTCAGCTTTCCTGTGTTCTAAGCGGATATCATCCTGCTCAAATTCCCTGAGCTTGACCTGCTTTTGAAACTCTTTCATCCTCTTCTGAACCCCAGTGTTCTTCACAATGTCTCACACATTTTTCACAACTGTCCTACACAGGGACATAGTAGGTGCTTAATAAATGTTGATAGATTGCTTAATTGATTAAACTGCTCCAGCCTCAGACCCTCTGGATCCTCAACCTTCTCTTCAGGTGGCTTTAGAATGAATTACTAGAAACCTACCCTTTTCTAACCTAACCACAGGGGTTACGCTAGAGGACAAGGGGGGGGTGTGTCTGTGCTTTCTAAACAGAAAGGGCTGGAGCCCACAGGTCTCTGATCCTGCCCTTTGGGGCCAGTTTGGAACCAGGCTCTCTCTAGCTCCTCCTAACTTCCCCATCCCTTCAGATGGAAGGGATGGAGTTTAGCCTCTGGGACAAGCACATCCCAGCTCCCAGCAACACCAGAAGCAGCAATCAGCTCATTATTCTAGGGGAAATGAAGTAAGCCCCAATTTCAAGTGCTAGGGTTCTGCTTGGGAGAGTTACCAAATCTTTGAAAAAATAACCCAGGACTTGATAGCACCCAGGAAGGTTTTGTCTTGCTTTGGTTTCTTATATCAGTCCAGGTTAAGTGATTTGACCAGGATCATACAACTAGTAAGAGTCTGACATCTGATTTAAACTGAGGTCTTCTTTACTCCAGGGTTGGTGTTCTGTCTACCGCACCACACAGCTGTCCTACCCAGAGAGTTCTTTTACCTAGCCAGGACCAGATCTGCAGAGTACTAACGAGATCATCTATGAAATACAAAACCACTCAGGGCCCCCCTCCCATGCACTCCCTGATACAGGTAGCAACATGGCAGTAGACAAGGGGTGCAAACTCATCTATAAAAAGAGAATCACACTTCCAAAATATTAGCAGTAATAGGGATAGAAAAAAAAACACATTTTTTTTTATTCCCTTCTAAATGGATGGAGGGAGGAGGGAGAGGGAGGAGATTCCCCATAGCAGCTGCGCTTTGGAAGCTTGAAGGGTGGAGAGTTCTCCATTGCTCAGCCCTCCTCCCAGTTGGGCTGATGACCCAAGGACTGGCCTGGGTGAGTTTCACCCCCCACTGAGCAATCTCCCTTCCTTCTCTGGCTCCCACTTCCATCCCAGCCTTGCTTCCGTTCAGTCCAGCTCCTTCTATTCAGCATCCTTCCACATCTCACTTCCCCAGTCCCATACCTCTTCCCTTCTCATGTTTCCTCTATCTTTTCCTGTCTTAAGGGGAACATGGGTAGAAAGACATGCATTACACAGAAATAGTCAAACCCAATCCTATCATTTTATGGAAAAGAATACCGAACCCCAGACACTGTTAAGAAACATGGCTAGTGAATGTCTGAGACAGTTAACTCAGTGCTCAGTTTGATAAATATTATTTCCTACTATTTTCTTTTCCTCTTTCTCTGCATTTGACACTAAGATGCTCTGAGGAATACAAGCTGATTGGGTACTTCCAGGGTTTCTTGCATGAAGACAAGAAGTGAGAAATATTCTTGAAGGCAGAAAACATGGGAAAGAACCTAGCAGTTCTCCACTTCTGGATTTCTCCTTTTTAATTGTGAATATTAAATGCCAGCAATAGAGAAAAGTTTTTCAGGAACAAGGTTTTATGGAAGAATGAGGAAGATTTTGTAAAGCACAGAGACCTTTAGAGACCTTAGGATCCATCAATCAATCTCCAAGCATTTACCTAATATCAATAAAAGCTTAGTGATAGGAATTCCAATTGGAAAGAATTTTGGGGATCCTCTGATCTAAACTGTTCCTTTTACAGAAAGAACCAGAGGTCACACATGTAGCAGAACTGGAATTTAAACACAGGTTCAGTTGCTTCAAGTCTGGGTTATTTCCATTTGCCCACACTGTCTCTTCAGTGCCCCTTCCTCACAAAGAATGTTCATTGTGTTCAAGTCTTCATGACCCTATTTGGGGTTTCTTAGCAAAGATACTAGGGTGGTTTGCCATTTCCATCTCCAGCCCATTTTAAAGGTGAGGAAACTGAGGCAAACAGGGTGAAGCAACTTGCCCAGGTTAAAACAGCTAACTAATTATGTTCAAGGATAGATTTGAACTCAGGTCTTCCTCACTCCAGGCCTGGTGCTCCATCCACTTAGCCACCTAGCTGCCCCTTAAAAAGAGCAAGCAATTTTTTTTTCTTTGTCTTAGTCTCACTTTATAATAGTAGACCTCTATATCTCAAAGAGGGGAAATGACTTTTCCAAGGACATGCAGTTGATAAATGATGGAACCTGGACTGGAAATGGTCCGTTTCCCAGAAAAGGGCTCTTCCTGCCACATTCTCCTCCCTCTATAGGGGGTGGCAGAATCTCACACTGAAGGCACTTTTAAATGCTTGGTTGTCGAATATGACTCTGGGCCAGTGGAAAAAAGGAAAGAGAGAGAAGGGAGAGAAAGAAGGAAAAAAAAGGGCAAGACAAATGCAAAATTTATCTCGGCCTGGGAAATTGGGGGCCTAGGCCCTGTCACTGTCATTCATACTTCCTGCCCTTGTCAGGTCACACTGTCCTCTGACTGATGCAACAACCGGTCATTTTGAGCCAGTGAAGATATTTGGCTTGGGGAGAATGGAAGTAGAACATTGGAAGGCCCAAGAAACCTAGACTGAGAGAGATCAGAGGGTCCTGTGAGCATCTCAGAACCCATGGAAGCTGTGAAGGCTCCAGGGACTGAAGGCAGGGAAGAAGATCCCCAAACTTTTTTTTTTAATGCTTAAGTTTTTGAGGTTTCCAAGATTAAGGAAGCAGGTGCAGAGCTTTGAGGCAGGACCTCACTCTCAGATTTTGGTCAACATATTTGTTTGACTTGCACCCAAGATGCATGAAGATGGACCTCTTTTCCTAATCCAGCCATAGAGAACACAGAGAATAATATCCAGGAGGCAAAAATGTCCTGTAAATATGCCCTGCCCTTTCTATCTTTTGCCTTTGTCCTAAACAGGCCTGCTGCATGTCTCATATTCTACGTTGCCAAAGGAGAAGGACTGTTCAAAGTTTGAGCATCTATTAGGAAAGAAAAATCTTTAGCAACAGAGAATGTGCCTAGAGATGCACGAACAACAACCCCTAGTCATCCTACAGTGCTTGGCTCTTTAGAGATTTGGGATGTTGGCCATGGGCCTGGGAAAACTGGGGCTCTTGTTCTCTAGGTTATTTGTGATCCTGCTTTTGCAGATTTCTCTTTTTGAGTATCACATGGGGAAGAGTCCTTGTCATATAGAAAGAGCTTACAGTCCCACTTATAGAAAAGAAAGAGACCTAGTCATTGGGGGCTTCTTCTCCTTGTATCAGAAGTCAGCGGGACCGTATGACAAATATTTCTTCCAAAGTCCTCCAATCTGGATTGTTCCAGAGACAAAGTAAGTTGTTTTTAATTTGTCTGAATAATGAAATAATCATCCATATTTCTGACTGTCTGGTTTGTTGGTAGAATTGTGTTTCATTTAGCCTCACAGCATTGTTTAAAGCAAGACCTAGCTTTGACAATTTAGAGAAACCTGATGTTCAGGAGGCTAAAAAAGTAAAGATTTTTATTGATGAGCAGTGCAGCAAACAGAGAAATAGGGGCTATCCATAAATATTCTATATGCATTCAAGGTTGAGGGTCAGGTAAAGAAAGTTTATTCTCTAAGAATGAGCTGGGAGAAGAACCGATTATGGATGACAAATATGGGAAGAAATATTCCTTATTGGACCCATATGTGATGAAGTTCTCAAGGTCACTGATCACTGCTAGGCTTCGCTGGGATAGTGGGAGTTTCTGCATTTTTATACCCCCAAATTGGGGGAAAGATCTAAGTTCACTATCTCAGGCACCAGAAAAGAGAACAAATTCAGAGTACTCCAATGAGTCCAGAGTGTCATCCAATCCAAAGCTTCAAGCCTCATCTGCCTGACAGCGAGTTACCAAGGGAAAAGGTAAAAATGTCTATCTTTCTTTACATACTTTGGTGAGTTTTAGGACCACTTGATCTAAGTGACTCCATATTGGAGTTCTATCATTAAAAGTGTGAGAGATGAACTCTCAGAGGTGAAGCCTCCTCAAAAGGTCAATAATTTTTGATTATTATTTTCAGAATCCTCCCCTCTCAGACCCTGTTTTTAAGCATGTAACAGAAAAAAATAAGCCCTGCCCCAACCCCAACCTGAGCCATTTGCCCTTGGCTTCCGGCCTCTTTCCTTGTCTTTGAATTTCTCCGCTGGATTGTAAGCCCCACCTCCCAGTTAGAATGTAAGCCCACCCCCAGTTAAGGGGGTAAGGGATAATGGTGGGTGGAGACTTGTTTGCATGGTGGGTGGAAACTTTGCGTGGTGGGTTGAGATTTGCTTTTATAAGGCGCCCCTGTTATGCTGCTCTCCCTCTCTCTCTCTCTCTCTCTCTCTCTCTCTCTCTCTCTCTCTCTCTCTCTCTCTCTCTCCCTCTCTCTCTCTCTCCATGTGTATCAAAGGAGCAGACAGCCATCTCGCAAGATTGTAATAAAGGTAACCTCTGCTTTCCACCTTGAGAAGTCTCTGAGTTTCATTTGGGTTAGGGTCGCTGTGCCACACAAAAGTATAACATTAAAATATATCTAAAACACCAAACTATATAAATTTACAATGACCACAAGTGCCATATCTATCAGACCATTTACAAGGTTCACTAATTGCACTGTTTTCAATTCTTTTCTTTCTATGTAATATAAACTATAAGACAATTTCTCTCAAATATCTAATCAGAAGCCATTTGCAGGCCATGAACTAGGGTAAAGAACCAGAAGAAAGTTTATCAAATTTGCAGATGACACAGGTCTAAGAGAGATTTATAAAATACGGCGTGAGAAACTCACAACACTACACAGTCTTGGAAGACTCAAGGACGGAAGTGGATCAAGTAAAGAGAAAGTTAACAGTGATAAATGTGCTCTTCATTCTGCCTTCAAAATGACAACATAATATGAGGACTGAAGTGTGGTTACTGCAGGGAAAATTATTGGAAGGTTGTAGTGAACTAGTAAGTGATTTAAAGAGAAGAATTTTCTTTCACTAGGACTGTGATGGTCTCTCAGTAAAAGACACTAATCAGACCCCATTTGATTTATTATCTTAATTTCTAGGCATAGCTTTGTGGAAAATGATTCAAGAAGTTGGAGAGAAAGTGGAAAGCGGCAAGAAGCATGGTAATGGGGCCTTTGGTCAATGTCACCTGCAGGTTATTTTGAATGAATCAGAGTGGTTAAAAAAAAAAAACCAGGGCAACAAGATGACTCTTATCATTGACCTAAGCTTATCGATTTGGAAGATTTATTATTTTTTTGGCTTAGTTCTCCAGGTCATAACTAAGGGAGGTAGGTGGTGGGATCTTCCTCAATGGAGATTTTAGATAAAAGGACAGAAGATTCATTATCTTATATTTTATAGAGATTAACCTCGGTCATGTATGGTTTGAGTCTTTGCAGCACTGCCACAACAGCATTTGAAAACATTGGTGTGTGTGCCCATATCATTCCTCTGTTCCAGACCCAAAGAAGACCACCAGGTTCTCAATTCCTATAAGATAAAATAACAACTGATCTGCTGAATTCCAATAGCCTTTCATTCTCTGACCCAAGCCTCATTTCCATTTGTAGGCTTATTGCATAACACTCCCCTTCAAGGAATCTACATTGACTCCAACCTGATTTACTTGCTGCACCTCATATATGAAATCACACTTCCTTTCATGATATATTTGCATAGACAATTGCTCATGCTTTGAAGATTATTTCATATATTCTTGGATATTCAGAATGTTTTGCTTCTTTAAAGCTGATCTTGAGTACCACTTGCAACAAGAAATTTTCCCTGAGTTTTCTAGTTACTATAATTAAACCCACAGAAATTCCACTGCACTTATTTTTACGTACATATTATGTATTTTTATTATTGTTTGAGTGTAGGTAGTTTCCTATCAATCAAAGAAAAGGTAGAAATAAATAGGATTTTTTTTTTCATTTTGATCCCTAGCACTTAGGACATTGATGGACGTAAAAGTTTTTGTTTATGTTCAAATATATATGTGTATATACACATATCCACACACATATATGCACACAGATACATACCCACATACACACACATACACTCACAAATATATTCAATAGATGGATGAAAAAAAACCTGAAAAATGCATCAATGATTTGTCTTTTGTATTGTAGTAATTCTGTGATTAAGTGCCTTCCCACAGTCCCAATGATTTCGATTTGAGCCTTGCCAAACCACAATTCCACATTACTCCCAGTATCTACTTCTTCAAATACTACTCAGGTGCTATTAACCTGACTTAAGAAAGTCATAAAGCATTATAAAATAAAACTACTGCAAATTTAGAAAATGTCATCCCAATTGGGCTTTCACTATTGCAAGGCAATCCATGTACTGCTTCCCAAGTGATAGCTTATTCTTCTTTCCAGAGTACCTATTAAAAACCTCATTTCATTCTCCACATTCTCACCTGAGGACATTGCTTTAAAATATATTGACAAAACAGAAGATGTAAGTTTTATCTACTCCTTCCCTTTTTCTATATTCAATGCACTATTCATTTAAATGCCCATTCTCTTTCCATTTAATCTAGTTTCTGATGAAGATATATATCTAATCATTTGTACACTTGTAATTTCTACCAAAATGCAATTTTTTACACTCGTTCCTTTTTTTTCTCCTCACTCAAAACTTCCTGATTAGAATTGGCAACCCCTTCTATGGAGTATCGAAATGGCCCCCTAATGGCTCTTCTCCTACACATCTCTTCTGGCATTTGCTAGTCTCACAAAGATGTGCAAGGGATTTTCACAAAGTGCAACACCTGGAGGTTAGTTCCCTATTTGCCGAATTGGAATCACAATCTGGTATCTTTCTGGTCAAAGATAAACTTCACAAGCATTTAACACATTCACACCTTGGGCATCGCCTAAATATCTATATTTATTATCCTTCACTAACCTTCATGACCTTTTTAATAAAGCCAAAGAGACCTCATCATTCTTCATGCTCCAAACTCCATCTATCATTTTTGTGCTTTGGGGAATACTGTCTCTCATTCCAGGAATGTAATCTCTCCTCATTTCCATGTCTCAGAATTCCTATTGTCATTTCATTTTCAACTCACTTGAAATGAAGTCTTTATTGTCCTCCACCCTACCCAGAACTGTTAATGACTTTCTCCAAATCATATTTTGTCTCCTTTGTCTCCAATTTAATGTATTGCTTATTATGTGACTATGTTTTCTCTTTTGGCTAGAATGTAACCCCTTTGAAAATAGGTATTTTTCTTTTTTTGTTTTTACTCTTGTCTCTACACCCCCTTGACTTGCAAATGCCTTATCTCTAGTAGAGGCCTCATAAATGCTTGTAAGCTGACTAAAATCACTTGTTAATCCTTTCAGTTTCTTCTCATTGGGAACTTCAGTTTCTTTCTTTCAGTTTATTACATTATGAGCCTGAGAGTATTTATTTAACTCTTTCTCCTCATTTTCCTATTTTTTCTCTGCATCTTTTAACACTGTTGATCACTCTCACCACCTTGGTGTTCTCTTCTCTCTAGGCTTTAGGGACTATGTTTCCTCTATTCTCCTTTTCCATTCCTAACTAATCCTTCTCTTTTAACCTGGCCGCATCCTCTTCAGATTACACTGTCTAGCTGTAGGTATCCCTCAGGGATCTGTCACTAACCTACTCTATTACTGCACATGGTTATCTTATCAGTTCCCAGGATTTACAAAGCATCTCTCTGCTGATGATTCTCAGATTTACCTGTCCTGGCCCAAACTCTCTGCTTACCTCACACATCTTATATCACCAACTGTCTTTTCGATATCTTGAATTAAATGTCCAATGGATAGCTTAAGTTCAGTACATTCAAATTGGGAATCATTCTCTTTTTTCTCTGAACTCTCTCCCTACTATTGTCCTCCAATGCCTTCTGGCTCTTAACTTTGGAGCAATCCTGCAATCTTCTGTATCCCTCTCCCTCATATTTAAGCTGTTTCCAAGGCCTGTTAATTGAAGCTCACTAACTTCCATCATTACAGACTAGCTGTGGAGACCTCCTTGATGTGGCTGTCAGGGATGGGTCCAATTGTCCTGAACTACGGCTGCAGCAGGCAGTCCAGTCCAGTGGCAGTAACTTCTTGAGTTCCTTTATAAATTGGTTTAAGGTTGCACTGGTTAGGTTGTGTGTAATAAGGAATCTCACGCTCCTGTACGTGATTTCCACAGGAACTGGGAGGTCCATTCGAGCCATGTCAATTTAGTTAAAAAACACTCAATAAGGTTATGAAAGGGTTTAAAAATTTGAATACAGAAGTGATGTAAAGAAACGGAAGTCTCCTTCACTATACTCTACTTGAAATTCCCTGTGCTTTAAGTATGAAGTTCAGAGCAATGGGAAATGAAATGAACCTTCTAACAAAAAGCGGTAATTCTTCAACCCAGTAATAATGAGGCAAAAGGAAGGCAGTGCACTGAGGTTTACCCCATCCAGGCCAGAACTCTTTTAAAATGCTCTGCCAATTTCAATTCAACACTTTGTGTCCAGGTTAACCGCTCTTAAGGGGGCTTCTTGGTGGAGTAGTAATGAATTTCTACAATTCACTTGTCTGCATAGAGGTCGTACTGTGCCTGGCAGTAGTCTCCACTGCCCTTCAGAAACTCCATAAATATGTGACCAAGAACACCACAGAACCGCTCTCTTCTCCTTATTTCAGTCACGATCCTTATTTGCCAGCTTTTCATGTTGATGCAGGCTCCGATGTAGAGTCTCCAGCATCAAAGAATCTGGGTGATTCTCTGCTAGGACACGTGCATCCAGCTAGAGAAACCAGCCCTGGGCAGCCCAGAGCATTCATTTTTTTAAAATAAGATTTAGAGTGCCAAATTTTTCTCCCTCCTTCCCCTTTCCCCTACCTAAGACAGCTAGAAATCTGATATAGGTTATACATGTTCAATCATGTTAAACCTGTTTCCACATTAGTCATGGAGAAAACTTGCAGGCTTAAGGTCTTCTAGGTCCTTAAGAGAAGCCTTTTGATTGAATCCAAATTTTACACTACAATCTTCCTTAAAAAACAAACAAATAAACAAAATCCTTCTTTAAAAGGATTTATTCTGTAAAAATTGGATTCAGTCAATGGGCTTCACTTAAGAACCTAGAAGACCATATGAGGCCTTAAGGCCACAAGTTCTCCACCCCTGACAGAAATAGAACATAACAGTTTTTGAACTTTTAAGAACTGAAAGGTGGAACGTTTTATCACTGGTCTTTTCATCACCTAGGATTGGTAGCAGAAACTATAGTAACAGCCGAGTCACATTTTGGACCCAACCAAGCAGTGGTTTGACCTGTTGGCCAAGACCCATTAAAAAGTGTTAGCTGATCTAAGTAAGGGAGTAACTAGTGCAGAAGTGTTTTGTATCCACAGACATTCTTTCTACTGATCCCATTATAAGACTTTTTATGACATTGAAAGTGGTCTTTTTGTCCCGGGACTCCCCACAACCCTTAGAATCCTCTTGTCTATGGGTGACTTCCTGACATACCTCATTGTGTAAAAGGTCTCCACGTTCACTAACATTCATTCTATGTGCTCTGCTTCTGAGTCTCTGGACTTCTCCGTTTTGCGCAACATCCACCTTTTCATTTGCTCCTCTCCTCATCTTCTGCGCCCTTTCAGGGACTCTCTTCCACGTCCTAGGATAAGCTGCTTAAGGGCACTGATTCTTTTTATTGTTGTTGCCTATATTTGCATCACAAACTCTTGGCACAGGGACAGGCACACAGGGAGCACTTCAACAAATGTATGTCGCCTTTTTTTTTTGATTAATTTATTTTGAATTATCAACAATCACTTCCATAAGGTTTTGAGGTTTAAATTTTTCCCCCCTCTCTCCACACCTCCCTCCCCAAGACAGTGCACAATCTGATATAGGCTATACATATACATTCCTATTAAACATATTTTCACATTAGAGATGTTGTAATTAAGAAAAAATGTAAATTAAGAAATAGAACCACAAAGAGAAAACAAAGAACAACAATACTATAGTCACTCATTACTGTGTTTTGCAAACTTAACCTATTCTGTATGCAAGACACAGTAGTCAATGACTATAGTAATCTATTATTTGAAAAACACAAAGATTCCAGCTTCTGGGATAAGAACCCACTTTTTTGAAAAAAACTGCTGGGAAAACTGGAAAAAAAAACCTAGGCATTTATCAAAATCTCACACTATATACCAAAATAAAGTCAAAATGGGTTCAAGATTTAGATATAAAGGTTGACACTGTAAGCAAACTGGGAGAGCAAGGAATAGTTTACCTATCAGATTTATGGAGAACAGAAGAACTCATGACCAAACAGGAGACAGAGAACATTATGAAAAGCAAAATGGATAATTTTGATTACATTAAATTGAAAAGTTTTTGCCAAACAAAGCCAATGCAACTAAGATTAGAAGGAAGGTAGAAAATTGGGAAAGAATTTTTACAAACAGTCTCTCTGATAAAGGCCTCATTTCTAAAATATACAGAGAATTAAGACAAATGTATAAGAATACAAATCACTCCCAAATTGATAAATGGTCAAAGCATATGAACAGGCAGTTCTCGGATGAAGAAATGAAAGCTATCAATAGTCATATGAAAAAATGCTCTAAATCACTATTGATTAGAGAAATACAAATTAAAACAACTCTGAGTACCACATCACACCTATTAGATTGGCCCAGATGACAAAACAAGAAAATGATAAATATTGGAGAAGATGTGGGAAAATTGGAACACTAATGCATTGTTGATGGAGTTGTGAAATGATCCAAACATTTTGGAGAGTAATTTGGAGCTATGCCCAAAGGGCTATAAAAATGTGCATACCCCTTTGATCCAGCAATAGCACTTCTAGGGCTGTATCTCAAAGAGATCTAGAAATGGGAAAAGGATCCACATGTACAAAAATATTTATAGCAGCTCTTTTTGTGGTGGCAAAGAATTGGAAATTGAGAGGATGCCCATCAATTGAGGAATGGCTGAACAAGTTGTGGTATATGAATGTAAAGGAATACTATTGTGCTATAAGAAGTGATGAACAGGCTGACTTCAGAAAAACCTGGAAAGGCTTGTATGGTCTGATGCTGAGTGAAGTGAGCAGAACCAAGAGAACAATGTACACAATAACAGCTATTTTGTGTAATGACTAATATTGATAAACTTAACCCTTGCCAGCAGTACAAGGATCTAAGATATCTCCAAAGGCTTCGTGATCAAAAATGCTAATTACAACCAAAGAAAGAACTATGGAGTTTGAATGCAGATTGAAGCATACTATTTGCTATTTTTTTTTCTTCTGTTGAGTTTTGTTTCCTATTTCTGGTGGTTCCTCCTATTGGTTTTAATTCTTACTTACAACATCACTAATGTGAAAATGTGTTCAATAGGAATGTATATGTATAGCCTATATCAGATTGTGCACTGTCTTGTGTACGGTGGTGGGGATGAAGGAGGAGAAAAATTTTAAACTCAAAAGCATATGGAAGTGATTGTCGATAAATCAAAATAAATTAATTAAATAGAGGAAAAGAAAAGAAAAAAGAAAAAAAGATTAAAATAAAATAAAAACAAACTTAATCTATTCCACTGATCTACCGTTCTATTTCTTAGCCGATACCAAGCATTTTTGATGATTGCTGCTTTATGATACAATTTAAGATCTAGAATTGCTAGGCCACCTTCTCCTGAATTTCTTTTCATTACTTCCCTTGATATTCTGGGTCTTTTGTTATTCCAAATGAATCTTGTTATTATTTTTTCTAACTCTACAAAATAATTTTTGGTAGTTTGATTGACGTGGAACTGAATAAGTAAATTAGGTTAGGTATAACTGTCATTTTTCTTATATTAGCTTGGCCTGCACATGAGCAACTGTTGTTTTTCCAGTTATTTAAATGTGACTTTATTTGTGTGAAAAGTGTTTTGTAATTGTGTTCATATAGTTCCTGGGTTTGTTTCAGTAGGCAGACTCCTAAATATTTTATAATGCCTGCAGTAACTTTAAATGGGATTTCTTTTTCTATCTCTTGCTGTTTGACTTTGTTGGTAATATATAGAAATGCCAATGATATATGTGGGTTATTTTACACCCTGCAACTTTGCTAAAGTTGTTTATTATTTCAAATTGTTTTTTAATTGATTCTGTAGGATTCTCTAAGTATATCATCATGTCATCTGCAAAGAGTGATAGCTTTAGGGGGCAGCTATGTAGCACAGTGGACAGAGTACTGGCCCTGAAGTCAGGAGGACCTGAGTTCAAATCTGGCCTCAGACCAAACACTTCACAATTACTAGCTGTGTGACCTTCGGCAAGTCACTTAACCCCTATTGCCTAAAAAAAAAATAAAAAATAAGTAAAAAACAAAAAAGAGTGATAGCTTTTCTTCTTTGCCTATTCTAATACCTTCAATTTATTTTTCTTCTCTTACTGCTAAAGTTAACATTTCCAGTGCGATATTGAATAACAGTGGTGATAATAGACATCCTTGTTTCATCCTCGATCTTATTGTAAATGCTTCCAACTTATACTCATTACAAATGATGCTTGTTGAAGATTTTAGGTAGATGCTATTTATTAGTTTAAGAAAGAATCCATTTATTCCTATACTCTGTAGTGTTTTTAATAGGAATTGGTGATTTATTTTGTTAAAAGCTTTTTCTGCAACTATTGAGATGATCATGTGGTTTGTATTAGTTTTGTTGTTGATATGATCAATTATGCTGATAGTTTTCCTAATATTGAACCAGCCCTGCATTCCTGGTATAAATCCCATCTGGTCATAGTGTATTATTCTTGTGATAAGTTGCTGTAATCTATTTGCTAATATTTTATTTAAATTTTTTGCATCTGTATTCATTAGGGAAATTGGTCTATAATTTTCTTCCTCTATTTTGACTCTTACTGGTTCAGGTGTCAGCACCATATTTGTATCATAAAAAGAATTTGCTAAGACTCCTTCACCTATTTTCCCAAATAGTCTATATAGTATTGAAATTAATTGTTCTTTAAATGTTTGATAGAATTCGCATGTAAATCCATCTGGCCCTGGAGATTTTTTCCTAGGGAGTTCATCAATGTCTTGTTCATTTTTTTTTTCTGAGATGGGGTTGTGCAAGTATTTTACTTTATCCTCTGTTAATCTTAGCAATTTATATTTTTGTAAATATTTATCCAGTTCACTAAGATTGTCAAATTTATTGGCATATCGTTGGGCAAAATAGTCCCTAATTATTGCTTTAATTTCCTTTTCCTTGGTGGTGGATTCACCATTTTCGTTTTTGATACTGGTAATTTGGTTTTCTTCTTTCTTTTTTTTAAAATTAAATTAACCAAGCATTTTTCTATTTATATTGGATCTATGGAGAGAGGAAGAATTCATGAGCAAACAAGAGACAGAGAACATTACAAAATGCAAAATGGATAACTTTTATTACATTTAATTAAAAAGTTTTTGCACAAACAAAGCCAATGCATTCAAGTTTAGGAAGGAAGCAGAAAACTTAGAAATACTTTTTACAATCAGCATCTCTAATATAGGCTTTGTTTCTAAAATATATGGAAAACTGAGTCAAATTTATTAGAAAATTAGAAAAGTTAAGTATGATAGACCTGTGGAGAAAATTGAATTGGGATAGAAAGGAATATAATTTTTTTTTTTGGTGGTACATGGCACATACACAAAAATCTTGACCATTTGCTGGGGCATAAAAACCTCACAATCCAGTGTAGAAAGGAAGAAATGTTAAATGCATCCTTTTCAGATCATAATGCAATAAAATTATATGTAATGAAGGGCCATGGAAAGATAAACTAAAAGTAATTTCAAAGTGAATAGTCTAAACCTAAAAATGATTGGGTCAAACAAAAAATCATAGAAACAATCAGTAACTTCATTCAAGAGAATGACAATAATTAGACAACATACCAAAACCTATGGGATGCAGTGAAAGTAATTCTTAGGGGAAGTTTTATATCTCTAAATGCTTACATAAATGAAATAGAAAAAGAGGAGATTGATGAATTGGACATACGACTAAAAAAAGTAGAAGAAGAACAAATTAAAATCCTAAATTAAACACCAGATGAGAAATATTGAAAGCCAAAGAAGAAATTAAGAAAATTGAAATTAATAAGCTACTGAACTAATAAATAAAACCAAGAGCTGGTTTTCTGTGTTGCCTTTTAACACATTTACAGATTGACTTCTGTTTGTTTCAACCAGAAATTGTAGCTCTTTAGGTCGGTCTTTTGGCTGTGCTCTCATTTAGCAAGATGACAAAGTACTGCACAAAAATACAATGCAATCGCCTTGCTGTAATATGTTTTAGGGACAGAACTCTCTTTATATTTTATGCTTTTTGACGACCCAGAACTTGGAACTCTGGAAACAGATCGAATGAGTTACTGATTCTTCTGAAGGAAAACTGAAGAGACGGACCTGATCTTGCCTGCAAAAGATTGACCAGGGAGTCATTCCCTGGTTCATATGGTTTGGTTATTTGCAAGCGTTGGTGTTATGGTTCATGGATCAATTCTCTGCTTATTTTTGGATAAACCAGTTTACTGGAAGCAGCTTCTATGGTTCTTGGTTCTCAATCCCCTCCTCACTTCTCCCTGCAAGTTCTTAGGACTAGTGAACTCTAGACAGGGATTTTCACACAGGTGAGACATAGCCTAGGGAATCTCTGTCTCTGTCTCTTGGGATCAGGACCCATCAGGCCCTTTCCTAGACACATAAATGGTCCTGCTAGAATTATATGAACACTTCCCAGGTACCTGGCTCTCCCTGGGTAAAGGCAGCTGAGCCCTCAGGAGATGACAAAAGCCCGGGGAGGGGGAGTCTGGCACAACACTGCCTCACCCTCGAGGCCTTGAATTCCCCTTCAGGAACTTCTCCAGGGTTTTTTTCCTCTGACAGAAATGCATGGGTGCCTTGGCCAGCTCCATACCTGATTTCTGATGGGCATCCCTGGGGCCTCATTGGCAAATGGTCAGGACTGTTCCCTGTGGTGCTGCCTGGGACTCCATGGGGCCATTTACGATGCTGGAGGAAGAGAAAGAAAGTTGCATGACACCATGACTACGAGGCAACATAAACCCGGGAAATAATGGGAGCTGCGGGAGGATGGGCAGCACCAAGAGCTCATAGCTTATTTTCATAGCCTTGGAACTGTCATTAGGGCTATGTGATATTGACAAGCCCCTTAATCTTTTCAGATCTCAGTTTTCCTCATCTGTAAAGTGGACACAAGGACTGCACCAAGAAACATTTCTTATGCACTCCCTGGGCACCAGCTCCTGGAGATATAAAGAAAGACAAAAATAGACCTTGCACACTTGGTGTTGATGTTATTGGGAGTGCGTGGAGGGGGAAAACAACCCCCTATGTGAGATTTCATCGGGACATGGAGTTTCTAAGGAGGAAACTCCTTTATCAATTCAAATCAGCACTAGCTCAGCCAATCCCTGAGAAGCCAGATCTTCTCAAATTCTTCCTCACCAATCCCAGTGAAGTAGTTCTTGGGCACCTATAGCCTTAATAAAATATTTTAAATGTGTTTTACTTATGTGACCTTGATTTTCTGTTAGCATCATCTATTTCCTTTTTATTTGAACTTTATGTCATTTTGAAAGCAGTCATATTGCCTGATTTCTGAATAGTGGTTGAATTAGACCAGTTCTTGCTCTGAAATACCTTACATGTGGCAGACAATATGCGAATGATGATTTACAATAATAGTGGAAAATCAATATGAATTTAATGATATAAGTGCTTGATTTCCAGTTCCAACTTTTGATACGTCCATACATCATTTAGTAATTGATTTCTTATTTTAAAAAAATTGGAACAATAATTTTTCTCCAGTTTCTGTGTCTGAGTTATAACAGTCATTATATTTATCAAATATTATTGGATGAATTGAACATATCCATGAGAGAAGATTCATTGGGGAATGTTTAAGACCTAAACAATTTGCTGAAAATGTGATTTGTCACCAGTGAACATGTACCAGAAGTTATTATGCCTTTCATTCTTTTCCATCAGTCATATATTTGTAAAGTCATGGTCTGGTCTAGGAAACATTTGCCCAAGATTTATTGTTTCCTTCTAATACTTTTAGTAATGGCACCTTGGATATATCAGCTGTAGATTGTCATAAGACATAATAAAAATGAGACAGTAGTAAGGCATTAGTTGATATTCTGCATTTATTTCCGGGAGTCTAATGCAATTGGGATGTTTTTGAGGTCATGTTATTTTTTCATCCTATCTTCCCTTACTTTTTTGGGCAGCATCCTGCCATTTGCTTTCTTTTGTGACATCTTTGATTGTTTCTCATGGTTAAGAATACTTGTTGAAAAATAATTGATGAACTTATGAGATCTCTAAGAAATAGTGTACTGGATGTTTTGGTTTTTTGGGGTTTTTTGAGAATTTACTAATGTTTTTGCAAGAAAGAACAGGACAAAACTACCACAGCCCAGGTCTCTGACCTTTTCTTTTTTATTCTTTTTAAGGACGTTCAGTTCCAAGACAGGTGGAGAAAACCCAGAATTATACTTAGTGATATTTCCAAGGGCAGCTCTCTTCCAGAACAAAAAAAATATATGAAGGAGAAGAATCCAAATGCAAGAAGGACAAAAAGTGAAGAACTGTCCCTAAGGTAATTCTTAGAGATAATGTATCTGAAGCCAACATCACCACCCTTTACTCCAGACATTTTCACAGCTCCTGACTTTCCGCTGTTCTCACAATGCATTCATAAGCATGCCACAAGCCTATGACACCTTTTATAGATTTAGAAACCTTAGGGCTCAGTCCTCTCTGATTTCCTTGCCAGGGGGTGACTGGCAGGTGAGAAGATCTTACTCCCAGGGAAAGCAGAGGACATTCTATACCATATGGTTACACTTTGTTTCTGCTGTTTAAAATTCTCTGTTCTAGGTTAAAAAAAAATCTTCAGACTCATAAGCCTGGGATAAATTTAATGCCTCACATTCAGGGTTAATCCCATACAGTTTCCCATACCCATGTCAGTGAATTAAGGACAACAAATTAAGGTCACCCTGAGGATCAAGAAAAAGAAAAGATGTGTCTATCACTTTTTGCAGATGATATTAAATTATACCTAGGGAACCCTAAAAAGTCAACCTAAAAACAAATTAGAATAATTAATAAGTTTGGCAAAGTGGCAGGATATACAATAAAAGGACATAAATTATTAGTATTTCTGTTTATTGCCAACCAAATGATTCAAGGAGCCCAAGAAAGAGAAATTCCTCGTAATATATCTACAGACTGTATAAAACATTTGAAAGTCTATCTGACAAGACACTGGAACTCTATGGACATTATTTAAAAAGCCCTTCACAATAATAGAGAAAGATCTAAGTAACTGGATAAATATTAATTGCTCATGGTTAGCCCAATCCACATAATCAAATGAAAAGATTCCTTAAATTAATTTACTTACCCTGTGACATTATCCAGCTCTATAATGTAAATTTTTGGTAGTTTGATTGTTACATCAGTAAATAAGTAAATGACAGCACTATGAAAGTCAGATTACAGATTCAATACTTTACCAAACATTCAAATTAGGACTTTACAGAACCTAATAACATTGTAACTAAATTTATTTGAAGAAATGACTGATCTAGAATATGAAAGGAAACAAGGAATTAAATATCAAGATGAAATGGAAGAATTAGTACTCATATATCTCAAGCTATATAACAAACAGCAGCCATCTAAATCATTGAACATTTGTTAAAAATAGAGAAGTAAATCAGTGGATTAGGGGAAGAGAGAATCAGAAACTGAACTGATGGAAACTCAAGTTTTGAAAGTTGAATGTAAGGAGACCTAAGCACTCCAGACTTGACACTTTTGAATTTCGATGCTGGAGAAGACTTTTGAGAGCCCCTAAGACAGAAAAGAGATCAAATCTGCTAATTCTTTAAGAAATTAATTCAGGCTGTTCCCTGGAAGGTCAAACACTTAAGCTAAAGCATAAATGCTTTGTCCACACAATGAGAAGATGGGACTCACTGGAAAGGACCCTGATGTTGCGGATGTTTGAAAGCAAAAAGAAAAAGGGATGGCATAGATGGATAGATGGATAGATAGTGTCACGGAAATGAAGAGCAAGAACTTGGACAAACTTTGAGAGGCAAGGGAGGATAGAAGGACCTTACCTTCTATGATCTATTGGGTCACAAAGAATTCGATGCAACCACATAACAACAAGAGCCACATCATGGATAAAGAACTTGAATGATTGACACGTTCTGTAGGAAAAAATCCCCAGTATCAGACGTATTTAGAAGAGAATTCTATTAAAATTTTCAGAAACAATTTATCACAATACCATATGAAGTATTTAGGGAAAAATGGGATTAATAAGGAGTTATAGCAAATGTCTTTTAGGACCCAAATATAGTTTGTTTGTTTTTATCCTTAAACTAGAGAGGCAAAAACAGAGTTGAAAACAATAAATTAAATTTCTTAATGAATACTGATGCATATAAATATAAAAGTAAATAGCAGAAAGAAGACTACAGCAATTTACCACAAAGACCATATCTTATGACCAACATGATGTTTTGCGAAACGGATCATATAAATAACAAAAAGAAGAAAAATCATGATTATCTCCATAGATTGATTAAAAAACATTTGAGAAAATACAAAAATTTTCTCATTTAAAAAAATAAAAAGCAAACAAACTTGAAAGCACAGGAATAAACGCATCCTTTCCCAAAATGTTTATTAGAGTCAGCCGCCGCCGCAGCACCAGGTGGCCACGGCCGCGGCCCTGCAGAAGCACCGGCAGCAGCAGCAGCAGCAGCAGCAGCAATGCGGCGGCGGCGGCGGCTCCATTAAGCCCAACCCCTCTGCTAGCCTGGGAATCTACTGCGGCTCTGGGACAACGAGACCATGAACCTGAACCCCACGATCCTGACCAACATCCTGTCGTCGCCCTATTCAAGGTGCAGCTCTACGAGCTCAAGTCTACCACGAGGTGGTGGACGAGACCTACTTCAAGGATTGACTCAGTCTTGCTCGGGAGCAGTCCAGGGTCGCAGGTAGAGGTCACACATGATGAGGGGGGGGGAGCAGAAAAGCAGCAGCCCACAGGGATGTGCGGAGGGTTTCGAGGTTGTTGGAACCGGAGGAATTGTTTCTACAGCTTTTTGCCTGTTAGACACTTTGAAACTCTCAAGCAGGTGACGGATCTCATAACACATACAGATTCTCCACATCTGAGGGCCCTTGGATTTTTGTATGTAAGGTACACACAGCCCCCAACAGATCTCTGGGCCTGGTTTGAATACTTCCTTGATGATGAAGAGGACCTGGATGTGAAGGCTGGCGGAGGCTGTGTAATGATCATTGGGAAAATGCTTCATTCTTTTCTTACCAAATTAGAGTGGTTTTCTCCCTTATTTCCAATAATTCCTGTTCCAGTTCAGAAAAATATTGATCAACAAATTAAAACAAGACCTAGAAAAATCAAGGAGGATGAGAAGGAAGGGATTGAAGAAATAGACTGGCATACTGAACGTAGATGTTCAAGGTCACCACGAAGGTCACTGAGCCCAAGCAGATCCCCCAGAAGATTCAGTAGAAGCCATCATCGAGAAGGTCAAGGTTCTTCTAGTTTTGACAGAGAATTAGAAAGAGAGAAGGACGGCAGCGACTAGAACCTGAGGCCAAGGAGAGGGAAAAAGAAAGGCGAAGATCCCGAAGCACAGATCGTAGGCTCGAGCACAGGCGGAGCAAGAGCAGAGGCAGGCACAGAAGTCAGAGTCAGGGTGGTGACAAAAAGGGAGGTGAGAGAGACAGAGATCGTGAAAAAGAGAACGAGAGTGGCCGGAGCAGAGACCGTGATTATGGCAAAGAAAGAGGCAATGAAAGAAAAAGAGAGGGAAAGGTCTAGAGAGCGGAGAAGTAGGAGTGAGGTGGAAGAGAAGAAGCATAAAAAGGGCAAAGACGAAAAGAAGCACAGGGATGACAACAACAACAGCTACAAAAAAAAAAGATTCCAAAAGGGAGGAAAAAAAATAGTAGAAGTGGAAGCAGGGAAAGAAAACATCGAAGTAGAAACACAGGGCAGTGCAGTCGAAGCCGGAGCAAAGAAGGCAAATAAACATAAAAATGAGAGTAAAGAAAAATCAAATAAACGAAGCAGGAGTGGCGGTCGAGGAAAAACTGGCAGTGTTGAAAAGTCAAGAAAACGGGAACACAGTCCCAGCACAGAAAAATCCCGGGAACGTAGCAGAAGCAAAGAGCGTTCTCACAAACTAGAACAGTGACAGCAAGGAGGCGTCTGACCACAGGATCGCCTGAGCCAATACAGAGCTCAAGAACCAAGAAAAGCAGCATAAAAGCAAACATGAGACTTTGTCAAGGTTTTTATTTTTTTAGTTTTTGTTTTTCCTTTTCTTTTCTGGTGTATTTTGTAAAAGTGGATCACATTGAATCCTATAGATGTTTGATTAAATCCTGCTTATTTTTCTTTCTTAAAGTTGAGATTGTACAGTAGTTACGCACTCTTCAACGTCCCTATATATAGGCTGGAGATTTTCATTTCCCATTTTGTACAGGGAAGTGCCTTTGTAATCCCATTTATTGCATTGACATTTCCATCCATTTGTTGAGTTTAATTCATGATACGACGCTTATTCTTGCATTTTTATTGTTTGGTTGTTTCTGAAATGTACAGTCTGTTTTAATTCCTTTGGCGTGGTTGCCATGTTGGTTAAATTTCTATAAGACTGTAAACTGCCTCTAATTCTACTTTGTTTTGTAGATGTGGGATTATGGTTTCTGTACTGAAGTTAGCACAGCTGTGCTTTGCATAATAGGAACTGAAGACTTTCAGGATGAGTCTCGAATGTGCATCATAACAGAAATATATGTGTGCATACAGTGTACATGAAGGCTAGGATTAACGTTTTTTGTTCATTATATCTTACCTTGGAAAGCTCTTTTAAAAATGTATTACATTGTGTCTTTGGTCTTTTTAAAATTTAGTTTTCTTAAAACTATATAAAATCAGCATAGAACAGAAAAAGAAGATTGTACATGAAATGAGAAATCTCGGTTTTGTATAGTTTACTTTTCCTTTTAAGTGTATAATAAATTCAACGTGTAACTTTCAAAAAAAATGTAATACATTTAGATTCCTGACAAAGCTACCTTTAGTATGGATTTTCGAGAGGTCATCACTTTCTGATGTAAGGGTTTAAATAAGGTTGTAATTTATTCAGTAGTCGCTTTTAGAGTGGTATCTCAAAGGAAGACTGTTAGTAAGCGTGGAATTTATTCATCTAGTTTTCTTTTTTTATTTGAAAAATGTCATATTATGTAACCATTTTTTTCTTTAATACTGTCTCAGTTTTTTTAATATTGAAGGAAAAATCAGTGCCAGCAGCCTAACATTCTTTTTTTATATACTTTTCTTTTTTAAAAATTTTATTAATTCATTTTGACTTATCAACAATCACTTCCATATGCTTTTGAGTTCAAAATTTTTCTCCCCCTTCCTCTCCCCCACCCTGCCCAAGATGGCACACAATATGATATAGGCTTTACATTTACATTCCTATTAAATATATTTTCACATTAATGAAGTTGTAAGTAAAAATTAAAACCAATAGGAGGAACCATCAGAAAGATGAAACAAAACTCAGTAGCCTAGCATTCTTGCAGCAGCCCTACACTAATCTGTATGAGATGAGAGGGAGGGATAATCTAGTAAAGAAACAGATTCAAGCCTTTAGCATTTTTATAAATGGAAATGTATTTAAATTATGAGATACCTTGATAGTGTCCTTTTTTAAAAATCATAATATGTTTTTTTTTATCAATACTGACAATTGCTGTTTGAGAACTTCATTTAGAAGAGAGAAGTATTAAAGTAGTGCTATAATGCATTATTAAAGAATCATCAGTTAGCAAATTATTTAATAGGCTGTTCTTATGACATGTATACTGATTGAGGAGAACCATCATAAATCTGGAATGAACACTGGATTAAATCCTTAAAAAAAATTTGGTAGTAATTATCTAAAACCAAGAGCAAACAATCTTTAGCAGGGACAAACATGATGCCTTCCAGTTAGGATTTGAGTCAAGCAACAGTGAGACAAAACAAAGATGAATACTAGTGGGCAGTGAAGAATGAACACTGTGGATGACATGATAAAATACTCAGAGAAATCTAGAGAATCAATTCAATACCAATTTCAAACAATTAGCAACTTAAGCAAAGTTGCAGCATAAACAATAAAGCCACGCAAATCACAAGTGCTGTGATAAGTTGTTAACTTGCTCAGTCATGTCCAACACTTTGCGACCTTATATAGGTTTTCTTGACAAACATATTGGAGTGGTTTGCAATTTCCTTCTCCAGGGGATTAAGGTAAATGTAGATTAAGTGACTTGGCCAGGGTCACACCGTTAGTGAGTGTGTGAGATCACATTTGAACTCATGTTTTCCTGCCTTCAGGCCCAGCACTGAGCTATCGAGCTGCCTGTACTTCTATGGACCACTAAAAAACCCAGATGAAAGAGCTAGAAAAATTCCATTTACAATAAAGACAGACAGTTAAAAAAAAATTAAGCATCTGTCGGGGGAGACAAACCCAGAGACAGTATGAACTCAATAACAAAATGCTTATCACACAAATAAATATGAATCTAAACAATTGGAGAAATATTAATTACTCCCAGGTAGGCCAAAGTAATATAATAAAAATGACAATCACACCCACATTAATTTGCTTATTCAGTGTCAGACCAATGAAATTAACAATGTTTATTTTTATGGAGACAGAAAAAATAACACAGAATTGATCTGAAAACAAAAAGTAAAGAATATCAAGGGAATCAATGAAAAATGTGAAGGACAGCAGCCTTGCAACAGCAGATGATAGACTATATTACTCAGTAGTAGGCTAAGGAATAAAGTAGTGGATGACTACAATGGATTAAGTACACAAAATATAGTGATAAAAGACAATTGCAATCCGGTTTTTGATAAAACCAGTTATCCAAGCTTTTAGGTTAAAAACTCACTATTTCAGAAAAAAATTGTTGGCAAAACTGGAAAGCAATTAGGAAGAAACTAGGTATAGACCAACATCACATGCTGATATATTAATTAATTAATTATATGATTATTGTATGATCATATTATAGCATATAAAATATGTAATTACATACTATATTAATTAATTTAATTAATTATTCACATAAGCTGAATATTAAGATAAGGTCATAAAGAATAAAAGATTTAGACATAAATTTATATATAAATTAGAAAAGCATGGAAAATGGACCTGTCAAATCTAAGGATAAGGAAGAATTTATGACCAAACTAGAGATAGAAAGGATCAAAGGAAGTAAAATTAATAATTTTGATTACATGAAAGTAAAAATTTTTTGCACAAACAAAATTATTGTAGCCAAAATTGGAAGGAAAGCAGGAACAAGAAAAATATTGTTGAGCAAATGTCTTTGATAAACCTCTCATTTCACAAATAAGCAGGAAACTGAGCTAGAGTTAGAAAAAATACAAGCAATTCCTCCATTGATTAATTATCAAAGGCTATGAATTGCCAACTTTCAGAGGAAGAAATTAATGCCATCAATGGTCACCTGAAAAAAATGCTTTAGCTCTCTATCAATTAGAGAAATGCATATTAAAAGAACTCTGAGATACCACCTTATACCTATCAGATTGGCCAAGATGACAGAAAAGGAAAATAATAAATATTTGATTGGATGTAGAAAGATTAGGACACTAATGCACTATTAGTTAAGCAGCTAGTTAACCTAATGGATAAAGGACTGGGTCTAGAGTCAGGAAAACTTGTCTTTATGAGTTTAAGACATTTGCTAGCTGTGTGATCCTGGGCAAGTCACTTAATTCTGTCCAGTTTCCTCACCTGTAAAATGAGCTGGAAAAGGAAATGACAAACCACTCTGGTGTCTTTGCCAAGAAAACCTCAAATGGGGTTACAAAGAGTTGGACATGACTGAAATGACTGGAGAAAAAGCAACAAGTACTGTTGGTGCAGTTGTGAAATAGTCTAGCCATTCTGGAGAATAATTTGGAACTATGCCCGAAGGGCTATGAAACTTTATATAACCTTTGACACAGAAATACCATTACTAGGTATGTATCCCAAAGAAATGAGTGGAAAGCAAAAAGGACCTGGTTGTAAAAAGGTATGGCAGCTCACTTTGAATTGCAAAGAAAGAGAAATCAAGGCATGCCCCACCAATTTGGGAAGCACTGAATAAGTTGTGGTAGATGATTGTGATAGAATATTACTTTGCTGTTAAGAAATGACAAGTAGAAAGTTTTCTGAAATGCTTGGAATTCGTATTAAGTTAGATTCCTAAGTTATCTTCTACTCAGCTGGTGAGTGTGGACCCCTGTCCTAAGCTTTGTTCTGTCCATGTTGCTGTTTTCAGAGCTAGCATAGCTCGTGGCTCCAAGTTGGTTTGATCTGAGGAAAGGTGTGGGCCCGGGATCCGGGTGTGTGCTCTGGTTCTTACCCCGTTAGGGCCTCTGCTCACTGGCAGGCACAAGTACCGGCACTCCTCTTTGTCCACTAACAGTGATCAATTCACCTGCTCCTTTGCACCCGCAAACACATTTCCACATCCTGGAAATGGGACTTGTTATGTGCAAAGGAGTTTCCAAATGACGCACAGGGCTCCTCTGTAGTCTCTTTCTGAGCAGTTTTCCCATCTTCTTATTATATCTGGGCTGTGAAATCCTGAAGCTGTATCTGCTTCTATGGTCACAACTACCTCCCAGTCCAGCCACTGGTGTTGCAGCTCTCTGGGCTATGCCCAACCCAAAGTTTCAGACTTCTCCTTGCCACCTGTCATTTCATATATATTCCTTCTTAATTGCCAAGGCTGACTGCTTTATGTGGGACTAGGGCCTCTCATTGCTCTGGTAGACAGGCTCAGTGCTCTATCAGTTGTTTCACTGAGGGCTCCTGGTGCCATGCCTTATGGTGAGGCCCAACTCCAGTAGCCATACACCTTTCTGTTTATCTTGTGTGTACATCCACTTGTTCTATCTTTTTCTGCCCACTCTGTGTGGAAAAGTGCTTGACTGTGATTTGGTCATGAATTATTGATTAGGACAACATTTGTTACATTTTCCAAATCTTTATGGAAGAACTCTGCTGAGACCCTAGATGGCAGTTCTTTCTGTTTTTTTCTCCCCATTTAGCTTTACACACTCCTCATACAAATGTGTTTTTTTTTATGTTCAGCTGAGAACATATATAATATATATGTGTGTGTATACACACACACACACACACATATATCTCCTTCTGCCTGTCTTTTATTCAGATGATCAGTTAAGAATGGCTTTTATGTTATCAAATAATATTTTATATTCTTTAAAAACTGAAAAAAAAATTTTCCTAAATGCCACAAAAATAGGACAGAGGATCAGATTTTGTCCATAGGCCCATATTTAGACTCATGTGCTTAAAATTTTCAACTCTCTATTTCAGAGTAAGATTAAATCATTTTGTTCTCTCCCAAAATTGCTCTTGACAGCAATCAGTCAACCAGCATTTATAAGTCATGTATTATGTGCAAAGGACTGCAAATACAATTGTATGCCATTATCCGATTTGTCTGTAGCTAATCCCAGGCTCAGAAGGAAATTGGTGCTAACTACTTAATTCAGTCAAGATCACAATATTGGATTATCCTAACATTAAGAGGTAATCATTGACAAAGTAATCTCTTTGAAGAAATGGAAAAGTTGATTTAAATTAAAAAAAATAGATGTCACTAGACTTGCGTATGTTATAATAAATGGTTTATAAAGGAAAACCAGTGAAAAGGTCATCATTCATTAAATGCATTGACCAAATACAATGTGGTGGGATCATCCGGTAAAAGTAATGATAATTGATGAAGCGCTGCTATGGTCCACTGGTACTTTTGTGATGTGGGAAGAAATTAGGAAATAATTGCAGGAGAAGGGGTGGTCCCCCAGTGGGAAACTGATGGGAAGAGACAAGAGTCCCTGAAAATAGGCAGACATATCAGGCTTATGATGACGACTTACTGAGGGAAAGGCCACAGCGAGGAGACCATTGGTTTATTGGGGTGAGTCTAGTTTGTAGTGTCAGTGACGCTTGGTGCAGCATTAGGACCTGATGAAGGTTCATTGCTCATAAGTTATTTAGCCTTGATGTTGGCCTAGTGATGTGAATAATCTGAGTGGACCCCAATTACAGTATGGCGGTTGTGGTGTGACACACTTCCACCTGCTACAATCCTTTTTAATTTCCTGTGGAAGGATTACCCTAAAGAGCCCATGGTTTCCACTAGCGAGCAACACACTTTCTTGGGAGGAATGGCATTTATTAACCAAAAACATTGCTGAGAGTTGTGTTTTGATTATTATTAGCATTCATTCATTCATTCATTCACCTTTAGTGTGAATTTCCAGTGATCAAAGCACTTTGGTTAAAGTTATCGAGGTGAGAAAAATGTAAAATTCATCTCAGTCTGGAAAATTGTGGGCCTAGGCCTCATTATTATCTTTCACTTTCTGCCCTTTTCATATGACACTGTCCTCTTACTGGCACAACTTGTGGTAATTTTAATCTGCTGAAGAGATTTTGCTTGGGGAGAATGAAAGTAGCATGCTCAAAGGCCCATGAAACCTAGCCTGAGAGGGATACTACTCTTGTGGACATCTCAGAACCCATGAAAGGTGTGAACACTTCAGAGACTGAAGGCAGGGAAGCAGATTCCCAAACAATTTTTTTTTCTACTTCAGTTTATGAAGTTTTCAAGATGAAGGATGCAGGTGCAGAGTTGCTGGGCTGAATGGTACCCAGAGACCCTCATTCTCAGACTCTGGTCAACATATTTTTTGACTTGAACCCAGGAGACATGTAGATGGACCTCCTTTCCTTATCCATCCACAGGGAACAAAGAAAATAATCTCCAGGGGGCAAAAATGTCCCGTAAATGTGCCCAGCTCTTTCCAGCATTTGCCTTTATCCTAAACAGAGGCCTGCTTCACGTTGCATATCTGCTTTCCCAAATGAGAGGGACTGTTCAAAGCTTAAGGATATCTTAGGAATGAAAAATCTCTAATTACAGGGAGTGGGCCTATAGATACATGAACAATGACCTCCAGTCAATTTGCATCACTGAATTCCTTGGCTATTTAGTGATTTGGGATATTGACCATGGGCGTGGGACTATTATTATGTCAATTATTTGTGACCTTGCTTTTGCAGTTTTCTGTCTCTGAGTACCAGGTGATGAAGAGTCCTCGACATATAGAAAGAACTTACAGTCCTACATATAGAAAAGAAGGGGACCTAGTCATAGGCGGCTTCTTCTCCTTGTTTCTGAAGATAGAGGAAAAAACTAACAAGCAAATGTTCAAAGTTTCTTCCAAGTGGAGTGGTGTGGAAGCAAAGTAAGTGTGTGTGTGTGTGTGTGTGTGTGTGTGTGTTGTTTCTTTTTTTTCTGATTAATGAAATAGTAATCCATATTTCTGACTGAGTGGTTTGTTGGTAGCATTGTGTTTTATTTAGCCTCACAATTTTGGTTAAAGCAAAGACCTGGGTTTGAAAATTTCTAGAAACCTGGTAGACAGAAAGCTGATAAATTAAAGGTTTCATTAACGTGTAGCACAGGGAGTAGAGGGGGAAAAAAAGACCATATAAACACAACCGATATGGCATTATAAACAGAGATTCATCCCCACAGATAAAAAAAAAATAAACACAAACTGACCCAGTACAAGGATAAAGGAGACACATCAGGGAGGAAATATATTCAAAGTGAGGTTCAGGTGTCAAAACTATATTCCCTACGATGGGGCTTGGTTGAGAACTGGTTATTGGTGCCACATATGGCAGGAAATATTACTATTGGACCCATATGTGAGGAAGAAGTTCTCAAGGTCACTTATGAATGCTACACTTAGGTGAAATTTGCGTGGAGCGAGTTTCTGCATCTTTATAACACAAACTAGGGAAAGCATCTAGTGTTAAATATTTCGGTCATCAGAAAAGAGTACAAATTCACAATACTCCAGACATTTCTGGGTTTCATCCAATCCGAAACTTCAAGCCCCATTTGCCTGACAGAGTTACCAGGGGAAAAGACTATCTGTCTTTGCTTACAAACTTTGATGGACTTTAGGAGTTCTTGATCTAAGTGACTCCATATTGGAGTTCTATCACTATAAGCATAACATTAAAATATACCTAAAACACAAGTTTACAATGACCACAAGTGCCATGTCTATCAGAACACTGACAAGGTTCAATAATTGCACTGAGTTTTCAATCCTTTTTTTTTTTCCTTCTAGGAACTATAAACCATGGGTAAATTTCCCTCAAATGAAAAAGCAGGACACAGTTTGCAGAAAATGATCTAGGGATTAACAAATAAAAAACAAGTCTAGCAACAAGAAGTGTTTTTAATTTACTATCACTGTAATGCAGACTATATTTGAGGTGATGATTTATGCAAATAATTCCTCCTCTGAGTAATGAGACTGCTCCTTTTGACAATTTAGAGACTGGGATTAAATATAATCCTTTCCATCTTCATTATTATCCCCAATCCTTTTACTTTGCTTTCTTTCCTTCCCTTTCCTTTCTTAACCCTCTGATAGTTGTGAAATTCTAGGAGGGGACATAGTGATTGGGCCTGGTTTGGGAATTGCCTTTAGGAGGTCATTACAATGAGGTCAGTTAACATGGCATTGAGCTGTCTTCTAAGATATCTCCTACCTGAGGTGTGTAAAATGCATAATATGTCTAATTCTTTCTATATTTCTTAGGTACCCAGCAGGTGAAGTTTTTCTAAGACCTGGGCATGGGGAATCTATGATGACTGTTTCCCTCACTCTTATTTAATTATTTTCCATTTTCCATGGCAGAATATTACAGGTCCTAGTAGTCTTCCCTCACAGTTCTCCTTCTCAGTCCTTCTTCTAATTATCTTTGGTTATTTTCTTCATTTTTGCCAGAATTTCTTCATCTTGTCTTTGTTCTGATCATACATCTACTCTGGGGATGCAGAAAGTACTGCAACAATTACATGAATGAAGCATATCATAAAAGTTCTAATTATTAGGGTTTTCCTTTTTTAAAAGTCAAAAAAAATTGTTATAGATCAATTTTCTGTGTACGTTGGGAAAAACCCGAGTCATTTCAAATGAGGTGATTTAAGTATCATGTTTTCCAAGACCTTGGTGAAAGGCAAGAGAGCAGTTTATCCAATTTGCAGATGTCACAGGGCTAGGAAGGTTTGATAAAACATGGCATGAGAAGCTCAGGCTGTGACACAATCTTGGAAAGCCGAAGGATGGCACTGAATTAAGTAAAGAGAAATTTAACAGTGAGAAACGCACTCTTCATTCTGCCTTCAAAATCAGCAACATAAGAACACCAGGACTGAGGTGTGGTTATGATCAGAAGAATGATTTGAGGCCTGTAGTGAAGTATTAAGTGATCTAAAGAGAGGAATGGTCTTCTATTATAAAGAATGTGATGGTCTCTCAGTACAAGACTCCAGTTAGACAACATTTGGTTTATTATGTTACTTTCAGGGCACAACATTGTAAAAAAGATTGCAAAAAATTGGAGAAGAAGTAGAAAAGGACGTGAAGTATGGCAAAGAGCCTTAAGGCACATATCACCTGAAAATCATTTAGAATAAATCAGAGTGGTTTAAAAAAGAAAAGGAAATACGATAACTGTTACCATGGACAAAAGCCAATTGGTTTGGAAGATTCTTTTTTTATACTTGGCTTAGTTCTCCAGGTCATAACTAAGAGAGATGGTTAAACAAATTTAGGGTATATAGAAAGAAACAATTCCTAATAATTCAAGTTATACAAATCTGGAATGGCTCACCCTTCAATATTGGGGGGGGGGTTCCTCAATGGAGGTTTTACATAAAAAGGGAGAAGACCCCAGATCATATATTTGGTACAGATAACTTTTGTGGGGCATATGATTTGGGTCTTCACAGAGCTGCCAGAACAACATTTGAAAACACTGGGATGTGTGCCCATATCACTGCTCTGCACTAGGTCCAAAGAAGATCATTAGGTATTCTTTGTCTGCAGGAGAAAATAAGAGCTCGTTTGTTGAGTTCCAGTAGGCTTTCAGTTTCTGACCCAGGCCTCATCTCCTTGTGTAGACTTATTGCACACCATTCCACTTCAATTAATCCACATTGAATCCAACCTGATTTACTTGCTGCACCTCATATGTGAAATCACACAGCTTTTTATGATGTCTTTGCTTATGAAATTACCCATGTTTGGATGATAATTTCACATGTACTTGGACATTCAATTCTTTTGCTTCATTTAAAGTTGATCTTGAGTTCCACTTGCTATAAGAAACCTAACCTGAGCTTTCCAGTTACTGTAACAAAATCCCACCAATTTCATTGTATTTATTTTTATATACATATTTTATATTTTTTGTGTATATGTCTGTGTGGTTTCTTGTCTATCAGATGTAAGGTAGAAATACACAGGCTGTTTAAATTTTTAAGTTTTAATGCCTAGCACTTAGAACAATCATTAGCACATAAAAAGTTACATGTATATATATATACATTCTCACACATATATATGTAAATATATGTATTTGTATGTGGATGAATCCCAATTCCAGATTACTCTCAGTAACTACTTCTTTAAATACTACTCAAGTACTATTAAAGATGTAAGAAAGTCATAAAGCATTGTAGATCAGATCCATTACAACTTTATATTACATCATCTCAATTGGGCTCTCACTACTGCAAGGTAATCCATGTACTGCTTCCCAAGTGACTGCTTATTCTACTTTCCACAGCAGCTATTCAAAATTTTTATTTGCATTTGCAAACTTCCAATATCACCTCATTATCCACATTCTCAGGTGAGGACATTGCCTTAAAATATATTGACGAAACAGAAGCTATTAGTCCCCTCTCTTTTCTTTATCATTTTCTTTGTCCATTATCTCATCATTTACTTTAGTTTCTGATTAAAATGTGTATCCAATTATTTGCACTCATAATTTCTACCAACCTCCAATCTTTTATACTTGTGCCCCCTTTCTCCTCACTCAATGACTTCCCAACAAGAATTGGTCATCTCTTCTGTGGAGCATTGAAATGGCCCACTACTGTCTGGCTTGCCTCACATCTCTTCTGACATTTGGTAATCCACACCGATGTCCATGGTACAGCCCTTGGTATGACACATCCTCTTTTGTTAAATTTGAATCATTTTTGGTATCTCTAAGAACAAATGTACACTTCACAAACGATTAAGATCTTCATACCTTGGTCCCCACCTAAATATCTATAGTTATTAGACTTCATCAGCTTTCATGACCTTTTTAAAATAGCCAAAGTGATAACACTATTTTTCATATTCCATACTACATGTCTCATTTCCATGCTTTTGTGAATGCTCTCCCCATTCTAGGAATGCAATCTTTCCTCACCTCCGTGTCTCACAATTCCTATTTTCATTTAAATTTCAACTCATTTAAGATGAAGTCTTTTCTGTTTCCAGTAAGCTATTAGGGACTTCCTCCAAATCACATTTTGTCACCTTTGTCTATAATTTAACATACTGATTACTATGTGGACATGTCTTCTCTGCTGGCAAGAATGCTTATTTTTTGTTTGAGGACAGTTTTTTTTTTCACTTTTGTCTCTACATCCCCATAACTTGCAAATGCCTGAACCCTAGTAGGGACCTCATAAATGCTTATAAGGTGATTGAAATCAGTTGTTAATCATTTCATTCTCTGGTTTATGCCTTTCAGTTTATCATATTGTGAATTTGAGATCATTTATGTAACTTCTTTTTTTCATTCTCTTTCTCCTGTCTACAGCCTTTGAAACTGCTGACTGCTCTCACCTCCCTCTAGGTTTTAGAGACCAGGTTTCCCCTATTCTTCTTTTACTTTTCTTGCTGCTCCTTCTCTGTTTCCTTCGATGGATCCTCTTCACGTCACACTGACTAACTCTAGGTGTCCCTAAGGAATCTGTCTTTGCTGCTTAGCATGGTACTTTGCACACAGCAGATACTTACTAACTGTTGATTGATTCATTCCCTGGTTCTCAGGTATCCAGCTTCCAAGACAGAAGCAGTTTCCTTAGTCAGGGTGAATAAATTTTCTCTGAAATTCTAAATTTTTGTATTCTTCCTGCTTAACTCAGGTAGTTATTTCAGCAAGACGGAAATGAGTACTTCACCTAGAATCCTTCAATATTACCCTTCACATTTGCATAAAAATCCTACTTTTGAAATACATGTATTCCATTTTCATTCCAATATATAAACTTGAAAATCAATACAATGCTTCTAGAAACTATGCCATCAGGATATTTGTCTATTCCTAGGTAATATGTTTTCATGGCCAAGGGGAGCATTAAAAATATCTCAAATTGCAAGTTCAGAATCAGAGGCTTTTTTCCTATGTTTGCACAAGATAGAAATTCAGACTTCTTGGTATGTTCAGTTGCATTTCAAGATTAGACATATTCTAATGTCTAAAGTATATCATTGCGTGTGTGTGTGTGTGTGTGTGTGTGTGTGTGTGTGTGTGTTTTGAAAGGATGTTAGGAGATGTTTAGTCTAAGTTACTCATTTTACAGATGTCGAAATTGACGCTTATAGGCCTTTTTTCTCAGGGCCTTACTGTTAGTAAGTGTTATGGACAAGATTTTAGACAAGAATTCCTGACTCCATATCCAACCCTCCATCTACTCTGACACTTTGCTGTTTCTGTGCATGTAGAGTTCTGTCTGGTTCTTCACATTTTTCCTCTCATGTTAGGTCAATGCTCAAACATTACCAACATTTGCTGGCTTTCCAATTTGCTGTGGATGAGATCAACAAGAACCCCCATTTGCTACCCAACATAACACTGGGATACCAGTTGGTCAGTAACTTCCAGAACAACAAGCTAGCTGTGGAGAGCTCCTTGATATGGCTGTCAGGGAGGGGTCCAACCATCCCTAACTACAGCTGTGACAGGCAGTCAAATTCAGTGGCAGTCATTGGAGGGATGTCATCTACACTGTCCATGTCTGTGGCCACCATTCTCAAACTTTATAAAGTTCCACAGGTAAGGGAGCCCAATATTGTCACTCATTTTCATGCAATGCATTCTTTGTATTTAAAACAGCAAATCCTTTATAATCTGTTCTGGTACAGGGTTGGTGAGTCAATAAAACCAAAATATCAACAAGTTAGGCACTGTTCTGACAATAGCAGGTACAAATAAGGAGGAAACATTCCTTTCCCCCAGGGAACTTACTCTGTCCTCTAGATGAGGTGGTGCTATGTTGGTTTAACTCTGATGATTTTGAACCAGGTAAAAATCTGCCAAATTAAAAGTAACTATATGAGGGCAGCTAGGTGGCCCAATGGACAGAGCACCAGCTCTGGACTCAGGAGCACCAGAGTTCAAATCTGGCCTCAGACACAAAACACTCACTGGCTGTGTCGTGCTGGGTAAGTCGCTTAACCACGTTGCCAAGCAAAAAGAAAAAGTCACTACACTCCTAGTTCATTTATTTTTTATAGTTGAATAGCACTTTGAAGACTTTAGATGGAAGAAAGATTTCTCTTTTCCTCACTTCAGAAAATTCCCAGGGAAAGTGCTCATTTCTTTTTCACTTTAAAGTTGATTTGTATATGTTCCCTAAAAGGATGAATCTCTAGTACTTTTCTTCAGCAGTCTGTGCTAAGAAGCAGCTTTCAATTCTGTGTTTACAGTGATCTTCCAATTTCAGCTAAGAATTGGTCTCTTTCCTGAATCCGGGCCTGATTTTCCAAGTGTATGATGTATCCCTTCAGAACACAAATAGTTTATATATTCAATTCAAGTTATTTCTAAGAAATAACTTTTTATGAAATGCCTAATGTGTGTTTTCTAACTGCATACTCTCAGAATACTATGATGAACCAGATACAGTCTCCGTGTGATCCAACTTAGGAGGCCACAGGACAATGTCAGAGAAATCAGAGTAGGTTAAAGGCAAAGTCAAGATCTCAGTTTCCTGTGTAGCAATCAATCCTTCCCTGAGCAGAGAGGATAAATAAATGCATCACAGAAGTAGAAAATTGTGTATTTCATCAAATTGCTTATAGCAAATTTATTGATATTTCTATGCCAAAAGTAACTTATGCTATCACTGTTTTTCTTCCTTATCCTTTAGAATTCTCACAATTTGGAAATTTTCAAAGATCACAGTGATCCATATTTATAGCTTTCCCCCATAATATCCTACAAATATTAGCTAAAAAAGAACTTTTTTCAGGGAGCAACATGGATCCATCAAATTCCTTAGTAATTTACCGAAATGTCATCGAGTATGTTTCAATTCAAAACACATTTATGATGCAGTGATATTTGAGGTGCACTGTCCTAGAAGCATGGGTTTGAAATAAATTTATCTTGAAACACCTAAAATCAGCCTTATTCATTTTTAATTAATTTATTTTGATTTAACAACAATCACTTCCATATGCTTTGAATTTAAATTTTTTCTCCCCCTTCCTCCCCACCCCCATCCCCGAAAAGACACACAGTCACATATAGGATATACATATACATTCCTATTAAACATATTTTCAGATTAGTGATGTTGTAAGTAAAAAAAGAAAACAAAATTAGAACCAATAGGAGGAACCACCAAAAAGAGGAAACAAAACCCAACAGATAAGAAAAAAAATATCAAATACTATGCTTCCATCTGCATTCAAATTCCGTAGTTCTTTCTTTGAATGTGGATAGCATCTATCATGAGGCCTTTGGAGGTCTTAGATCCTTGTGTTGCTGGGAAGGGGTAAGTTTATCAATAGTAGTCATCACACAAAGTGGCTGTTATTGTATACAATATTCTCTTGGCTCTGCTCACTTCACTCAGCTTCAGTCCATACAAGTCTTTCCAGATTTTTTCTGCAGTCATCCTGCTCATCATTTCTTTTTTTTTTGGGGGGGGGGTTAAAAATTATTTATTTTCACTTTTCAACATTCACTTCCATAAGATTTTGAGTTCCAAATTTTCACCCCATCTCATCCCTCCCCCACCATGAGAGGGCATGCATTCTGAATATCCCTTTCACTAGTCTGCCCTCCCTTCCATCTCTACCCCCCTTCTGTTATCCCCTTCGCCTTCTGTTTTCCTGTACGGCAGGATAGATTCCTGTACCCCATTTCCTGTATTTCTTATTTTCCAGTTGCATATGAAAACTTTTTTTAAAATATGTGTTTTTAAAACTTTGGGTTCCACATTTTATACCTTCCTCCCTCCCTCCCTCCCAACCAACCCTCATTGAAAAGGAAAGCAACTCAATATAGGTTATATATATGCAGTTATGCAAAACACTTCCATAGTAGTCAGGTTGTGAAAAACTAACACTATTTCCCTTAACCCTATCTCACTGCCCCCCATTTATTCTATTCTTTCTTTTGATCCTGTCCCTCCTCAGCAGTGTTTGCTTCTGATTACCCCCTTTCCCAATCTGCCCTCCTCTCTATTGTTCCCCTACTCTCTTGTCCCCTTCTCCCCTTATTTTCCTGTAGGGTAAGACTCCTTTCCATACCCAATTGAATGTGTATGTTATTCCCTCCTTAAGCCAAATCCTATAGGAATAAGATTCACTCATTCCCTCTCACCTTCCCCCATTTCCCCTCCACTGTAAAAGCCTTTTCTTTTCGGTTTTTTTGTGAGATAATTTACCCTGTTCTACTTCTCCCTTTCTCCTTCTCCTAGTATAATCCTCTCTCACCCCTTATTTTTATTCTGCAGATATGATCCCTTCATCTTCAACTCACCCTGTGCCATCTATCTATCTATCTATCTATCTATCTATCTATCTATCTATCTATCTATATGTGTATGTGTGTGTGTGTATGTACACACACACACACACACACACACACATATACACAACATATAATTTTTTTCCCCTCCAACTACCCTAATACTGACAAAGGTGTCAACATGAGTTATAAATATCATCTTTCCATGGAGGAATGTAAACAGTTCAACTCTAATAAGTCTCTTATGATTTCTCTTTCCTGTTTACCTCTTCATGTTCCACTTGAGTCTTGTATTTGAAAGTTAAATTTTCTGTTTGGTTCTATCCTTTTCATCAAGAATGCTTGAAAGTCCTCTGTTTAACTGAATGACCATTTTTTCCCCTGAAGGATTATACTCAGTTTTGCTGGGTAAGTGATTCTTGGTTGCACTCCTATCTCTTTTGCCCTCTGGCATATTATGTTCCATGCCCTGCGGTCCCTTAATGTAGAAGCTGGTAAATCTTGTGTTATCCTAATTGTGTTTCCACAATGCTTGAATTGTTTCTTACTGGCTGTTTGTAATATTTTCTCCTTGATCTGGGAACTCTGGAATTTGGCTACAATGTTCCTAGGAGTTTTCTTTAGGGATCTCTTTCAGGAGGTGATTGGTGGATTCCTTGAATTTCTATTTTGCCTCTGGTTCTAAAATATCAGGGCAGTTTTCTTTGATATTTCTTGAAACATGATGTCTGGACTCTTTTTTTGATAATGGCTTTCAGATAGTACAATAATTTTTAAATTCTCTCTCCTGGATCTATTTTCCAGGTCAGTTGCTTTTCCAATGAGATATTTCACATTGTTTTCTAATTTTTCATTCATTTGGATTTGTTTTACAGTGTCCTGATTTCTCATAAAATCTCTAGCTTCCAATTGCTCTATTCTAATTTTTAAGGGAGTATTTTCTTCAACAAGCTTTTGGACTTCCTTTTCCATTTGGCCAATTTTGCTTTTTAGGGCATTCTTCTCCTCATTGGCTTTTTGGACCTCTTTTGCCATTTGGGTTAGGCTATTTTTAAGGTGTTTTTTTCTTCAGTATTTTTTTGGGTCTCCTTTAACATCACTCTCAGTTTTTCCTCTACTTCTCTTACTTGCTTCTCAAAATCCTTTTTGAGCTCTTCCATGGCCTGGGACCAATTCAAATTTTTCTTGGAGGCTTTGGATGTAGGAGCTTTGGCTTTGTTATCTTCTACTGATTGTTTATTTTGATCTTCTTTGTCAGCAAAGTAAGATAATATAGTCTGACTCTTTTTGTGCTGCTTACCGATGATCATGGCCAATTACTTGAGTTATAAACTTTTTGTTAAGTTAGGAATCTGTCTCCAGTGTGGAAAATGTACTGTCCCCACCTTCAGGGGTTTTGTGCAGCTGTTTTCAGAGATACTTCTAGGGACCTATAAATTTTCAGTTCTTCCAAGGTGCTGTTATCAAGGGTGAGGTGTTCACTATTTTCCTAGCCTGTTCTCTGGTCTGTGAGTGACCACAAGCACTCTTTTCTCCCTTGGAACTGTGAGGAATATTTCCTCTTTACAGCCACTACAAGCTCCACCAGGCCAGTGCTTCTCCTTGCCCCAGGGCCACCACCCAGAATTGTGACCCAGATTCAAGCGTGGGGAAAGCAAGAGAATCCTGCACCAGCAGAGAGATCCCTGCAATCCCCCTCTGATCAGCCACTTGATTCCCCCTCTGTCTGTGGGCCAGAAGCTCAGTAGGCAGCCACAGCCCCGGTGACACAATAGGGAATGGAGCTGAGAACACATGCTCCTCTCTCACCACCACAGAAACAGACTTTTTTGGCTGACCTTTTAATTGTCCTTGGCGTTTGTGAGTTGAGAAGTCTGGAAACTGCCACAGCTGCCGGCGATTCAGTCCTGAGGTCTGCTCCAAGTTCAATGTGGCCTGAGCACCCATGCCAAACTGCACTCTTCTACCAGCACGGCACAATATACCTTTCTGATCAACCATCCAGGTTGTCTTGGGCTGGAAATTTGTTTCAGTCTGTCTTTTTGCTTTAGAATTTCTTTAGAGCCATTATTTATAGGTATTTGGGGGGGGGATTGGGGGAGAGCTCAAGCAAGTCACTGCTTTCATTCCACCATTTTGGCTCTGCCCCCAAGTGAAAGTCTTTCCAGATTTTTCTGAAGCCATCCTTCTCATCTTTTCTTATAGCACAATAGCATTCCATTACATTCATATAGCACAACTTGCTCAGCCATTCCCCAATTTATGGTCATCCTCTCAATTTCCAATTCTTTGCCACCACAAAAAGAGCAGCTATGAATCTTTTTGTACATGTGGGTCCTTTTCCCATTTGTATTGTCTCTTTGGTATATAGCCGTAGAAGTGCTATTGCTGGGTCAAAGGGTATGCACATTTTTGTAGCCCTTTGGGCATAGTTCCAAATTGCTCTCCAAAATGGTTGGTTCATTTCACAACTCCACCAACAATGCATTAGTGTTCCAATTTTCCCACATCTTCTCCACCACTTATCATTTTCCTGTTTTGTTATGTTGGCCAATCTGATAGATGTTATGTGGTACCTCAGAGTGGTTTTCATTTGCATTTCTCTAATCAATAGTGATTTAGAGCATTTTTAGATGACTATAGATGGCTTTAATTTCTTCATCTGAGAACTGTTCATATCATTTGATCATTTATCTATTGGGGAATGACTTGTATTCTTATAAATCACACTTAAATTTCTATATATTTTAGAAATGAGGCCCTTATCAGAGAGACTGGTTGCAAAAATTCTTTCCCAATTTTCTACCTTCCTTCTAATCTAAGTTGCATTGGCTTTGTTTGCACAAAAAATTTTCACTGAATATAATCAAAGATATCCATTTCGCTTCTCATAATGTTCTCTATCTCGTGTTTGGACATAAATTCTTCTGTTCTCCATAGATCTGATAGGCAAACTCTTCCTTGCTCTCCCAGTTTGTTTATATTATCAGCCTTTATATCTAAATCATGAACTCATTTTGACTTTATTTTCGTATATGGTGTGATATTTTGTTCTATGCCTAGTTTCTGCCATACTCTTTTCCAGTTTTCCCAGCAGTTTTGTTTTTTTCAAAGAGTGTGTTCTTATCCCAGAAGCTGGGGTCTTTGGTTTTATGAAATAATTGATTACTATAATCATCGACTACTGTGTCTTGCATATTTAACCTATTCCACTGATCTACCACTCTACTTCTTAGCCAGTACCAAGAGTTTTGATGATTGCTGCTTTATAATACAATTTAAGATCTGGAATGGCTAGGTCACCTTCTCCTGCATTTCTTTTCATTAGTTCCCTTGATATTCCAGACTTTTTGTTATTCCCAATGAATCTTGTTACCATTTTTTCTAACTCTATAAAATAATTTTTGGTAGTTTGATTGGTATGGTACTGAATAATTAAACTAGCTTAGGTAGAATTGTCATTTTTATTCTATTAGCTTGGCCTACCCATCAGCAACTGATGTTTTTCCAATTATTTAGATCTGACTTTATTTGTGTGAAAAGTGTTTTGTGATTGTGTTCATATAGTTCCTGGGTTTGTTTCAGGAGCTAGACTCCTAAATATTTTATAATGTCTACAATAAGTTTAAATGGAATGTCTCTTTCTATTTCTTGATGTTGGGCTTTGTTGGTAATATATAGAAATGCTGATGATTTATGTGGGTTTATTTTATTGCTTACAACTTTCCTAAAGTTGTTTATTGTTTCAAGTAGTTTTTTACTTGATTCTCTAGGATTCTCAAAGTATATCATCATGTCATCTGCAAAGAGGGATAGCTTTGTTTCTTCTTTGCCTATTCTAATACCTTCATTTTCTTTTTCTTCTCTTATTGCTAAAGCTAAGGTTTCCAGTACAATATTGAAGGCCTGAGACAGGGAAATATTGGTCCTTGGTCTGAGTCATCCTGAAAAGTTCTGAATCATCAAGGCAGCAGGCAGAGAAAGTCTGCTCATGCTTAATCGAACTGGTCTGATTGGCCATTCCCCTTCACCTTCCATTAAATTCAGACATGGAATTGAAATACTTTTGTTCTGAAAGGAGTTCCAGGAGCTTACCCTATACTTAATTCTCAATTTTTTGTATATTTAAACATACTGTACTTCTTTCTTTTATTCTTTTTTCTTAGCATTTGTGAATAAGTATCTAGATGTAGAATAGAATTGTTTTTGAACTTTTAAGTACTGAAAGGTTAAAATTTTCATTCTTGGTCTCTTTATCACCTAGAGTTGATAGAAGAGACAATAGTAGAAGCAATGCCACAACTTGGACCCAATGGAGTAGTAGATTGGACTATTAACAAGAGACCTATTACAAACTGTCAACCAACCAAGAGAGTAATCACTCAAAAAATGTTTTGTATGCAAAAACATTCTTTCTCATCATTCCTTCAAAAGTTTCCTTTTCACCACAAAGTGTCCTTGGTATCCCAGAACTTTCCACAATCCTTAGAGTCCTTTTGGCTGTGGGCAAGTTCCTGCCATACTCCCATTTTTAGAAAGGTATTCAGGTAAACCTTGCTTTATTGTATCACTTCTGCTTCTGAATCACTCGATTTCCTCATTATGCCCAACACCCAAGAGGACTTTCTCCTTTCTCTTCTCCTTGTTTTTCTGTGCTTTCATACATTAAGCTACTTAAAGGCATTTACTCCATTCTTTGTGGTTCTGTCTCAAGCTCTTGGCACCGTGCAAGGCACAAAGTGAACAGTTTAGCAAACATACACACACACACACACATATACAATATTATACACACACACACACACACACACACATACACACACACACATATATATATATTAACCTTTTAGCAGGTTTAGAGGTTGACTTCTTTTTTTTTTTTTGAACCAGAAATTGTCATTCTTCATGTGGGTTCCTTTCTTATGCTCTCATGCAGTAAGATGGCAAAGTGCTACACAAAAATATGTTCCAGTTGTCTTTATGTAATGTAAGATTGCGGGAAGAGGGCTGTTCGTATACTGTCTGCCTTCTAACAACCCAACAATTGGAACTATGGAAACAGGGTGATTTATTCACTCTTCTAAAGGAAGGGCTAAAGAGACAAAACTGATTCTGCATACAAAAGGCTTCTCATAGTGTCACACTGGCTCATTTGGGCTGGCTCATTGCAGAAGTTGATATTCTGATTCGTGGGTCAATTTTCTGCTTATTGGGATCATGATGTTTGCTGCCCTAGTGCTCTTAGGCTATATTAGAATCAGCTACAGTGACTCTGGATATTGGTGTCCTTTCAAAGAATGTGTTCTCAAGGGACCTCTAAGAATCCTTCTAATTATTTGAACCTCACCATGTTGGAAACTGTTCAGTTCTATCTTTAGATCATTATTCATCTAAGATCAGAATAAATTCAGGTAGCCTATGCTCAGTGACACATGACAATGTATGGGGTGAGGCAGGGGAGAACAGCCAGTTTTTCTTCATTATGCCTTTGGTCTCTCCACACTTCTTCCCTAAATCAGCATTTGGGAGGGGAAAAAAAAGCAAATGGCCAAATTAGGGATATTCTTCCATCTTCTAGTATCATCCCTATTTTAGGAGCCAATGAGTAATTATGGCCCAAATTTTCTTGTAAACTCATTATTTTGCATATGCTACATGGGCAGCAAAAGGTGAATGTGCAGTCTTCAAAGAGCAAATCCTCAGTCAGCAGTCCACCTCCTCTATTTTCAAATGGGCATGTGGGGAAATCAATTCTCTGAAGTCTTGATTTAATCTTTAAGAATGGTAACAGGAAGTCTCCCTTTCTGTTCTCCTGACTCTTATTTTTAAGCATTCATTTATAGCCAGAACATCAATATCAGTGTCATTGATGTTTTCATTGAGTGAATCATCTCAATTAAAAAAAAGTTCCTAAGAAACCAATGTCACATTTTACTGTGCCACATGATAAGAGTCACCCTGGGTCAAAAATAGTGATGTCTATCCACATTTCTTGCATTCTGCATAAACTCTTTTCTCCTGAGGCCATATTGGCCCATCTCTAGTCCTTTTTTCCCTCTCTACTCTCTCAGTAGTAAAAACCATTACTCAGTGTTGGTTATCCATTGGAACTTACATATTCCTCCACCAGGTATGTAGCAGATGCCATCTTTGTGGATGGAACTGTACCACAGATACTTCTACTGGCAAACCCACCATCACATCCTTGGCTCTCACTGTAGCTGCACAAACCTCCTCCATAATTATGTTGTCAACCTCTCCCATTTCCAGATCTGATGGGCTTTGATTTTTAGCCTCCTGGTTCCAGGATCTCTTCTATATTCATTCTATCTTCTTCTGTAACTACTCTCTTGCCAAGAGATTCTAGGAGTTACCATCCTGCTACTACACAGTCATGTCTCTGGTAAAAGGCTATCACCCACTTTTCTCTGTCCTCTATTTCAAGTTTCCTTATAAATGAAAGCTCTCACTCTGCTTTTCTCTGTCTTAGAATATTTTTCCTTTTCTCTTTGAACTCTTCCTGGTTTAGGTATCAACACAATGTTTATATAACAAATGGGGTTTGATAGTGCCCACTATTTGTCTATTTTTTTCCCCAAACAGTTTAGAAAGTATTGGAATTTTTTTTCTTGTTGTTTTTCAAAATAGTTAGAATTCTCTTATGAATCTATCTTGCTCGGTAATGTGTAATTAGGGAGTTCATTGATTACTTATTTGATATGCTTCATGATTAAGCATTCTGTTTTCTCTTTTTTAATCTGGGCAATTTATATTTTTGTAAAGACTCATCCACTTCTGTTAGATTGTTAGAGTTTTCCCATATATTTTGGGCAAATTAGCTTTCCATAATTGTTTTAATTTTATTTATTTGATTTTGAATTCACTTTTCATTTGTGAAACTGGTAATTTGGTTTTCTTCTCTCTTTTTAGAAAATAAAATTAACCAAAGGTTAATGTATTTTATTATTTCCCCCCCCATGAAACCAGTGATTTTTTTATTTATTAATTTAATGGTTTTCTTACTTTCAATTTTATTAATCTCTCCTTTGTTTTTCAGGATGTCTAATTTGGTGTTTAATTGGTTATTTTAATTTTTTTTCTGTTTTTATTGTTTGTTTCATGTCCAATTCATTGATTTGCTCTTTCTCTGTTATACTTATAAAAACATTTAGAGATTAAAAAAAATCCTCTATATACTGATTTATCTACATATTTCAAATTTTGGTTTGTTTTCTCACTGTTGACGTTCTTTTTAATGAAATTATTGATTGCTTTTGTGATTTTTTTCTTTAATCCACTTATTCTTCAGTACTAGCTAATTTAGTTTCCAATTAATTTTAATCTATGTTTACATGACCTTTTAACAAATGTAACTTTATTAAATTTTGATATGGAAAGGATTAATTTAGTATTTCTGCTTTTCTGAATTTGATTGTGAGTTTTTTATGCCCTAATACATGGATAGTTTTTGTGTAGGTGCCACGGAGAAACATGCATTTTCCTCTCCATTGACATATAGGTTTCCCCAGATATCTACCATATTTAACTTTTCGAAAATTCTATTTACCTCCTTAACTTCTTTCTTCTTTATTTTGTGGTTAGGTTTATCTACTTCTGAGAGTGGAAAGTTAATTTCCCTTGCTAGTATAGTTCTATTTTCTATATACTCCTTTAATTCATATAAGGTTTTCTTTAAAAATTTGCATCAGGGCAGCTAGGTGGCACAGTGGATAGAGCACCAGCCTTGGAGTCAGGAGGACCTGAGTTCAAATCCGGCCTCAGACACTTGATACTTCCTAGCTGTGTGACCTTGGGCAAGTTGCTTAACCCCATTGCCTAGCCAAAAAGAAAAAAACAAACCTAAAAACAAACAAAAAAAATTGTATCCTATACCACTGGATGTATTGTGTGTGTATGTATATATATATGTGTGTGTGTGTGTGTATGTATGTGTATATATATATATATATATATATATATATGTATATAATATATATACATATATACATATGTGTATGTACACACACATACACACACACATATAGGTATAAAAAATTGATTCTTAATTACCCAGGAATTGTCTATCAAAGTCAATCATCACATAATGTGGCTGTTATTATGTACAATATTCTCCTGGTTCTGTTCATCACTCGCTATCAGTTCATATAATTCTTTCCAGGTTTTTCTGTAGTTGGCCTGCTCATCGTTTCTTATACCACAATAGCATTCCATTACATTCACATACCACAACCTGTTCAACTATTCCCCAATTGATGGACATCCTCTCATTTGTTTTATTTTCTCCAATTTTTCCTTCTGTCTTGTTTTATTTTAAAAAAATGATTCTTCAAGGAACTCTTGTTCTTGAAATCAATTCGCTTTTTTTTCCTTTGAGGCCTTGCATCTAGCTGTTTTGACAATGTTGTTCTCTTCTGAGTTTGTGTTTAATTTTCACTGTCACCATAGTAACTTTCTATAGACAACTTCCTTTTTTTGTGTGTGCATTAATTTTCCAGCCTATTTTATTTCATTTCATTTTTACTTTTATGTTAAAGTTGGACTCTGCTTTTAGGATGGAGGTGTGGTGTTTGTCCCAAGCTTTTTGCTCTGGGGCTGCAGGACCTATCAGCTGGACTGTCCTAGGATTAGTGGCCTTGCTGCTGGCTTGTCTGGAACCACCTAGATTTGAGTATGCTCTCCTTTTACATTAGTGAGACAGAGCTTTCTTACTAACTTTCTGAATTGTCTTCAACTGGACAATTATTTGGCCCCATCCTTTTTTGTTTTGTTTTGTTTTTGTTTGTTTCTGCCACTCCTGAATTCATTTTGAGTCATTGATTTACAGTTGTTTTCAGGATTATTTTGGAGACTTTAGGCAAGTTCTTGCCTTACTCTGTCATCTTTGCTCTGTCTTGCAATATTTTAAAGGAACTTAAAATATTAACTATTACCAGGGTTTCTCTTTCATCTTGAATTTAAAATAATTTTTGCCTCTGAATTTACCATCATTTTTATTTGTGTAATCATTTGATTTCAAAGAGATACTACACCCAATTATGGTTGACTATGAGGAGAATATCAAGCACAACAGTGTACTCATTGGAAAAATACTCAGATGAAATGAGGTCGACCATGGCAATTTGAAATACGTATATACATCATCATCGGGGGAAGGTAGGAAATGTACATTTGACTTCTATTAAAACTGTTAAATGAATGAAGACCAAACAATTTTAAACACACTTTGGAAGTGAAACAGAACTTGGTATTTCATAGGCTGAGGACCACAGGAGCTGGCTCAGGAAAAAAAAAATGGAACAGGAATGGAGGTCACTGTAATCTCAAGAAACATTGACAATTACGTCACCAGTGATTCAAAACAGCACTGGACAGTGTGGAATGTAGGACGTCATATATGTGGCTAGAAAGTGACAACGTGGATTGCATTGCTGCCATGAGTTGCATTCCTTCATCCATGTATGAATCATGATTCAGTCATTGTATGGGAGATATTTGAAGCAAATACCCATATAGACTCTTGGCAGTTTCATCCCTAAAATACTGAATGACAAACATTTATATTGAGGATATACTGGGTTGAGCTTAGAATTGCCTTAATAATTGCTGCTGCAAATGAAGTAAGGGATATTTAGCCCTTGTTTTATGCAGAGGCTTTATGTGTCAATGGAGTGTCAACTGTAATGGGAGTGAATATAAGTGTGTTCAGAATAGTCATTTAAATAGTATGGAACAAAATATCTACAACTTTGATCACTTCTGCTACTTTGCAGAAGAATTATAGGAGGACAGATTTAAATGGTGAGTGCAATTCTTTGAAGAGCATGCTTCACTTCAACCAGTGGAGTAGTCAGTACAGTTATTGTGCTTTGGGATTTCTACCAGGCTAGGTGATGAGAAAGAGAAGGTGGGTTGGAATATCAATAAGGAGATAGATTGGTTCTTACAGCATGATGCTGACGTGGTATGTATTCAAAGACCAGGCCACAAAATCCAGCTTTGTGAATCATGGCCAATATTTTGTTCAGTTGATGGAAAAGTTGAAAAAAAAAACCCCTCAGTGCTTGTTTCCATTATCATGCAAGAAAACTATCAAAAGAAATTAATGATATTCTTATGTTTCCTATCAGGAAGTGACACAGTCATAGTAAGAAATTTTGTTGGTAATGAAACAGGGAAGTTGGGAGACTGATGGGAAACTACTCTGCACCTAGATATGGAGAGGCACGGCAACTTTTTGTTTACATTATAGGTGTTGAGACGGAAGGAGGTCTCCTAAATATAGTTTGTCACAACTTATCGTGAGTTGGTGATTTAATTTGGCTCCTGAATGAGCAGATTGACCATAGAAGACACCAGTATACTCTGAGGGGACAAAAAAGGTTTATGATCCAGAGAGGCAAAGAGTAGATCACTCGGATAAATGTTCACAAACATTCAATCCACATAAAGAAGGCCCTAGTTACTACATCCCAACAACCAACTAAAGTAAGGGAAGTTGGAGCGAACACGGTGAACTAGATAAGCAATCAGCGAGGCTCTCTCAGTTAGCTCCCTCTCTCAGCTCCCTGCAGTTAGCTATAAAATAACACTTCAAATCAAATTCTAGATTGTCAGACCCAACAAATCTTAGAGAAAACAATTTTCCAGCTGAAGGTAACTTAGGTGGTCTGTAAGAAAAGTCATTTTCACTAAAGCAGTCAGTGTGCTTTGCACACTGCTTAGGTGCCAGCAATAGATCTTTTAGGCAGCTGCATACTTGGCTTTAGCAACGTTGTGAGTTTTTAGCCCATGGATTGGTGGGGGATCGTTGTTGGACAACTGATTGGAAGAAGATTACAGGGTACCCTTTGTGGTGCTGGGTTCAGGGTTTTTCTTTTTTTTGCATTGCCCTTAACAGTTTCCAGTCTTAGTCCCAGTGGATATAAGAATTGCTGTTGCAGGGTAGCAGGGTTCTGGTCACAGTTCCAGCGTAGTCAATCATTTTGGAATATGATCCTTGTTGTCAATTTCAAGACACAGGGGAGCACTAGCAATTATAACCATAGGAAAGCATGGATCAGTTCAAAACCCCAGGGCTAAGAGCAGTGATGTCATTTCTGGCTAAAGGGGAACAAGAACTTCAATCTCCCTTTCTCAGAACTAGATAATTCTAATCATAAAATAAATAAGAAAGTAGTTGAACAGATGAATAGAAATTTACAAAAGTTAAATATGATCAAAGTTTGGGAAAAATTGAAGGTTAATAAAGGAGTATACCATTTCTCATACGTACATGGCAACATCACAAAAACTGAGTAAATCTTAGGGTATCACAACTACATACCTAAATGCTGAAAAACAAAAAAAAATATTGAATGCATCCTTTCCCTATCGCAATGAAGTAAAATTATGTACAATAAATGTCTGTAGGAAAATTGATTAAAATTAATTAGAAACACATAATTTGATCTGAATGTATTGGTGGGTCAAAAATAGAGAAACAATCAACAATTTCATTAAGGAGAATGATAATGATGAGAGAACATATCGAAATTTATGAGACACAGCCAATGCAGTACTCAAGGGAAATGATATTTATCTAATTCTTACACCAGTAAAATGCAAAAAGAGGGAATCTAGGAAGTGGGCATGGAAAAAATACTAAAAAGAGAAGAAATTCTTAAAAATATCCAATTAAATATCAAAGGAGAGAATGATCCATTTGAAAGAAAAACACTGAACTAATATATAAAACTAAGAGTTGGTTTTATGAAAAAAACTACTGAAAAAGATGAAACATTTGGTTCATTTGATAAAAAAAAAGAAAAAACCAAATTACCAATATCAAATATGAAAAAGGTAAATTTAGCACCAAATTTAGATGAAATAAAAGCAATTATTAGGATCTTTTTTGCACAATTATATTTTAATAAATCTGAAAATGTAGATAAGATGGATGAAAATTTATAAAAATAAAATTGTCCAGATTAATTAAAGAGGAAGCAGAATATTTAAACAACCACATCTTAGGAAAAAGAAATTGGATACATTATAAAAGTGTTCCCTAAGAAAAAATCCTGAGGAGTAGATGGATTTACAGGTGAATGATACCAAACATTTAGAGAACAATTACTTCTAATACTATATCAGGTATTTAGAAAAATAGGCGAAAAAGGGTTCCTACGAACTCTTTTTATAACTTGAATATGGTTCTTGTACTTAAACCAGAAAGAACAAAAAATGAAATATAAATGAATAGACCAATTTTTCTAATGAATATCGACATGAAATTTTAAGTAAGTACTGGCAAGGCAATTACAGCAACACATCAACAGGATCACAACCAAAGACCAGGTAGGATTTATACCAAGAATACTGGGCTGCTTCACAGGTAGGAAAGCTAGGAACAGAATTGAACACGTCAGTGAGAAAAACAACAAAAGCCGTGTGATTATCTCGACAGATGTAGAAAAATATTTTGGTCTCTTCAGTTGTCTCTAAGGTGCTTGGTTCTTCTTCAGAAACTATGGTGGCCTTGGGGTGACCCCCTCACTTCATCCAGTTACTAGCACCACTACAAACAAGTCTCTCCTCATCCTTCTGCTGAAATGGCCGTCTCCAAGCTCTCTTGCATCTACTCTGCTCTCATCCTTCAGAACAATGAGGTTACAGTCACGGAGGATAAAATCAATGCCCTCATTAAAGTAGCAGGTGTAAATGTTGAACCGTTCTGGCCTGGATTATTTGCAAAGTCCCTGTCCAATGTCCACATCGCAAGTCTGGTCTGCAACATAGGAGCTGGTGGACCTGTCCTACCAGCTGGTAGTGCTGCCCTTGCTGGAGGGGCAGCTCCTGCTAGCACAGCTGCCCCAGCTGAGAAGAAGAAAGAGGAAGCCAAAAAAGAAGAATCCAAGGAATCCAATGATGACATGGGCTTTGGTCTGTTTGACTAAATATTTTTTATAACATTAAATAAAAAGCTTAACTCAACTAAAAAAAAAAAGAAAAATCTTTTGAGAAAACACAATACTTCTTCCTATTCTAACAATAGAAAGCATAGGAATAAGTAAAGCTTTCCTTAAATATATATATATATATATATATGTATATATGTATATATATATATATTATGTATATATGTATATAGCATATATCTAAAATTAGCAGGAAACATTATCTCCAATGGGTACAAGCTAGAAGTTTTTCTGATAAGATGTGGGGTGAAGCAGAGTGCCCACTATCAATAGATTCATTCAATGTTAAACTAGAAGGGTTAGCTATTGCAGTAAGAAAAGACAATGAAATGAAAAGAATTAGAATAGGCAATGAGGAAACAAAACTAACACTCTTTGGGGATGATATGATGGCATATTTAGATAATCTTAGAGAATCAGCTAAAAGACTAGATGAAATAATTAAGCACTTCAGCAAAGCTGTAGGATACAAAACAACCCCATATACATCATCATCAATTCCATGTATTACCAATAAAGTTCAACAAGAAGAGACAGGAGGAGAAATTCCACTTGTAATAATTATAGGTATTATAAAGTGCTTGGAAGTCTGCCTGCCAAGACAAAGTCAAGAACTATATGAACACAATAATGAAACACTTTTCACACAAATAAAATCTGATCTTAAAAACTGGAGAAATATTAATTGCTCAGTGGTAGGCTGAGCCAACGAAATCAAAATGACAATTTTATCTAAATTAAATTATATATTCATTGCCATTTAAATGAAGTTATTAAAATGCTTTTAGAAAGATAGAAAAAAATAACGAAATTCACCTAGAAGATGAAATGGTGACGAATAACAAGTGAATAAAAAAATGTGAAGGAAGATAGTTGAGCATCACCAAATTTAAAACTTTATTGCAAAGCAGTAACCATCAAAACAATCTGGTATTCACTAAGGAAAACAGAAGTAGAAAAGTGGAATAGATTAGGTACACAATACACAGTAGTAAGTGACAAGACATTACTATTTGGCAATAATTGCTGGGAGAACTGGAATGCTCTTTGGCTGAATTAAGGTATAGATCAACACATCACACCATGTGCTGAGTTAAAGTGAAAATAGGTGGATAATTTAGACATAAAGGATGATATCATTTGCAAATTAGTGGATTATCAAATAATTTACCTATCTGATTGATAAGAAAAAAATAATTTGTGCACAAAGAAGAGACCAAGAGCATTAAAGGATGTCAAATGGACAAAAATTTTGATTGCATCAAATTAAAAAAAAAATTGGTTTGGCCCAAGCAAAATCTATAGAGCCAAGATCAGAAGAAAAGCAAGAAATTTTGGGGAAAAAAATCTTTAAAAAATAATTTGTGTACTAAAGGTATCATTGTTCAAGTATGTAGAAAACTGAGTTAAATTTAGAAGAAGAATGCCATTCCATAACTGATATGTTATCAAAGGAAATGAACAGTCTAATTTCAGAAGAAGAAATCACGGCTATCTACAGTCATATGAAAAAATGCTCTAAATCACTACTGATTAGAGAAATGCAAAGTGAAATGACTCTGAGGTATCACCTCATACCTATCAGGTAGGCTAACATGACACAAAAAGAAAATGATTAACGCTGAATAAGATGTGTGAAAATTGGAATACTACAACAGTATTGGTGGAGTTGTGAACTGATCCAACCATTGTGGAGAGCAATTTCAAACTACACCCAAAGGACCATCAAACTAAGCTTATCTTTTGACCTGGCAATACCACTCCTAGGTCTGTATCCCAAACAGATCAGAAGAAAGGGAAAAATACGTACATGTATAAAAATATGTATAACAGCTCAGCTCAAAGAGTTGGAAATTGAGTCCTGCCCTACAACTGGGGAATAATTCAACAAGTTGTATTATATGATTGTGACTGAATAATATTGTACTATAGGAAATGATGAGCAGGTGGATTTCACTTGAATAAACTAATGATGAATAAACAGAACAAGAAAATCATTGTTCATGATAACAGCAACATTGTTTGGTGATAAACTATGACTGACTTAGCTCTTCTCAGGTATACAGTACTCCAAGACAATTCCAAAAAGCTTAAGATGAAAAGTACTGTTCACATCCAGAGAAAAACGTGACACAGTCCAAATGCAAATTGAAGCATATTTTTTTCCTATTGTATTATTTCTTGGGTTTGTTTTGTTTTGATCTTCATTTTCTTTTCAAATATGGCAAATATGAAAATGTTTTGCGTGACTGCACATGTATAATCTACAGCAAATTGTTTGCAATCTCAAGGAGAGAAGCAGAATCAGGGGGTAAGAAAATTGGGAGCAGGGCGGAGCCAAGATGGGGGAGTGAAAGCAGTGACTTGCTTGAGCTCTCCTCCAAACCCCTCCAAATACTCATAAAAAGTGGCTCTAAACAAATTCTGAAGCAGCAGAACCCACACAAAGACAGAGTGAAACAAATTTCCAGCCCAAGACAAGCTGGATGATTGATCAGAAAGGTGTATCACACCTGGCTGGGAGTGGAGCACAGCTCAGCGCCGCATGGGCGTGCAGGCTCTAGCGAACTTAGAGCAGGCCTCAGAGGACTGAATCTTGGGCAGCTGTGGAGGTTTCCAGACTCCTCAATCCACGAATGCCAAAGACAACTTAAAAGGTGGGGTCTCAGCTCCATTCTCCAAGAGCGTGGCCCGGGGTGGGGCGGGGCAGCTGCTTCCCAAGCTTCCCACCCATACACTGAGGGGGAATCCGGTGGCTGATCAGAGAGGGATTGCAAGGATCTCTTTGCCAGTGCTGAGGCAGGAATCTCTTGCTTTGCCCGTGCTTGGATCTGGGTCACTGTTCTGGGCAGCAGTGTGGGGTGAAGAGGAGCGCTGGCATGGTGGAGCTTGTACTGGCTGTGGAGAGCAACCCCTCCTCACAGTTACAGGACAGAAAGGAATACTTGTGGTCACAGGCCAGGAAAGGAGTAAACACCTACCACCTTGGAAGAACTGAAAATTTACAGGTCCCTACAAGTACCTCTGAAAACAGCTATACAAACCCCTGAATCTTGGGACAATACATTCTCCACATTGGAAACAGACTCTTGCCTTAACAGAGAGTTTAAAACTCAAGTAATTTCCTGGGATCATAAGCAAGCAGTGCAAAAAGAGTCAGACCACAGAATCTTACTTTGGTGAAAAAGAAGATCAAAATACGCAACCAGAAGACAACAAAGTCAAAGCTCCTACATCCAAAGCCTCCAAGAAAAATATGAATCAGTCCCAGGCCTTGGAAGAGCTCGAAAGGGATTTTGAGAAGCAAGTAAGGGAAGTAGAGGAAAAACTGAGAGTGATGCAAGAAAATCACGAAAAACAAGTCAACAGCCTGCTAAAGCAGACCCAAAAAAATACTGAAGAAAATCACACCTTAAAAAATAGCCTAACCCAAATGGCAAAAGAGATTCAAAAAGCCAATGAGGAGAAGAATGCCCTAAAAAGAAAAATTGGCCAAATGTAAAAGGAAGTCCAAAAGCTTACTGAGGAAAATACTTCCTTAAAAATTAGAATAGAGCAATTGGAGGCTAGTGACTTTATGAGAAATCAAGACACTGTAAAACAAATCCAAAAGAATGAAAAATTAGAAAACAATGTGAAATATCTCATTGGAAAAACAACTGACATGGAAAATAGATCCAGGAGAGAGAATTTAATAATTTTTGGACTATCTGAAAGCCATGATCAAAAAAAGAGCCTAGACATCATCTTTCAAGAAATTATCAAGGAAAACTGCCCTGATACAGTAGAACCAGAGGGCAAAATAGAAATTGAAAGACTCCACCGATCTCTTCCTGAAAGAGATCCCCAAAGGAAAACTCCTAGGAATATTGTAGCCAAATTGCAGAGTTCTCAGGTCAAGAAGAAAATATTACAAGCTGCCAGAAGGAAACAGTTCATGTACTGTGGAAACACAATCAGGATAACAAAAGATTTAGCAGCTTCTACATTAAAGGACTGCAGGGCATGGAAGATAATATTCCGGAGGGCAAAGGAGATAGGATTACAACCAAGAATCACCTACCCAGTAAAGCTGAGTATAATCCTTCAGGGGAAAAAATGATCATTCAGGGAAATAATAGAGAACTTTCAAGCATTCTTGATGAAAAGACCGGAGCTAAACAGAAAATTTGACTTTCAAATACAGGACTCCAGTGGAACATGAAGAGGTAAACAGGAAAGAGAAATCATAAGAGATTTATTAAGATTGAATTGTTTACATTCTTGCATGGAAAGATGATATTTATAACTCATGAGAGCTTTGTCAGTAGTAGGGTAGTTGGAGGAAAAAAATTATATGTATGTAGATGTAGACAGATAGATAGAGGGCACAGGGTGAGTTGAAGATTAAGGGGTTGTATCTGGAGAATAAAATTAAGGGATGAGAGAGGATTATACGAGGTGAAGAAGAAAGGGAGAGGTAGAATGGAGTAAACTATCTCACAAAAAAACCCAGAAAAGTATCTTAAAGTGGTGGGGAAACGGGGGAAGGTGAGAGAGAATGAGTGAATCTTATTCTCGTAGGATTTGGCTTAAGGAGGGAATAACAAACACATTCAATTGGGTATGGAAATCTGTCTTACCCTACAGGAAAATAGGGGGGAGAAGGGGACAAGAGAGCAGGCAGATGACAGAGAGGAGGGCAGATTGGGAAAGGGTGTAATCAGAAGTAAATACTTCTGAGGAGGGACAGGGTCAAAAAAAAGAATAGAATAAATGGGAGGGCAGGATAGGATCAAGGGAAACAGAGTTAGTTTTTCACAACATGTCTACTATGGAAGCATTTTGCATAACTGCATATGTACAACCTATATGGAGTTGCTTGCCTTTTCCATGAGGGTGGATGGGGAGGGAGGAAGAGAGAAAATCTGAAACCTAAAGTTTTAAAAACATATGTTTAAAAAAATGTTTTCACATGCTATTGGGAAATAAGAAATACAGGAAACGTAGTACAGAAATCTATCCTGCCCTACAGGAAAATAGAAGGGGAAGGGGAGAAGAGATAGAAGAGAGGACAGACTAGGGGAAGGGATATCCAGAATCCATGCCATCTTGGGGCGGGGGAAGGGTTGAGATGGGGTGAAAATTTGGAACTCAAAAACTTGTGGAAGTGAATGTTGAAAACTAAAAATAAATAAATTTATGTTAAAAAAAGAAAAAAGAAAATTGGGAGCTAAAATAATAAAAAAAAAATTAACTAGTTGAGTTTCTATGTCATTTAGAAAAATAAAATTAAAATTAAATACAGCAACCCTTCCAAATAATCTAAATCTAGTGGAAACACCACTTCAGCATAATATTTCAGATATAGAAATTATTTGTGCTTAGACAATTTTCTCTGAACACAGAATGAGAACTATACAGAGAAGTCTCATCAGGGCAGATTTTGATCTTAAATTTATCATTGTCATGAGGATTATGATCATTTTATATCATGGACTAGCTCAAGTATAAGGATAAAAAAAATTTGCAGGTCTCAGAAAGTTAGAATTATCTGCCTGGTTTCTATTCTTAGCTAAGATATTGAAGGTAGTGTATGCCTTGAGTATGACTGAGCATTTTCATAATACACACATATAAAGAAAATCTTTAACATTCAGGCTAAGTGCTTGCTTTGTATTGGCATTATGTCTGTTTTGTACCTTTTGTGTGGGTACCTTTCTTATTTTGCTCTATGGCCTATTAAGTGGTGTAGTAGGTCTTCCATTATTATTATTTCTGTCCTTATTTGCTTTTATTTTTAAAATATTATCATGTGCAACTGAGAAATGTGTTTGTGGTACATGCTGTAGGCTATTTGAGTTGGTAGTAAATGACACAATGTATAAAGTGCAGCTTGATTTTGTAATAGTTTTTGCTTCAAGAAATTTATTTTATTTATTTTATTGTTTTTAAACACACATTTCCTCCATTTAATGTTATGCTTTTCTTGACTTCTATTGCATAGTATCCACATGTTTGCAGCACCGGTTCTCAAATCATCTCAGGACCCACGTAGGAGAGGGGATACATCATTTTTTTAATTGCTTACTTATTTTTTACATTTTGCATTCCAAGTTGTATCTCTCCCTTCCTCTCTAGTTCTCCTTCAAGAAGGCCAACTTTTGAGATAGATTTTAGGTGGAACAATAGAATATATACATACATTCATACACACATACATATATATATATATATATATATATATATATATATATATGTGTGTGCATATATATGTCAGTTCTTTCTGTAGAGGTGACTTCATCAGTCTTTCATAGGCAATTTCAACATTATTATTACTCAGAATAACTTAGTCATTCAAACATAGTATTTGAACCACATTTTTGGTATTATGTTCAATGCTCTCTTGTTTTTTTCCTCACTTCACTCTGTATTGTTTCATAGGAGTCTTTTCATGTTTTGTTTTTCTAAAATCAACCTTTATGTCATTTCTTACAACACAGTAATATTCCACTACAATCATATACCATAACTTATTTGGCCATTACCCAATTGATGGACATCAATTTGATATCACTAAGAAACCTGCTACACACACACACACACACACACACACACACACACACACACACACACATTTGTTTCCTTTTTCCCTGATTATCTTGGGAAATAGATTCAATAGTGATATTGCTGGGTCAAACTATACTGATAGTTTTATGTCTCTTCAAATGTAATTACAAATTGCTCTTCAAAATGGTTGGATCAGTTCAAAATTCCACCAACAGTATATTACTATTCCAATTGTTTGACATCCCCTCCTACCTTTGTGCTGTCCCTGTTCTCTCATTTTAGCCAATTTTATAGATGTGAGAAAGTATCTCATAGTTGTTTTAATTTGCATTTATCCAATCAAGGAGAGGATACTTTCTTAGCATATAGCAGATACAAAGACCCCAACTCATTTAAAAAAGTTATTTGCTCTCTAACTGGAGGTATAAGAGAGAGCCATTTCATGATTACTCTTCAGAGGGCAAAATTACCATGATTGTGGGCCATTTTATACATGTTTAATGTAGATTTGTGCTTAATGATATGATGTTACAAAATGTTATGGGATAGGACCATTGTCCCAGTTTCTCACCCTCCCACTTAATGGGGTGAAAGATGTTAGAATGAGACTCTATTCTCCCAAACATTTAATCATAGCAGGTTCAGCTCATGAGCACATCAGTTTGGCAACCTGGATCAGCATATCCTTGCAGATTGAGTTACTGGGAACTTGATTAAAATCAGAGTTTAGCACTAATTACTTTATTTCAGTTTTAGAAAATTTGGCATGAAAGATATAACAAAGACACTCTGGGTATGAAACTTTCTCTTGCCTGAAGGACAAATCACACGACTGAAGCATCAATACCAGTGTATTATTTATTTATTTATGGTTTGAGATCAGGCATCTGGGTGCTCAATAGATACTGAGGAGTCAATCATTGCTTATTTCATAGATGGCAGTGAGAATGTATAGTGGCAATCTTAGAAGTCAATTTCAGTATGAGAAGGTCTCTATCTGTAATCTCTGATTGGGTTGTGGCTAGACAAAATTTCTTCCTAGAACAAGCTTTGAGGCACAATTCTTGGTATCAGAAAAGCTGAGTCAAGTAATTGCTGATTTTTGAGGTAAAGAAGGGGTGAGATGAATTAGTAAGGAAATGCAACTGTACTCAAATATTTAGCTCACAGGTTCATACAGGAGACACTAAGAATATTCTACTTAAATTAATATGAAACTAGTAGGAGCTACATATCGATGCTAGAGGCTGATTTATTTACAAAGTTAAGAAAAATATTTCTTATCAGCAGAGTAGTCTAAAAGAGGAATGGTCCTTTTGGAGGGAACTGATTTCCCTCATAGGAAGGTATCAAGCACAGACTTAGTAATTGCTTAATGGAGACATTGGAGAAAGGATTCTGGGTCAGGGACAGTTTCAAAATTTCCTTCACATTGTTATATTCCATCATGCTGTAATGTTGTGACTTGAAATTTTAAATCAAAATTAAGAAGCATTTATTCATTACCTTCACTGTGTAAGCCACGTATAGTTGTTTGATATACAAAAGTAAAGGAGGAGAAATTCCTGCTCTGAAGGAACTTAAATCATCATGCCACTCTTCTTTATTTTCCCTTTAGATCAGCAGTGGCCCATTTGATCTTCTCCTGACTGATAAGGTCCAGTATCCACATGTCTGTCAGATGGGCAGCAGGTAATCCACTCTTCACCTGGCATTCATCCAACTGATGCTCCATTTTGGCTGGACTTGGGTGGGGCTGGTTCTTTCTGATAATGAGAGAGGGGAAAATTTCTTCAGTGATCTGAAAGAGGAGATGGACAGGAATAGTCTGTGTGTAGCTTTTAAGGAAAGAGTGTCCCCAAACTTTAGAAGTGGAGAAGATTTTGAACTCACTTCTAGGACCATTGCATCCTCATCAAATGTGATCTTCATCTATGGAGATACAGACTCCCTTCAGGAACTTTCTTCTGTATTGGTTCATTTTGTACTTTATGGGAAGATGTTGGTCACCACCTCTTCTTGGGATTTTTCTGATGATTCTAGTTTTGAAATGTTTAGCCATTTCCATGGTACAATAATATTTTCTCATACCAAGATGGAGATTCCTGGTTTCACTGATTTTGTAAGAAGTCTGAATCCCAGGGTGAATCCTGAGGATATTTTCCTAAAGACTGTCTGGGAATTAGTTTTTAATTGTAGACTTTCAGAAAAAAATCATGCAGAAATGACATATTCTTTGTGCCCAGAAGGCATTCCCTTGACAAATTTACCTTCTATTAATTTTCACATGATCATAATGGAACTCAGTTTTAATGTTTACAACGCAGTGTATTTAGTGGCCCATGCTCTCCATCAAATACTCCAGACTGAGGCAAAAGACATATCAGAACTTGGAAGTAACCCAGATCTTTCTTGGAAGGTAACATTTTTTTCCAATTATTGGGCTTAGCATAGGGTACTTACAACATTCTGTTGCTAGTTATCTGTTGAATAGATGATGCAGTAATGACTTGAGACTTCAATATGATTGCTTCGTTCCTAATAGTTTTCCTTTTTAATTGTGATTGCATTGAATTCTGGGTGAAATGATGAAATTGCCTCAGATAAGAGATTTATTTCAAATCTGAAATAACAACCGTGATGAAGTTGTTGGTGTTCTTCTGGGTATAGGTCTATGTGGTCAGAGAGTTTCACTAAATCTGTCCCAATTTAGGGCCTTTACAGTGGCCTGGGTGATGACAATGCAAATGTCAAGGTGCTTTGTGAGATTTCTACTTGATCAATTTTATTTTAACTTCTATCAACCCCTATAGCTAAGCAGCAGAGTTCATATCTGTGCCTGCATATATTTGCTTCAATGATGCAGTCTTTTTTTTTTTTAATGTACAGCAACCCATTACTAGAAATTGTTTCCTAGATATGAGTCTTAGAGCTTGAAGGAACTACTTGCTGTGGTGGAAATGTTTGGAAACTGGGAATATAGAGAATGTTAATAACCTAGTAAAGTTTATAATAGAAGAGAGAACATGTGGGTACAGAATGATCAGCAGTCTAGATTTGGAGAGAGAATATTTCAAACACCTCAGTGAGAACATTTCTGTGGTCTGAAGTTTTATGGAATCAGTCATCAAACAATAGATAAGAAGTTCCAAGATAGTAATTCAGTGGTCAAAAAGAGAAATGATACCAATGAGGAAGAAAAATAAGACTTGTTTGTAAAGTCAATGATGAGGCACCAAAAATTCAACCACCAGTTCAGATGAATACATCATATATGTGGGAGCAGGAAGAAGGATAATGTAACAGATTACCAATGGAAAAAAAAAGCAAGAATGAAATATTCCTATACAGATAGTGCCAAGAGAACCAAACATCAGAATTATCTGACTTTGGTGAGAAAATGAGGTTAATAAAAAAAGTAATTATTTTTTACTTTTTGCAGTTTTAGATTGCTTGAAAGTGGATGATTAGAGATGAGAACACAGCTCTGAGTGTATGGAAAAATGATCATTGACAATATAAAATGCCTGCTCGATTGTTATTTCTTCATTTTATCTTACACTCAGAGTGAGTTTTGCAGTAGAATACAGAAATAAAAAAACTAGAAAAAGGATTGTTTGGTCTGGGTGTGAATCACATAATACGATTCCTCTAACCAATCTCTCAACAAAATGAGCTTAGTAAATGGACTGGTAGAAGTTAGATCAAGGCAAAGATTAATGCAGCTCAAGGGCTGAGAATTCGATCACTTGAGTTTAATTTCTGAGGACACTTGAGTGTTTGTGTCTGTGCTCATAAATCAGAGGGAGAAGAGCCTTCCTTTTGTGAAATGGCTGTTTTATTGTTTTATTTTTGTTTGTTTGTTTGTTTGCTTTTCCTCTTTTAAGAACCAGATAACTCTGGTAATTGACTTAGTGCTGGGTCTAGAGAGTCATGAAGACCTCAACTAATATCTGGCCTCAGACAATAACTATGTAATCTTGGCAAGTCACTTAATCTCTATTTGTCTCAGTTTTTTCTACTCTACTTTGATGACAATACCTCTACCTAAATCTGAGTTTGTTATGAGGATAAAAGAAAGTTATATTTGTAAATTACCTAGCACAGACTCTGGAATATAGTAAGAACTATATAAGTGCTTATGTTACTAAAAAAAAAAAAAGATAATTAATCTTATCATGATTATCTTTTATAAAATAGAAATTTTAAAACATGTAATTATATAACATACATAATGAAAAATACATTCTAAAATGTACAGTTATATAATAATAATGAAATGAATGTCATTTTTCTACTACTTTTACTACTACTACTACTACTACTACTACTACTATTACTACTACTACTACTACTACTACTACTACTACTACTACTACTACAACTACTACTACTACTACTTCTACTACTTCATCTATTACTACTACTATGACCAGTAGGGAAACTACTACAGGTACTACTTTGATGACTACTACTAATATTACCTATAGGAGAGCGCACTTGCCTTTGAATCCTGGCACACTACTGGAAGAGGTTTTTTTGGTTGTTGTTGTTGTTATCAAACAATTCTTGATTTATTGTTTTGTTGATTATCCAGAAAGAAAGATTATCTACTAACAAAGTGATGTTTAAAAAAAAGTGTCAATAATGTTCATTAAACTTATGAGTTTTGACATTTTAGAGAAAGCTGCTGGCTTATTGACGGATGGCTTTTTCTGGCCAGCAATCCACATGCCTCACCAGTGAGACAGACATTTCCACCTGATTTTGTAAGTTGTCTTGGGCTGAAAAATTGTTTCATTCCTTCCTTTTGTTGGTTCTACTACTCTATAATTTATTTTTGAAGCATTACTTTCGTGTTGCTTTGTGCGGAATTTCCTGACTTTCCTTTGTCATCTTGTTTTTGCTCCTAATTCTATTTTTTTCTTCTGTTTTTTAAGTTGCTGTTTCTCCTGTTATTTTGTGACTCTTTGACCAAGTTGTTTTTCTTGTATCGCATTCATTTTTCCCCAAGTTTTCCTCTTCCACTCTTATTTCTTTCTTTAGCTATTTCAGGAATTCTTGTTATGGTTACGTGTAATTTGAATTTTCCTGTTTAGACATTGCTGTCTCTTTTGGAGTTTGTGTCATGGTCTTTATTGCCATGATTAGAGTTTTTTAAGGTCAGATTCTTTTTGTTGTTGTCGTTTGCTCATTTTCCAAGACTGTTTCTTGATTGTGAACTTTATCTTAAAGTTGAGCTGTGGTTTTAGGGTAAGTATAGGGGTATTGTCTCAAGTGTTATTTCTTTTCATGCAGTTCTTTTAAGAGCCAATTCTGGGGGTCTACATGATATTGGTGTTTCTAAGAAAGTGTGTAAGAGGCTTTTGAGAGTCTCTCGGACAGCAAGGACATCGAATGAGTCAAAAACCAAATATTTTCCAGGGACAAGTGTATTGACTGCTCTCTTTGTCTGTGATTTCATCTTTACCTAAGAAGCAACTCTACTCTTCTGCAATTGCGAGGAAAAACACTACCCTCTGCCTTTGACCTGTGCACAGCTCCCTGCTCCTCCACAGCCTCAGGAACTAGTACTTTTCTCTGCCCTGGAAAATCTTTTGTCTGACTTCCTGAAGCTGCTGCAGCTACTGTTGCAGCTGCCTCCAATGCCAACTGCTTTTATTTTTTACAATGTTCCCTCTGGTTTAGACCCCAACAAAATGTCACAGACCTCTGCTTCCAACCTTGTAAGTTGTCTTGGACTGAGAAAATGTCTCATCATGACTTTTTTGTTGGCTATGCTGCTCCAGAATTTGATCTGATGCATATTTGGAGGAGAACATAGAGAGAGGTCAACCGGGTTGCTGCCTGTACCCTGCCGTTCTGCCTATGCCTGATAAATAATTTTAATAAGCTAATTTCAATGACTTTCTATTTAGCCAGGATATTTAAAGATTATCTACTGTCTCTTCTCCATTTTCTTCATTACCTTGGACTTTGTTTGTGATGTTCGTTTACAGAGGACACTAAATATTTCAACCATGTTCCCTTTTTTTTCCCCTTCAAGGTTCTTTCCCCCCCGCCTTATCTCTTCCTGGCCCATGTTCTGATCAATTTTGTGTGTACTCTCTTTATACTTTTCTGCCACTTTAAAGGGGACATAATGACCCTCCCCCTTACAAATTACTTCTTAATATTTTGATTGTTGGCTTCCATGAAATTTACTAAAGACACTTTCTCTCAGTGATGCCCGAGGTTTTTCTTTTGTTTTTCTTTTGTTTTTGTTTTTGTAAGCTTTGCCCCATTTTCTGGGATTTCTGGAATTCTCAGCTATTATTTACTTAAATATACATGTATACACACATACACAAATGTGCAAAAATACACTCATATATTTAGTTTGGCTAGATAGGAAATTTTGTATCGAAAGCTAAGTGCATCTGAATTTCCCTGTATTATATTTTATTTATTTTTCTTATTTACGCTTCTGGATTAGAAAATTTGTAAGGTATAATTCAGCTTTCTTCTATGTATTTCTGCTTCATTTTGTACAACAAGGGAAAACTTGCCTATTATTCCAATTTTCTTTTGATTTCCTACTTTATCTTTTCTATCCCCTATGATGAAGGTGGCATTGTTTTTTCTTTTTCTTTTTTTTGGGGGGGTGGGGTGTTATTTGAAGATGTTGTGGGTCGTCATAGAACCAACAACATTGGCTTGTTTGGCATCAGTGGGTGAAGCATAGACGTGTTTTATTATGATGCTTAGTGATTTGCCTTGGATTCCAATGGATATCATTCTGAACATTTTTAGATGATACTGAATACTGCTTTTTCTCGCCTTTTCTTTTTTCTTTTCTTTTCTTTTTAACTATAAAGGCTACTCCATTTTTTCTAAGAGATCCTTACCCATATTAGTACATGTGATAATTATCTGAATTAAACTTGCTAAAATAGGTCTGTGTAGTCAAAGCTATGTGTTTTTTTTTTCAGTAGCAATGTATATCTGTGAGTTTTAGAGTATAAGGAACGCTGAGTGTTTCAGAATAGGTGTTTTTGAATTATGATTATGGAAAAGACTTTTGAGGTCTCTTGGACAGCAAGGACATCAACTGAATCAATAAATAAAGAAATTGATGTAGACTGTTCACTGGAAGGTGAAGTCTTGACACTGAAGCTTAAAAACTTTGTCCAAGTAATGAGAAGACAGGAGTCATTGGAGAAGCCCCTGATGTTAGAAAAGATTGAAAGTAAATGGCTGAGATGACAATGGCTGAACAACAAAGTTATGTTATTATTTCTGGCCTGTTAGATTCTTTCTTTTTCCCCTAAAATATTGAAATATTACCACAAAATTTCACAGTGGGAATAATGTAGACTTCAATTCTGTTTTCATCTTTCTCGTTCTACATTTTCAATCTCTCTCTGAAATTCTCTTGGATATATTCCATTAAATGTGACATCCAGATACTTTGTATCCAAACTAGTAATTTTATTGAAATCTCTACTCCTCAAATCTTCCTCAAATTGCCTTACTGTTTCATCCCCTTATAGTTTATTATTATGAAATTTCTTTCATAATTTTTTCAACTGAAATTTTCTCCTTCCTATTTGTTTTGCGTCACTGAATTTTCTAAACTGTTTACACTCAATCATTTCTATTTCCTTTTCCTTCTTTACCTTGAATTGCATCACTATGCAATTGTCCTTTGTTCGAAGTTCACCTTACCTACCACATCAAAGACCTACATTGGATATTTTTTTTTCTATTAAAGAGAATTTTGTACAAGGAGTAAAATTTCCGCTAAAAATCAGTACATCAGTACAAATTTCTTAAGCAGCCACTATGCGCTAGGAAATGTGGAAAGTTCTAGGGATGCAAAGAAAGGCAAAGAAAGTTCCACTTGTTGAGGATCGCACAATCTAATGGGGAAGAAATGGTAAGCTTCTGCTTGTAGAAGGTACTGAGTCCTCTGTGATGACAGGCTTCAGAAAAGAACTTGGAATGCAAAACATCAGAGATATGTGGAAGAAATTCCTGATTTGGTGAAAGGAAAACGAAATGGATTTGGGGGTAAATGCAATATCTCTCACATAATGATTTGATGACTTTTTTATACTTCCATATTCCATGGTTTGCTACAGAAAAGGAGAAAAAGAGAGCAGAACTCTAAGAGGAACTCAAGAAGAAGAATTTGAAGAAAAAAGAGAATAACAAATTTTCAAAGCTTTAATTCAGAGCCTATTTTGTGTTGATAATCAAGCCTGGGACATGGGCATACACCTTTCCTTCCCTGAGGATTAAGAAATTCTTGTCTTCTCCTTCAGCTCCCCCGCTTCATCAATTGCATCAGTCCAGTAACTAGTGTCAGTGATGAGTCATGTGGGGATCGAGTCATGCTGGCTGCTGAGACATATGATATCCTGAATTTTAAAGCCTTCCCTGGTCAGATTCAAACAATGGTGAAAGTGGGTGAAGTTATCTCTCATGGTCAGATATTCAGCATTAATGAAGAAGACATAGATTGGCCAGAAGATTTCTCTCAGGTAAATGATAAGTGAGTAATCAGAACTTTAACACGTTGCCTATTCAGTGTCCTAGACATTGTTGTTTCTACATTGGCACCAGGAGGTTTCCCATAGACACCAGCCATGACCATGACAGGGTATTAGCATTTACTTAGTCTTCTTTTATGCTGAGTAAGACAGAGCTCTCGTTTCCTTTCTTCAATCCTACTTTCAAATTCTTTCCAGCTAAGTAGCGTAATGGTTTTTATTGTTCATACAAAGAAAATTAGGAAATATTCCAAATCAAGATGTCAAATGTGAAGAATATCAATGAAGAGGAAAGTAAGTTTTTTCACCCAAAAGAGACCTTTGCACCAAAGACTACCCAATATCTGGGATCTTACAACTACACAAATAATTTATCCTGAGGAGTATTCTGGGAAGATGGCAGAGTAGGACTGAAAATCCCAAGCACTCAAGATTTCCTCCAGCAAAAGAGATGAAATTGCACCTTAGGGTGAACATAGAGCTGTAAAAATAAATAAGAATTGGGGCAGAACTAGGGTCCTCTTGCAACAATTGGAGAAGAAAAATCCTTGCATGAGGTTTGGTTCCTGTGAAGAGTAAACATCTCAGGGCTATGTCTGCTTAAACAAGTGTCAAATGCTGGGCTTAGCTGGGCTGGGAGGCTGCCTTGGCCACAGCCACAGGAAACTTTAGGTGTTTAGATATATCAAAATGAGAAGATAAGGAAGGGATCCTTGGGTGGGAGGGTAGATTAATAGGAGAGCAAGGTAGAGTGGACAAGTGAAGTAGAGGAGTCTGGAGGGATAGGAAACAAAAGATAAGCAAAACATAAAAACGAAGATCAGGAATAGAATTTGTTAGGGAAAGTATATGTCTATGTATGCATGTATATATTTGTAAAAATATACATGTATGAATATATATATGTATGTGTGTATATGTGTGTGTGTATGTGTATACATATATAATCTCTTTTAGTTGTAGCCTTTGAAGGGGGCAGAGAAATAAAAGAACTAAGTAAAAAGAGTAAAGCAGAGAACAAAAGCAAACTTACAAGAAAGCAAAGATGAACAGCTCTCAACACAACATGTAATATTTATTATATAGGCTTTCTTGAAATAGAAATTTATCGCTATATATTTTGAATACTCACATTTTGCTGGGCACATGGCATGCTTTTTTTCTTTTCTTATTTTGTATTAAAGTTTTAATGTTGAAGTTTATAATGTTTCTTTTTATTTTACTACTGTGTATTTAAATTTTAGTATTTAAGTCTAAAATTAATGATGATAATAATAATAATAATAATAATTTATCCTTAGTCTGTGGTCCCAAGAAGGATGATGACTTTTAGAAATTCTTAATTTAAATGTTGTGGTTATGTCTTCTGCTAATGTCAAAAATATGTAGTTTCATTTGTCTCTGTGATTTAACAAATCCTAACCCAGCCCCAACAGTGGTCCCCAGAGGAGGCTCCAAATGCCAGCTCAAGAATAAGTTTAGCCAATTAAATCATTTGATTCTTAAATTAAATTAACTGTTTAATTAGTTTATTATAGTGCATACTTTTAAAAGTCATGATTCTTTGAATCACTCAGGATATTTTATGAAAATACAAAAAAAAGATCTTTTGGGGGAAAATAAGTATTTCCCTTTATGAGGTCAATGAAGTATTTCAGCGTTACATGGCCAAAAATGGATCGTAGTTTAGAATTCTACTCCTACTCTTGGGGGAAAAACAAGCCAGTCAGACATTACAGTTAAAAAGATAATGAAAGAGCTTTATTTTGCCTAGTGGAGAATCTGTACAGATATGTTGGGGAAAAGATGATCTGGAGTGAAAGGTGGAAATACGAGAAGAAAGTGTCCGTTGAAAAGTAGATCATCCTTACACTGAAGAATTGAAAATTCTTTATTCTAAATGTCTTCCATAGGAGAGGTCTAAAGTCATGGTCACCTCATTGCATCTATCTTTCATCAGTCATTCTTACTGTGCCATTTTCTCTCTTTCTTTGGTGGAAACACAGACTCCAGCTTCCACGTGCACTCTGAGCTGTGGCCCTGGATTCAAGAAGACAGTGCATGAAGGCCAGCCCATCTGCTGCTTTGATTGCACCCTATGCCCTGAAGGGCAGATTTCCAATCAGACAGGTGGGTTTTTATGAACAGTCCTTCTCCCAAAGCAATAGATACCTTTTTTGTTGTTGTTCTTTTTAATCTTACCCAGAAGTGACTTTTACTTACCAAAATAATATTTTTGAATTAAAATAAAACTGCATTTATTCAATCACTTTCAGTCACTGGAATTGATCTCCCGTAACTGTTAGGAGCATCCGCTTGTTCACCATATCAAAAATCTATCCAAACAGAACCCACCAGTATTTTACCACTACTGCAGCCCTTAATGCTTCCCCATCTTTATCATGTAATTGTAAACTTCCCCACTCCCGCAGGAAAGCTTAATCTAAAACTTCCACATTTTTAAAGAAAAATATTAAGGATCTAAGACCCAAAATTTAAACATTACTTAAGCACACATGAATTTGGATTGAGAGTAAGCATATAGCTTCTTGAGATAGTCTTCATGAAAACATCTCTTGGTGAAAGTTTAACCAGAGTACTCTAGAGAGATTTTTGTTATTGTTGTCGTTGTTTTGTTTTCTTTTAAAGGCTATTTTCCTGAGGCTGATGTTCTGACTCAACTAAGCTTAGCTCACAAAAAATATTGGATAAACATCTGACACTCCCCCCACCCTGCCCCAATCCCTCTGCATTTGAGGTCCAGTGTCAAAGCCGGTGAGGTCTTGTCCTGATTTGTTATATAATTGGCATGCATTGTTTTGTAAACAGATTTGTTGAAAAACTTGACCTTTTTTTTTTCCCAATCAGTTAATCTTTCACTGAATACAAGGTCCTGTCTCCATTTGTTAGCTCTCCCCCATTCAGGTATTGCACTCACTCCATACTTCTGCATCTTGGAATCCTTGGATTTTAATTTTCAATTTTATTACAATGTTATGATCAAGCCAGGGGCATAGACTATTTCTTCAGTTATTTAAATTGTTGTTAATTTTTTTAAGGAACTTTTAATAATTGAATCATTACAGAATTTTAAATAGCTCCATAGATATTCTGATATTTTATGCACTTTTGCAGTTTTTGGAATGAGATTTCCTTTTCTCTTATAACCTCTTGGATTATTTCATTATATAAAATGAAAGAGCTTATAAGTAGTTTACTTGATGATTCTATTAACTTTCCCAGGTACATCTTTGCTGATTCCCTAGGATTTTCTAAGTAAACAATCATGTCATTCAAAAATAGGCATAGTTGTACATCTTTTTCTATCTTTATGTTTTAATTTCTCTCATTTTAATACTCTTAATACCCTTCCTGGCACAATACTAATTAATAAGGAGGAGATATGTCATCTTACCTTTATTCCTATACTTATGGGGAAAGATACTAGTGTATAACTTTGCATATAATGTTCGCTTTTTAAAGACATATTATTATGATATAAAATGTCCATCTTTACATTTTTTGTAGTGTTTTAAGAATAAGTATTTATTTTGTTAAAGGATTTTTCTGCATGTGATGAGTTTTTTTTTAACTTTTGGATATTTTAAATTTAATGTCAGTTTTTCTAATGTTGAACTATTCTTATATCTCTAATATATATCCAGCTTGCAGAAGGTGAATTATATCTTGAGTGAATCACTGTAGACTATTTGATAGGAATTTGTTTAATTTTCTTTGGATTTGTCCCAAACTCATAACTGTAAATAAACCCTAAAATTAATGATTGTACAATTTATGAATAGTTCAACAAACACTAAAAGAAATATACAGGTATGTATAATATATACAAAACAGGCCCTATGAGAGCAATAGTCCTTCAGGCTGGAGTAATGCCTATACACAAAATAATATAATAATAATAATAAGAATAAGAATAATGAATGGAAGACAGAAAGGAGACAGTTTCGAAATCTTTACTCTCCTGTGGAAACTAGGGAACCACTGTCATGGATGCATAATATATTTTCTTATGTAAAAAAATACAAATATTATGGAAATTACTTTATTTGAAGAATGTTTGATTTGAATAAACAGAATCATGTACCAAAATAATCCAGAATATTTGTAGTTATAACCTTGCACGTAAAGAAACATTTTAAAAGGTCTTTCTATCTAATTTATTATGAAGTTGTAACCTTTATCTATGGGGAAAAAAAAGAAAGAATTACTGGTTTCAATGCGTCATTTCTATTCTGAAAATATAGGAATATCCATAAATTGATACCTTAGGGCTCGTTGTAGGTGGTTTAATATTGGAATGGATAATAGACAGTTTATTTTTTTTTAGTAAACACATGATAAGGAGTAGATAATGTCACCATATGTTTCTATCCATTTGTGGTGCTATGAAGATACTGAAATATATGTTTATCTTATGTATCCTCTAGAAATCTTATCCTTCTCACTTAGATGGAGGAGTGCAAAATGAGATTGAGGACAATGTACAATGACTTACACTGTGCTTTACTGGAAATAGAAAATTATGACCTATGTGGAATATAGTGAGATTCTTTCTTTCTTTTTTTTGTTTGCAGATGCAGAGCAATGTCTGCAGTGCCCAAGCAAGGACAGGGACAGATGCATTGGTAAGACTGTGACCTTCCTGGCCTATGAAGAACCTCTTGGAATGACTCTGGCCTGTGCAGCTCTCTGCTTCTCCCTCCTCACTTCTCTGCTCCTTGCAGTCTTTCTGAAGCACAGAGACACTCCCATAGTCAAAGCTAATAACCGCAGTCTCAGCTACACTCTTCTGGTCTCCCTCAGCCTCTGCTTCCTCTGCTCCTTGCTTTTCCTTGGTTGTCCTAACACTGCTACTTGTCTCCTGCGACAAACCATATTTGCAATTGTGTTTACAGTGGCCATTGCCTCCATTTTAGCTAAAACCATCACTGTGGTTCTGGCCTTCAAGGCCACAAAGCCAGGCAGCAAGCTCAGGCTGGGCTCTACAGCATCTTATGCTCTTATTGTTATCTGTACTCTAATCTAAATTTGTCTCTGTGGCATCTGGCTTGGGACATACCCCCCATTCCTGGAGATGGACATACACACTGAGACTGGCTTCATTGTCATTCAGTGCAATGAGGGCTCCATCCTTACCTTCTATTGTGTCCTGGGCTATATGGCCTTGTTGGCCTTGGGGAGCTTCACCATGGCCTTCTTGGCCAGGATTCTGCCAGACACTTTCAATGAAGCCAAGTTCCTGACATTCAGCATGCTTGTGTTCTGCAGTGTCTGGATATCCTTCCTGCCCACATATCAGAGCACCAAGGGCAAGGCCATGGTGGCCGTGGAAGTGTTTTCCATCTTGGCCTCCAGTGCTGGGATTCTCACTTGCATCTTTGCTCCCAAGTGCTATGTGATTCTTCTGAGGTCAGACAGAAATACCCTGGAGATATTGAAAAAGAAGGCCAATCCCTGAGAAGCCAGATCTCAAACTCTTCTTCACCAATCACAGTAGATAACTCCTTTCCTGCTATAGTCCTAATAACACATTTTAAATATACCTAGCTCATGTATCTTCAATTTTCTGTTAACAAATTCTCCTTCTGTTTCATTTGAATCTAATAGCATTTTGAAATAAATCATAGCATTTATGAAAAGACGGGGAATTAGATCAGTTCTTGTTTTGAAATACCTTACATATGGCAGACACAATATATAAATAATGATTTAAAATAATAGTAGTGAAAAAATGAATTTAAAGATATGAGTACCTGGTTTCCAATTCTAGCTTTTTATAAGTCCATCCAGCATTCTGAGTCACTGATTTCTTCTTTATAAAATTCAAAATATAATTTCCCCAATTTGTATATCTCAGTTGTATCAGTTAATACATTTATCAAATATTATATGAATTGAATGTATCCATGAGAGAAAATTTTCTGGAGAATGTTTAAGACCTAGTCCATTTGCTGAGTCACCTAAGCACATATACCAGAAATTATCATGCTTTTCATTCCTTCCATAAATTATGTAATTGTAAAATTATGGTCTGATCTAGAAAACTTTTGGCAAAGCCTTAGTGTTCCCTTCTAACACTTTTTAGCAATTATACTTTGGATATAACAGTAGTGTCATACAACATAATAAAAATGAGCAATTAGTCATGCATGAGTTGTTATTTTTTTTTCAGGAATCTACTTCAATTGGGATTATTTTAGGTCATATTATTTATTCATCCCATTCCACATTACTTTTTTTGGGGGCAGCATTTTATCATTTGTTTATTTCTGACATATTTGAGTGTTTCTCTTTGTTCAGAATCTTTGATGGAAAATTGATTGATGAAATTCTGAGACCTCCTCTAAGTATTAGATGGGGTACTGGATGTATTTTATTTTGAGAATTCATTAATGTTTGTGCAATAAAGAAAAGGTAAAAATATCACACCTTACATTTCTGTCCTTTTCTTTCCTTTTTATTTAAAGGATGTTCAGTCTCAAGATAGGAGAAAAACCACAGGATGATAGTAGTGATATTTTCAAGGATAAATTTCTTCCAGAACAAATAATATAAAGGAAAAATTTTAAAAAATCAAATACAAGAAAGACAAAAAGTCAAGAAGTAGCCCCTAAATAAGACTTGCAGAAAATGTGTCTGAAGCTAGTGTCCCCAACCCAACACTGCAGACATTCTCATAACTCATGGCTTTCATCGGTTCTCACAGTGCATTCAAAAGTATACTCCAATTCTATGACTCATCTGGCTTCTTCAAATCTAGAAGCTTGGTGCTCAGTCCTTTGATTTCCTTGGCAGGGGTGAATGTTAGGTGAGGGGATCTGCTCACTTCCAGGGTAAGTGGAGGACATGCCATACTATATGGTTACACTCCTGGTGTCTCCTTTTCCAGATTCCCTTTTCTAAACCAGAAAATCCTCTAGACCCATGAGTCTGGGACAAATTCACATTCCTCACTTTCAGATTAAAGCCCATACAATTTCCCATCCCCATGTCAGTGAGTTAAGGATAATAAATCAAGGTCATCCCAAGGACCAAGAAGAAGACAAGATGTGTCTATTATTTTTTGCAGATGATATGATATAGTATCTAAGAAAGCTTAGAGAGTCAACTTAAAAATGAATTGAAATAATTAATGACTTCAGTAAAGTAGCAGCATATACAACAAACCCATACAACTTCTTAGCATTTCTGTCTCTTACCAACCAAATAAAACAGGAAGCCCCAGAAATAGCAATTCCTGGGGATATGCCTACAGACAGTATAAAATATTTATGAGTCTATCTGATAAGATACAGGAATTACATGGACAGTATGAGAAATCCATTCACGCAAATATGGGAAGAGCTGAATAATTGGATAAATATTAATTGCTCATGGTTTGGCTGTTCCAGTATAACCAAATGAAAATAATCCTTAAGTCAATATATTTAATCTGTGGCATTATCCAGTTCTATAAAGTAATTATTTGGTACTTTGATTAATATAACATTAAATAAGGAAATGACAACATTATGGAAGTCATTTTACAGATTTATTGCTTTACCAGACATTCAAATGAGTACTTAACAGAACCTAATAATATTTTAACTAAATTAGTTTGAAGAAAAAACTGATTTAGTATATTAAGGGAAATAAGGAATTAAATAATAAGATGAAAGGGAAGGAAACGCACTCAAATCATATTATAAACATAAGTCATGTAAATCATTTGATATTTGTTAGAAATAAAAATGTAAAACAATGGAATAGGGAAAGGGAGAATCATAAACCATTGAACTCAGTAAAACTTAGGTTTTGACAGTTGGACTTTAAGGAAAGGTGAGTACTCCAAATGTGACCCTTTTGAATTGTGGTGCTAAAGAAGACTTTTGAGAATCCCTTGGACAAGAAAGAGATCAAATATGTCAATTCTTCAAGAAATTAATGTAGGCTAATCACTGGAAGGTCAAACACTTAAATTGAAGCTTAAGAACTTTGTGCACATAATGATAAGATGGGACTTACTGAAAACACCTTGATGTTGGAAAAGATTGAAGAGAAAAGGAAAAGGAGATGGCAGAGGCTGAGATAGATAGATAGTGTTGTGGAAATAAAAAACAAGATCTTGGATAGACTTTGAGAGATAGTGGAACATAAAAGGACTTGGCGGGCTATGATCCATTGGGTCACAAAGAGTCAGAGACAACTACACAACAAGAACAACAACATCATGGACAAAGAAATCAAGAAAATATTATCAAATTTCCTAAGGAAAAATATCCCCAAGACTGGATGCACTTATAAGTGAATTCTATCAAACTTTTCGGGAATGATTTACTGAAATACTGTATAAAGTAATTGAAAAAAAAATAGATTAACTAAGGAGTCATAGCAAATATACTTTATGACCCATACATAGTCATATGAGAAAAGGGGAAAGGAGAAAGAAAAGCATAAACGGGAGGGAAAGGATGGAGAGAATGACACATATAGTAATCATAATTACGAATGTGATATATGAATGTAATGGAATACTCTTGTGCTATAAGAAATGATGAACAGGCAGATTTCCGAAAAGCCTGGAAAGATTTGTATGATTTGATTCTGAATGAAATGAGAAGAACCAGGAGAATGTTGTACACAGTAACAGCCACACTGTGTGATGACTAATATGGACATACTTACTTCTCAGCAATACAAGGATCTCCAAAGACTTCATGATGGAAAATGCTATCCACATCCAAAGAAAGAACTATGGAGTCTGAACGCAGATTGAGGCATACTATTTCCTATTTTTTTCTTCTGTTGTCTTTTGTTTCATCTTTCTGGTGGTTCCTCCTATTAGTTCTATTTCTTACAATATCACTGATGTGAAAATATGTTTAATAGGAATGTATATGTATAACCTATATCAGATTGTGTGCTGTCTTGGGGAGGGAGGTAAGGAGGTAAGTAGAGAAAAATTTAAAACTGAAAAGCTTATGAAAGTGATTGTTGATAAATCAAAATAAATTAATAAAAAAGGGAAAAAAATTAAAAAATTTAAAAAATGAGAAATGGAATGTTTTCAGAAAAAAAAAAGGGAATTCTTATTAAGTTAGATTTTGCTCACCTGCTGAGTGGGGACCACAGTTTGAAGCTTCACTCTTTCCCTGTTATTGTTTTCAGGGCTAATGTTGGGTGTCTGGAGGTTTTTCATGATTCCAAGCTTTGATCATGGGAGAGGTAGGCCCTTGGGATTTTGATCGGTGCTCTGTTTCTTACCCAGGTGGAGCCTCTGCTCAGTAGCAGGCCCAAGTACTAGCTCACCTTTTTGTCCTGTAACTGTGATCAATTCACTTGCTCATTTGCCCCTACAAAAACTTTTCACATCCTCAAAATGGGATTTCATATGTGCTGCCACTGCTTATTTGCTCCATCCCAAGACCTGCTCCTGGTTTGCTGGGACTGGGGCTGTGTGCGAGACCTGCACTAGATTGCACTCCACTGTTACCCAGATGTGACCGACTCGTCCTGCTGAACTTTCAAGTTGTCTTTGGTGTCTATGGGCTGAGAGGTCTGGAAATGGCCACTGCAGCCAGTGATCCAGTTGCCTTGTGGCCTGCTCCTGCTTTGCTGGGGCCTGGTCTACACTGGTGCTGCCTCTGCTGCACTGTGCTTTTCTATCTCCAAGGTGCAGCAGACCTTTCCTGCCAACCTGAAGTTGTCTTGGGCTGTGAATTTCTTTCACTTTGTCTTTTTGTGGTTTCTGCTGCTCTAGAATTTGTTTAGAGTCATTTTTAAATCTATTTGGAGGAGTTCAGGGGAGAGCTCAGGCTGGTCCCTGCCTTTACTCAGCCATCTTGACTCAACCGCCTCCTACATTCCTTCTTAATGGCCTGTGGGAGGATTACTCCACTAAGCCCATGGTTTCCACTAGTATGTCACAGACAGACCTGTGAGGTATATAATTTATGAACCTAAAAACACTACTGAGATTCCTATTTTGATTTTTATTACTCATTCATTCACCAATTATTTCATGTGTACTTTCAATGGTCAAAGCGCTTTGGTTAATATTATCAGTGCAAGAAAAATGTAAAATTCATTTCAGTCTGGAAACTCGTGGTCCTAGGCTTTGTCATTATCATTCACACTTTCTGACCCTGTCATTTCACAGTGTCCTTAGACTGATGGGATATTTGGTAATTTTGAGCCACTGAAGACATATGAGAATGGAAGGAGAACACTGGAAGGCCCCTTAAACCAGGCTTGAGAGAGAACTGAAAGTTCTATGGACATCTCAGAACCCTTGGAAGGTGTGAAGACTCCAGGGATTAAAGGTAGGGAAGAAGATTTCCAAACATCTATTTTTTCACTTGAGTTTTTGAAGTTTTCAAGATGAAGGAAGCAAGGGGGCGGAGCCAAGATGGTGGAATGAAAGCAACAGCTTGCTTGAGCTCTCCACCAAACCCCTCCAAATACCTATAAAAATGGCTCTAAACAAAGTATAAAGCAGCAAAACTCACAAAAAGAGAGAGTGAAACAAATTTCCAGCCCAAGACAACCTGGATGATTGATCAGAAAGGCATATCATGCTGGGCTAGGAGCAGAGCACAGTGAGGCATGGGCCCACAGGCTGCAGCAAACTTGGAGCCAGCCTCAGAGGACTAAATTTTGGGCCGCTGTGGTGGTTTCCAGACTCCTCAATCCACGAATGTCAAAGACAACTTAGAAGGTCAGTGGTAAAAGTCTGTTTCTGCGGTGCTGAGAGAGGAAGGCGGAGTCTCAGCTCCATTCCCCAAGAGCCTGGCCCTGAGCAGGGGGCAGCTGCTTCCCAAGCTTCCAGCCCACAGACTGAGCGGGGATTGAGTGGCTGATCAGAGGGGGACTGCAGGGATCTCTCTGCTGGTGATGAGGCAGGAATTTCTCGCTTTGCCCGTGCTTGGATCTGGGTCACAGTTCTGCGTGGCGGTCCTGGGGTGAGGAGAAGTGCTGGCATGGTAGAACTTTTAGTGGCTGTGGACAGGAAACCTTCCTCACAGTTCCAGGACAGAAAGGAGTGCTTGTGGTCACTAATAGACCAGAGCACAGGCCAGGAAAGGAGTAAACACCTCGCCCCTTATCATACCACCTTGCAAGAACTAAAAATTTACAGGTCCCTCCAAGTATCTCTGAAAACAGCTATATAAACCCCCGAAGCTCAGGACAGTACATTCTCCACAATGGAAGCAGACTCCTACCTTAAAGTTTAAAACTCAAGAAATTGTCTGGGATCATGAGCAAGCAGTACAAAAAGAGTCGAACTATATTATCTTAATTGGTGACAAAGAAGATCAAAATATACAACCAGAAGAAGACAACAAAGTCAAAGCTCCTACATCCAAAGCCTCCAAGAAGAATGTGAATCAGTCCCAGGCCTTGGAAGAGCTCAAAGGGATTTTGAGAAACAAGGAAGAGAAATAGAGGAAAAACTGGGAAGACAAATGACAGTGATGCAAGCAAATCACGAAAAAGAAGTCAAGAACTTGCTAAAGGAGACTGAAAAAAATACTGAAGAAAAGAACACCTTAAAAAATAGCCTAACCCAAATGGCAAAAGAGATTCAAAAAGCCAGTGAGGAGAAGAATGCCCTACAAAGCAAAATTGGCCAAATGTAAAAGGAAGTCCAAAAGATAACTGAAGAAAATACTTCCTTAAAAATTACAATAGACAAATTGGAAGCTAGTGATTTTATGAGAAATGAAGACACTGTAAAACAAATCCAAAAGAATGAAAAATTAGAAAACAGTGTGAAATATCTCATTGGAAAAACAGCTGACATGGAAAATAGATCCAGGAGAGAGAATGTAAAAATTATTGGACTATCTGAAAGCCATGATCAAAAAAAGAGCCTAGACATCATCTTTCAAGAAATTATCAAGGAAAACTGCCCTGATATATTAGAACCAGAGGGCAAAATAGAAATTGAAAGAATCCACCGATCTCCTCTCAAAAGAGATCCCCGAAGGAAAACTCCTAGGAATATTGTAGCCAAATTCCAGAGTTCCCAGGTCAAGAAGAAAATATTACAGGCTGCCAGAAACAATTCAAGTACTGTGGAAACGCAATCTGGATAACACAAGATTTAGCAGCTTCTATATTAAAGGACCATGGGCATGGAATATAGTATTCCAGAGGGCAAAGGAGATAAGATTACAACCAAGAATCACCTACCCAGCAAAACTGAATATAATCCTTCAGGGGGGAAAATGGTCATTCAGTGAAATAGAGGATTTTCAAGCATTCTTGATGAAAAGACCAGAGCTGAATAGAAAATTTGATTTTCAAATATAAGACTCAAGTGGAACACAAAGAGCTTTCATGCTCTGGGAAACTGGCTATTGAGATGAGGATTCATAGAAAATTCATAGAAAATCTGTCATTTTCATCTTGACAGGCACCAGAGACAAGTGGAACCTATACATCTTGCCTGTGTTTCAACATCTCCCATGGACTAGAAACTCACTCTAACGATAAAATCCATTCTATTTCCCCATAGCTAAAGTGATTGGGAAGTTATTCCTTATACTGAGCTTATTATCTCTCTGTAATTTTACCCACTTTTTCCTACTTTTGCCTTCTGGAAAAAAACATAGAACCAGTTTGCACTTTCTTTTCATTAAATTGTAAGCTCTTTGTGGGCAGTTAAGGTCTTTTGCCTTTCTTTTTATTCCTAGCATTTAGCACAGATCCTGATGCATATTAGGCACTTAATAAATGTCTATTGACTGACTGATAGTGCTTAAAAAAAAAGATGAAGGAAGCAAGTGCAGAGTTGCTGGTGAAGATGGTCTCCAGAAACCCTCACTGACTCTGGTCAGCATATTTGTTTGCATTTCATCCAAGAGACCTCAAGATGGACTGCCTTTCCATATCCATCTACAAGGAACAAAGAGAATAATATCGAGGAGACAAAAATTCCCCATGAATATTACCTACTCTTTCTAGCTTTGCCTTTGTCCTAAAGAGAGATCTACCCTATGCCTCACATTCTGCTTTCCCAATTGAGAAGGACTGTTTCAAGCTTGAGCATCTATTAGGAAAGAAAAATCTTTAGCAACAGAGAATGTGCCCATAGATTCATGAACAATGACCCACAGTCACCTCACACTATTCATTCCCTGCCTCTTTAGAAATTTGGGATGTTGATTATGAGTTTGGGGAAACCAGGGCTTTCATTCTCTGTATTATTTGTGATCCTGCTTTTGTGGTTTTCTCTCTAGTAGCACATGGGTGATAGTCCTTGTCATGTAGAAAGAGCATCTAGCCCCACATTTAGAAAAGAAAGGAACCTAGTCATAGGGAGCGACTTCTCTTTGTTTCTGAAGATAGAGGAAAAAATTAGCAAGGCATTCTTCAAATATTCTCCACGCTTGAGTGGTCCAAAAGCAAAGTGGTTTTTTGTTTGTTTTTTCTTTTGTTTTTGTTTTTGTTTTCCTGACTGATGAAATAGTCATCCACATATCTGATCGATTGCTTTGTCGGTAGAGTTGTGTTCTATTTAGCCTCACAACTTTAGTAAAAGAAAAAACCTTGGTTTGAAAATTCCTAGAACCTAGTATTCTGGAAACTAATAAGTTGAAAGTGTTTCTTTTTTCAATGCAAGCAGAGAAATAAAGGCTGTCCATATTATAAAAAGTCAGAGATTCATTCACATAGAAGAAAAAATCTTACCCAGTACAAGGATGAGGGAGACACATCAGGGAGGAAATACACTCAAAGTTGAGGTTCAGGTGGCAAAACTATATTTCCTAAGCGTGAGCTGGTTGACAACTGATTATTTCTGCCATATATGGGAGAAAATATTCCTTATCAGACTTGTCTCTGAGAAAGAAGTTCTCAAGGTGGATTACAGATGCTAGGCATGTGTGAGGTTTAGGTAGAGGGAGTTCCTGCATCTTTAACACACTGAGAGGAGAACCGGATATTGACTCTCCTAGGCACCAGAAAAGAAAATGAATTCAGAATACGTCAGTCATTTCCAGGTTTTATCCAATCTTTAAGCCTCATCTGCCTGACAGAAAGTTACTAGTGGAAAAGGATAAAATGCCTTTCTTTGCTTATAAACTTTGATGGGCTTTATAACCACTTAGTCTAAGTGATGTGTAACAGTAAGGTGTTACGGGCTGCACAGCACTTGTAATTTATTTCAGGGGTTCAGATCTGTACCCATAAAGATATGTTCACACTTTTCCTAGTTTATAAATGATTTAATAACGACAATAATCATAAACATACATGCATGTAAATGTGATTGCACATGATTACGTGATGTTAGAAGCAGAGGCTATTAAAAGATAGATAGAGAGATAAAGAAGAAGAAATACATCACCAATCCAAGGAAGCACCAACTCCTGAACGTTTGGCTGGGGGAGTCCTGTATCACAGCCGTCGGGGTCTCAGTTGGGAAAGTCCTTATTGCAGAGCGTGCTCTCAAAGGGAGACTACCCAAGTCGCTTTCCCAAGAAAGACCCTTGTTATCATCCCTACACAAAGAAGGCAGGGAGCCAAGGAATAGGTGATTAATCCTAAGGACCTGAGAGTTTTGGCTGAAACTTGCCATCCTCAGGAACCATCTTTATTATGTCAAAAAATGTCTCAGATCAATACCAGGAACTGGCCAAGTCCCTGGATGTTTACCTCAAGACTTGTTTTTTAAGGAGTAGTTCCCCAAGGTGGGTTCGAGTTGAAAGAAATCCCTGAACAATACATTAGGGAAGTTCCTTGTCCCTTGGCTTGGGCTGTGGGTAGGGAAGATCTTATACATTAACCCTTCATGATGCCATATTTGTATTCTAACTTTATAACGTTAAATACATATCTAAAGCACCAAATCACGTAAAGTTTATAGTACCCACGGGAGTGTTGTGCAGCACACCACTGACAAAGTTCATTAATTTCACTGAGTTTTCAATCCTTTTATGTCTACATAATATATACCACAGGGTAATTTCCCTCAAACGAACAACCAGAATACCATTTGCAGGCCATGATCTAGGGACTAACAAATAAAGAATGACCTTGGCATCAAGAATTGTTTTATTTGATATCATTGCAATGTTGCCTCTACTTGAGATGATTATTTGTTCAAATAATTCCTCCTCTGACTAATGAGACTGCTCTTTTTGATGGTTTAGAGATGGAGATTCAATATAATCTTTTCATTCCTTATTTTTATCCTTAATTGTTTTACTCTGCTTTCTTTCCTTTCCTTTCCTACTATTTCTTAACTCTCTGATGGTTTTGATATTTTAGGAGGGGGTATAGTGTTTGGACCTGGTTTGGGAGTTGTCCTTCAGTGGCTATTACAATGAGGTCAGTGGTAATGGCATAGGGCTTTCTTCTAGGATATCTCCAAAATAAGATGTGTGAAATGTACAATATTTGTGATTCTTTCTGTGTGTCTTATATACCCAGTAGGTGGAGTTTTGCTAAGATCAGGACATGGGAAGTCTTATTCACCTATTTCCCTTACTCTCATTTTATTCTTCTCCATTTTGCATGGCAGGATATTACAGCTCCTCATATTCTTCCCACAAAGTTCTCCTTCTCAGACCTTCTTCTAGTCAAATATTTTTGCTTATTTTCTATATTTTCTGCCAGAATTACTTCATCTTGTCTTTATTCTGATCATGCCTCTATTCTGGGGATGGAGATGGTACTGTAGCGATCACATGAGTAAAGGATGTCTTAAAAGTGTTAATTGTTTTAAAAGCTAAAATAGTTTTTCACCGATCAATTTTTCTATGCAAAATAAGAACTTCAGTCATTTCAAATGAAATGACTTGAGCATCATCTTTTCCAAGGGCTTGCTGAAGGACAAGAAGAGTTTATCATGTTTGCAGATGACCCAGGGCTAGGAGGGTTTGATAAAACATGGCACGAGAAACTCAGGACAATGTATAATCTTAGAAGGTACAAGGATTGCAATGAATGAAGTAAGGAGAAACTTAATAGTGATGAACACAATCTTAATTCTTCCTTCAAAACCAACAGCATATGAATATCAGGATTAAGATGTGGTTACTGTCAGAAAAAAAATATTTGAAAGCTGCAGTGAAGTTTTAAGTGATTTAAAGAGAGAAGTTTTCTTCTATTACAAAAATATGATTTTCTTTCAGTATAAAGCTATAGTTAGAAGACATTTGGTTTATTATGTTATTTTCTGGGCATATCAGTGTACAAAATGTGTCAAAACTTGGAGAGGAAGTAGAAAAGGACAAGACATATGGCAAAGGGCCTTAAGTCAATGTCACCTGCAAATCAGTTTGAATGAACCAGAATGGTTCAAAAAACCCAAGTGGCAACATGATAACTCTGACCATGAATCAAAGACTGTTGATTTGAAATATTCATTTCTTTAACTTACCTGTCCAGGTCATATTTAAGAAAGATGATTACACAAATTTAGGGTTGATGGGAGGGTAAAAACCTCCTAATGATTAAAATCATGCAAATATGGAATGAGCTTGATTTGGAGATTGTGGAGTCCTCCTTAATGCACCTTTTACATAAAAGGGTCTCTCATTATACATTTGGTAAAAATTAACATTGGAGAGTATAGCTTGAGTTGTTAAAGAGCAGCCAGAACATTTGAAATCATTGGTGTGTGTGCTCATGTCTCTGCTCTAGGCATCAAAAATTCCGCTGGCTATTCCTTGTCTGTAAGAGTAAATAAGAGCTCATTTTCTGAATTCCAATAGCCTTTCAATCCCTGACATCATTTCCCTGTGTTTGCTTACTGTATGACACTCCTTTTCAAGTAGTGTACGTTGACTCTCACCTGATTTACTTGCTGCACCTCTTACAGGAAACCACAACTCCATTTGTAATATCTTTGCATAGGCAATTACCCACATTTGGAAGAGGCTTTCACATGTACTTGAACATTTGAAATTTTTTGATTCCTTTGAAGTTGGTTTTGGATATCCCTTACTACAAGGTTACTCTGAGCTGTCCGGTAACTGTAATGAAAACCCAGAAGTTCCATTGTATTTATTTTTGCGCACATATATGTGGTTTCCCATCATTCAAACATGAGGTAGAAATACACAGAATTTTAAATTGTTTATATTTTATCCCTAGTATTTACAATAATGACTGGTACATAAAAGACCATGAAGTAAAGGGGAAAAAAAATAAAGGAAAAATAGATAGTCTTTCCATTATGGAAAGACACAACTTCTAAAACAGAACCACCAATTTCTACGTGAGCCTTGACAAACCCCAAATCCAGATTTTTCCCAGTATCTAGTTCTTCAAATCCTACTCAGGTGCTGTTAAACACACTTTAAAAAGTCATACAACATTATAGAATGGATCCGCTACAAATTTATGTTGTCTTGACTGAATTAGGCTTTCACTACTGCAAGGTTGTACATGTACTGTTTGTCAAGAGACTACTGATTCTTTTTTCTACAGCAGCTATTCAACATCTTAACTTACATTTGCAAACTTCGAATATTACCTCATTCTCCACATTCTCAGCTGAGGATATTGCCTTAAAATATACTGAAAAAACAAAACAAAACAGAAGACATTAGTTTGATCTGCTCTTGCCCTTTTTCTTGCATTAAATACATATTTCACATAATTACACATTATCTCTTCATTTAATCTAGTGTCTGATAAAGATACGTACCCAAACATTGGTACACTCATAATTTCTACCAACCTACAATCTTTTATTCCTGTTCCCTATTTTCCCATCACTCGATGACTTCCTGACAAGAATTGGTCACCTCTTCCATGGAATGTTTTGAAATGGCCCCCTACTGGCTCTCCTGCCACATCTCTTCTGCATTTTGCTAGTCTCCCCTCAGCTGCCCAATGGGTTTTCATAAAGCACAGCACTTGGCATGGCAGGTCCATATTTGATAAATTTGAATCACATTCTTGAACCTCTCTGGTCAAATGTAAATTTTGCAAGCATGTAGGCTCATCATACCTATCTACCTATACATACATATAATTTTTTTCCTCCAACTACCCTAATATTGACCAAGGTCTCATGAGTTATAAATATCATCTTTCCATGCAGGAATGTAAACAGTTCAATCTTAATAAGTCTCTTATGATTTCTCTTTCCTGTTTACCTCTTCATGTTCCACTTAAGTCCTGTATTTGGAAGTCAAATTTTCTATTCAGCTCTGGTCTTTTCATCAAGAGTGCTTGAAAGTCCTCTATTTCATGACCATTTTTTCCCGTGAAGGATTATACTCAGTTTTGCTGGGTAGGTGATTCTGGGTTGTAATCCTATCTCCTTTGCCCTCCAGAATATTTTATTCCACGCCCTATGGTCCTTTAATGTAGAAGCTGCTAAATCTTGTGTTATCCTGACTGTGTTTTCACAGTACTTGAATTGTTTTTTTCTGGCAGCTTGTAATATTTTCTCCTTGACTTGGGAACTCTGGAATTTGGCTACAATATTCCTAGGAGTTTTCTTTTGGGGATCTCTTTTAAGAGGAGATCAGTGGATTCTTTCAATTTCTATTTTGCCCTCTGGTTCTACTATGTCAGGGCAGTTTTCCTTGATAATTTCTTGAAAGATGATGTCTAGGCTCTTTATGTGATCATGGCTTTCAGATAGTCCAATAATTTTTAAATTCTCTCTCCTGGATCTATTTTCCAGGTCAGTTGTTTTTCCAGTGAGATATTTCACACTGTTTTCTAATTTTTCATTCTTTTGGATTTGTTTTACAGTGTCTTGATTTCTCATAAAGTCACTAGCTTCCAATTGTCTATTGTAATTTTTAAGGAAGTATTTTCTTCAGTATCTTTTGGACTTCCTTTTCATTTGGCCAATTTTGCTTTTAGGGCATTCTTTCCTCATTGGCTTTTTGACTCTTTTGCCATTTGGGTTAGGCTATTTTTTAAGGTGTTATTTTCTTCAGTATTTTTTGGGTCTCTTTAGCAAGCTGTTGACTTGTTTTTTGTGATTTTCTTGCATCACTCTTAGTTTTTCCTCTACTTCCCTTACTTGCTTCTCAAAATCCCTTTTGAGCTCTTCCAAGGCCTGGGACTGATTCATATTTTTCTTGGAGGCTTTGGATGTAGGAGCTTTGACTTTGTTGTCTTCTTCTGGTTGTGTATTTTGATCTTCTTTTTCACCAAAGTAAGATTCTGTGGTCTGACTCTTTTTGCACTGCTTGCTTATGATCCCAGGAAATTGCTTGAGTTTTAAACTCTTTGTTAAGGTAAGAGTCTGCTTCCGATGTAGAGAATGTACTGCCCCAAGCTTCGGGGGTTTGTATAGCTGTTTTGAGAGATACTTGTAGGGACCTGTAAATTTTCAGTTCTTCCAAGTTGGCATGATAAGGGGCGAGGTGTTTACTCCTTTCCTGGCCTGTGACCACAAGTACTCCTTTCTGTCCTGTAACTGTGAGGAGGGGTTGCTCTCCACAGCCACTACAAGGTCCACCAAGCCAGAGCTCCTCCTCACCCCAGTACCACAGCTCAGAACTGTGACCCAGATCCAAGCACAGGCAAAGCAAGAGATTCCTGCCTCAGCACTGGCAAAGAGATCCCTGCGGTCCCTCTCTGATCAGCCACTGGATTCCCCCTCAGTCTGTGGGTCGGAAGCTCGGGAAGAGCTGCCCCCAACCTCCCCGGCCATGCTCTTGGGGAATAGAGCTGAGACCCCGACTTCCTCTCTCAGCAATGATAGAAACAGACTTTTCCCAGTGACCTTTTAAGTTGTCTTTGGCAATCGTGAATTGAGGAGTCTGGAAACCTCCACAGCTGCCCGTGATTCATTCCTCTGAGGCCTGCTCCAGGTTTCCTGCAGCCTGTGCGCCCACTCTGCTCTGCGCTGCGCTCCCAGCCTGGCATGATACACCTTTCTGATCAATCATCCAGGTTGTCTTGGGCTGGAAATTTGTTTTACTCTGTCTTTTTGTGGGTTCTGCTGCTTCAGAATTTGTTTAGAGCCATTTTTTTATGAGTATTTGGAGGGGTTTGGGGCAGAGCTCAAGCAAGTCATTGCTTTCACTCAGCCATCTTGGCTCTGCCTGTAGTATTCTGTTTATAAGCTAGGGCACATGAGTACTTAGAATAAATTAAGACAACTGCCTTGGGGAAAAAAAATTATAAAAACAAAACAAAATAAAAACAAAAACAAAAAGATAGGAAATCAGAGTGCCGTGTCTTTCAGTTCTGTTTCAAGACTGGACATATTCTAACGTCTAAAGCACATCATCATTTCTCTCTCTCTCTCTCTCTCTCTCTCTCTCTCTCTCTCTCTCTCTCTCTCTCTCTCTCTCTTTGTCTCTGTCTCTCTCTCTGTCTTTCCCTCTTTCTTTCTCTCTCTCTTTCTCTCCCTCCCTCCCTCATTCCTTGTGCGTGGTTGTTGCTTTCTGGCTGGGTACGGTGAGAAAAAATTGTTATTTCTCTCCTATATTAATAACCAATTAATATTGGGAGGGTGAGGATCCAGGTTTTTTTCTTTTCTATTTCTTCATTCAAAGTATAATCTTTCAAGGGCGTTTCTGACCCTGCTCCCTAAATTCTCTCCACTTAAACCATCTTATCTGGATGGAATTCCTACCCCACTATTGCTCATTGTTCATTGACTGAGTGGATCCGTTTATATAGGTTGTCCAAGGCAGAAGTGGTGTGGCTTGAGATGAGTGACATGATCACTTTCACATCATCAGCTCCTCATTAGAATAAGCCCATCTCTCACTATAATATTCATTCTCTTATTAATTCTTAATTAATCAGAGTTAATTTTCAACTGTGGGATCATCCACTCTTTCAAGGTCATGTAAGCATTGAGTGGCTTATCTGTGTTTTTTTTTGTTGTTGTCGTTGTTAATGAGAGAAAGCCAAGTGACCATCATTTTACTAGTTATCTGCTGGACATAATTAATAAAATTGATTAGTAATCACCCAGAAAATTTGTCCTGAAATTTTCATATGTTACAGAAGCCTTATCTTTGACCTGTGTGCTCCCAAATTTTCCTATAATATCCCCAGGGAAATGTTCTTGAGGCTGGAGGAATGCATATGTACACAATGACATTATAATACTGATGAATGGAAAATATGAAGGAGAAAGATTTTAAATCCTCACTATAATACTTAAACTATGGAACCATTGTCATGGGTGCACAACATATTTTTTTGATTAAAAGAATCAAAATCATTAGGGAAATTTCTTTATATGAGGAATATTTGATTTGTATAAGCAGAATCGTGTACATACCATAAGAATCCAGATTTGTAGTTATCATTAAAAGAAACAAATTTAAAAAGTATTTCCGTGTAATTCATTATTAATTCATGGCCTTTATGTAGGAGAAAGACAGAATTACTATTTTCAGTGTGTTTTCAATTCCTATATCTATTTTGAAAGTATAGGATTATCCATAAAGTGACCCCTTAGGGGTCATTGTAGGTGGATCAATACTGGAATAGATTATAGGCAGTTTATTTTTTTTTTAGTAAACATATGAAAGTGAATTGATACTATTACCATATTTTTATCCATATATGGACATATGAAGAAATGTGTCTATCTTATTCATCCTCTAGAATACTTGTCCTTCTGATTTAGAAGGAGGAGTTCAAAATGAGGCTGAGCTTGATGTAGAACGACTAAAGCTGTGCTTTATTGGAGATAGAGAGCTATGATCCATATTGGATACATTTAGATTCACTTTTTGGTTGTTTGCAGATGCAGAGCAGTGCCTGCAGTGCCCTGAAGATGAGTACCCAAGCAAGGAGAGAGATCGATGCCTCCCCAAGACTGTGACCTTCTTGGTCCTTGAAGAACCTCTTGGAATGACCCTGGCCTATGCAGCTCTCTGCTTCTCCCTCCTCACCACTCTGGTCCTTGCAGTATTTGTGAAGCACAGAGACACTCCCATAGTCAAAGCCAATAACCGCAGTCTCAGCTACACTCTTCTGGTCTCCCTCAGCCTCTGCTTCCTCTGCTCCTTGCCCTTCATTGGCCGTCCTAACACCACCACTTGTCTCCTGCGACAAACCACATTTGTAGTTGTGTTTACAGTGGCCATTGCCTCCATTTTAGCTAAAACCATCACTGTGGTTCTGGCCTTCAAGGCCACAAAGCCAGGCAGCAAGTTCAGGAGGTGGCTGGGCCCTACAGCATCTTATTCTGTCATTTTTGTCTCTGTGGCATCTGGCTTGGGACCTATCCCCCATTCCTGGAGATGGACATTCATGCGGAGCCTGCCTTCATTGTCATTCAACATAATGAGGGCTCCATCCTTACTTTCTAATGTGTCTTGGGCAACATGGCCTTGCTGGCTTTGGGGAGCTTCACAGTAGCTTAACCGGACAGGAATGTGCCAAACACTTTCAATGAAGCCAAGTTCCTGACATTCAGCATGCTTGTATTCTGCAGTGTCTGGTTGGCATTTCTACCCACATATCAGAGCACCAATGGCAAGGCCATGGTGGCCGTGGAAGTCTTTTCAATCTTGACCTCCAGTGCTGGGATTCTCACTTGCATCTTTGCTTCTAAGTGCTATGTGATCTTTTCTGAGGTCAGAAAGAAATACCCTGGAGATACTGAAAAAGAAAGCTACTCACTGAGAAGTTAGATGTCCTCAAATTCTTCCTCACTAATCACGGTGAAGTAGCTCCTTGGCTCCTACAGTCTTAATAAAATATTTTCAATATATCTAGCTCGTGTGCCTTCAAATTTCTCTTAATATCATCTCTTTTTCAATTGAACCTAATAGCATTTTGAAGAGAGTCATATTGACTGACTTCTGAATAAACATAGTTCTTATTTTGAAATATCTTACCTACGGCAGACACTTAATATATAAAGATGATTTAAAACAATAGTGGAAACAGTCGATGAACTTAAAGATGTGAGTGCTTGGTTTCAGATTCTAACCTTTTATCAGTCCTTACAGCATTCAGAGTCATTGATTTCTTATTTACCATATTGAAACTATAATTTCCCATTTCTCTATTTGTGTGATATCATTTGAGTGATATCAGTCATTACATTTATTAAATATTATTGGATGAATTGAACATAACTCCAAGAGATTATTTGCTGGAGAATGTGTAAGAACTAATTCATTTGCTGACTAAGGTTGTTTTTCACCAATGAACATATACAAGAAGTTTTTATGCCTTTCATTTCTTTCCATCAATTATAAAACTAGGAAGTCATGGTCTGGTCCAGAAAATGTTTGCTAAATCCTTATTGTTCCTTCTGATATTTTTAGCAACAATACCTTTAGATATATCAGTAGTTTATATCATAAGACATAATAAAAATGAGAAAGTAGTCATGTGTTAGTAGTTCACTTTTTTTTTCCAGGAATCTACTTCAATTGAGCTGTTCTTCAGGTCATATTTTTATTCATCCCATCCCCCATTACTTTTCACTGGGCAGCATCTTACTATTTGCTTTGTTTTTGTGACATATGTGAACATTTCACTGGACTCAGAATGCTTTGATGGAAAATTGATATGTAAAATTCTGAGACCTCCTCTACAAATTAGATGGGATACTGGATGTCTTACTCTTTTAAAAGAAGGTGGTAATGTCTGTGCAATAATGAAAAGGACAAAATGACACATCCTAGATCTCTGTCATTTTCTTTTATTTTTCTTTGTTTCTTTTAGGGAATTTTAGTTCAAAGACAGGAAGAAAAACCCCAGGATGATGGTTGCTTTTTTTTCCCAAGGTCAGCTTTCTTCTAGAACAAGTAATATAAATGAAAAGTTAAAAAAAAAAAGCCAAGTACAAGGACAAAAAGCCAAGAACTAGTCCCTAGTGAATTCTTGGAGAAAATGTATTTGAACCTAATGTCACTAATCCAGCACTCCAAGTATGCTCACTGGTCCTGGCTTTCCTCTGCTCTGACAGTTCATTCACAAGTATGACACAAGTCTATGACCCCTTTGGCTTCTATAGTTTTAGAAACTTTTGATCTCAGTCCTTTGTGATTTCTTTGGCAGAGAGTGAGTGTCAGTACTCCCAGGGTTAGTGGAAGACATTCTATATTGTATGGTTACCTTTCTGATTTCTCCTGATCCAAATTCCCCATCCTCGGCCAGATAATTTTCAACACCCATGTGCCAGAGACAAACTTACATGCCTCTCTTTCAGAGTTAAGCCCACACAATTTCCCATCCCCATATCAGTGAGTTAAGGACAATGAATAAAAGTCATCCTTAGGACCAAGAAGAAGATAAGATGTGTCTATCGCTTTTTGGAGATAATATATTTTACTAAGGGAATCTGAGAGAGTCAACTTAAAAACTGATTTATATAATGTATAACTTCAGCAAAGATACAGGATATACAATAACCCCACACAAATGATTAACATTTCTACTTATTATCAACCAAATGAAGCAGAGAGCCCTAGAAAGAGAAATTCCTTGTAATATGACTACAAACAGTATACAATCTCTGAGGCTCTATCCAACAAGACAATGGAATTATATGGAAATTATGAGAAATACCTTTAGACAAATAGAGAAATATCTAAATAATTGGATAAATATTAATTGTCCGTGTTTAAGGCAATGAAATATAATCAAATAAAAATATTTAATTTTACTTATTTTGTCACATTACCCAGCTCTATGAAGTAAATCTGTAGTAATTTGATTGCTATTAAGTAAATGCCAACACTATGAAAGTCAGTTTACTGATCTGATGCTTACTGAATATTCAAATTATGACTTTATAGAACTTAATGATATTTTAACTGAATTAGTTTGAAGAAATAACTAATTTAGTATATTTAGGGAGATAAAGCATTAGATGAAAGGGGAGGAATGGCACTCACAGACCTCAAACTATAATATAAACTGCAGTCATCTAAACCACTCGTTATTTTTTAAAAATAGAGAAGTAAAACAATGAAATGGGGTAAGGGGGAATCAGAAACAATTGAACTCGAGAAAACTCAGGTTTTGAGAGTTGGATTGTAAGGAAAGGTGAGCGCTCCAGGCTTGACTCTTTTGAATTGTGGTGCTGGAGAAGATTTTTGAAACTCTCTTGGACAGCAACGAGATGGCATCAGACCATTTTTCAGGAAATTAATATAGGCTATTCACTGCAAAGTCAAACGCTGAAGCTGAAGCTTAAATACTTTATGCACATAATGATAAGTTGGGACTCACTTAAAACACCCTGATGTTGGATATGATTGAAGGGGAAAAAAAAAAGGAAAAGGGGATATCAGAGGATGAGATAGATAGATAGTGTTGTGGAAATAAATAACAAGAACTCAGATAGACTTTGAGAGATATTGGGGAATAGATGGACCTGGCATGCTATGGCCCATTGGAGCACAAATTGTCAAAAACAACTAGACAACAACAACAACAACAGCATGGACAAAGAAGTTGAACGAAATATTAACAAGTGCCCCAATAAGAAAATCCCCTGAACCAAATGCATCTTCGAGTGAATTCTGTGAGTTTTCAGGGACAGTTCATAATAATACTGTATAAAGTATTTGGAAAAAACAGATTAATAAAGAGTCATAGCAAATATATTTTATGACCCATATATGGTTTTGATCCCTAACCTAGAGAACAAGAACAGAGTAAGAAAACTATAGACCAATTACCTTAATGAACGTTGTCGGAAAATATTAAATAAAATACTAGGAAGGAGATTAAAGCAATATATTGCAGAGAGAAGTATGATTTCTTTGCATAAATATAGGTCTGTTTCAACCTGAAGAAAACTAGATGCATAACTGACCACATCAATAAAAAAGAACAAAAATCACAATTGTCTTAATAGATTCAGAAAAGCATTTGAAAAAATAAGACTCATTTGTATAAAAAACAACTTGAAAAGCCTAGGAATAAATGGATTCTTCCTTAAAATTATTAGTTATAGCTATTTAAAACCAAGTGCAAACATTATCTGTAACAGGGACAAACAAATCTTTTCCTATAGGATTTGAGAAAGGAGACAATGAGAAAAAAAACATGAGATGAATACAAATAGACAATGAAGAATGAAAAGTATAGCTGATAAAGTGAAATACCCAGCAAACACTAGAGAATCAATTCAAAACCAAGCTGAAAATATTAACAACTTAAGCAAACTTGAAGGATAGAAAATAGTCAAGGAAATCATCAGCACTGTGACCTGTTTATTACTTGTTCAGTTATATCTGACATTTTATGACCCCATGTGGGGTTTTCTTAGCAAGCAAGTTGGAGTGGTTTGCCATTTCTCCAGTGGGTTAAGGCAAATGGAGTTTTGGTGGAATGGCGGACCTGGAAGCCAGATAATAAGGTGTTAAGGAAAGAGTGAGAGGAGGGACAGTATAGGAACCTGTTGTGGGTGGCTGTTTCAAGGGTTTATAGGATGCTAGTTTGTGGAAGATAGAAAGATAAAGTGAGAGATTGTTTTCAGAATGCGGGTGTTTGTAGGGTATTTGTAGGTAGTAGGGTATAAGCCAATAGAAACACCAACACTTAACCCCCAAGTGCCAAACTGAGGGTAGAAGAATCAGTGGAAACCAACTTGGAAAACCACCAGGTACCTCAGCATTCTACAACAAATGGGTCTCCCAGTGCCTCAGGAAAATAAGGGAAGAAGAATTTTAAAAGTCAAATGAGAGAGGTAGAAGAAAAAATGAGAAAAGAAATGAGAGGTATGCAAGAGAGTCAATAGCTTGGAAAAGGAAGGACAAAAATTAACTGTAGAAAACAAGTCCTTAAATAATACAAGTGGCCAGCTTGGGGGAAAAAATAGTACACTGAAGAAAACAAGTCCTTAACCGTAACCCTAACCCTAACCCTAACCAGAGAACAACTGAACCAGAAGAAAAATGGGGTGCAGCAGTCCAGTAGCCCAGGTACCTGTAGGGATTAACAGGAAAAGCCCCTATAACCCTGGGGAAGGGGAGAAGTACAGAATGGGAGGTGTCCCAGCAAGCTAGTGGAAAGCCCCACCTCATCATGCCAGGAGGAGATCCTGAAACCCAGGTGGTGGAGCAGGTAAACACCAATACCTGGTCCCCAGAGTGCCTCAGTGAAGGCAGGGTACTAGTGGAAACAAGCTCAGAAACCACAAGGTGCCTTGGCATTCTACAGTAACCGGGTCTCCCCATTCTTCAGCAAAACTAAGAGAAACAGCACTACAAAGGCCCCCACACGGATAAACACCCTTCAACATCCATCTGAAAGGAGCTGAAGAAAGCAAAAGGAAAGGAAAAGCAGGCAACATCCAGGAGCCAGACTACCCAATCCTATCCCTGGAGTTCCAGTGTTGCTGATTCCAGCCCAATACAAGGAGAGCTGCCAGAACCCTACAGCCTCCAATTGCCACCATCAGAGACCCCAGCACACAAAGCCAGTGACCAGGCCCAAGGCTCCCAATACAAGAAGCTTGGGTTAGTGCCCTCTACTCCCCAGGAGGAGAGCTCAATCTCTTTAAAGACCAGGAAATAAGCAAACATCGTGAGTAAAAAAGAACGTACTGTAGATTCATATAATGAGAACAGTGAAGATCAAGGGAGAAATTTTGAAGAAGACAACATTGTCAACAAACCCACATCTGGAACCTGAAAAGGGAATATGAACTGGTCTGAAACCCAAAAAGCCTTCTTAGAAGAGCTCAAGAAGGATTTAAAAAATCAAATGAGAGAGGTAGAAGAATCTTTACAAAATACAGTTGGCCAACTGGAAGGAAAGTACACTGAAGAAAACAAGTCCCTAAAAAACACAATTGGCCAAATGAGGAAAGAGATATGAAATCTAATAGTCACCACACAACATAGTTGTTGGTATGTACAATGTTCTCCCGGTTCTGCTCACTTCACTCAGCATCAGCCCATACAAGTATTTCCAGGTTTTTTCTGAAGTCCACCTGCTCATCATTTCTTATACCACAATATTATTTCATTGCATTCATATACCACAACTTGTTCAGCCTTTCCCCAATTGGTGGGCATTCCTTCAATTTCCAATTCTTTGCCACCACAGAAAGAGCTGCTATAAATATTTTTGTACATGTGGGTCCTTTTCCCATTTATTTGATCTCTTTGGGATACATCCTTAGAAGTGCTATTGCTGGGTCAAAGGATATCACATTTTTATAGCCCTTTGAGCATAGTTCCAAATTGCTTTCCAAAATGGTTGGATCATTTCACAACTTCACCAATTAGTGCTCCAATTTTCCCACATCTTTTCCAAGATTTATCATTTTCCTGTTATGTCATGTTGGCCAGTCTGATAGGTATTATGTGGTACTTCAGAGTTGTTTTGATTTGCATTTCTCTAATCAATAGTGATTTAGAGCATTTTTTCTTATGACTATAGATGGCTTTAATTTCTTCATCTGAGAACTGCCTGTTCATATCCTTTGACCATTTATCAGTTGGGGAATGACTTATTTCTCCCTTTTATTGATGTAAACATTTAGAGAAATTTTCATCTGATTACTGATTTGCTGCATCCCATAAATTTTAGTATGTTGTTTTATTATCATTTGATAAAATTATTTACTCTTTCTATGACATTCTTTAAATCACTCATTCTTCAGCCAAAAAGAAACAATTTAAATATCATGAAAGTACAGTCAGGATTACACAGGACCTTACAGCTTCTACATTAAAAGACTGTAGGGCGTGGAACATGATATTCCATAAAGCAAAGGAGTCTGGAATGCAGCCAAGGATCAATTACCCAGCAAAAATGAGCATCATTTTTCAAGGGAGGAGGTGGATATTCAACGAAATAGGAGATTTCCAAACTTTCCTGATAAAAAGACCAGAGCTCAACATAAAATTTGATCTACAAGTACAAGACTCAAGAAGGACTTAAAAAGGTAAATGGGACATAAAGATATAATATGTTGTTAATGGGGGGGGTCTGCTTAAACCCCTACAAGGGAATATGAGACTTGCAACCCTTGAGAACTGTATTGTTATTACACCATGTTAAAGGAGTATACACAAAGAGGGTGGATATTAGTTGACTTTGTTGTAATGATAAAACAAATCTAATCAAGTGGGTTAAATGGATCCAATTATGAGGATCAAGTAAGAGGATCAATCTGATCTTAGAAAATGTACTGAGAAAGGAGGAAGCAGACAAGGGTAAATTACATTACAGGAAAAGGCATGAAGTCCTATTACAACAGAGGGACAGAAGGGAGTGGGGTAGCACTGTTTGAACCTTACTCTCATCAGATTTGGCTCAAGAACGGCATAACATAATCAGTTAGTTATAGAAAACTAACTTGCCCTATAGGCAGTAGGAGGGAAAACGGGAAAGAAAAGGAAGGGGAGAAAGAAAAGGGAGGGGTGGAAGAAGGGAGGGAAAAAGCAGTAAGAGTAAAGGGGAAGAAAAGGGAAAGGGATAATAAAATGGGGGAGGGACTGAAGGAGGAGATGGTCAAAAGCAAAACATTAGTGAAGGGGGGAAAGGAAAAAGGAGAAAGAAAAGCATAAATAGGGGGAAAACAGGATGGAGAAAAAGACACAAGTAATCATAACTGTGAATGTGAATGGGATGAACTCTCCCATAAAACGGAAATGGATTGCAGAATGGATTAAAAACCATAATCCTACAATATGTTGTTTACAGGAAACACATTTGAAAAAGAGTGACACATACAGGGTAAAGGTAAAATGCTGGAGCAGAATATATCATGCGTTAGCTGAAGTAAAAAAAGCAGGGGTAACAATCCTGATCTCAGACAAAGCAAAAGCAAAAGTAGATCTAATCAAAAGAGATAAGAAAGGAAACTACATCCTGCTAAAAGGCACCATAGACAATGAAGTAATATCATTACTAAACATTTATGCACCAAATGGTATAGCATCCAGATTCTTAGAGGAGAAGTTCAGGGAGTTATAGGAAGAAATAGACAGCAAAACCATACTACTGGGTGACCTGAACCTCCCCCTCTCAGCACTAGATAAGTCTAACCACAAAATAAACAAGAAAGAAGTTAAGGAGGTGAATAGAACATTAGAAAAGTTAGGTATGATAGACCTCTGGAGAAAACTGAATGGGGATAGAAAGGAATATACTTTTTCTCATCAGTACATGGCACATACACAAAAATTGACCATGTACTAGGGCATAAAAACCTCACAATCCAATGCAGAAAGGCAGAAATATTAAATGCATCCTTTTCAGATCATGATGCAATAAAATTATATGTAATAAAGGGCCATGGAAAGATAGACTAAAAAATAATTGGAAACTAAATAATTTAATCCTAAAAAATGATTGGGTCAAACAACAAATCATAGAAACAATCAATAATTTCATTCAAGAGAATGACAATAATGAGACAACATACCAAAACTTATGGGATGCAGTGAAAGCAGTTCTTAGGGGAAGTTTTATATCTCTAAATGCTTACATAAATAAAATAGAAAAAGAGGAGATTAATGAATTGGGCATACAACTAAAAAAACTAGAAAAAGAACAAATTAAAAATCCTCAACTAAACACCAAATTAGAAATATTGAAAACCAAAGGAAAAATTAATAAAATTGAAATTAAGAAAAATATTGAACTAATAAATAAAACTAAGAGCTGGTTTTATGAAAAAACCAATAAAATAGATAAAACTTTGGTTAATTTAATTTAAAAAAAGAAACAAGAAAACCAAATTACTAGTATCAAGAATGAAAAGGGCAAAGCTACCACCAAGGAAGAGGAAATTAAAACAATAATTAGGAATTATTTTGCCCAACTATATACCAACAAATTTGACAATCTTAGTGAAATGGATACATATTTACAAAAATATAAATTGCCCAGATTAACCGAAGAGGAAGTAAAATACTTAAATAACCCCATCTCAGAAAGAGAAATTGAACAAACCGTTTATGAACTCCCTAGGAAAAAATCTCCAGGGCCAGATGGATTTACATGCGAATTCTATCAAACATTTAAAGAACAATTAATACCAATACTATATAGACTGTATTGGAGGCGGCCCCTGTTACTTGGTCTCTCTCTCTCTCCATGTGTATCAAAGGAGCAGACAGCCATCTCTCGAGATTGTAATAAAGGTAACCTTTGCTTTCCACCTTGAAAAAAAAATGTTGCTGATACTATGTACAATGATCTCTTTGCTCTGCTGACTTCACTTCCTATCAGTTCATATAATCATTTCCAGGTTTTTTCTGAAATTCTCCTGCCTGTCATTTCTCACATCACAATAGTATTCCATTATATTCATATACCATAAGTTGTTTAGCCATTCCTCAATTGAGTAGCATCCCCTAAATTTCCACTTCTTTGCTTCAATAAAAAGAGATGCTATAAATATTTTTTGTGCATGGATGTCTTTTTTCCTTTTCTGTGAGCTCTTTGGGATACAAACGTAGGAGAGGTATTGCTGCATCAAACTATATGCTCAATTTGATTGCCCTTTGGGCATTGTTCTGAACAGCTCTCCAGAACGTTTGGATCAGTTTGTAACTCCACAAACTATGCACTAGCCCCAATTTTCCAGCTTCTCTCCAACCTTCATCATTTTCCTTTTCTGTCATATTAGAAAATCTATAGGTAGGAGGTTCTACCTTTGAGTCGTTTTCATTTTCATTTCTCTAATAGTGATTTAAAGCATTTTTTTCATATGACTATAAATAGCTTTGATTTCTTCATCTCAGAAGTGCCTTGTATATCCTTTAACTATTTCTTGTATTCTTATAAACTTGACTCAGTTCTCTATATAATTGAGAAATGATGCCTTTATCAGAGACACTTGGTGCAAAAATTGTTTCCTAACTTTATGCTTTCCTCTGAATCTTGGTTGTACTGGTTTGGTTTGTGCAAAATCTTTTTAATTTAATGTAATTAAAATGATCAATTTCACATTTCATAATGCTCTCTAAATATTGTTTGGTTGTAGATTTTTTGCTTCTCCAAAAATATGGCAGGTAAACTATTCCTTGCTCCCCTAATTTTCTTAGGTTATCACCCATCATATTTAAATAATGTACCTATTTTGACCTTATCATGGTATAGGGCTTGAGATGTTGCTCTGTAGATAGTGTCTGCCATATTGTTTTTTACTCTTCTCAGCATTTTTTTGTCAAATAGTGAGTTCTAAGCCCAGAACCTGGAATCTTTGGGTTTTTACTACTGTGTACCATATCTAGTCCACTCTGTTTCTTGGCCAGTACCAGATAGTTTTGATTATTACCACCTTATAATATAGTTTGAGATCTAGTATGGCTAGGCCAACTCTCTTGATTTTTTTTTCATAAATTACATTGATATTCTTGACTTCTTGTTCTTCCAGATGAATTTTGTTGTTATTTTTTTCTTTCTTTATAAAATGCTGTTTTTTCATACTTTAACTGGAATAAGACAATATTTAAATTAATTTAGGTAGATTTCTCATTTTTATTTTATTGGCTGGGCCTACTCATGAGCAATTGATATTTTTTCCATATATTTTAGATTTGACTTTATTTGTGTGAAAGGTATTGTATAATTGTGTTCACAAAGTTTCTGAGTTTGTCTTGGCAGGTAGACTCCCAAGTATTTTATGTTATGTACAGTTATTTTTAATGGAATTTCTTTTTCTATCCTTTTGCTGCTGGGATTTGTTATAAATATATAGAGATCCTGATGATTTGTGTGGGTTTAATTTATATCCTATAACTTTGTTAAAGTTGTTAATTATTCCAAGTAGCTTTTTAGTGGATTTTGTAGGATTCTCTCTGCAAAGAGAAAATTCTCTATCATTTATCTGAATGACAGTCTTGTTTTCTCCTTCTCAATTTTCATTCCTTCATTTTTTTCTTTTCTTATTGCTATAGCTATCATTTCTAGCACCGTATTAAACAATAATAGTGACAATCAGCATGCCTGCTTCACTCCTGATGTTATTGGGAAGGCTTCTAGATTATTTCCATTACAGATAATGCTTGATGATGGTTTTATATAGACACTATTTATCATTTGAAGGAAAGCTCCATTCATTCCCATGTTCTACAAATGAATGGGTGCTGTATTTTTCAACAGCTTTTTAAGCAGCTGTTTAAATAGATAATCTAAAGCTTAAGAAAGAAAATAAGTCCTTGAAAACAATAATTAGGGAAAGATATGCTGATGATGTTCTAAGACACCAAGAAATCATAAAATACTTAACCCCTTCTCAGAAAAAGAAATTGAACAAGGCGTTGATGAACTCCCTCGGAAAAAATACCTAGGACCAGATGGATTTACAAGCAAATTCTATCAAACACTTAAAAAACAATTAGTTTCAATACTTATATAGATTAATTGGGAAAATAGGTGAAGGAGGAGTCTTATCAAATTCTTTTTATGATACAAATATGATGCTGATACCTAAACTGAGAAGAGTCAAAAAAAGAGAAAGGAAATAATAGACCAGTTTCTCTAATGAATATAGATGAAAAAAATCAAATAAAATATTAGCAAATATGTTAAAGCAACTTATCAGAAGAATAATACACCATGACCAGGTAGGATTTATACCAGGAATGCAGGGCTGTTTGAATATTAGGAAAACTATCAGCACAATTGATCATATCAACACCAAAACTAAAAGAAAACACAAGATCATCTCAAAAGATGTAGAAAAATCTTTTCACAAAATACAACACCCATTCCTATTAAAAACACTAGAAAGCATGGGAATGAATACTCTTTCTTAAAATAATAAATAGCATCTACCTAAAACCTTCAGCAAGCATCATATGTAATGAGGACAAGCTGGAAACATTTCCAATGAGATTGGGGGTTAAATGAGAAGGTCCATGTTGTTCAATATCGTACTGGAAATGTTAGCTTTAGCAACAAGAGAAGAAAAAAATGGAAAGTTTTAGAATACACAAAGAAGAAACAAAACTCTCACTTTTTGCAGATGACACGATGATATGCTTACAAAATCCTAGAGAATCAAGTAAAAAACTACTTGAAATAATAAACAACTTTAGCAAAGTTGCAGGCAATAAAACAAACCCACATTAATCATCAGCATTTCTATATATTACCAACAAAGCCCAATAGCAAGAGATAGAAAGAGAAATTCCATTTAAACTTATTGTAGACATTGTAAAATATTTAGGAGTCTACTTACAGAAAGAAACCCAGAAACGATATGAGCAAAATTGCAAAACACGTTTCACACAAATGAAGTCAGATCTAAATATTTGGAAAAAACATCAGTTGCTTATGGATAGGCCAAGCTAATATAACAAAAATGACAATTCTTCCTAACCAAATTACTTATTCAATGGCATACCAATCAAACTACCTAAATTATTTTATACAGCTAGAAAAAATAATAACAAAATTCATTTGGGAAAAAAAAGGTCCAGAATATCAAGGCAACTAATGAAGGGAAATGCAGGGGAAGGTGGCCTAGCCATTCCAAGTCTTAAATTATATTATAAAGCAGCAATCATCAAAACTGCTTGTTACTGGCTAAGAAACAGAATGGTGGATCAGTGGAATAGGTTAAGTATGCAAGACATAGTAGTCAATGACTATAGTAATGCATTATTTGATAAACCCAAGGACCCCAGCTTCTGGGATAAGAACCCACTTTTTCCACAAAAACTTCTGGGAAAACTGGAAAAGAGTGTGGCAGAATCTAGGCATAGATCAAAATCTCACACCATATACCAAAATAAAGTCAAAATGGGCTCATGATTTAGATATAAAGGCGGATACTGAAAGCAAACTGGGAGAGCAAGGAATAGTTTACCTATCAGATTTATGGAGAACAAAAGAATTCATGACCAAACAGGAGAAATAGAACATTACAAAAAGCAAAATGGATAACTTTGATTACATTAAATTGAAAAGGTTTTGCACAAACAAAGCCAATGAAGCCAAGAGAAGTAGGAAAGTAGAAAACTGGGAAAGAATTTTTACAAGCAGTCTCTCTGATAAGGGCCTCATTTGTAAAATATATAGAGAATTGAGTCAAATTTACAAGAATACAGGTCATTCCCCAATTGATAAATGGTCAAAGGATATGAACAGGCAGTTCTCAGATGAAGAAATTAGAGCCATTTAATATAGTCATATGAAAAAATACTCTAAATCACTATTGATTAGAGAAATGCAAATCAAAACAACTCTGAGGTACCACACCACACCTATCAGATTGGCCAACATGACAAAACAAGAAAATGATAAGTATTGGAGAAGATGTGGGAAAATTGGAACACTAATGCATTTTTGGTGGAATTGTGGAATGATCTAATCATTTTGGAGGGCAATTTGGAACTATGTCCAAAGGGCTATCAAAATGTGCATACCCTTTGACTTTGAAATAGCACTTCTAGGGCTATATCCCAGAGGATCATACAAATGGGAAAAGGACCCACATGTTAAAAAAAAATTATAACAGTTCTTTTTGTGGTGGCAAAGAATTGGAAATTGAGAGATGCCCATCAATTGGGGAATGGATGAACAAGTTGTGGTATATGAATGTAATGGAATTTGATTGCGCCATAGGAAATGATTAACAAGCTGACTTCAGAAAAACCAAGAAAGACTTGTATCATCTGATGCTGAGAGAAGTGAGCAGAAACAAGAGAACCTTGTACACAATAACGGCCACATTGTGTGATGACTAATGTTGATGCACTTAACCCTTCCCAGCAATACAAGGATCTAAGACATCTCCAAAGGCCTCGTGATGGAAATTGCAATCCATATTCAAAGAAAGAACTATGGAGTTTGAATGCAGATCAAAGCATAGTATTTGCTGTTTTTTTCTCCGTTGAGTTTTGTTTCTTCTTTCTGGTGGTTCCTCTATATTAGTTCTAATTCTTATTTACAGCATCGCTAATGTGAAAATATGTTTAATAGGAATGTATATGTATAACCTACGTTAGATTGTGCACTGTTTGGGGGAGCATGGTGGGGAGGGAGTGGGAGAAAAATTTTAAACTCAAAAGTAATTGTTGATAATTCAAAATAAATGAATTAAAAAAAAAAAAAGAAAAAACAACTCATCTGGAAAATAGATCCAGGAGAGAGAATTTAAAAATTATTGGACTATCTGAAAGCCATGTTCCAAAAAAAAGAGCCTAGTTATCATCTTTCAAGAAATTATCAAGGAAAACTGCCCCAGTATTTTAGAACCAGAGCACAAAATACAAATGGAAAGAATTCACTGATCACCTCCTGAAAGAGATCCCCAAAGGAAAACTCCTAGGAATATTGTAGCCAAATTCTAGAGTTCCCCAGTCAAGGAGAAAATATTGCAAGCAGCCAGAAAGAAACAATTAAAATATTGTGTAAATGCAATCAGGATAACTCAATGTTTAATAGCTTCTACATTAAGGGTCTGAGGGTATGGAATATAATATTCTGGAGGGCAAAGGAGATAGGATTATAACCAAAAATCACCTACCCAGCAAAATGAAATATAATCCTTCAGGGGAAAAAAATGGTCCTTCAGTGAAATAGGGAAGTTTCAAGCATTCTTGATGGAAAAACCAGAGTTGACAAGAAAATTTGATTTTCAAATACAAGACTCAAGTGAAATATGAAGAGGTAAACAGGAAAGAGAAACCTCAAGAGACTTATTATGGTCGAACTCTTTACATTCCTGCATGGAAAGATGATATTTGTAACTCATGAGACCTTTCTCAGTATTAGGGTAGTTGGAGGGGAAATATTTTATATTTATACATACATACATACATACATACATATATGTATATATATGTATATAATGTTATATAATATATATGTATGTCTATGTGTGTGTATGTATGTATGTATGTATGTATATACATTATATAGATTGAGGGCACAGGGTGAATTGAAGATGAAGAGCTGATATCCGGAGAATAAAATTAAAGGGTGAGAGAGGATTATACTTGGAGAAGAAGAAAGGGAGAGGTAGCATGGGGGTTAATTGTCTCACATAAAACAGATAAGAAAAGGCTTTTACAGTTGAAGGGAAACAGGGGAAGGTGAGAGGGAATGAGTGAATGTTTTTTTCATAAGATTTGGCTTAAGGAGGATATAACATACACATTCAATTTGTTGTGGAAATCTATCTTACCCTACAGGAAAATAGTGGGGGGAAGAGGACAAGAGAGCAGGAGGATGATAGAGGGAAGGGGATAATCAGAAGCAAATACTTCTAGGGAAGGACAGGGTCAAAAGAAAGAATAGAATAAATGGGGGGGGCGGTATAGGATGAAGGGAAATATACTTAGCTTTTCACAACATCACCAGAATGGAAGTGTTTTGCATGACTACACATGTACAATCTGTATCAAGTTGCTTGCCCTTTCAGTGAGGATGGGTGGGGAGGGAGGAAGGGAGAAAATATGGAACCCAAAGTTTTACAAAAAAAATGTTTAAATTGTTTTCACATGCAAATGGGAAATAAGAAATTCGGGAAATGAGGTATAGAAATCTATCCTGTCCTACAGGAAAATAGAAGGTGAAGGGGATAAGAGAAGGAGGGGAGAGATAGAAGGGAGGGCAGATTAGTGGAAGGGGTGTTCAGAATGCATGCCATCTAGGAGTGGAGGGTGGGATGAGATGGGGAGAAAATTTGGAACTCAAAATTCATGGAAGTGAATGCTGAAAACTAAATATAAATAAATTTTAAAAAGTAAAAAAAGAAGAATTTGAATGAAAAAAAGAATTTGGATGCTAAACCACTTGGTGCATATATTTTTAGTATTGATATTACTTCATTGTCTATGGTACCTTTTAATAAGATGTAGTTTCCTTCCTTATCTCTTTTAATTGGGTCTATTTTTGCTTTGGTTTATGTGAGATCAGGATTGCTACCTCTCCTTTTTTTTCCTTCAGGTGAAGAATAAGATATTCTACTCCAGCCTCTCATCATTACTCTGTGTGTATCTCTTTGTTTATGTGTATTTCTTATAAATATCATATTGTAGGATTCTGGGTTTTGATCCACTCTTTATCTGCTTCTATTGTATAGGAAAGCTTATCCCATTCACATTAACAGTTATAATTTGTGTGTGTTTCCCTCCATGCTATTTTCCCTCCTGTTTTTCCTCCATTTTTTTTCTCTGTTTCCCTCCTTGAAAGTGTTTTGTTTCTATCTACCACCTACCCAAATCAGCCTTTTATTCTGCTAGTCCCCCCACCTTTACTTAATTTCCTCCCATCCTACCACAGGTTTTAACAAAAGACCTCAGAATTTTTAAAAAAGTCAGAGTTATTTAGAAGAAGTACAGGAATTGGTGAAGGGAAGATTAAATGGCTTTTTGAGGTAACTTCAATATCTGTAACATGTGATTGTTTACTGGCTTTGTTATTCTTCTGTTGTCCATTTCCTAGGAAAAAGGAGAAAAAGAGTACAGAGTCCTGAGAAGAGCTAAATTTAAAAAAAAATATATGAAAAAAGAGAATGACAACTTTTGGAAGCTCCAAATTCAGAGGCTATTTTTTGTTTTGTTGATAGTTAAGCCTGGGACATGGGCACATATTCTTTCCCAAATAATTAAGAAATTCCTTACCTTGCCTTCATCTCCACCACTTCCTGAAGTGCAGCAATCCTGTCAATAGTGGCGGTGATGGGTCATGTGGAGATAAAGCCAGGATGGCTGCTGAGACATATGATATCCTGAATTTTAAGTTCTTCCCTGATCAGACTGAGACACTGGTGAAAGTGGGTGAAGTGACCCCTCACAGTCAGGGATTCAGCATTAATGAAGCAGATATTGAATGGCCTGAAGATTTCTCTCAGGTAAGGAACCAGTGAATAATATGAGCTCTGTGAATTAGCGTAAGAGAGGCCTGAACATTGTTGTTTCTTCATTGGCCCTGTGAAATTCTCCAACAACATTGGATATGACTGTAACAGCATGGTAGCATTCAATTACTCTTCTCTTTTGCTCTGAGTTAGACAGAACTTTAATTTATCTGATTTTCTTCTCTCAGTAATACCTTCATTTCTTTCTGGCTAAGTAACATAATGATCTCAATTTTCCATACAGCAAAAGTTTTGAAATGTATCAGATCAAGTGAGGAAGTTTAAAAAAAAAACAATATAGTGGAAAGTGGAGAATTTTTCCCCTCAAAGAGACCTATTGTACCAAAAGCTTCTCAATATCTGGAATCCTGCAACTACATACCTATTTTATCCTGAGTTTACGTTCATGACAAGAATCATCAGTAATTTTAGAAATGTTTAATTTAAATGTATTGGGTATGTCCTCTGTCAATGTCAAGAGTATGTATCTTCACAATTTCATTTACCTGTGTGTTTTTATAAATCCCACCCCCACTCCCTGCAGTAGTCCCCAGTGGAAGCTCCATATGTCAATCTAAAAATGAGGTCAGCATCAATTCATCTGATTCTTAATTAGATCCAATCAAGCTGAACTGTTCATTATAGTGTAAAGTTTGCATTCTAAACTCTCTAAATTCATGAATCCCTGAAAAATTCAGAATGCTTTAGTAAAACACAAAGAATAGGGTTTGTTTTGGGGAAAAGATAAGGAACTATTTCCTCTCAAGAGGTCACTGAATCATTTCAGGATTACCTGTAGAAAAAAAAGAAGTGCATTTTAGAGATATACTGCTATCAGGTACTTGAAGAGAAATGTGTAAGTAATAGATTAGTGTTAAAAAAAATCAAGGAGATTGTGCCTATTAAAAAATCTGTTCAGTTCATCCCTCAGGGGACAGATTATCTGGCACAGAAGAGGGAAATATAGGAAGAAATTCTCTATTGAGAAATTTCTCATCCTTGCTCTGCAGAGTTACAAATATTTTATTCTAATTGCCTTCCAAAGGAGAGGTTGGCAATCATTATCACCTCATTGCATCTATCTTCTAGCAATCATTCTTAATGTGATGTTTTCTCCCTTTCTCTGGTGGTAACCCAGACTCCAGCTTCCATGTGCAGTCTGAGCTGTGGCCCTGGATTCAAGAAGACAGTCCGTGAAGGCCAGCCCATCTGCTGCTTTGATTGCATCCTATGCCCTGAAGGGCAGATTTCCAACCAGACAGGTGGCTTTTTAAAGATAAAAGATAAATTCCTGAAGTAATAAACATAGTATTTTTTAAATCTTAACCTGAAGCAACTTTTACTTACCAAAATAATATTTTTTTAAGTTTCAATTATACTGAACTTAATCAACTTTATTCAATGTCCATGTACTCTACTCTTCGTAGGTAATATCAAAATATTATACACCGAAAGAGGGCATACTGAAAGCCTTAGTTTTAGCCCAGAAGAAATTACCTTCTTTCTGGTGGGGGTAAAGGTTCCTATTCAATAAATTGCTACAGCTTTTTAGTGGAACCCCCTCTCCATTTCCTGGATGCATCTTCTCTTTTCCTCTCTAATGAGATAAGAGACTTTGTTCAGTTCTTCACTTGGACTTTTGCACTAGTCTCCCATTTGTCTCTCTGCCTCCAGTCTCTGTCCTACCTTTTCATAGTACACAAAACCACCAAACTGAAATTCTACAAGCACAAGTTTTATCAATTTCCTGCTCAATGAATTCCAGTGGTTCCCTATTACTTTTAAAATGAAACATCACCTCTTATCATGACCAGTCCAGTTTTACACAAGATTCCGCTTAACATACTCTCAGATCCACTCATACTGCACTGTGTAACATCCTATTTTGAGCCAGATAAAAGATGAAATGACTGAGAAAAACAAAGGTTCAAACTTCTGATCACAGTGAAATATTAAGGAATGCATGATGCCAATTACATAACAAATTGGGACCAGGCCTTTGCAGCTTTGACACTGGACCCCCAAAACAGGGGGAGACAAATTTTTATATGTTAAAAAATTAATCAGAAAAAATAATTAATTAAAAGAAAGCAGTTAACCTGTTTAGTTACAGGCTACACAATTTGGTAATCTGATTTCCAATTTGTGGAAAGATTAGGGACTTTCCAAGTTGGGAGATGGAAGGCAAACAGGTATAATTCCCTGGAATCAGAAAAAGTGGTGGCCCACTCCCCCCAGATGCCTGTAAACTATCAAGGGAATGTGGAAACAATAACTTCATGACCTGTGTGGGGCCAGTTTTCAGATAAAACAAACGGATTGCTTGAGGTGGAAAATTGTGAGACAATTCCTTGTATAAACCTATGTATCTGACCAGGTTTCTTGTCAGCAGAGAGTCGGTCTGTCATCAAGGGTCTCTAAAAGCAGGCAGAAGTGGTACCACTTCCCAGACGTGCAGGCCTACGCTCAAACAATGCAATCAGCTTTTCTCATGGTTTCCATACTTGAATAACGTCTTTTCACTAGAGAAATTGACCAGACCCATAATTGAATAGAAAGGAAACTGAGCTAGCTCCAGAACTGAGTCACAAGGTAGAGTCAATGTGGTTCACTCAACCTGGCATAACCTCTTGCTGCTTGAAATACCTCAATTCCCTTTTTGATTTAGGGACTAGAGGCCAGCCCATTCCCTCCGTGGAGAATTTATCTGAGCCCAATCCATAAGTTTTTTTTTTCATATATTCATAATCAGAATCATGTGATTCAGGCTACAGATAAAAGTACTTAGGTGGCTCACAATGGACATATGTGTGTGTATATGTGTATGTATATGCGTGTATATATGTATATATATATATATATATATGTATGTATGTATGTATGTATGTTAAGTGGGAATAACCAGGAGTGAAGGTAATATGCTCTGAGCTTAAGTAATTTTTTCTATAATTTTTCTTTCTTTTTTTTTGAAATTTTGAAATTTATTTTAAACTTAAATAGAAAATGAGAAAAAAATCAAACAGCAGAACATGAGAGGATTCAATATAAAATAAATATAATATGTTATATTTATAATATATGATTATAATATATGAAATAAAAAACATGAATTTCAAAGATGTACAGCTTTTCTTTGCTTCCTTGCAGCTACCCTTTTGTCCTCTGCTGTCCACTTTTTTATTTAATTTTCCTCCTCACTTCCCCCCACCCTAAAGAAGGATACAATTAAGCTGATATATATGTGTGTGTCTGTGTGTGTGTCTGTGTGTGTATACATACACACAGATATCTATAAACATGCACATATATACTCATACACGTATATGATCATAGCAGGCACATTTCCATTTGTCATGCTTTGCTGTGAAGGTAGAGAGCATCTTCCTATGTAAGTCCAGGTGTTTCCATGTTCTTCTCAATCAAACAGCTCATCATGTCCTATACCACAGCAATATTTCAGCCTAGTTACATCCTATCTGAAAGATTGGTTATGAAAGATTGTTTTTTCCCCAGTTGCTCAGAGTTGGTGTGGAGGGGTTTACACTTCACTCAGGCTGAACCTCTGCCTCCCAGATGTCTGGTCTTTCCTGGGCTCTTCTTAAGTTGTCTTAGGATAACAATGGCTCTACCCTGACTTTTGTTTACTGTTGCTGCTCAACAATCCCTCTGAGATGATGTTCTATCTTTTTATTTTGTGGAACAAATTTGTGGAACCAAAAGTTTTCAGAACTACTCAGATGTCTTCCACAATGGACTAATTTTGAGGGAACAGATTTATGTCACCAAGGTAACCAAGAAAACTTTTCCAACATAAATACTGTGAAACAAAAGGCAAAAGTAATATAATGATGACCATTAATATTATATAGCATCAAGTCTCCTTTTATCCTAGTAACCTATTCTCAATATGCATTTAGTTAGATCATCTTAAGTCTCAATCATCCCACATAATCCTGTGGTCACTGGACAGAGTTTCTCCTGGAAATTCTGGAATTAGCAACATTCCCACAGTGGCTCAGAAGGGGGCTTTGTTTTCTGGTTCCAAATAATTTGGGTTTTTTTGTATATAAATGATTCATCTATTTTATCACCTAATATAATTTTATTTTTTCCGCTTACATGTAAAATAGTTTTAAAAATCATTTATATAAAATTTTTGTCTAACAGTACTTTTGATTTCCCAAATTTCACAATATGAGTGCTTAGAAATATAATAATAACATATGTAATATCATGTATTGAGAATGGGAAACAAGACCAATTAGTGGTCAAGTGATATCAATTCATCCAAATGCATTTTCAAATTATCCTACATAAAAAAATCATTAATCTTATTGTTGTTTCTGTTGTTATTTCCATTCATGTCTGACTCTTTATGACCCATTTTGGGTTTTCTTGGCAAAGACACTGGGATGGTTTGCCATTTTCTTCTCTAGCTCACTTTACACATGAGGAAGTGAATGAGAGTTAAGTGACTTGTCCAGGGTCACACAGACAGTAAGTCTCAGAGGCCAGATTTGAACCCATGAAAATGACTGACTCCAGCCTCAGCATTCTATTCACTACACTGCCTAGCTAGCCAATCTTTTCATTGCCTCTGGCATGTTATGCAAATTGCATCAAAAATCTGTAATGTAATTACATTCAATTAAAGAAGTAATAATAGTAATAAACATTTATATAGTGCCTACCTATAATCTTTGTGTTGATTCAATTATGAGGAGCTCTTTAAAGAAATAAATAACAGATTAAACAACTGGAGAAATATCCTATGCTCCTGGCTTTCCTGTTATAATGTAATAAAAATAAAACAATCCAGGGTTTCCATATGCCATTCACTGTGTTAAGCACTTCACAATCATATCATTTTGATCCTCACAAATATCCTGGGAGATGTGTGCCATTATTATTTTCCTCTTCATAGATCAGGAAACTAAGGCAAAGAGAGATAACTTGCTTAAGATCACATGGCTAATACATTTCTGAAATCTAAATGTAACAGCTTTCCCTGATTTTTTCCAGCATATGTTAGAGTCCTGACTTAACATAGCTTGGCTTGCCAAAACTGAATAAAAATCTTTCTCCCCTGTATTTGCTGTCCAAGATCAAAGGTAAGGAGACTTGGTCCTGATTCATTATGTAACTGGTATGCACCGCTTCATAAACTGCCATGATCGGAAGCTTGAAACTTTACTTCCGCAGACAGTTCTTCTTTCATCTACTACCAGGTTTCACCTCCATTTACTAGCTCTCCCCCACTCCTGTACTGTAATCACTCCTTACCTTTGCCTCTTGGAAATCCTGGATTATTTTCATTTTTATTATATTGTAACAGGAAAGCCATGAGCACAGAATGTTTCTCCAGTTATTTAATCTGTTATTTATTTTTAAAGACCTCTTCATAGTTGAGTCAACACAAAAATTATGAATACTTTGATAGATGGTTTCATATTTTATGTACTTGGTAGGTATTGGGAACAGAATTTCCTCTTCTCTTGTATTCTCTTGTATTTTTCCTTAAATAAAAATACAGATTTTGAAAGTTTATCTTACCTAGCCTACTTTGATGATTCTATTTTCTTTCTCAGTATCTTTGCTGTGTTATCTAAGTAAATCATCATATCATTCAAAAATAAAGCCAGTTTTACCTAATCTTTACCTATCTTTACATTTTAATTTCTTTCTCCCACTTTAATGCTCTTAATGCCATTTCTGGAACAATAACAATTAATAAGAAGTAGAATTGTCATTCTCACCTCATGTCTGTACTTATTTGGAAAGATTCTAGTACATGTCTTTGCAAGCAATATTTGTTTGGTTTTTTATAATGTATTCTTGTGATAATATAAAAGTTCTTTAAATTTGTGTTGTAGGATTTTCAGCATAAATGTTCATTTTATTTTGTCAAAGTGTTTTTCTGCATGTTATTAGATTTTTTTTTAAATTTTGGATATTTTTGCTATAAAAATGTGCATACCCTCTGACCCAGCCATAGCACTTCTAGGGCTATATCCCAAAGACAAGAGTGGAAAACATGAAGGAGACAGGTTTCAAATCTTCATTAAACTGTAGAAACTAGAGAACCATTGTCATATGTGCAAGATATTGTTTCCAATTTAAAAAAAAATTAATTTTATGGGAGTTACATTAATTGAACAATGTTTGTTTTCCATAGGCAGAAACAGGTACCGTAAAGACCCCAGAAGGCTCATACTTATAATATTGATTTAAAATAAACACATTAAAAGTCTTTTTCATGTAATTCATCATTATGTGGACTTGATCTAAGAAAAAAAATGACAAGAGATTGTCTCATTTCTATTGTGAAAATGTAGGATTATGCAAAAGTAATCCCTTAGGGCTCATTATAGGTGGTTCAATATTGGAATGGGGTTATAGGCAATTTAATTTTTTGTTTAGTAAACAAATGATAAGGAAGAATTACTTTTGCTGCATTATTTTCTTCATATGCAGAAATATGTGTTTATCTTATTAAACTTATATCTTGTTCTAACTACAAAGAAGTAAAAAATGAGGCTGACTGAGTTCTACATAGAATGACTAAGACTTTGCTTTATTAGAGATATAAAACTCTGATTTCATATGGGCCATAGTAAGATTCTTTTTTTGTTTGTTTGCTTGTTTGCAGATGCACAGCAATGTCTGCAGTGCCCTGAAGATCACTACTCAAGCAAGGAGAGGGACAGGTGTCTTGACAAGGCCATGACCTTCCTGGCCTGTGAAGAACCTCTTGGAATGACTCTGGCCTGTGCAGCTCTCTGCTTCTTCTTCCTCACCACTCTGGTCCTTGGAGTCTTTATAAAGCACAGATACACCCCCATAGTCAAAGCCAATAACCGCAGTCTTAGCTACACACTTCTGGTCTCTCTCATCCTCTGTTTCCTCTGCTCTTTTCTCTTCCTTGGCCTTCCTAACACCACCACTTGTCTCTTGTGACAAACCACATTTGCAGTTGTGTTTACAGTGGCCATTGCCTCCATTTTAGCTAAAACCATCACTGTGGTTCTGGCCTTCAAGGCCACAAAGCCAGGCAGCAAGCTCAGGAGGTGGCTGGGCTCCACAGCATCTTATTCTCTCATTGTTATCTGTACTCTAATCCAAATGTGTCTCTGTGGCATCTGGCTTGGGACCTATCCCCCATTCCTGGAGATGGACATACACTCTGAACCTGGCTTCATTGTCATTCAATGTAATGAAGGTTCCATTCTTACCTTCCATTGTGTCCTGGGCTATGTGGCCTTGCTGGCCTTAGGGAGCTTCACCATGGCTTTCCTGGCCAGGAATCTGCCAGATACTTTCAATGAAGCCAAGTTCCTGACATTCAGCATGCTTGTGTTCTGCAGTGTCTGGATAGCCTTCCTGCCCACATATCAGAGCACCAAAGGCAAGGCCATGGTGGCCGTGGAAGTGTTTTCCATCTTGGCCTCCAGTGCTGGAATTCTCACTTGCATCTTTGCTCCCAAGTGCTATGTGATCCTTCTGAGGTCAGACACAAATACCCTGGAGATACTGAAAAACAAAGCCAATCCATCAGGAGTAATGTGTTCTCAATCTCTTCCTCACAAATCACACTGAAGTTCTTCCTGAGCTCTTATAGTCTTCACAAAATATCCCAAATGCATCTAGCTTATATACCTTCTACTTTTTATCATCATCTCTTTCTTTTTTCATTTGGTTCTGGCAACATTTCGAAGGAAAGCATATTACTTGATTTCTGAAAAAAGAGTATTATATCAGTTGTATTGAAATAATTTATCTGTCACAGACACTTAATATATGAATGATAATTTCAAACAATAGTAGAAAAAGCCAATGGAGTAAAGATAGGATTGCCTAGTTTCCAATTCTAACCCTGTATAAGTTCATCCAGCATGATAAGTCATTGATTTCTTATTTACAAAGTTAGAATTATAATATTTCCTCAATTTGTTTATCTGTGTTTTATCTGTCATTGCATTTATCAAATGATATTGGATGAATTTAACATACGCATGAGAGAAGTTTTGTTGGGAAATGTTCAAGACCCAGTCTATTTGCTTAGTAAGTTGATTTATCACTAATGATCACGTGTAGAATTTAGTATACCTTCCATTCCTTTCCACCAATTGTGTAACTCTAGAGTTACGTTCTATTGTAGAAAACTTTTGCCAAAGCCCCATTGTTCCCTTATAATTTTCGTTGCTTATGTCTGTCCCTCAGTCTTGACATGGACTAATGATATCATGAGAGTGATTCCTTTACTTGTGGGTGAATTGGCTTTAAGTGAGGAAGAGCTACACAAAGTCGTCAGCCTCACTCTGTCTTCCAGAGTCATTGAAAGCCATTGGTGAGACATAAGTCAAGATAACTGGTGATTCTCTAGGATGCAGTGAGTAAACTTGGCCTTTCTAAATTAAAGTCTTTCCCAGGCCTGAGTACCTAAGAAGATGGGAGTTTGATGCTCAGGCCACTAGATAGTTTAGGAAACATATCAGGCATCAGGCCCAATGATAGTCATCTTGACCTGTGTCTTTCCACTGACCTCAATGAACCTGGAGGAGAAAATGAGGCTGACTTTGCGTAGCCTGGCGTCACTTAAATCCAATTCACTCACAAGTCAAGACATCCCCCTTGTGATGTGATTGGGCCTCTACTAGCAGGGTAGGATGAACAACAACGAGAAGAGTGATCAGAAAGGTGCCGCAAGCAACCCTAGCCTATAGGTAGATGCATCTGCCAGAGGATTAGTGGTCAGTGATAAGGGAAAGCCCTGTAGACTAAGGTGGAAAGCCTGCCTCCCGAGGAGGGCTGTACCCTCAAGAATTGTGATCCATCCTGACAAAGATATTTATGGTAGATATGGATCATGGGAGCCTGGAAGAGAACTGTACGTAAGGGGAACTTTATGAGAACTCTGCAAAGGTAAAAAATAAAATAAAATTATATTAAAATAAAAAAAAACAGTTTTTACATCCAGCTTTCACAAGGTACAGTCTGGTCACGTGTTCTTTGGGAGTATGACTGCTGGAGTGCTCAAGAGAGGAGATGACCCCAGTTTGGGGGAATGTTTTATATCCACTATTATTGTTCTACCTTCTCAATAAATATCCTATCTAGAAACCAATTGTTTAAGTGGTTGATTGATACTAGAGGATTAATGGGGATCATAATAGCCCCCACTTCTTAAACTTGTGAGGATCAAAGGAGATCTCTGTGAAGTGGTTAGCAAAATTCTCAGCACATAATAGACACAATTTACATGTTGTTATGATTATTCTAGTTATTATTATTAATGATAGATTGAGTGACTTGCTCGGTGGCACATAACCAGGACATGTCAAGAAAGGTCTTAAATCCAGGCTTTCAAAACTTCATAGGATTATTGCATAGGACTTCCTCTGGCACTCCCACAGGCATGTTACCTTAGGGCTTCGAAGGTATGAGTACTATTCCTCCTCTTTGCATTCTAGGAGTAACCTTGAAGAGTTTGGGCTTCTGACACTATCTCTCACAAGCCACTCCCTCCTAATATTTTGAGAAAATATTTCCTAGGTATATCAGGAGATGATTTTCATAAGACATGATAAAAATGGGAAAGTAGTCATGCATCAATAGTTTTTCATTGTTTTTTCATCACTCTTTAAAACATATTTTCCTGAATTTAATATCTTGGAATATGTCATATTGCTTATTTTATTTCTTTTGTAAATATATATATGTATATATATATATTTGTTTAAAATATTTATTTTTAATCTTTGTGTTCCAAATGTTTTACCTCCTAAAGCTTCTTGCCTACTTATTGAGAAGGCAAATAATATAATAATTATTACATATGTGAAGTCATGTAAACTGTTTTTATAATAATCATGTGGCAAATCAAGAAAAATTTAAAAAATAATGTGATCACTCCATTCTTGGAGTTCTTCAGCTCTCTCTCTGAATTTAGATAACATTTATCATCATGAGTTCTTAGCAATTTTGTCTGATCATTGCATTGGTTAGCATAGGTAACCAATTGTTGTTATCATTGTTGTTATTATTGTTACTGGGTTCAGTGTACTGGTTCTGCTTACTTTTGTTCGCATCATTTCATATAGTCTTCCTAGGGTAGTCTGAAACCATTCTGCTCATCATTTCTTAGAGCTTATTAATATTCCACATGAATCATATATCACAATTTGTTCAACCATTCCTCAATTAGTGGTCATCCCCTCAACTTATAGTTGTTCAACACCACTCCAAGAGGTACTACAAATATTTTTAACATATAGGTCCTTATTCTATTTTCCTTCATTTCTTTGGGGTACAGACCTAGCGTTAGTATTAATGCCATGATACTATAAAAATTGGGACACTTGTAGTATGTATTTCCTGTCTATCCTTTCTTGTTTGCAAATACTACTAGATTTTAATTTACCCTTCCTTTCATATTACATTTGTGTTCAAAGACATGAGGTCAGTGTCATACATGATGAATATAGGTCCACTTTAAAATTTTGACAATTCTACTATAATTGCTGATGATTTTCCTCATGAAAGCTTTATTTAAGAATATTTTGGGGATACAATGCTTAGTAGGGTATGCTGCAAAGCTTTCCAGAAACCTGCTCCATTTGTGTTGGTTTTGAGGTGATACTATTTATTTATTTCATGCTCTATTAGTCTCTATTGGTCAGGATATTACCCATCTACTTTGTTTCTGTGACATCTTTAAATGTTTCTATGGGGTCAGAATAATTAGATGGAAAATTGGTTGATAAAATTATGAGCCTTCCTCTAAGAAATAAACAGGGCACTGGATGTGCTATTTAACTGAGGACTATATGATGACACTGCAACAGAGAAGAGGACAGAAATAACACAGCTTGTGCCTCTGTTCTTTTTTTTTCTTTTAACGACTTTCAGTCCATAGCAGTAAATTTCCAAGGGGAGTTACTTTCCAGAAAAAAAAAATCATACACACACACACACACACATACATACACATGCATATACACACACATACATGCATACATATACATACATATATATGCACACATATACGTACGTGTATGTATATATGTAAGTATGTACACAAAAAGCAAAACAAAAAGTAGGAGAAAGACAAAATGTTAGGAACTGGCCACTAGGTAATTCTTACAGAAAATGGATCTGAAGCTAATGTCACCAAGCCAGCAGGACAGACATTCTCATAGCTCTTGGCTTCCCTCTGCTCTCACATTGCATTCACAAATATGCCATACGACTATGGTCCCTTTGGCTGCTACAAATTTAGAAACTATATTTAAGAGCTAAGTCCTTTGAAAATTCCTTGGCAGGGATGAGTGAGAGTGAGGAGATGTTCTTACTTCCAGGGTAAGTTGAAGACATGCCATAACATTTGGTTCCACTCCTGGATTCTTCCATTTGAAGCTCCTATTTTCTAGGCCAGAGCATTCACAAGACCCATAAGCCTGGAACAAATTTAGCTTCCTCAGTTTTGGAGTTAAACCCATACAATTTCCTCTACCTGTGTCAATGAGTTAAGGAAACTGAATCAAGGTAGTCCTGAGGACCAAGAAGACAAGATGTCTACCTGAGAGTCTACCTGGCAAGGCACATACAGGACATTACTACAAAGCACTTGAGACAGATATAGAAATACTTAAATAATTGGATTAAATAGAAATTGCTCATGCATAGGCCAAGCCAATACAATAAAATAATAATAATATCTAAATTAATTCACTTATTCTGTGACATTATTTAACTCTATAAGGCAATTCTTTGGTAGCTTGATTAATATGCCAATAATACATAAATGACAACACTATGAGAGTCAGTTTACAGATCTAATACTTTACTGAACATTGAAACGTACTGTAAAGAAGCTCATGATAATTGAATTCATTTGAAGAAATGTCGGATCTAGAATATCAAGGGAAATAATGGATCAAAAATGGATACAAAGCTCAAACTAAGTTATAAACAACAGCCATCAGGATGCACAAGAAACGCCTCATCAAAACTGCTTGGTACTGGCTAAGAAATAGGGAGGTGGATCAGTGGAATAGGTTAAATATGCAAGACACAGTAGTCAATGACTATAGTAATCTGTTATTTGATAAACGCAAAGACCCCAGCTTCTGGGATAAGAACCCACTCTTTGAAAAAACTGCTGGGAAAACTGGAAAAGAATATGGCAGAAACTAGGCATAGACCCAAATCTCACACCATATACCAAAATAAAGTCAAAATGGGTTCAGGACTTAGATATAAAGGCTGATACCATAAGTAAACTGGGAGAACAAGGAATAGTTTACCTATGAGATCTATGGAGAACAGAAGAATTCATGACCAAATAGGAGATAGAGAACATTATGAAAAGCAAAATGGATAATTTTGATTACATTAAATTGAAAAGTTTTTGCACAAACAAAGCCAATGCAACTAAGATTAGAAGGAAGGTAGAAAATTGGGAAAGAATTTTTACAACCAGTCTTTCTGATAAAGGTCTCTTTTCTAAAATATATAGAGAATTAAGACAAATTTATAAGAACACAAGCCATTCCCCAATTGATAAATGGTCAAAGGATATGAACAGGCAGTTCTCAGATGAAGAAATTAAAGCCATCTATAGTCATATGAAAAAATGCTCTAAATCATTATTGATTAGAGAAATGCAAATCAAAACAGCTCTGAGGTACCACATCACACCTATCAGACTGGCCAACATGACAAAACAGGAAAATGATAAATGTTGGAGAGGATGTGGGAAAATTGGAACACTAATACATTGTTGGTGGAGTTGTGAAATGATCCAACCACTTTGGAGAACAATTTGGAACTATGCCCAAAGGGCTACAAAAATGTGCATACCCTTTGATCCAGCAATAGCACTTCTAGGGCTATATCCCAAAGAGATCAAACTAATGGGAAAAGGACCCACATGTACAAAAATATTGGTAGCAGCTCTTTTTGTGGTGGCAAAGAATTGGAAATTGAGAGGATGCCCATCAATTGGGGAATGGCTGAGCAAGTTGTGGTATGTGAATGTAATGGAATACTATTGTTCTATAAGAAATGATGAACAGGCGGACTTCAGAAAAACCTGGGAAGACTTATATGGTCTGATGCTGAGTGAAGTGAGCAGAACCAAGAGGACTTTGTATCCAATAGCAGCCACATTATGCAATGACTAAGAATGTTAAACTGAACCCTTCTCAGCATTACAAGGATCTAAGACATCTCCAGAGGCCTCGGGATGGAAAATGCTGTCCACATCCAAAGAAAGAACTATGGAAGTCGAATCACTCTCACTTATTTTTACCTTCAGTTGAGTTTTGTTTCATCTTTCTGATGGTTCCTCCTATTGGTTTTAATTTTTACTTACAACTTCACTAATGTGAACATATGTTTAATGGGTATGTAAATGTAAAGCCTATGTCAGATTGTGTGCCGTCTTGGGGAGGGTGGGGAGGGAGAAAAAGGGAGAAAAAATTTTCAACTCAAAAGCATATGGAAAACAAAATTAAAAAAAAATAAAAATTACAAAATGGAAAAAAGAAAAGAAACGCCCACAAATTGGATACAATGAACCTGAACTTGGACAGACTTGCTGAGACAGTGGAGGATAGAAGAACCATATTATAGTGTGTGTATGTGTGTGTATATATACATATATATATATATATATATATATATATATATATATATATGCGCGTATATATGTATGTTATAGTTGATGAGGTCACAAATTGTTGACATGACTTAATGACAACATATTACCAGTAAAATTTATCCAGAAGATAAACATACACACATATCAGTACTTAAACATCGATATATTTTAGAGAGAGTGAAGAAGAGTGAAGAGAGAAAAATGAAGGGAGAGACAGAGATAGAGAGACAGAAAGAGAGAGAGACAGAGAGAGAGATTTCATTTAAAATAACTACTGACAAAGTATTTCACTTGGTAACACACACACACACACACACACACACACACACACACAGAAGAAATATTGTTCCCGTTGCATAAAGTTTCTGTATTAATGTTACAGTGCTTACATATAAACCATATCACAAAAGGGTCTTTGCACAAGTGAAAATCTATTTTTTTCTCTGCCCTCAAGTTTTATTGGTGCCTTTGGATTTTACCTCACATTCATTTTCAAACATACTCATTCTCTACTGAATAAGTCCCACCTTTTAGTCATTTTTTAAAAATTAATTTATTTATTTTTAATTTTCAACATTCACTTCCATAAGCTTTCAAGTTTTAAATTTTCTCCCTTCCCTCCTTCCCTCTCTCCAAGATAGCATGCAATCTGATATAGGCTCTACATATGTATTCCTTTTAAGCATATTTTCACATTAGTCATGTTGTAAAGAATTAGAACAAATAGGAAGAACCACAGGAAAGAAGAAACAAAACAAAACAGAAGGGAAAAAAAGAGCAAATAATATGCTTTGATCTGTGTTTAGACTCCATAGTTCTTTCTCTGGATGTGGGTAGCATTTTATTTTTTCATTTTCTAAAATCTATTTATTGTTTTAGTTTTCAACATTCACTTCCACATGATTTTGAGTTCCAAATTTTCTTCCCATGTCATCCCTTCCTCCACCCCAAGATGGCAAGAATTCTGAATACCCCTTCCTCTAATCTGACCTCCCTTCTATCTATCCCCCCTTTTCTCATCTCTTTTCCCTTCTATTTTCCTGTACAGCAGGATATATTTCTATGTGCCATTTCCTGTATTTCTAATTTCCCAGTTGCATATGAAAACAGATTTTTAACATTTATTTTTAAAACTTTGGGTTCCAAATTTTCTCTCTTCCTCCCTCCTCAGCCACCTTCACTGAAAAGGCAAGCAAATTGAGAAAGGAAAAACTAAGCATATATCCCTTCATCCTATCCTGTCCCCCATTTATTCTATTCTCTCTTTGGACCCTGTCCCTCCTCAGAAGTGTTTACTTCTGATTACCCCCTCCCCTCTATCATCCCCCTGCTCTCTTGTCCTCTTCTCCACACTATTTTCCTGTACGGTACAATAGATTTCCATACCCAATTGACTGTGTATGTTATTTCCTCCTTAAGCCAAATCCTATGAGGATAAAATTTATTCATTCTCTCTCTCCTTCACCCATTTCCTCTCCACTGTAAAAGCCTTATCTTATCTATTTCATGTGAGATAAGTTACCTCATTCTACCTCCCCCCTTTCTCCTTCTCCCAGTATAATCCTCTCTCATCCCTTAATTTTATATTCCAGATATCACCCCTTCATCTTCAACTTACCCTGTGCCCTCTCTCTATATATAGATAGGTAGATAGAAATAGATATAGATATATCTATATCTATACCTATATCTGTCTATCTATACATATAATTTTTTCCCCTCCAACTACCCTAATACTGACAAAGGTCTCATGAGTTACAAATGTCATCTTTCCATGCAGGAATGTAAACATAATTTTTAAATTCTCTCTCCTGGATCAATTTTCCAGGTCAGTTGTTTTTTTCCAATGAGATATTTCACCTTGTTTTCTATTTTTTCATACTTTTGGATTTGTTTTACAGTGTCTTGATATCTCATCAAGTCACTAGCTTCCAATTACTCCATTCTAATTTTTAAGGAAGTATTTTCTTCAGTAAGCTTTTGGACTTACCTTTTCCATTTGGCCAATTCTGCTTTTGAAGGCATTCTTCTCCTCATTGGCTTTTTGGATCTCTTTTGCCATTTGAGTTAGGCTATTTTTTTAAGGTGTTATTTTCTTCAATATCTTTTTGGGTCTCCTTTAGTAAGCTGTTGACTTGTTTATCATGATTTTCTTGCATCACTCTCATTTCTCTTCCCAGTTTTTCCTCTACTTCTCTTACTTGCTTCTTCAATTCCTTTTTGAGCTCTTTCATGGCCTGGGACTGAGTCACATTTTTCTTGGAGGCTTTGGATGGAGGAGCTTTGCCTTTGTTCTTTTCTTCTGGTTGTATGTTTTGATTTTTGTCACTAAAGAAAGATTCTATGTCTGACTTTTTTTGGATCTCTGTTTATTCTTGATCCCAGCCAACTACTTGAGTTTTAAACTTTTTGTTAAGGTAGAGGTCAGCTTCTAGTGTAGAGAATATACTGTCCCAAGCTTCAGGGCTTTCATGCAGCTGATTTCAGAGATATTTCTAGGGATCTATAAATTTTCAGTACTTCCAAGGTGGTATGATATGGGGCAAGGTGTTTACTCCTTTCTTGTCCTGTACTCTGGTCTATGAGTGACCATAAGCCTTCTTTTCTGCCTTGGAACTGTGAGGAGTATTTTCTGTCCACCATCACTCCACCAAGCCAGCACTCCTCCTTGTCCCAGGACCACCACCCAGAACTGTGACCCAGATCCAAGCTCGGGTAAAGCAAGAGAATCCTGCCCCAGCAGAGGCACTAGATTCCCTGTGAGTCTTTGGGCTGGAAGCTCAAATATCAGCCACTGCCCCAGGGCCAAGCTCTGGGACTGGGGCTGAGACTGTGCTTCTTTCTCTCACCTTAGTCACAGACTTTTCCCAGTGACCTAAGTTGTCTTTGGTGTTTGTGGGTTGAGAAGTCAGGAAACCACCGCAGCTGACTGTGATTCAGTCCTCTGAGGCCTGCTCCAGGTTCTCTGAGTCCTGCCTGCCTGCATGCCCACACTGAACTGCGCTCTTCTTCCCACTTTGTGCAATATACTTTTCTGATTAAACATCCAGGTTGTCTTGGGCTTTAAATTTGTTTCACTCTGTCTTTTTGTGGGTTCTGTCACTTTAGAATTTCTTTAGAGCCATTTTTATAGGTATTTGGAGGGGTTTGGGGGACAGCTTAAGGAAGTCACTGCTTTTACTTCACCATCTTGGCTCCACCCCCTGCCTTGATAGCATTTTCCATCATAAGACTTTTGGAGATGTCTTAGATCCTTGCATTCCTGAGAAGAGCTGAGTCTATCAAAGTTATTCATCACACTATGTGGCTGTTACTGTGTACACAGTTCTCCTGGTTCTAGTCATTTCACTTAGTGTTAGTCCATACAAGTCTTTCCTGGGTTTTCTGAAGTCTGCTTGCTTATCATTTCTTATGGCACAATATTACCGCATTATATTCACATAACACAACTTGTTCAGCCATTCCCCAATTGATGGCCATCCCCTCAATTTCCAATTCTTTGCCATCAAGAAAGAGTGGCTATAAATATTTTGTACATGTGAGTCCTTTTCCCGTTTTTATGATCTCTTTGAGATACAGCCCTAGAAGTGATATTGCTGGATCAAAGAGTATGCACATTATACAGTGTTCCAAATAGCTCTCCAGAATGATTTGATCTGTTCACAACTCTATCAACAATGTATTAGTGTTCCAATTTTCCCACATCTTTTCCAACATTTATCATTTTTCTTGTTTTATCATGTGAGTCAATATGATAGATGTGATGTGGTACCTCAGAATCATTTTGATTTGCATTTCTCTAATCGATAGTTATTTAGAGCATTTTTTCATATGACTATAGATAGCTTTAATTTCTTCCTCTGAAAACTGCCTCTTTATATCCTTTCACCATTTATCAATGGGGGAAAGTACAAATCTTTTTTGAGGAATATTAATTGCTTATTTGTAGGCCAAATCAATATAATAAAAAGCACAATATGGCCTGAATTAATTTACATATTCAGTGCCATAAAAACTAAACTACCTAAGGTTTACTATGAATAGTAAGGTAATATAGCAACACAATTAATTTGGATAACAACATGTCAAGGATTTCAAGGGAATTAAGGGAAAAAATCTGGGAAGGAAGGGTGCCTTTGAGGACCAGATCTTAAATCTATGTCATAGATTTCAACAAACACAAAGATCCCAGCTTTGGTGGCAAGACCTCATTATTCAACAAAAACTATGACAACAACGAAGTGGTGAGGAAGAAACTTCATATTTACCAGCATCTTACACTGTTTTCCAAGACAAGCTAAAAATGGGCACATGACTTCAATAGAAAGAGTGATATAAAGACAGTAGGGAATTTTAGAAGAAATCTTTTCTCTGTCAGATTTCTATATAGGGAAAGAGTTTATGAGAAAAAAAGAAAAGAAAGGTTTACAGGAGACAAAATGAATAATTTTGATTATATATATTTATTTTTAAATTACCCCAAACCTCCAATTCAGCTAAAATTATAGGAGAAGCAGGAAACTGGGGGATAGGGAAAATCCTTGTAGAAAGTTTTTTTTTTAAGTTTTCTTTTTCAAATACACACAATTAACTGAGTCAATGTTTTAAAGTAATATCTACTTTCAAATTGACTCTTGGCCAGAATGTATGAATAGGTCTGGAATAAATTCATATTGACAATAAGTATATGAAAAAGTATTCCAAAGCACTAATAATAAAAGATATGCAAATTACAATAATGCTAGGACATAAGTTAATGTCCAACATGTGGGCAAAATCAAAACATAAAGAAAATGAGAAAGGCTGGAAGTCTCTAGAAAGAGAAGTAAATTAACGTACTTTCCATAGAGCTGTTAATTGGTCTAGATGTTCTGGGAAACAATTTGTAACTATGACCAAAAAACCTTATAAAACTACACATACCATTTGCCCCGGTGATACTACCACTGTTTCTACATTCCTCCACCACCCTAATGAGATCAATAAAAATGAGGAAGAATTCATATATATGGACTATACACATACACAGATGCATAGCCTATATCCTGAGCTCCAATCCTATGGAAACATTTTTTATTGAAAAGTTCAAGCTGAGTATCTGCTAGACTTTTCATGCTTGACATTTCATTAAAAGAACTCTATTTTTCTGCTCTAAACAAAAACCTTGTTTAGAACTTCCAGATTTTGGCTGAGCCTCCAACTTTTGTTGAAATCATGCAGATTCTAAAGTTGAGTATGAATTTCAACTTCTTTTTCTTTCTTACTCTTTAGCCAATCACTTGCTCACTCATAATTTTTGCCAACCCACAGTCACTTGAGACCCACTTGGCCCATTTCCACTCACTCAATCATTACCCTAGTTTGAAACTTTATCACATCCTCTATGGACTATTTCAATAACCTTCTAATTACTCTCTGTCTAATCTAACTGCTCATATGTATCCTGAGGCCCACTAGTCTCCCCTGAGCTGGCAAAGGATTTTCCTAAATCAGAGGTTTTGCCATGATACTTTCATATTTGCAAAATTCCAGTTGTGTTTTGGTACTTTATTGACAAATGTAAACTGAACAAGTGTTTAAAACTCCTCATAACTTGGCCCCAACCTAAATATCTAAATATATTTTCTATATAATCTTTCACACACATTTTAATATAACCAAAGAGAACATGCTTTTTTATGGTCCACGCTCTGTCTTTCATCTTCATGATTTGCAAATGTTGTCTCCATGCTTGGGATGAACTCTTTCCTTACCACCTTTGTCTTGGAATTCTAAGTTTCCTTGAAGTCTTTTCTATTCTCTCTGAGCTGCTAGTGCTGTCCCCCTCAAAACATGGTGTGTCTCTTTTGTAACTGATTTTGACACGGTACTAAAAACTTTTGTTTTAATAAAAATAGGGCTCCAGCACTATTAGCTCTTTACTCCCTGCTGCCCTTCTTTGTATTTGTTCTTCCATTCATATTTTTTTTAGTATGAGATAATTGTTCCCTTCCTAACCAATTTTTTTTTTAGGATTATTCCATTGCACTGAACTCAATTCCCAAGGTTTTATTTATGTATGCTTGTTCAAACTATCCTGGCAATAATAAAATTCTTAAGAGTTACAGATAAGGGGCAGCTAGGTGGCACAGTGGATAGAGCACTGGCCCTGGATTCAGGAGGAACTGAGTTCAAATCTTATTGAATCTTTTATAATGACTCATTAATGTTTATCTTTTTATGCTTCTCCTAATTCTTATAGATCAAATTTCAAGTTCAGTTCTGCTCTTTTCCTCAAGAATACGTGAAAGTCCTTTAATTTATTAAATATCCCTTTTTTCCATGCAGGATTGTGTTCAACTTTGTTGAGTAAGTTATTCTTGGTTGCAAATCTAGGTCCTTTGCTCTTTGGAATATCATGTTCCCTGCCCTTTGGTCTTTTAATGTAAAAGAAATTGTATCATCATGACTGTAGCACCATTATTGTTATAAAAGTTGTTTCATCCTAGTTGTTTTTAGTATTTCTCCTTAACCTAGGAGCTTTGAAACTTAGCAATGATGGTCCTGTGAGTTTTCATTTTGGAAACTCTTTCAGGGAGGAAATGGTACATTTTTTTTTCAATTTGCATTTATCCTCTAGTTCTAAAGCTTCAGGGCAATTTTCCTCAAAAATTTCTTACAGTGTAGTCTCTATATTCTCTTTTTTTCACTATGACTTTTAAGAAGTCCAACAGTTCTTATATTGTCTCGCCTTGATCTGTTTTCCAAATCAGTTGTTCATCTAATGTGATATTTTACATTCTCCTTATTTTTTTTTTCATTCTTTAGACTGTTTTCTTATTTCTTGGTGTCTTTTAAAGTCATTACCTTCTCTTTGTCCAATTCTAATTTTTAAGTAGTCATTTTCTTCCATAAGTTTTTCCACCTGCTTGACTTTCTTTTAATCATTTTCTTGATTGTCTTGCATTACTCTTATGTTTTCCCTGATTTTCCCTCAACCTCTCCTCTTTCATTTTTAAAGTCCTTTTTGAGTTCTTCCAAGAATTCTTTTTGGGCTTCTGACCAGTTTACATTTTTTTTCTTTGAAATGAAAGTAACTATTTTGACTTCACTGTCTTCTTTTGAGTTTAAACTACATCTTTTCTGTTAACATAGTAGCTATTTATGGTCAGGTTCTTTCTCTTTTGCAAACTCATATTTTAGTGGCTTATTTCTAAATTTAGTGTTAGAATAAGACTCCATTATTGAGATGTGGGAGATAATGTCTTAAGCTTCAGGTTTTTCATTCTATTGTTTTCTGAGATCTATCTGGGAATCAGACTTCAGGTACTCCTCTTCATCCCTAAGCCAAAACCAGGGCACCCAATAACTGTGGCATGACAAATGCACTTAATTTCCATGTTTCATTTTGGGGCTGCCAGCATATGCCTTTGCTCTGAAACTGAAAGTAGGGACTTCACTCTACAGCAAGTGATCATAGCCAACAGCAACCCCAGTAATCTGTGACCTGACTCACTGGAATGTAATCACTCCTTCTTCTAACTTACAGTCACAACTGGGGACTATGTCTGGTAAGTACACCTGGGCCCTGGGTCGAGTACCATCAGAAAACACACCAGTCTTTTACTGATCAGCCATCAGACCTCCATGCTACCCATGGGGTGAAAGTTCCTGAAGCTGAGGCTGTTGCCCCCTTCTCTTCTGGCCCCTGGGCTTGATTTTGTTGATTCACAGGTATCTTCCCTGAAGTATCTGCACTTCAATCAGGTCAAACCACCACTCTAGAATTCAATCTAGCTCAAACCTCACTCTAGGAGTTCAGATCTTTTCTAATACTCTTCAAAGCTATTTTAGGCTGAACAACTGTTTTCTCTGATTTTTTGTTATTCCTACCAAACTAAAGTTCACTTTGTGTCATTATTTTAAATTGTTTGTTAGGGAATTTGGGAGATCCAGGTAATTTATTGTCATCTTCTCAGAATTCTTTGTGTTTATTCCTTTCTAATTTCCAAGGGTGAATGTTTCATGTGGGATTGGTTCTCTCCTTACCCTGGTATACACTATCATTCCTTTGTTAGTTGCTGCGTTGAATGCCCCCAGTGGCATTTAACTCCGGTAGTCATAGACCCCTTTCTTTGTCTCGTCCATAGATCCCTCTTTTCTATCCCTTTATACTCTCCTGTGTTTGGCTGTGATTTACTCATGATTTACTGATTGGGTAAGATTAGCTGCATTTTCCAAATCTTTATGGGAAGGACTGTCATGGGGTGGTAGATGCCAACCTTCCCGCTATTTTTCTCATTTGTCTGTATCCACTCCTCAGACAAAAAGTTATCCATATGTTCAATGGAATCTTCTAGTTCATAGACTGTCATGTTGCCTTAGTACAGAGTTTGTAATTTGTTAAATTAAGACTTGTGACAAACCCATCATGCTGCCTGTTATATATATATATATATATGTGTGTGTGTGTGTGTGTGTGTGTGTGTGTGTGTGTGTGTGTGTGTGTGCATGTATGTGTCTATGTGTTTATGTATGTGTGTGTCTATGTGTGTGTGAGTGTGTGTATATATACATATATGTATGTATGTGTGTATATGTATGTATATGTACATCAGCTGAGAATGACTTTTATGTTTTAACATATTTTGTTTTATTTAATAATGTAAAAAAAAATTATTACCCCAAATATCATAATAATATCACAGCTGCCAAGATGTTGTCCATAGGTGAATATTTGGATCTATGCACTTGTAGTTTGCTCATCTTTACTTTAGAATAACATCAAATCATTTTGTATTCTCCTAACCTTTCTCCTGAGAGCAATAAATGAAAAAGTTTCCATTAATCATATATTTTGTGCTAAGAATTTGCCAGGTACTGTTGAGTTGAGATAACAGTATGCCTTGTTCCAAGTCATCTGTAGCTAATCATATCTTAATGAAATTGGTGCTAATTGGTTAATTCAGGCAGGATCAGAACATTAGGTTGTTTTAACATTACAAGGTGAGATCCACCTCCTTGATGAAAAGGGCGAGATGATTTTTAAAAAAAAATCTCTTTTTATAGGTATAACCAGATGGGAGTATGTTATAATAGAGGCCTTATAAAGGAAAATTAGTGAAAATATAGTCATTTATTAAATGCATTGGTAAAATATGATGCTCCTGGATCACTTGGTAAGAATAGTGATAACTAATGAAGTGCACGTTTGCTCCATTGGTACTTTTGTCATCTTGGGAAAAATTAGCGAAAAACTACAGGACAAAGTATGGTTCTCCAGTGGTAAATTGATGAGAAATAGAGACAAGAGTCCCCCAGGATAGGCACATGAGGGTTGTGATCACAATCTGTGGAGAGAAAGCTGACAGTGAGGAGACCATTGATTTATTGCGATGTTGTCAGTTCTGTCTTTAGTGCCAACATAATGCTTTCCATAGGATCAGGATTCAATGAACGTTCATCACAGATAAATTATTTAACATTAATGTTAGCCTATAGGGGATGAGAGTGAAGAGACTGAGTGGACCATAACTCAAATAGAGCAGCTGTGGTGTGATGAGCTTCCATCTTTCAGAATCCTTTTAATTGCATGTGAGAGAATTGCCCTACTCAGTCCATGGTATTTGCTTGTGAAGTAAAAGGCAGAGTTTTGAAGAATGTGATTTATCAACATAAAAACATTATCAGGAGTTCTATTTTATTACCATTATTTATTCATTTACCAGTGGTTTAGCATGTGTTTCCAGTGGCTGAAGGATATAATTCATATTATCAAGACTAGAAAAATGTAAGATGCTTCTCTGTCTGGGAACTTGTAGGCCTATGCCCTGTCACTATCATTCACACTTTCTGAACTTGTCATGTCACTCTGGTCTCTCATGATGCAATATCTGTTAATGTTGGGTCACTGCAGAGATTCACCTTGGGGAGAATGGAAGTTGTGCTCTTAGAAGCCCTAATGCTTAGTTCAAGAGGGATCAGATTCTGGCAGACATGTCAGAACCCATGAAGTCTTCCAGGGACTGAAAACAGGGAAAGAGATTCCCAAATTTATCTGTTTTTACTTGAGTTTTTACATTAAGGTGGAAGGTGCAGCTGCAGACTTGTTGGACAGGATGATCTCTAGAGGTCCTTACTTTCAAACTCTGGTCAACATATTTGTTTGACTTGCACCCAAGAGACATGAAGAAGAATCATCTTTCCTTATCCATCCACAGGGATCAAAGAGAAAAATATCCAGGAGGCAAAAACATCCCATAAAAATCCCCTGATCCTTCTAGATTTTGTCTTTGTCCTAAACAGAGTCCTCTCTCATGTCCCATATTCTGCTTTCCCAAGTGAGAGGGATTGTTCAAAACTTGAGCACCTAATAGTGAAGACAAATCTTTCATAACTGAGTATATTTTTCTAGATGCATGAACAAAAACCTCCAATCCCCTTTCAATACCGTATTGCTTGGTTCTTTAGAGATATAGGACATTGACTATGGGCTTGGGCAAGCTGGGGCTCTCCTCTTACTTATTGGTCATCCTGCTTTTGCAGTTTTCTTTTTCTGTGTGCCAGATGGTAAAGAGTCCTTGTCGTTTAGAAAGAGAATATAGGCCCACATACAGAAAGGAAGGGGACTTAGTCATAGCTGGTTTCTTCTCCTTGTTTCTGGAGAATGGTGGTCCTGTTAAAAAGAAATCCTTCAGATATCCTCCTATCTGGACTGGTGCAAATACATGGTAAGTTTCTTTCATTTCTGACTGTTGGAATTATCACTCCTATTTTTGATAGACGAGCATTGTGAATAGAGCTGTGCTTTATTTGGCCTCATAGCTTTGGTTAAAGCAAAGATCTGGGTTTGAAAATTCCTAGAACATTGATACTCAGGAAGCTAGTAAACTAAAAGTTTGCTCTTGTCTAGTGTGGCAAGCAGACAAACAGTGACTATACATACACACACACTATAAATGGCAATATCAACAGTAAGAGATTCATCCCATAGATGCAAGACACTCACCCAGTGAAAGCCTTAGGGAGACATGTCAGGGAGGAAACCCACTCAAAGGTGGGGTTCAGGTGGCAAAATGAGTTTGTGCAGAAAGAGCTTGTTTAAAGATAGGTTATTGATGCCAAACATGGGAGGAAATATTCCTTATTAGACCCATATGTTTCAAAGAAGTTCTCAAGGTCAAATATCAATGCTAGGCTTGCATGAGGTTTGGATAGGAGGAGTTTCTGCATTTGTATTTGGTATTACCACAAAGTGATAGAAGGGTCCAACATTATCTATGGCACCAATAAAGAGAACAAATCCAGAATAGTTCAGTTGGTCCAGAGTTTCATCAATGAAACATTTCAACCCTTAACTGCTTCAGAAGAAGGCAAACAGTGGAAAAGGAAAAAAAAATCTGTCCTTGCTTTTAAACTTTGATGGCTTTAGAAGCACTTACTGTGAATGACTCTATATTGAAGTCCTATCATTATAACAATAAATAATAGAAAGTTTACAATAGCTACAAGTGGCATGTATATCAGACAAGGTTCATTAATAGCAGTTTTCATCCTTTCCATGGGAGCATAAACCGCAGGGCAATTTCACTCAGTTGAATAATCTGAGCATCATATACAGGCCATGAGCTAGGGATTAACAAGTAAAAAATTACCTTGGCCTCAAAATTGTTTTATTTACTATCTGGGAAAAGGACAGGGGTTGTTTCACATATGTCTTTACATGCCCATGCCTTGACAATGCCTGAATTTTAGTTGGGGCCTTATAAATGCTTATAAGGTGCTTGAAACCAGGTGTTAAAGATTTCAGTTTCCACTAATTGGGAACTGCATTATGTGTCTTTCAGTTGACTACTCCGTGACTTTGAGAGCATTTTTTCCGCCTTTTCCTCATTCTCCTTGTCCTCTCTGCAGCCTTGGACACTGCTGATCACTGTCTCCTCCTTGATGCTCTCTTCTCACTAGGTTTTAGGGCCAATGCTTCCCTAGTTCTCCTCCTCCTTTTCTTATTGTTCCTTCTCTTTCTCCTTTGCTGGATCCTCTTCAGATCACACTAACTAAAGGTGTCCTTCAGGCTTCTTTCTTTAACCCACCATACTATACCACTTGGTTATCTCATCAGTTCTTATGGATTTAAATAGTATCCCTATGATGATGATTTTCACATTTACCTCTTCTGCCCCAAACTCTCTGCTGACCTCATATCTCATGTGACCAACTGCCTTTCAGATATGATAAACTAAACATACAGTGGACATCTTATATTCAGTATTTCCAAAAGGAAAATCTTTTGCTCCTAAATCCTCCCCCTTGTACTTTTCCTATTACTGTAGAGGGCCATGCCATCCTCTGATGCCCTCTGACTCCCAGCTTTGGAGTGTTCCTCAATTCTTCCCTGTTTCTCACCCCACATATCCAAGCTGTTGCAAAGGCCTGTCAATGTCACCTTTGCAATGTTTCTTAAATATACCTCCTTATCTCTTATGACACTGCCACTTCTTTAGTGGAGGCCTTCATCACCTCATACCTTCATTCTGCAAAAGTCTGTTGATGGGTCTGTCTGCCTTCAATCTCTCCCTATTCTAATGAATCCTCTATTCAGTCACTAAAGTGATTTTCCTAAAACACAAGTCTTATTATATCGCCTCATCACTTAATAAACTCCAATTACATCCTATTGCTTCCAGGATCAGATATAATACTATCTGTTTGGAATTCTAAGCACTGTCTTATCTAGCCCCCTCCTACCTTTCCAATCTTCTTACACCTTACTTCCTCCACCCCCATGTATCCTTAGATACAATGACACTGGCCTTCTGGCTGTTTCATGGAGAAGAAACTCCATCACTTGGATCGGAGTATTTGCTCTGACTTTTCCTCTTGTCTGTAATGCTTTCCACCCTCTGTGAGAGATATTACCCCCCCAGCTTCCTTTAAATCTCAATTCAGATCCCACTTTCTAAAAGATGCCTTCTCCAACCACTTTTAATTCTAGTGCCTTCTCTTTCCTAATTATTTTTCACTTGGTTTGTACATAGTTCTCTCTCTTAACATATCTCTCTCTCTCTCTCTCTCTCTCTCTCTCTCTCTCTCTCTCTCTCTCTCTCTCTCTCTCTCTGTCTCTCTCTCTCTCTGTCTCTCTTTCTCTCTCTCTCTCTCTCTCTCTCTCTCTCTCTCTCTCTCTCTCTCTCTCTCTCTCTCTCTTTCTCTCTCTCTGTCTCTGTCTGTCCCTCTCTCTCCTTCCCACCCTCCATATGTACATACTGTCTTTGTCATTAAATTGCAATATCCTTGAGGGCAGAGACTCTTTTTTGCTGTTTTTTGTGTCCTTAGTGCTTAGCACAGTACCTGGTACATAGTAGGTGCTTAGTAAGTGTTGATTGATTGGTTCACTGATTCCCTGGGTCTCAGTTATCCAACTTTTATAAAAGAAACACTGTTTCCTTACCTGAATAAAGACAGGAGAATTGACTGCAGAGTCAATAAATATACATTGAAACAGGAAATTTTGAAAATCTTGCTTTGGCTTACGCAATTATTTTAGCAAGAATGAAATCAGTTTTTGACAATGAATCTTTCAGTGTAACCAATTAAATGGTCATGAAAAGTATTTTTAAATACACATATTCCATCTTCACCCAAAAATGTAATTAGAAATTAGATGACATCCAGAAGCCACACTATCAACATATGTTTCTATTCCTATATAATATATTTTGTATGGTCCAAGGGGCCATTAAAATATTTCCAAATTACAAATTCAGAATTAGAAACTTCTGTTCACACAACTCTTTCCTCAAAATCACAAGACAGAAATTCAGACTTTCTGGTTTATTCAATTCTCTTTCAAGACTAGACATTATCTAAGGTCTAAAGCATATAATTTTCTCTTTTCTGTGTTCTTGAAAGGATCTTAGAAGATATTTAGTCCAAGGCTCTCATTTTACACTATAAGATATTAAGGGTTACTGAGGTGAAATGGTTTGCCCAGGGCCACATAGTTAATAAATGTTAGGGGCAAGATTTAGAACAGAAATTCCTGACTCTGTGTCCATTGCTCTAACCACTATGACACTTTGCTATTTGTGTGCACATAGAGTTTTACCTGGCTCTTTACTTTCTTCCTCTCATTTTAGGGTAATGCTGAACCATTACCAACATTTTCTTGTTTTTCAATTTGCTGTGGATGAGATCAACAAGAACCCCCATCTGCTGCCCAACATAACACTGGGATACCAGTTGTTCAATAACTACCATAACAAGAAACTAGCTGTGGAGAGCTCCTTGATATGGTTGTCAGGGAGAGGCCCAACCATCGCTAACTACAGCTGTGACAGGCAGCCCAGATCAGTGGCTGTCATTGGTGGGATGTCATCTTCATTGTCCAAGTCTATGGTCACCATTCTAAAACTTTATAAAGTCCCACAGGTAAGGAAGAGCAATACTGCTGTCCATTTTAATCCAATATGTTCGTTGTGTTTAAAACAACAAATTCTGTATGATTTATCCTTCTGCAGTGTCAATGAAACGAAAAGTTCCCAGGAAGTTCTCAGGTACTTTTCTGAAAACAAGAGACACACAAAAAAAATTAAAAAAGTCTCTATCATCAAGGAACTCACTCTATCCTCTCTGTGAAGAGGTCCTATAATGCTGTATTTGGTTTAGCTCTGATGGTTTTGTAAAGTAAAAATCTGCCCACCTAATGGTCACTATTCTCTTAGGTCAGGCACTCCAGTATCTTTGCCAAGAAAACCCTAATGGTCATGAAATGTTGGACATGACTTATTCACAAAACAACAAATACTCTTAGTTCATTGTTTTATATTTGTATAAAATTCTGAAGACTTTAGATGGAAGAAAGATTTCTCTTTCCCTGACCTCAGAAAATTCTCCAGGAAAGTACTCTGTAATTTTTTTTTAATTTTAAAATGATTTGTGCATTTTCCATACAAGAATTAAGCTCTAGCACTTCCCTTCAGCCGTCTATGCTAACAAGCACCATACATTTCCGTGTTTGCAGTGATCACATTTCAGTTAAGAATTGGTCTCCTTCCTGAATCTGGGCCTGATTTGCCAAATATGTGATGTATCCTTCAAAACAGAAATAGTTTATACATTCACTTCTATTTATTTCTAATGAAGAACTCTTTATCCTGGGCCTAATGTCTGTTTTCTACCTGGATAATCACAGAAAATAATGATGAACAAGATACAGCCTGAGTGCTGTGCCATTTGGGAAACAACAGGACAATATAACCGGAAATAAGAGTTGATTAATTTCCAAGTCAAGATGCCTTCTCCTCGTATGTGTATAAAGCAATCCCTCCATGAGCAGAGAGGATGAGGGCACGCACCCGACAGTTCAGAGACTATACATTTCACGACTTTTTTATGGTAGATTCATTGATGTTCGTATGCCACAGCATGTTGTTGTTGTTGCTGCTGTCCTGTTGCTGTTGTTCTACCTTATCTTCTGAGCTTCTCATCATTTTGCTTCTTTACAGATCATTGGTGATGCAGGATCACATGTTTTAGAGCAGGGTTCTTTGAGGATTGGTTCAAACCCTGGGATTTTATTTTAGGGAGTAACCGGAATCAATGAAAACCCTGAGTAATTACCCAAGTGTGATTCAATACACTTCAATTCAAAATACCTGTATGAAATGTTGACACGTGAGATGTCTTGTACTAGAAGCTAGGGACAAATACATGAATATTTTAAAACATCCTTATTCCTTTGCGCAGTTCTTAATGCCTTCTTGGGTCACAATGTGTATACTGATTAAGTGACGCACAAATTATACTAATATATGTACATAATCTAAATATCAATGTATACATTTGTGTCACCTGCTAACAAGTAGCATAAAATATTTCATAAATGCACTATCTATCAAATCCTTCCTATGAACACAGGCTATATATACATAGATCTGTTTTATATAGCAAAGCCTAACATTAAGAAATGTAATAAGGGGGTGGAGCCAAGATGGTGGAGTGAAAGCAGTGACTTCCTTGAGCTCTCCCCCAAACCCCTCCAAATACTCATAAAAAATGGCTCTAAACAAATTCTGAAGCAGCAGAACCCACACAAAGACAGAGTGAAACAAATTTCCAGCCCAAGACAACCTGCATGATTGATCAGAAAGGTATATCGTGCCGGACTGGGAGCACAGCGCAGCATGGTGTGGGCACACAGGCTGCAGGGAACCTGAAGCAGGCCTCAGAGGACTGAATCCTGAGCAGCTGTGGAAGTTTCCAGACCCCCTCAATCCACGAATGCCAAAGACAACTTAGAAGGTCAGTGGGAAAAGTCTGTTTCTGTGGTGCCAAGAGAGGAAGGCAGGGTCTCAGCTCCATTCCCCAACAGTGTGGCCCTGGGGTGGGGGCAGCTGCTTCCCCAGCTTCCAGCACACAGACTGAGGGGAAATCCAGTGGCTGATCAGAGAGGGACTGCAGCGATCTCTTTGTCAGTGCTGAGGGGAGGAATCACTTGCTTTGCCCGTGTTTGGATCTGGGTCACACTTCTGGGCAGCAGTGCTGGGGTGAGGAGGAGTACTGGCCTGGTGGAGCTTGTAGTGGCTGTAGAGAAGAACCCCTCCTCACAATTACAGGACAGAAAGGAGTATTTGTGGTCACAGGCCAGGAAAGGAGTAAACACCTCGCCCCTTATCATACCACCTTGCAAGAACTGACAATTTACAGGTCCCTAAAAGTATCTCTGAAAACAGCTGTAAAAACCCTTGAAGCTTGGCACAGTACATTCTCCACATTGGAAGCAGACTCTTACCTTAACAAAGAGTTTAAAATTCAAGTAATTGGCTGGGATCATGAGCAAGCAGTGCAAAAAGAGTCAGACTATATTATCTTACTTTGGCGAAAAAGATCAAAATGTACAACCAGAAGAAGACAACAAAGTCAAAGCTCCTACATCCAAAGCCTCCAAGAAAAATATGAATCAGTTCCAGGCCTTGGAAGAGCTCAAAAGGGATTTTAAGAAGCAAGTAAGAAAAATAGAGGAAAAACTGGGAAGAGAAATGAGAGTGATGCAAGAAAATCATGAAAAACAAGTCAACAGCTTGTTAAAGGAGACCCAAAAAAATACTTAAGAAAATAACACCTTAAAAAATAGTCTAACCCAAATGGCAAAAGAGGTCCAAAAAGCCAATGAGGAGAAAAATGCCCTAAAAAGAAAAATTGGCCAAATGGAAAAGGAAGTCCAAAAGCTTATGGAAGAAAATACTTCCTTAAAAATTAGATAGAGCAATTGGAAGATAGTGACTTTATGAGAAATCAAGACACTTAAAACAAATCCAAAAGAATGAAAAATTAGAAAACAATGTGAAATATCTCATTGGAAAAACAACTGACCTGGAAAATAGATCCAGGAGAGAGAATTTAAAAATTATTGGACTATCTGAAAGCCATGATCAAAAAAAGAAAAGTGCCTAGACATCATCTTACAAGAAATTATCAAGGAAAACTGCCCTGGGCAAAATAGAAATTGAAAGAATCCACAGATCTCCTCTTGAAAGAGATCCCCAAAGGAAAATTCCTAGGAATATTGTAGCCAAATTCCAGAGTTCCCAGATCAAGGAGAAACTATTGCAAGCTGCCAGAAGGAAACAATTCAAGTACTCTGGAAATACAATCAGGATAACACAAGATTTAGCAGCTTCTACATTAAAGGATCCCAAGGCATGGAATATAATATTCTGGAGGGCAAAGGAGATAGGATTACAACCAAGAATCACCTACCCAGCAAAACCGAGTATAATACTTCAGGGGAAAAAATAGTAATTCAGTGAAATAGAGGACTTTCAAGCATTCCTGATGAAAAGACCAGAGCTGAATAGAAAATTTGACTTTCAAATACAGGACTGAAGTGGAACATGAAGAGGTAAACAGGAAAGAAAATCATAAGAGTTATTAAGATTGAAGTATTTACATTCCTGCATGCAAGATGATATTTATAACTCACAAGACTTTAGTCAGTATTAGGGTAGTTGGAGAAAAAAAAATTATATGTACGTATATATAGATAGAGGGCACAGGGTGAGTGGAAGATTAAGGGGTCATATCTGGAGAAAACAATTAAGGGATGAGAGAGGTTTATACTCGGAGAAGAAGAAAGGGAGAGGTAGAATGGGGTAAATTATGCTACAAAAAAACAAAACAGAAAAGAAAAGTCTCTTACAGTGGAGAGGAAATGGGGGAAGGTGAGAGTGATGAGTGAATCTTATTCTCATAGGAATTGGCTTAAGGAGGTAATAACACACATTCCATACACTGTATAGAAATCTGTCTTACCCTATAGGAAAATAAGGGGAGATGGGGACAAGAGAGGGGATGATAGAGAGGAGGGCAGATTGGGAAAGGGGTAATCAGAAGTAAATACTTCTGAGGAGGGACAGGGTCAAAAGAAAGAATAAAAGAAATGGGAGGGCAGGATAGGATTAAGGCATATAGAGTTAGTTTTTCACAACATATCTACTACGGAAGTGTTTTGCATAACTGCACATGTACAACCTATGTTGAGTTGCTTGCCTTTTCAATGAGGGTGGGTGGGGAGGGAGGAAGAGAGAAAATTTGAAATCTAAAGTTTTAAATACGTATGTTTAAAAAAAATTATTTTCACATACAACTGGGAAATAAGAAATACAGGAAATGGGGTACAGAAGTCTATCCTGCCCTACAGGAAAATAGAAGGGGAAGGGGATAAGAGAAGGAGGTAGAGATAGAAGAGAGGACAGACTAGGGGAAGGGATATTCAGAATGAATGCCATCTTGGGGTGGGGGGAGGGATGAGATGGGGTGAAAATTTGGAACTCAGAAACTTGTGGGAGTGAATGTTGAAAAGTAAAAACAAGTAAATCTATCTATCTATCTATATATATAGATAGATAGATAGATAGATAGATAGATATAGATATAGATATATAAAAAATGTGATAAGATAATAACATTGTGGGTCTCTTGTGATCAATTTTTCTCTATTTTCTATTTACAATTTTTTATTTCAAAAAACAAATTATCAGCCATTGTCAAGGTTTGAATTCTCATGTTTAATTTAAAATAATTTGTCTCTAATTTTAATATAATTTTTATTTGTGTTATTATTTGATTTGAAAAGTTTATTATGGGGGCAGCTAGGTGGTGCAGTGGAAAAGCACCGGCCCTGGAGTCAAGAGGACCTCAGTTCAAACGTGGTCTAAAACACATAACGTTCACTAGGTGTGTGACTCTGGGCAAGTCACTCAACCCCAACTGCCTCACCACAAAAAAAAAGCTAATTTCGATTTACTTTGAGGACAATACCAAGCACTACATTGTACATATTAGAAATATACTCAAATGAGGTGAGGGAGTAGATGGCAGCTTGACATGCACACATCTGCGTATATATCATTTCCTAAAGCAGGTAAGAAAGGTTAATTTGGCTTTTATTGAAACTGTTGAAAGAATGAAGAAATACAAATTAAATAAATAAATATAACAATTCAAAGTAACTCCCTCACGAAAATAAAACAAAACCAGACAAAAAAGAAGTTGACTAGAATCAGTGACAACACAATTTCGGCATAATAGTTCACATGTGGAAATTCCTTGCAGCTAGGCAATTTGCTCAGAACATAGTAAGGGAACTAATTAGCCAGGCAATTTATCAGCAAATATTAGGTGTTAATGAATACCATGGTAGTGAAGATTATGATTCTGTATCATTGACTTGCTCAGGTGTGTGGACAGACCGATCTGTAGGTCATGTGAGGGTTAAATTATCTCTCCAGTTGCTAGTCTAGCTTAGAACATATAAACTGAAGTTGGGGAAATGATCACACAATACTGCCAATATTTCACCTTGTAATGTATATCTTGAATATAACAGAATATGTTCAAAAAAGTAGGCATATTCATGCAGTATTCGATTTATCTATTTCCCATGCAATATGTTTGATGTTTTGGAATTATGTCTGTTTTTGTAGTACCATTCACTTCTGTATCTTGCTTATTTTACTATTTGGCCTATCATGTTGTTTAGTAGGTCTTCCATTGTTATTAATTCTACCTTTATTTGCTTTTATTTAATGTAGTTTTATGTGCCATTGTGGAATATGCATATGGTTTAGGCAATATATTATTTGGACTAGGAGTCACTAAAACCGCCTATGAAGTGTGGCTAGACATTGTACTACTTCTGTTGCAATGATTTTTTTTTAAATTTTTGTTAAACATCCATTTCCTGGATTTAATATTATTTCTTGTAAACAGTTGAGGCTATTCCTATCTTATATGCAGCATTAGGTCTCAGATCGTCTGAGAGCCACACATGAAAAGAAATATATTTCTAAAAATTTAATTAATTTATTGGTTACATTTTGAGTCCTAAGTTGTCTCCCAATCTCCCTGCCAACTTGTCATTACAGAAGGCCAACATTTGATACATATATATGTGAAACCATACATATATATTTCCATTTATTAGTTCTTTCTCTGGAGGTGGATAGCATTTTCCTTTATAAGTCAATTTGAATATTCATATTATTCAGAATAGCTTAGTTTTTCACAGTTACTCTTCAAACAATATTGCTGTTACTTTCTACAGTATTCTCATGGTTCTGGTCACTTCACTCTGAATTATTTCATGCAAGTATTTCCAAGTTTTTTTCTAAAATTAAACTGCTTGTCTTTTCTTAGGGCATGGTAGTATTCCATCAAAACCATATACCATAACTGATTCAGACATTCCCCAATTGATGGACATCCTTTCAGTTTTAATTCTTTGCCACCATTAAGAGAGCTATTACAAATATTTTACAAAATATAGGTTCATATCATTTTCCCTCATTATTTTGGGAATAAGACCTAGTATTGGTATTGCTGGGTCAAATGCCATACTAAGTTTTATAATTTTTGGGGCATAATTCTAATTTGCTCCCCAAAATGGTTGGATCAGTTCACAATTGCACCAATAATGTATTGGTTCCTATTTTTTTTCCACATGACATTCAGCATTTATCATTCTCACCTCTTCTCATTTTAGCCAATCTGATAGGTGTTAGACAGTGTCTCATAGTTGTTTTAATTTGCATTTATCTAACCAATGAGAGAGAGGACACTTTTTTTGGTTTTTGGTTTTTTTTGGTTTTTGTCTAGGCAATGGGGTTAAGTGACTTGCCCAGGGTCACACAGCTAGTAAGTGTTATGTGTCTGAGGCTGGATTTGAACTCAGGTCCTCCTGAATCCAGGGCCGGTATTCTATCCACTGTACCACCTAGCTGCCCCGAGAGTACACTTTCTTAGCATGTGGCAGTTAGGACAACTCCCAAAGGATATTCTTTCTAACTGGGGGCATAAGAGAAAGCCATTTCATAATTACCTTTCTGAAAGAAAAATTACCATGACTGAGAGCTGTATTTTATATGTTTGTTATATACGTGAAACTAAGAATAAGCTGATATATTTATGTCATTGGATGGGGAAGTATTATTCTTCTAGGTTCTCACCTTCCCACTTAAAATGATGAAAGAGCTAGAATGAGAGTATGTTCTCCCAAACCCTTAGCAATAGGTGGTTCAGCTCACAAGGACATCAGTATGGGAAGCTTTAACTGAAATTGGAATTTAGCACTAGTTCTTTTATCATCTCACTCTTGGAAAAGTGGGGAGGAAGGATACAACAAAGAAACTGCATATGAAATATTCTCTTGCCTTAAAAACAAACTTGGTGACTGAAAGTGCGATCCAGGAGAGGATTTTGTAGTTAGACATCTGGCATTTGAGTGTTTGATGCATATGGAAGAGTGAACCACTGCTTATCTCATAGATTTCTTGTGAATAGCTTAGGGATAATGTGTAATGCCAACCTCAGCAGTAGATTTCAGTGTGAGGAAGTCTCCATATCTCATCTCTGACTGGGTTTCAGTTAGAAAACATTTTCTTCTAGAACAAGTTCTGAGACACAGTTATTTGTCCCAGGGACTTACCATCCTCCCTGGAATCTTAAGTGGAATGGAATGAATGTCAAAGAACGATGAGCAAAGAAATTGTTGACGTTTGAGCTGAAGAAGAGGTGAGAAGAGTTAAAGATCGTGTAACAATGCTCAAGTACTTAACTGACATGTTTGTGCAAGACATATTAATGATATTCTATTTGAATCAACATGAAAGAGAAAAGAGCACCAAGTACATATTCCAAAGAGGCTGATTTAATTACAAAATTAAGAAAAGTGTTTCTAAAGGATAGAGTTGTTTACAAGTGTAATGGTCCCTTTGAAGGTAACTGACCTTTTTCTCATTTTAAAGTTTCAAGCACAGTCTTAGTAATTGCTTGATGGAAACATTGAAAAAAGATTCTTGGTCTGGTACAGATTCATAGTTCCCTTCAAAATATTATATTTGGTAATTTGGTAACTATGTGACTTGAAATGTCCAATTCACCTACAAATTTACCTACTCTAAAATACCAGAGGTATGATCTATTCATTAAAATTAACAATCATTTATTAAGTACTTGTTCTGCACAAGCCAGGAATAGTTGCTTGAGATACAAATGTAAAGGAGGATAAATTTCTACTCTGAAGAAACGTGAATCATCATTGAATTGAAATTGAAACATAATATTTTCACTTTTTTTCATTTTCTGTGTTTCTTCTTTCACAACATGACTAACATGGAAATATGTTTCACATGATTGCACATATATAATTATATATCAAATTGCTTGCCATCTTAGGGAGGGGTCTTGGGTAAGAGCAAGGTATAACTTTTGGCACTCAAAACTTTACATAAAAATTAATGTTAAAAATTCTTGTTACATGTGAGTGAAAAAAATAAAACAGTATTTACAAAGCAAAAAACAAGCAAGCAAGCATTTATTTAGTATTTGCTATGTAAAATCCACTGATAGTTGCTTGAGATACAAATTTCTACTCTGAAGGAACTCGAATCAGCATCCCAGTCTTTTTTATTATCATTTAGATCAGCTGTGGCCCATTTGATTTTCTCTTGCCTGACAGTGTCTAGGATCCACATGACATGACCTATCAATTAAAATGAACAACCAACAATTGGAAGAATGTCAATTGCTCATGGGTAAGGCTGGTCAATATAATAAAAATGACAATTCTATCAAAATTAATTTATTTATTCAGTGTTATACCAAACTACAAAAATTATTTTATAGAGTTAGAACAAAAACCCAAAATTAATCTAGTAGAACAAAAGGTCAGGAATATCCAGGGGATTAATAAAAAAATGCAAAGGAATGTACCCTAGCCATTCCAGATCTCAAACTACATTATAAAATAATAACCATTAAAACTATCTGGCACTGGATAAAAAATAAAGTGGTGGATCAGTAGGACAGATTAGGTACACAAAACACAGTAATAAATGACAACAGTAACATAGTGTTTGATAGACCCCAAACCCCCAGCTTCTGGGATTAGAGTTTACTATTTGACAAAAACTGCTGGGAAAACTGAAAAACAGCATGGCAGAATCTAGGTATAGGCCAGAATTATACACTGTATACCAAGATAAGATCAAAATGGGTACATGATTTAAACAGTAAGGGTTATACCATAAACAAATTAGGAAAGCGACGAATAGTTTACCTTTCAGATCTAAGGAGAAGGAAGAATTTATGACCAAAGAAGAGCTAGAGAACATTATGACATGTAAACTGATACAAAATGAAGTGAGTAGAACCATAACATTGTATACGCTAGCAGCTACACTATGTGATGCTCGACTATGCTTGACTTAGCTCTTCTCTTCAATATAATTATGCTGTTCATATCCAGAAAAAGAACTGATAGAGTTTGAACGCAAATTGAAACAATATTTTCATTTTTTTCATTTTGTTGCTTCCTTTTTCACAATACGACTAATATGGAAATATGTTTTGCGTGATTTAATATGCATAACCTATATCAAATTGCTTGCTGTCTTAGAAAGGGATAGAGAGGTAGGATATTTGGAACTCAAAACTTTATGTAAAAATGAATGTTAAAATTGTCTTTACACGTGATTAAAAAATAAAATACTATTTACAAAGCAAAAACAAAAAAACAAAACAAAACAAAACAGAAAAAAGGATTTATTCAGCACTTGCTATGTATAATCCACTGATAGTTGCTTGAGATACAACTGTATAAGAGGAAATGTTTGTAGCCTGAAGGAACTTACATCAGCATTACAGTTATTTCTTCTTTATTTTCATTTAGATCAGCTATGGCCCATTTGATCTTCTCCTGACTGATAAGGCTCAGTATCCATATGTCTATCAGATGGGCAGCAGGGAATCCGCTCTGCATCTTGCAGTCATCCAACTGATGCTACATTTTGGCTGGACTTGGATTGGACTGATTCCTTCTGATAACACAAGGGGGGAATATTTCTTCAATGAGATGAAAGAGAAAATGGTCAGGAATGGTCTGTGTGTGGCTTTTAAGGAAAGTGTTCCCACAATCTTTGTCATTGAAAATATGGAAGCTATTAAACTCTTTTTCAGGATGATTGTATCATCATCAAATGTGATTTTCATTTATGGAGATGCAGAGTGTTTTCAAGAATTTTGTATTGCAATGATTGATTTTGTATTGTATGGGAAGATGTTGGTCACTACCTCTTCCTGGGACTTTTCTGTAGGTTCTAATTATGAAATAATTGACCATTATCATGGTACAATAATATTTTCTCCTTCCAAGATTGAGGTTCCTGGTTTCACAGACTTCCTAAGAAGCTTGAATCCCAGTGTGGACCCTGAAGATATTTTCCTAAAGACTTTCTGGGAGTTAGTCTTTAGTTGTAAACTTTCAGAAGAAAGTCTTGTAGAAATGATACATCCTTTATGCCAAAAATATTTGTCCTTGGCACATGTACCCCATGTATATTTAGACATATGCATAATGGAAGAGAGTTCTTATGCGTACAAAGCAGTATATTTAATTGCCCAAGCTCTCCATCAAATGCTACAGACAAAGGAAAAAGAGACAGTCGAACTTGGAGTGAACTCAGCTGTTTCTTGGAAGGTAACACTTCTCTTCTACCCTTGGGCTTAGCACAGTCTATTCACCTCATTCAATGGCTAATTATCAGAAATATAAATGATACAGCAATGACCTGAGACTTAAATACTACCTCTTATTCTTTAATATTTTTTTCTTTTTTTAAATATGTGTTTAAATTGTATTCTGGTTGGAAATGATGAAATTATCTCAAATAATAGCCATTTCTTTCAACTCTGTTAAAGTAATCTTGGTGAAATTGTTGTTTTTCTTCCATATATATATATATATTTCTCTGGTTATGAGTCCATGTGGCAGGAAAGTTTCATTAAATTTGCTTCTATTTAGGGCCTTTGCAGTGGCCTGTTTCATGATCCTGCAGATGTCACGGTGCTTTAAGGGATTTCTAACTGATAAATTTTCTTTTAATTTCTGTCAAAAGCTATATTCTGATTCATATAATTGATATTGGTACATGGGTATACTTGCTTCAATAATGCATTCATTTTTTAAAAGATAGAAGAGTTCATTAATGGAAATTGTATCCTAGATATTATTCCTACTTCTTGGAAGGACTGGTTAATATATTGGAAGTGTTGGGAAATTGTGTGCATAGGGAATGATCACAGCTCAGTAGAGTTCTGAAAAGGAGAGAAGATATCTGGCCACAAAATGATAAGCAGTCTAGATTCAAAGAGTCTATTTTTAAAATCTCAATTAATGATAATTTCTATGGCCTGAAGTTTCACTAGTCACCTCAGGATAAACAAGGCTTCCCAAGAGATAAATTTAGTAGTGACAAAGAGAAATTATATTAATGAGGAAGAAAAAAAAGTACTTGCTTGTATAAGCCAATGATAAGGCACAGAAACTCCATTCCCAAATTAGAGGTGTATATCGTATTACAAGGAAAGGAAGAATGGACAGGCAACAGATGTTTCAGACAAAACATGAAATACTGCTGTAAGGATACTGCGAAGAGAACCAAAGATCAAAAGAAGCTGAGTCTGGTGAGGAAAATGAGGTAAATAGAAAAGGTTATTTTTGTTTTAAGATTTTAAATTCTTTGGAAGAGTATGATTGGAGAGTTGATGATACATCTCTGGGTGGGTGGAAAAATGAAAAATAAATGACAGTAGAAAAATTACTGCTCAATTACTATTTCCTTGTTTTGACTTCTGGAAAGAATGCATTTTGCAATAGAATACTGAAAAAATAAAATGGCAATTTCTCAGTTCTTTCATCTGGATTTGCATGAGAGATAGAGATCCCTGCAAGCCATCTGTCAGGTCACAAAATGAGGCTGTCAGTTAACAAATTGGACAGGCAAAGGATAGTCACCCTAGGGCAGGTACGAATATAATCCAAGGGCCAATCATTGCACCAAATGAGTAAAGTTTCTGAGAGCACTTGATGTTGTGGTTCTGTGCTCATAAGTCAGTGGGAGAATCTCCTGCCCTTTCTTGGCTGTTATTTTCTCTCTTAATAATCAGACAACTTGGGGCAGCTAGGTGGCACAGTGGATAGAGCACCAGCCCTGGAGTCGGGAGGAACTGCGCTCAAGTCCAGCCTTAGCTACATGACACTTACTAACTGTGTGACCCTTGGCAAATCACTTAACCCCAGTTGCCTCAACAAAAATAAAAAAATAAAATAAAAATAAATGCTTGTTTAAAAAAAAAGAAGAAGAATCAGACAATTCTGGTGGTTGTTTACTGAATCTAGAATCAGGAAGACCTCAATTAAAATGGTTGTGTGACATTGGTCAAGTCACATAATTTTTATTTGTCTCAGTTTCATCATCTATAATATCGTGATAATAATAAAGTCCACCTGTCAGGGTTGTTACAAGGATAAAAGGGAACAATACTGAGAAACTAACACAAAGATGGCACATAGAGGTTATTATATAAATTCTAGTTGCAATAAAAATGTTATAGTTAGCATTTTAAAATAAAAATTAATTGTATAATATCATAATTATATAACATATAAAAGTATAAACTATATAACACAATGCACAATTTATATAACAATAAAAATACTACAATTTCTTCTACTGCTTTTACTATGATGACTAGTGCTGCTGCTGCTCCTCCTCCACCTTATTGTAGAATGCCATATTTGTCTTTGAAACCTGGGAAACTTCTAGAATAGGGGGGTTTTTTTTGCTATAAAACAAGTCTTGACTTATTGTTTTGTAGATGGTCTAAACTTAAGAAAGTTACAGAGAAAAAATTGAATAATGCTTATTAAAATTAGGAGCTTGTTATGTGTACACATTTTTGGGAGAGCTGATGGCTTGAGAATGGGGTGCTCCACTCCCACTTTAGTGAGACAAAACTTTTCTGTTGAATTTCTAAGTTGTCTTGTTTTGAAAAATGTGTACCCCATCATTTTATTGATTCTGCCTGTCCAGAACTCATTTAAAGTTATTATTTTAATGTTGCTTGGAGGGTAATTTGGGAGAACTCAGGCATTTCTCTCTCTTTACTCTACCACCTTGGCTCCTTGATTAATTCTGTTTGCTAAGGAATTATTTTCTTTAATGATTGTTTGTGCTACTTTCACCATTTGGCCAATTCAATTTTTAAGTTATTTTTTTCACTCTAGTTGTTTTTTCTTGTGTAAGACTAATTTCCTTTTCCCAATTTTCCTTCTACCATTCATATCTCTTTCTTTAGCTTTTCCAGGAATTCTTGTTAAGGTGTTAAGGTTAAGTCTAATTTAAAATTTTCTTCGAGGTTTTGCTTATAGATGTTTTCACATTTTCTTCTTTTGAACGTGTACTTCACGCCATTAGAGAAGCTTTTTGTGATCAGATTCTTTTTTGTTGTTGTTTGCTCATTTTCCCAGTCCATTTCTTAATCTTGAAGTTGGATTCTGCTCTTGAGGTGGGTGTAGGGGCATTGTCTCAAGGGTCAGGCCATTTGATGCAGCTATTTTCAGAGTTAGTTCTGGGTGTCTGCCTGTTATCCCTGCTTTCAAGGTAGTGGTTTTCAGGGGGAGATATAAACACTCTCCTTGTCTGGCATCAGGTCTTTATCCAGAAATTGCTCCTCGTCTCCTTCAGCTTCAGACACAAACACTCCTCTCAGCTTCTGAACTGTGACCAGGTCCCCTGCTCTTCTATAGTATCTACTGCTAGTGCTCCTCTCTTCCCTCAAATGTCTTTGGGCTAGGATGCTGAAACTGCTGCAGCTCCTGTTGTAGCTGCCTCCAATGACCAGTACTTCTGTTGTTGCGATGTCCCCTATGTTCCAGGGCACACTATAAGTGTCACAGACCTCTCCTTCCAACCCTGTAAGTGGTCTTGGGCTGAAAAAAAAAAAGGTCTTACCGTGACCTTTTGTGGGCTATGCTGCTCCAGAACTTGATTTGATGAGTGTTTGGAAGAAAATATTGAGAGAATTTAGCTGTGTTGCTGCTGATATTCTGTCATAATGGCTCTTCACGATGGATAACTTTCAATGAGTTAATTTGATAGTATTCTTTTATTTACTTAGATGACAAGGAAAATCTATTCGACCACTTATTCCCTTTTCTTCATTAATGTTGGATTTCACTCATTTTTAATAGTCTTTTATTTTTAATTATATGTTAAGATATTTTTAACATTCATTTTTAAAATATTTTTTTCCAAATTATCTCCCTGCTATCATTAACCCCTCCCTAAGACAATTAGCAATTTTATCTGTTATGTATATCCAGTCATGTAAAATACGTTTCCATAATCGTTGTTTTGTGAAAGAAGGAAGAGTCCGAAAAGAACCGTGTAAAAATAAAGAAAATGAAAATAGTATGCTTCAATTTGCATTCAGTCTAAATCACTTCTTTCTTTGGAAGTGCATAGCATTTTCCATCATAAGTCCTTTGGAATTGTCTTGGATCATTGTATTGCTGAGAAGAGCTAAGTCAATCATTGCACATGTCACTGATCCTATATACAATGTTCTCCTGGTTATGCTCACTTCTTATGTTTTTTTTTTCTGAAATTTTCCTGCTTCTCATTTCTTACATCACAATAGTATTCCACTACAATCACATAACATAACTTGTTTAGTCATCCCTCAATTGAGGGGTATCCCCCAAATTTCCACTTTTTTGCCACAAAAAAAGAGATACTATAAATATTTTTTGTACATGGACATCTTTTTTTTTTTCCTTTTTGTGACCTCTTTGGGATATAAACCTAGAAGTGGTATTGATGGATCAAATTGTATGCTTAATTTGATTGCCCTTTGTGCATAGTTCTAAACTGATGTCCAGAATGGTTGGATCAGTTCAAAACTCCACCAACAATGCATTAGTCCCAATTTTCCAATATCCCCTCCAACATTCACCATTTTCCCTTTCTGTCATATTACCCAATCTGACAGATAAGAGGTACCACCTCAGAGTTGTTTTAATTTTTATTTCTCTAATAGTGATTTAAAGCTTTTTTCATATGATTACAAATAAGTTTGATTCTTCATCTTAAAACTGCCTTGTCTTATCCTTTGGCCATTTATCAATTGGGGAATGACTTTTATTTTTATAAATTTGACTCAATTCCCTAGATAATTAAGAAATGATGCCTTCATCACAGACACTTGATATGAAAATTGTTTCCTAGCTTTCTGCTTTCCTCTTCATCTTGGTTGCACTGATTTTGTTTGTGCAAAACCTTTTTAATTTAATGTAATCCAAATTATCCATTTCACATTTCTTAGTATTCTCTGTCTCTTGTTTGGTTATAGATTCTTCCCTTCTCCAAAGATCTGTCAGGTAAACTAGTCCTTGCTCTCCTAATTTGCTTAGGATATCACCTTTATGTTTAAATCATGTACCCATTTTGACCTTATCTTGGTATGCAACATATGATTTTGTTCTATACGTGGTTTCTACCATGCTGGTCTTTTTTTTTTCCAGTTTTCCCAGCATGTTTCTTTTTTTAAAGAGTGAGTTCTTATCCCATAAATTGGGATTTTTGCATTTATCAAACACTATGTTACCATGTTCATTTACTACTGTATCTTGTATACCTTATTTGTTCCACAAACACACCACTCTGTTTCTTAGCCAGTACCAAACAGTTTTGATGGTTACCATTTTATAATATACTTTTGGGTCTGGTATGGCTAGGTCACTTTCCTTGCATTTCTTTTCATTGACTCCCTTAAGATTATTGGCCTTTTCTTCTTCTAGATGAATTTTGTTGTTATTTTTTCTGCCCCTATAAAACATTTTTTTTTAGTACTTTGATTGGCATAAGACTGAATATGCAAAATAATTTAAATGGAATTCTCATATTTATTATATTAGGTGGGCCTACTCATGAGCAATTGATATTTTCCCTTTTTTTTTTTTACATTTGACTCAATTTGTGTGAAAGGTGCTTTATAATTGTGTTCATATAGTTCCTGAGTTTGTGTTGATAAGTAAACTCCCAGGTATTTTACATTGTCTACAGTTATTTTTAAAGGAATTTCTTTTCTTATCTCTTCATTCTGGGCTTTGTTTGTAATATACAGAAATGCTGATAATTTCTGTGGGTTTATTTTACATCCTGCAAGTTTGGTAAAGTTGGTAATTATTTCAAGTAGTTTTTAGTTGATTTTTTAGGATTCTCTTTGCAAAGAGAAAATTCTCTCTCATCTTCAAATACTGATAGGTTTGTTTCTTCATTGCCTATTCTCATTCTTGTAATTTTTTTCTTCTCTTATTGCTATAACTATCATTTCTAGTACCATATTAAACAGTAATGGTAACAGTGGGGATGCTTGCTTCATTCCTGATGTTATTGGGAAGGCTTCTAGCTTATCCCCATTACAGACAATTCTTGCTGATGATTTTATATAGACACTATTTATCATTTTAAGGAAAGCTCCATTTATTCCTATGCTCTCTATGGGAATGGGTTCTGTATTTTGTCCAGAGCTTTTTCAGCATCTGTTGAGATAATATGATTTTTGTTGGTATCATTAATGATATACTCAATTATGCTGATACTTTTTTCTAGTATTGAACTAGCCCTGAATTCATGGTATACACCCCACCTTGTCATAGTGCATCATTCTTGTAATATATTGCTGCAACATACTTGCTAGTATTTCACTTAATTTTTTTGCATGAATATTCATTAGGGAAATTGATCTACAATTTCTTTATCACTTTTAGCTCTTTCTGGTTTAAGTATCAGCACTACATTTATGTCATAAAAGAAATTTTGTAGGACTCTACCTATTTTCCCAAATAGTTTTTATTACAATTAGTTGTCATTGAAATGTTTGGTAGAATTTACTTTTGAATCCATCTGGCCCTGAGAACTTTTTCCTTAGGGGGTTCATTGATGGCATGTTCAATTTCATTTTCTAAGATGGTGAAATTTAAGTATTCAATTTCCTCTTCTGTTAATTTGGGCACTAAATATTTACATCAATATTCATTGATTTTGCTTGGATATTCATATTTATTGGCATATAATTGGGCAAAATATTCTCTATTGATTGCTTTAATTTGCTCTTAGTTGGTGGTGAATTCAACCTTTTCTTTTTTATATTGGAATTTTTTTCTTTCTTTTTTAAAATCAAATTAACTAATGATTTATCTATCTTTTTTCTTGTTGGTTTTTTTTTTCCTTCCCACAAATAACACCAGTTCCTAGTCTTATTTATTAGATCAGTAGTTTGTTTTGTTTTGTTTTTACTTTCAATTTTGTTAATCTCTCCTTTGATTATCAAAATTTCCAATTTGGCACCTCTTGATGTGAAATAATTTACTACATCCTATCTCTCTCTTCCTTCTGCACCCAGTGTACTCCTTTTTCTCATCCCTTAGTTATTGTTTTATGTCATTCCCTCAAATTCACCTTACCCTCTGTCTATGTATCCTCCTTCTATTTCTACTATTAGTGGTACAATTTCTGAGAATTACAAGTATCATCTTCCCATGTAGGGATGTAAACAGTTTAACCCCATTAAATTCCTTGTTTTCTTTTCACTTTTTACCTTTTTAAGTTTCTCTTGGGTCTTAATATTGGAGTTTTTTTTTTTTGTTCAGTTCTCGTCTTCACCTTAAGAAAGCTTGAAATCCTACTTGATTAAATGACCATTTTTGAAGTATAATTGAAGTATAATGCCTTATTTCACCATGTAGGTGATTATTTGTTGTACTCTTGCTTCCTTTGCCTTCTGGAATATCATGTTCTGTGACCTCTGATACTTCAATGTTGCAGCTGCTAAGACCTGTGTAATCCTGATTGTGGCTCCCCAGTATCTGAATTATTTCTTTCTGGCCACTTGCAGTATTTCTTTCCTTGATCTGATAGTTATGTAATTTGGCTTTAATGCTACTTGGAGTTTTTATTTTGAGATCTCTTTCCTAAGATGATTGGTGGATTCTTTCAATCCCTATTTTGCCTTCTGGTTTGAGGATATCATGGCAGGTTTTTTTTCTTGATAATTTCTTGAAAGAATCAATCCAGTTCCTCCTTTCATTATGGCCTTCAGGTAGTCCTATGATTCTGATACTGTCTCTTCTGGATGTATTTGCCAGGTCAGTTGTTTTTCCAATGAGGTATTATACATTTTATTGCATTTTCATTCTTTTGAATTTGTTTGATTAGTTCTTGATGTCTCAGAGGATTATTAGCTTCCACTTGCCGAATTCTAACTTTAAAGAAGTTGTTTTGCTATTAGCTTTGAAACTTCCTTTTCAACTTGGCCAACTCTACTTTTTAAGTAGTTGTTTTCTTTTTCCAAATTGTTGACTTTTCACAATTGCCTTGCATCACTCTCATTCCTTTTCCCAATTTTTCTTCTACCTCTCTTGTATGGGTTTTAATCCCATTTTTGAGCTCTTCCATGATTTCTTTCTGGGCTTCAGACCACTTCCCATTTTTCTTTGAGGTTTCATATTGTTGCCTACTTCTGAGTTTATGTCTTGATCTTCTCTGTTGCCATAATATATTTCGATGGTCAGATTCATTTCATTGCTGTTTTTTTTTGTTCATCTTTTTTGGCTTTTCCCTTTCCTTTTAAATTTGAGTTCTGTTCCTGGAGTGGAAAGGGCACCATCTCAGGCTTTTGTTCCAGAGGCTGCCTTTTTATCTGGTGCTGCACTCATGTTGCACTGAGGCTAAAGGGGGTTCCTCATGTCCGTTGCTGCACTAAGAGGGTTGGGTGAAGGGTGGCTGGTGCTACTGGAAGCTGTATGGGCCTGGCATCATAACTAGTGCTGAGCCAGAGAACTAATCCTGGTGTCTGGCATGTGCTGAGGCTGTTGGGGTGTTTCTGTGTCTACCTGGGGCTAAACTGAAGCGTGTGGCATTCTGGCAGCTGGGAGCTACCTGATTTCCCAGGGCTAAGCTGAAGAAGCATGTGGGGGGTTCTTGGAGCTACAGTCTGCCCATTCCTCTGCCTATGCTGAGGCACATGAGAGGGGAGGTTCCTAGTTTTGGCATTTGCCTGCTCCACTGAACTGTGACTCAGGCTCTCCCTCTGGTTTGCTGAGATGGAGCTTGCTGCTGGATTTCTGGGATGCTTCCTGTCCAGGGCTGTGCTCCCTTTTTACCTGAGATCTTTTTACCATACAGATTTTTCTTTCCAATCTACCAAGTTTCTTGCATGCAAAATTGTTTCACCCCATTTTCTGCTTGGTCCTGCTATTCTAGGATTTGTTTTGGGCCATTATTTTATGTTTGTTTTGAGGTGAAAATGAGAGAGTGATTTACTGCTTACTCCACCATTTTGGCTTAGGTGGAGTGACTCTAGAGATTCACTGACAAGAGTAATGCATGAAGGTGGGAGCTCTCTTTTCTTTTTCCAGTTTTTCTTCTACCTTTCTTATTTGATTTTTAAACTTCTTTTTCATTTCTTCCAGGAGCTCTTCTTAAGCTGAAGGTCAATTCACGTTTTTCTTGACAGGCTTTGCATGTAGGTGCTTTAACATTGTTGTCCTCTTCTGAGTCTGTTTCTTGATTATCCCTGTCACCATAACGTTCTATTGCCATGAGTTTTGTTTCTTTGTTTTTTGTTCAACTTTCCTAGACTTTTTTTTCACCTTTAAAGTTGAGTTTTGTTCCTGTGATTGAAGGGGCACAAGCTTCTTGTGCTAGAGCCTTCAGGCCCTCTCTTTTTACCTGGTGCTGCACTGGTGCTGTCCTCAGGCGCATGTGGCAACCTTCTGCCGCACTGGGGCTGCAGGGCTCTAGCAGCTCTCCTTGTGCTGGACTGAGGCATGTTGGCAGACCAGATGCTGACATCTCCCCTTTTACTTGGTGCTGCCTTTTGGTCTGTGGGAAGGCTTGGTGGTGGTGTCTGCACACTTGCCTGGTGCTGCACTGAGACAAATTGGAGTGTCTGTTGGTGACACCTGCCTATTCACCTGGTGTTAGGCTGATGCACACAGTGGAGCCTGATGCCAACATCTATCTGTTTGTGTAGTGGTGCAGTGGGGCTCAGGGTCTCCTAATGGCCTGCTGAGGCAAGGGCTGCTGTTGGCTTGTCTGGAATGCACCTGCCCTTCACTGCATTCCCTTTGTACCTGCTGGAGATGGATCTTTCCTGCTGACCTTCCAAGCTGTCTTGGGCTAGAAAATTGTTTCACTCCTTTTGTTGTTTGTGCATTCTAGAATTCATTTTGGGGTGCAATTTTATAGTTGTTTATAGGTGAATATGGGAGACTTTAGGCAATATCCTGATTGCTCTGCCATCTGGGCTCCCAGAAGACTGTGACACTCATTTTCAAAGGACAATAAATACTCATATCCATGCTTCTCTCTTTCCTCTTCCAGATTTTCTTTTTCTTTTTTTATTCTTTCCTGTTGGATTTACTGATCATTTTTTTTTATCTCTTCTGTCGTACCTAAAAGTGAACATAATCATGACTTTTTGTCCTACTATTGAATTGTCTATTATATGAGTGTCCACTTTCATTGAAGGACACTGCCTTAGTAATGGCCAGCTTCTTTGTAAGCTTTGCCCAAATTTCAGGAATTTCTGAAATTCTCAAGTTTGTATATAGCTATAGATAGATATTATATATACATATATGTACACATATAATTATATGTGTATATATACATGTATGTATATGCATGTGTATGTATTTGTATGTAAATATTTATACATCTATAAATACATGTGTGCATATACATGCAAACATATACACACACTCACCCACCCACAATTCCCTTTAGCCTCCAAAATAGCATAACCTCAGTATGGCTAGATAGGAAATTTTATACTGAAACCTAAGTTTGCTTGATTTTTCATATATTTTATTTGCTTTTCTCATTTACTATTCTCAATTGGAAAATTTGTTCAATGCCAATTGGTGTTCATGTATTCTTTATTTGCTTTCATTCCAGTTATTTTTTGATTTACTACTTTAGCATTTTAATCCCCTATGATGAACGCAATATCTTTTCTGTCATGCTATTTCCAAAAGATGTTGTAGCTCTTCATAGAACTGATCCACTTTGGCCTCTTCATTATCAGTGGTTAGAGTACAGACTTCTATTATTGTGATGTTGAACAGTTTGTCTTGGATTTGAATAATGTTCTGTCATTTTTGAGATAATGCCCCAGTATTACTTTTCTCAGCTTTTTGTTGATTATGAAAGCTATTACATATCTTCTAAGGAAGTCTTGTCTACAGTAATATATGTAATAATCACCAAAATTAAAGGTTGTTGACAAAGGCCAACAACAATTCATAGTCCAAGCTATGGTTTTTCACTGGTCATGTATAGCTGTGAGACTTGGACTATAAGAAAAACTGAGTGCTGCAGAGTCAATGCTTTTGAATTGAAGTGCCTGAGAAGAAATTTGAGACTTCCTTGGGCAGCAAGGAGACCAAATCAGCAACACATAAAGAAATTAATTCAGGATTTTCATGGGAAGTTCAAATTCTGAAGCTGAAACTTAAATATTTCAGCCACATAATGAGAAGACAGGACTTACTGGAGAAAACTCTGATCTTGCAGAAGATTAAAGGAAAAAGGAAAAAGATGGCACAGGAAAGATAATGTCATGGAAATAGTGAACATGAACTTGGACAGATTTTGAGAAATAGTGGCGGATAGTAGGGCCTGGTGTCCTGTGGTCCATGGAGTCACAAAAAGTAGGACATGACTCAACAACAGACATGTGTTTCTAATTTATGACCTGTTAAATTCTCTCTTTTTTCCACGGAATAATGAAATCTGACCACAATATTTCTCATTGAGAAGAATTCAGAGTCCACAGCTCTTTTCACTCTTTTCAGTCTACATTTTTAATCCGTCAGAATTTTTCTTCAATACTTTCCATGGCACTATGATTTCCAGATTTCTTTCATCTAAAATAATTTTCTGTCTATTACTGAAACCTCTGTTTCTCAAATTTTACTCAGATTGTGTCATTGTTTCAATTCCTTACAGTCAATCATTTTGTAACTTCTTTCACATTTTCTTCTATTGCAATTATTTTCTTTCCTAATTATTTTGCTTCATTGAATTTTCCAAATTGTTTAGTCTCTTAATCATTTGTATTTCCTTTTCCTTTTTACCTTGTATTGCTTCACTATGAATGTCAAATTCTCCTTTATTCATAAGTTCACACTATCAACCACTGAAGAGACTTCTAATAGACATTTTTAATTAAAGAAGCTTTTATACAAGAAGGAAGATTTCTCTGAAAACTCAAATCATCAATACATAGTTCCGAAGCATCCACTACATACCAGGAACTGTGCTATGTTCTGGGCATGCAAAGAAAGGCATAAGAAAATTTAGCTTTTGAGGAGCTCACAACATAATGGGGAAGAAATGGTGAGCTTCTGTTTGCAGGAAGTGCTGAGTTTCCTGTGACCACAGGTTTTTACAAAAGAACTCAGAATGCATAAGATAAGAGATATTTAGAAGAAAATGAGGATTTGGTGAAGGTAAGATGAAATGGCTTTTGAGGTAACTTTAATACCTATAACACATGATTGTTTACTGGCTTTGTTATTCTTCTGTTGTCCATGTTTTCCTAGGAAAAAGGAGAAAAAGAGTACAAAGCCCTGAGAACAGCTGAATAAAAAAAATAAGAAAAGAGAATGACAACTTCTGGAAGCCCCAAATTAGGAGCCTATTTTATGCTGATAGTAAAGCATGGGACATGGGCATGAATTCTTTCCCTAATGATTAAGACATTCCTTTCCTTGCATTCAGCTTCACCACTTCCTGAAGTGTGTCAATCTTGTCAAAAGTGACAGTGATGAGTCATGTGGAGATGGATCCAGGATGGCTGCTGAGAAATACGATATCTTGAATTTTAGATTCTTACCTGGTAGAATTGAGACACTGGTAAAAGTAGGGGAGGTTATCCCTCGTGATCAGGGACTCAGCATTAATGAAGCAGACATACATTGGCCAGAAGATTTCTCTCAGGTAAGAGGAAAAGGAATAATACGAGCTCTATAAATCAGCCTGTTAGAGTCCTGCATACTGTTTTTACTTCATTGGTCCTGTGTAGTTCCCCAAAGACATTGGATATTACTGTAACAAGGTGGTAGCATTCAATCACTCTTCTTTTTTGCTCTAAGTTAGATAGGACTATAATTTCTCTGACTTCCTTTTCTCAGTACTACATTCACTTCTTTCTAGCCAAATTACATAAAGATCTGAATTCATCATATACGAAAGCCTTGAAATGTACCAAATCAAGTGGGCAAGTTAAAAAAAGAAAAACAAGACAGTGGAAAGTGGAAGGAAAAAAGAATTCCCAAAGGAACCTATTGCACCAAAAGTTCCTCAATATCTGAAACCCTGTAATTACATAACTATTTTATCCTGAGTTTGTGTTCACAATGAATAAAATGATTGACTTTAGAAAAGTTTAATTTAAATGTAGTGGGTATGTCATCTGCTGATGTCAAACATATGTATCTATGCAGTTCCATTTATCTGTGTGATTTTGTAAATCCTACCGACCTCCCTGCAGTTGTCCCTGGAGGGGGGGGGGGTGTCCAATATCAGCCCAAGAATAAGATCAGGCATTCAAACCTCTGATTCTTACTTAGATCCAATCAAACAGAACTGTTTATTATAGTGTAACTCTTCATTATAGTGTAAAGTTTACACTAAAAACTCTCTTAAGTCATGAATCGCTGAAAAATTCAGCATCCTTTAGCAAAACACAAAGAACAGGGTTTGTTAGGGGGAAAATTAAGGAACTGTTTCCTCTTGGGCAGCTAATGAATAATCCCAGGATTACTTGTAGAAAAAAAGAAATGCACTTGAGATGCACTAGTATCAAGCACTTGAAGAGAAATGTGTAAGCAAAAGATTACTGTTGAAAAAGAATCAAAGAGATTGTGTCTAGTGAAGAGCCTGTTCAATTCATCACTTGGGGAAAACATGATCTGGCATAGAAGAGGAAAAAACAGGAAGAAAGTCTCTACCGAAAAACTGATTATCCTTGCCCTGCAGAATCGCAAGTCCTTTTTTCGAAATGTCTTTCAAAGAAGAGGTCTGAAGTCATCATTACCTCAGTGCATCTATTTTTCAGCTGTCATTCTTACACTGACTGTTTCTCTTTCTCCTTGATGGAAATTCAGACTCCAAGTTCCAAATGCAGTCTGAGCTGAGGCCCTGGATTCAAGAAGACAGTCCGAGAAGGCCAGCCCATCTGCTGTTTTGATTGCACCAAATGCCCTGAAGGGGAAATTTCCAACCAGACAGGTGGGTTTTTAAAGATAAAAGATAAATTCCCAAAGTGATAGACATTGTATTTTTTAATCTTAACTTGATGTGAGTTTCACTTACCAAAATAATATTTTCTGAGTTAAAATAATACTGAACTTATTCAATCAATATTGTTCAATGCCCACATACTCTGGGTCTCTTCAGATAATATCACAATATTATATACTGAAAGAGGGCATAATGAAAGCCTTGATTCTTGCCCGGAAGAAATTACCTTCTTTCTGGTGAGGGCACATGCCCCCATTAAATCAATTGCTACATCATTTTAGTTCAGCCTCCTCTACATTTCTCGGATACATCTTCTCTTTTCCTCTCTAATGAGATAAGAGACTGTATTCAGCTATTCACTTGGACTTTCACACTAGCCTCCCATTCATATCTCTGCCTCAAGTCTCTGTCCTATCTTTTTCATACTACACAAAACCACAAAATTGAAAATCACTAGGTATGTCACTTCTCTGCTTAATAAGCTCCAGTGGTTCCCTATTATCTTTAAAATAAAATATTGCCTCTTATCATTCCAGTTTTAAACAACATGCCATTTAACACACTCTCATGTCCACTCATACTGCTCTGTGTAACATCCCATTTTGAGCCAGATATAAGATGAAATGACTGATAAAACAAAGGTTCAAACTTCTGATCACAGTGACTTTTTTGATAGTTTTTTTGCATGTGGTTTACTTATTAATTTATTTTGATTTTTCAACAATCACTTCCATGTGCTTTCGAGTTAAAAATTTTTCTCCCCCTTCCTCCCCACCACCCTCCCCAAGACAGTGCACAATCTGACAGAGACTATACATATATATTTCTATTAAACAATTTTTCACATAAGTGATGTTGTAAGTAAGAATAAGAACCAACAGGGGGAACCACAAGAAAGAGGAAGCAAAACTCCACAGAAGAAAAAAAATAGCAAATACCATGTTTTGATCTGCATTCAAACTCCACAGTTTTTTCTTTGCATGGATAGCACTTTCCAACACGAGGCCTTTGGAGATGTCTTAGATCCTTGTATTTCTGGGAAGGGTTAAGTTTATCAATATTAGTCATTACACAAAGTGGCAGTTATTGTATGTGACATTCTTCTGGTTTTGCTCACTTCACTCAGCATCAGAACATACAAGTGTTTCCAGGTTTTTCTGAAGTCAGCCTGTTCATCATAGCACAATAGTATTCTATTACATTCATACACCACAGCTTGCTCAGCCATTCCCCAATTCATGGGCATCCCCTCAATTTCCAATTCTTTGTCACCACAAAAAGTGCTGCTATAAGCATATTTGTGCATGTTGGTCTTTTTCCTTTTTTTTTATATATAAATTTATTTATTTTTAGTTTTCAACATTCACTTCCACAAGTTTTTCAGTTCCAAATTTTCACCCCATCTCACACCTCCCCCCAACCCATTCTGAATATCCTTTGCCCTAGTCTATCCTCTCTTCTATCTCTCCCCACTTTTCTTATCCCCTTCCCCTTCTATTTTCCTGTAGGGCAGGACAGACTTCTGTACCCCATTTCCTATATTTCTTATTTCCCAGTAGCATGTGAAAACCTTTTCTTAAACTTTTGTTTTTAAAACTTTAGGCTTCAAATTTTCTCTCTTCCTCCCTCCCGACCCACCCTCATTGAAAAGTCAAGCAACTCAATATAGGTTGTACATGTGTAGTTATGCAAAACACGTTCATAGTACACATGTTGTGAAAAACTAACTCTATTTCCCTTAATCCTATCCTGCCCTCCCATTTACTCTATTCTTTCTTTTGACCCTGTCCCTCCTCAGAAGTATTTACTTCTGATTACCCCCTTTCCCAATCTGCCCTCCTCTCTATCATCTGCTGCTCTCTTGTCCCCTTCTCCCCCTGTTTCCTGTAGGGTAAGAGATTTCCCTACCCAATTGAATGTGTATGTTATTCCCTCCTTAGGCCAAATCCCATAAGAATAAGATTCATTCATTTCCTCTCACCTTCCCCCATTTCCCCTCCACTGTAAGAGACTTTTTTTCTGTTTTTTTTTGTGAGATAATTTACCCTTCTACCTCTCCCTTTCTTCTTCTCCTAGTATAATCTCTCTCATCCCTTAATTTTATTCTCCAGATATGACCCCTTAATCTTCAACTCACCCTGTGCCCTCTATCTATCTATCTATCTATCTATCTATCTATCTATCTATCTATCTATCTATTATCTATCTATCTATCTATCTACATACATATAATTTTTCACCCTCCAACTACCCTAATACTGACAAAGGTCTCATGAGTTATAAACATCATCTTTCCATGCAGGAATGTAAACAGTTCAACCTTAATAAGTCTCTTATGATTTCTCTTTCCTGTTTACCTCTTCATGTTCCACTTGAGTCTTGTATTTGAAAGTCAAATTTTCTATTCAGCTCTGGTCTTTTCATCAAGAATGCTTGAAAGTCCTCTATTTCACTGAATGACCATTTTTTCCCCTGAAGGATTATACTCAGTTTTGCTGGGTAGGTGATTCTTGGTTGTAATCCTATCTCCTTTGCCCTCTGGAATATTATATTCCATGCCCTGAGGTCCTTTAATGTAGAAGCTGCTAAATCTTGTGTTATCCTGATTGTGTTTCCACAATACTTGAATTGTTTCTTCTGGCAGCTTGTAATATTTTCTCCTTGACCTGGGAACTCTGGAATTTGGCTACAATATTCCTAGGAGTTTTCCTTTGGGGATCTCTTTCAGGAGGAGATAGGTGGATTCTTTCAATTTCTATTTTGCCCTCTGGTTCTAAAATATCAGGGCAGTTTTCCTTGATAATTTCTTGAAAGATGATGTCTAGGCTCTTTTTTGATCATGGCTTTCAGATAGTCCAATAATTTTTAAATTCTCTCTCCTGGATCTATTTTCCAGGTCAGTTGTTTTTCCAATGAGATATTTCACATTGTTTTCTAATTTTTCATTCTTTTGGATTTGTTTTACAGTGTCTTGATTTCTCATAAAGTCACTAGCTCCAATTGCTCTATTCTAATTTTTAAGGAAGTATTTTCTTCAGTAATCTTTTGGACTTCCTTTTCCATTTGGCCAATTTTTCTTTTTAGGGCATTCTTCTCCTCATTGGCTTTTTGGACCTCTTTTGCCATTTGGGTTAGGCTATTTTTTAAGGTGTTATTTTCTTCAGTATTTTTTTGGGTCTCCTTTAGCAAGCTGTTGACTTGTTTTTCATGATTTTCTTGCATCACTCTCATTTCTCTTCCCAGTTTTTCCTCTGCTTCCCTTACTTGCTTCTCAAAATCCCTTTTGAGCTCTTCCAAGGCCTGGGACTGACTCATATTTTTCTTGGAGGCTTTGGATGTAGGAGCTTTGACTTTGTTGTCTTCTTCTGGTTGTATGTTTTGATCTTCTTTTTCACCAAAGTAAGATAATATAGTCTGACTCTTTTTGCGCTGCTTGCTCATGATCCTGGCCAATTACTCGGGTTTTAAACTCTTTGTTAAGGTAGGAGTCTGCTTCCAATGTGGAGAATGTACTGTGCCAAGCTTAGGGGATTTATATAGCTGTTTTTAGAGATACTTTTAGGGACCTGTAAATTGTCAGTTCTTGCAAGGTGGTATGATAAGGGGCAAGGTGTTTACTGCTTTCCTGGTCTGTGACTACAAGTACTCCTTTCTGTCCTGTAACTGTGAGGAGGGGTTTCTCTCCACAGCCACTACAAGCTCCACCAGGCCAGCACTCCTCCTCACCCCAGGACCACTGCCCACAACTGTGACCTAGATCCAAGGACAGGAAACCAAGAGATTCTTGCCTTAGCACTGGCAAATAGATCCCTGAAATCTCCCTCTGATCAGCCACTGGATTCCACCTCAGTCTGTGGGCCAGAAGCTCAGGATGCAGCCACTGCCCTGGAGCCCGTGCTCTGTGCTCTGGAGCTGGCTCTGACCTAGCTCCTCTCTCACTGCAGAAACAGACTTTTCCCACTGACCTTCTAAGTTGTCTTTGGTGTTTGTGGGTTGAGAAGTCTGGAAGCCACCACAGCTGCCCAGGATTCAGTCCTCTGAGGCCTGCTCCAGGTTTACTGTGGCCTGCCTGCCCGTGCCACACTGCGTTTCTGTCCTCACCCAGCGCGATATACCTTTCTGGTCAACCATCCAGGTTGTCTTGGGCTGGAAATTTGCTTCACTCTGTATTTTTGTGGGTTCTGTTGCCTTAGAATTTGTTTAGAGCCATTTTTATAGGTATTTGGAGAGGTTTGGGGATAGCTCAAGCAAGTCAATGCTTTCACTCCACCATCTTCCTATCTACCTGATTCTTAAAGAAAATAGTTTAATCCTATTACTTTCTCAAAATTTATTATTCCATTTTAGTATAAAACTTTTTTTATTACATCTTTGTCTTATTACTTTGTCTAATTCACCCTTTAGGAAAATATTTTCCCCTTTTAGTATGCTCACAAATACACAGTAATATTGCAAGGTTTTTTATACTTGCAACTCGGCCATTTCCTAGTACCAATCTATTAGTATTTATATAGCTTCTACTGCTCAACAGTCCTGATTATAGACATTTGTTATGAAAGCAAAAGAAAAGATATAGTTATAGCAATGTCAAGAGTGTCTGCTCAGGAACACAGACTGACCTGATGTGTACCATAATGGGGGAAAACTCCTTTAGCTCTGTTTGATTCCAGGTATGAGTCATCTGATAGCCAACTATATAGTCACAGGTTAATGAGAGTAAGGCTCAGGGTTAACCAAGTGAGAAAATTTCCTGTTGAAAAAGGATATTGTACAATAGGGAAATTGAGTCAAGATTATCCTCTTTTAGGCCACAACAAGGTCACCTCTTCAACTTTTCCCAGGGTCAGAATCCACCTCTGGAAGCTTTTGGACTGGTGGACATGTAATTTTCTGTTATTGGCTTCATGATAATTTAGAAACTATCCATCTAATCAAAATTCAAAATAATAGTAAATTATAGACCCAAGAGTTTTTAATTTCAAAAAGCAAGATTTCTCTGACCATAGTTTACAGCTTGAATACTATTAATTTGTGAATGTTTCTATAGCAGTTTCATTTTATTTACAAATTTTTTGCATATGAATCTATAAAATTTTATCTTACTTTACTTTAAATTAAAACTACCCATATTCTGGTATTTCAGTTATATAGTGAATATCAGATAATTGACTCATATTAATGTGTTGCAGTTCCATCTTCAAGCCACCTTATACATTTTTATAATTTTCACAAGTGATAATGAAAAATTAAAATGAAAACTTTCTCATAATAAATTTCTTATTATTACTTAAAATACAATATGCCATATTAGGTATTTAATGGTTTTAACTTGTCTATTTCTTCTACCCCATTCGTTTAAAAGCTTAATTCATAACTTAACAACATCCAGTAACAAAAAAAATGCTGTTTGTTTAACAGTATTTTTGATTTCCCAAATTTCACAATATGAGTACTTAGAAATACAATCATTACATATACAATATCATGTATTTAAATCATAAAACAATACTTATTATCAGTCAGGTGATGTCAATTCACTCAAATGCATTTCCAATTTATCCCACAAAAAGTCATTAAACTTATTGTTGTTTTTCTTGTTTAGATTTCCATTCATGTATGACTCTTTGTGACCCCATTTTCATGTCTTTGTGACTCTTTGTTTTCTTTGCAAAGATGCTGGAGTGGTTCAGCATTTCCTTCTCCACTTCACTTTATAGATGAAAAAATGAGACAGAGTTAAGTGACTTATCTAGGGTCACATAGCTAGTATGTCTCAGAGGCCAGATTTGAACCCATGAAAATGACTGTCTCCAGCCTCAGCACTCTGTTCACTACACTGCCTACCTGGCCAATGTTTTTATTTTTTTATTGCATTTGGCATTTGATACTTATAACATCTAAAATCTGTAATGTAATTATATTCAGTTAAAGAAGTATTAGTAATAGTAATAATAGTGAACATTTATATAGTGCCTACCATCGTTATATCATTTTAATGCTCACAAATATCCTGGGAGGTGGGTGCCATTAGTATTTTCCTTTTTACAGATCATGAAACTGAGGTAAAAGAGATAACTTGTTTATGATCATACAGCTAATACATTTCAGAAAATGGAATGTAACTCAGGCTTCCCTGAATTTTTCCAGCATATTTTTAAAAATTCAATTCCATAATTAAGAAGAGAATAATTTTATTATCTCATAATTTAGTTATAGAACCAATCTCAAGCAAATCAAATTTGGATTTACAACCACAAAATCCAAATCTTAATTTTCTAGGGCTATTAGCAACCTTGGCTGTCAAATTTAGAACCCATTGTTAATAGCAATGAAGCGTTTCCTTCTAATTTTCTTTGTTGAGTTTGCTTTTAATTTGCCTCAACAATTAATCCTGTTAAATAATGATTTGATAGTTCTACTTCAGCCTTCCTAAAAGACAATTCTGCTTTCTGGTCACTTTCTCACAGACAGGTAATTGTGCGTATCCACCTGTTATCTATAACATGAATTGGGATCAGGGACGATGAGCGTGTTTTATGGGGTCTCCTCATGGACCCCTCTTCAGTTAATCACCCTTTCTATTGTTTAATTAAATTTTCCTCATTTTTCAGTTGCCCACTGATTTGAACAATCTTTTCTCTTTTCATTATCCGGGAATAGTTAATAAGAGGTATTGATAAAATAAAAACTGCATAACTGTTTTTTTTTCCCTTCTCTCATGTATCATTTTCAAACTAGTTGCCTTTCTTCATTATAATAAAACTACAGGTCTATCACTCTTCAGAGTGGGGAAAAAGAGATCCGTGTTCTTTACCCCTGAAACGTCAACATTTAATTCTTATTTTTCCTTAAAACAACTTTTACAGGGTGATATCTCAACATTTAGTAAGATATTTCAGCATATATGAAGCTTCTGCTGGGTGCCGTATCAGATAGGACAAAGAGAAGGGAGTGAGTTCCTGGCATTAATCTAAGTTCCAGGAATTCTCCCCTGGTATCTTGAAATGATTAGTCTCTAAACATTGTGGTGATCAGTCTCCAAAATCTACTAACCATGATTTTTTTTAATAGTTCTACAAACTAGAAAAAGATATTTTCTTTTATTTCATAATTTGACTTTATGTCTGTGCAGCACAATCACGGCTGAAAAGACAGAGGAAAAATATCTTGAAGTTTCTTTTTATTTTCTTTTTAATTTACTCTCCCCTTGAAAGCTTTAAGTGGGAGTTAGCTCTGCTTACTGGGTCATAGAGTTTAGCACCTGGGAGAAATGCTTCAGAATACTAAACTGTATGGCTACAGATTTTTATCAGGTATTTTTTTTCAGACTAGCTGCATTTCCCCCTTTAAAAAAACTTTCAAGGGAGCAGAATCTACAAATAATATTAAATAGAGCAAACACATACTTGCTAGCCATATTTTCTTTAAAATTTGTAGTGGTCAAAAGAGCCAAATTAGCAAAACAAATTGTAAATTAAATCACTTGCACGTGTATACCAGACATCCCATATTACAATTGTATGCTTTCAAATCATTCCTGTAACTATCTTGGACATCCATCAGTTTAAACTACCAAAAATCTATCCAAGGCAAACCACCAATATTTTACTACCACTGGAATTCATAATCCTTTCCTACCCCTATGGGAAAGCCCAATCCTAATCTTTCCAGATCCTGGGGGAAAACCTAATCCAACAGGGAAAATTAATACTAAACTTCTCCCCCAATTTGGAGAAATTTTAATAATCCCAAGCTTAATATCTAAACCTTACCTCAGCATGGATGGTTTTGGGATCAAGAATAGCAGTACAAACTCTGGTGGCAGTTTTCATGAAAAACTCCCTTGGTGAAAGATTACCTAGAGTACTCTACGGAGTTTTTATGAAAGGCTATTTTCCTGCAGGTGGAAGGAGAGGTGAGGTCACAGTTGTGACTTCACATAGCTTGCCTGCCCAAAAGCTGAATAAAAATTTCTCCCCTATGTTTGATGCCCAAAGTCAGAGCTAAGAATACCTGATCCTTATCCATTGCGCGATTGACATGCACTGTTTCATAAATTGCCATGATCAGAAGCTTGAAACTTTACTTCCTCAGTCAGTTCCTCTTTCACCTGCTGCAGTGGTCCATCTCCATTCCCTAGCTCTCTCCCATTCCTGCACTACAATCTCTCTTTACCTCTGCCTCTTGGAAATTATGGATAATTTTCATTTTATCATATTAAAACAAGAGAGCCAGAAGTACAGATATTTCTTCAGTTATTTAAGTTGTTATTTATTTCTTTAAAGAACTCTTCATAATGGAGTCAACACAAAGATTACAAACACTTTGATAGATGATTTTATGTACTTTGCAGGTATTGAGAATGGGATTTCCTCTTTTATTATATGCTCTTTGATTTTTCATTATATAAAATATAGATTTTTTTAAAAAAAGTATTTTGCCTAGGCTGCTTTGATAACTCTATTTAATTTCTCAGTATCTTTGCTGCATTTTCTAAGCAAATCATCTTAACATTCAGAAATATGAATAGTTTTACCTCTTCTATACCTATCCTTATGTGTTAATTTATTTCTCTCATTCTAATGCCCTTAGCAACATTTCTGGAACTATACTAATTAATAAGAAGGAGATTTGTCATTCTTTATTTCTGTACTTATTGGGAAAGTTTCTAGTAAATGTCTTTGCATAAAATGTTTTTTTTAAAGATGTGTATTGTGATATTATAAAAGTCCCTTTTCACATTTGTTTTGTAGAGTTTCCAGCATAACATTTGTTCTATTTTGTCAAAGCATTTTTCTGCACATGGAGGGACTTTTTTTTTAAATTTTGGATATTTTAAATGTAATGTTACATATTTTTAAATGTTGAACTACTATTTCATCTGTAATATAAATCCAATTTAAACAGGTAGAACAGTATCTCGGATAAATCATTGTAGACTATTTGACAAGAGTTTACTTAAAATTTTTAAGTTAATATTTATTAATGATAAAAAAATGTTTCTTGTGCTTTACGCTTCCTCGGTAGCTGTATTGGTCTTCATTTGCCTCATTAAATGCATCTGATAATATTTCTAAATTCTTGATAATAATGTTGTAGTATTGATATCATTTTTTTAAAGGTCTATATAAATCTCCTGAGAATTCACCAGGCACAAGAGTTACCCCTATCTTGGGTAGCTCTTTTACAATTAGTTCAATTTCTTCATCTGATATTAGTTATTTAAGTTCTTTATTTGGTCCTCTGGTAGTCTGTATATTTGATATATTAGTAATATTTTTTCAGGATTACTGGAGGTGGCCCTAGATGGAGTGGAATACCTTTGTCTTTTTAAGTTAAGATCTATACCATGTCTCAATTTCATTCTTTTTCTATTTTATTTATGTAAGCATTTAGAGATATAAAACTTCCCCTAAGAATTGCTTTCACTGCATCCCATAAGTTCTGGTATGTTATCTCATTATTGTCATCCTCTTGAATGAAAATATTGGTTGTTTCTATAATTTGTTGTTTGACCCAATCATTTTTTAGGATTAGATTATTTAGTTTACAATTATTTTTTAGTCTATCTTTCCATGGCCCTTTATTACATATAATTTTTATTGCATCATCATGATCTTGAAAAGGATGCATTTAATATTTCTGCCCTTCTACATTGGATTGTGAGGTTTTTATGCCCTAGTACATGGTCAATTTTTGTGTACGTGCCATGTACTGCAAGAAAAAAGGATATTCCTTTCTATCCCCCTTCAGTTTTCTCCAAAGGTCTATCATACCTAACTTTTCTAATATTCTATTCACCTCCTTAACTTCTCTCTTGTTTATTTTGTGGTTAGATTTATCTAGTGCAGAGAGGGGGAGGTTCAGGTCCTCCACTAGTATGGTTTTGCTGTCTATTTCTTCCTGTAACTCCCTGAACTTCTCCTCTAAGAATTTGGACAGTATACCATTTGGTGCATATATGTTTAGTAATGATATTACTTCATTGTCTATGGTGCCTTTTAGCAGGATGTAGTTTCCTTCCTTATCTCTTTTGATTAGATCTATTTTTGCTTTTGCTTTGTCTGAGATCAGGATTGCTACCCCTGCTTTTTTTACTTCAGCTGAAGCATAATATATTCTGCTCCAGCCTTTTACCTTTACCCTGTATGTGTCACTCTTTTTCAAATGTGTTTCCTGTAAACAACATATTGTAGGATTATGGTTTTTAATCCATTCTGCAATCCATTTCCTTTTATGGGAGAGTTCATCCCATTCACATTCACAGTTATGATTACTATCTGTGTTTTTTCTCCATCCTTTCCCCCATTTATGCTTTTCTTTCTCCTTTTTCCTTTCCCCCTTCACTAGTGTTTTGCTTTTGACCACCACCTCCTTCAGTCCCTCCTCTTTATTATCCCTTTCCTTTTCCCCTTTACTCTTACTGCTTCTTCCTCCCTTCTTTCCCCCCTCCCTTTTCTTTCCCCTCCCTTTTCTTTCCCCTTTCCCTCCTACTGCCTATAGGGCAAGTTAGATTTCTATACCTAACTGATTATGTTATGCCCTTCTTGAGCCAAATCTGATGAGAGTAAGGTTCAAACAATGCTCCCCCCTCCCTTCTTTCCCTCTGCTGTAATAGGATTTTGTGTCTTTTCCTGTAATGTAATTTACCCTTGTCTGCCTCCTCCTTTCTCAGTACATTTTCTAAGATCAAATTGATCCACTTGTTTGGATCCGTTTAACCCACTTGATTAGATTTCTTTTTATCATTACATCAAAGTCAACTAATATCCACCCTCTTTATGTATACTCCTTTAACATGGTGTAATAACAATACAGTTCTCAAGTTGCAATGTCATATTCCCTTGTAGGGTTTAAACACCCCCCTTATTAACAACATATTGTATCTTTCTGTCCCATTTACCTTTTTGTCCTTCTTGAGTCCTGTACTTGAAGATCAAATTTTTTGTTGAGCTCTGGTCTTTTTATCAGGAAGGTTTGGAAGTCCCCTATTTCATTGAATATCCATCTCCTCCCTTGAAAAATGATGCTCATTTTTGCTGGGTATTGATCCTTGGCTGCATTCCAAGCTCCTTTGCCTTAAGGAATATCATGTTCCATGCCCTGCGTCTTTTAATGTAGAAGCTGCAAGGTCCTGTGTAATCCTGACTGTGGTTCCATGATATTTAAATTTTTTTCTTGCTTGCAGCACCTTCTCTTTCATCTGGTAATTTTGGAATTTTGCTGTTATATTCCTTGGCGTTGTCAATTTGGGATCTCTTTCAGGTGGTGGGTGGCATATTATTTCTATGGTTATTTTACCTTCTGGTTCTAGGACTTCCAGGCAGTTTTCCTTCATGATTTCCTGAAAGATACGGTCCAGGCTCTTTTTTTCATCATGATTTTCAGGTAGTCCAATAATTTTTAAATTGTATGTCCTGAATCGATTTTCCGGGTGGTTGTTTTACTGATGAGGTATTTTACGTTTTCATCTATTTTTTCATTTTTATTTGTTTCTGTTTGACTGATTCTTGCTCTCTCATAGAGACATTAGTTTCCATTTGTCCAATTCTAGTTTTTAACAGATTGTTTTATTCTGTTAGTTTTTGTACTTCCTTCTTCAATTGACCAATTGTGGTTTTTTGGGGAACTTGTTTTCTTCAGTGTATTTTTTTCCAATTCAATTGTATTTTTTGAAGGACTCTTCTACCTCTCTCATTTGACTATTAAGACTTTTTGACTATTTGAGCTTTTCTAAGAAGGCTTTTTGGGCTTCAGACCAGTTCCTATTCCCTTTTGATGTTGCAGATGTGGGTTTGTTGACAATATTGTCCTCTTCATAATTTCTGTCTTGATCTTTACTCTTCTCATAAGATGAATCTATGGGACAATTCTTTTTACTCATGGTGTTTATTCCCTGGCCTTTAAAGAGATTGAGCTCTCCTGCTGGGGAACAGAGGGTACTGACCCAAGCTTCTTGTGTTGGGAGCCTAGGTCTTGGTCACTGGATTTTTGTGCTGGGGCCTCTTATGTTGGCAATTGGAGGCTGTAGTGTTATGGCAGCTTACCTCTTGTTGGGCAGGAATCAGCAAGGCTCGGACTTTAGGTTGCTTTCTTCAGCTCTTTTCAGATGAATGCTGCAGGGCACTTATCTGCCTGGGGCCTTTTGTAGTGCTGGTTCCCTTACTTTTGCTGAGGCACTGGGAGATCCGTTTGCTGGGCTGCTGAACTACTACTCCCTCTCTTTCTTCTAGTTCATTTGTTTCAGGGTTTTTTTTTTCTGGGTAATATTTTCTGGGTTTTCAGAGGTTGATAGGGGACAGTGACAGCGACTACCTTTTCACTCTTCCATCTTGGCTCCTGGAAGTGGAAGAAAAACCTCATCTCTCTTAATTTCATTCTTAAAGATCATGCATCAACTCAAATCATTCTGGCTGTCATTGATTGGACAACAATAGGTACCAGCACAAGCCCTACTTGGTCATTGTTGGGCCTTGATAATTCAGGATTAATGTAAATACCAATAATTTCTGTTTTGGTCAGAAATCCTGAGGGCTTTCCCCCCTGACTGATTTTTTTTTTTTTACTAAGTAAAAGGGGCTATTCTTTGCCTCATTTCTTACTTAACCTTAATCCCAGAATGGGCATTGTGTAAATCAAACTGAAACCTGGGAAAGACCTTAACTTAAAGAAAGGCAAGGTCTTCCATTGCATTTAGGACCATCTCCAGTTGTCCTGATCTATATTTTGTCACAGAACCCAGATGTCTCCAGAGGAGAGAGTGAGGATTATGACTTTGCAAAACCCTCCCTTAAATTCAATTCATTTTCAAGTCATGGCATCAACTTTCTGATGTCATGGTCCTCTTCAGGAATGAAGGACTAAAGACTTCTCAACCCACAAATGCCATAGAAAATTTAGAAGGTTAGTAGGAAAACTCTGTGAACACAGCAAGGTAGAAGCTTGGTCTCAGCCCCGGTCCCAGCACACGGGGCAGCGGCTGCTTTTGAGCTTCCTGGCCACAGATTTAGGGGTAATCAAGTGGCTGATCAGAGGGGGATTGCAGGGATCTCTTTGCTGGTGCTGAGGCAGGATTCCCTTGCTTTGACCTTGCTTGGATCTGGGTCACAGTTTTGGGTGGCGATACTGGGGGTAGGAGGAGTGCTGGCATGGTGGAGCTTGCAGTGGCAGTGAAAATGGAATTCTCCTCACAGTTCCAAGGAATAAAGGAGTGCTTGTGCTCACTCATAGACCAGAGCACAGGCCAGGAAAGGAGTAAACACCTGGCCCCTTATCATACCAACTTGGAAGAACTGAAAATTTACAGGTCCTTAGAAGTATCTCTGAAAACAGCTGCACAAAACCATGGAAGCTTGGGACAGTACATTCTCCACACTGGAAGCAGACCCCTACCTTAACAAAGAGTTTGAAAGTCAAGTAATTGACCGGGATCATGAGCAGACTGCCAAAAAAAAAAAAAAGTCATACCATGGAATCTTTCTTTGGTAACAAAGATCAAAACATACAACCAGAAGAAGACAATAAAGTCAAAGCTACTACATCCAAAGCCTCCAAGAAAAACATGAATCATCTCAAGGCCATGGAAGAACTCAAAAAGGATTTTGAGAAACAAGTAAGAGAAGTAGAGGAAAAATTGCAATGAGAAATGAGAGTGATGCAAGAAAATCACGAAAAACAAGTCAACTTGTTTTTGCTAAAGGAGACACACACACACACACACACACACACACACACACACACACACACACACCCCTTAAATAACACCTTAAAAAATAGTCTAACCCAAATGGCAAAAGAGGTCCAATAAGCCAATAAAGAGCAAAATGCCTTCAAAATAATTGGCCAAATGGAAAAGGAAGTCCAAAAGCTCACTGAAGAAAATACTTCCTTAAAAATTTGAATAAGAAATTGGAAGCTAGTGAATTTATGAGAAATCAAGACATTGTAAAACAAAACCAAAAGAATGAAAAAATAGAAGACAATGTGAAATATCTCATTGGAAAAAGAACTAACCTGGAAAATACATCCAGGAGAGGCAATTTAAAAATTATTATACTATCTGAAAGCCATGATCAAAAAAAGAACCTAGACATCATCTTACAAGAAAGTATCAAGGAAAACTGCCTTGATATTCTAGAATCAGAGGGTAAAATAGAAATTGGAAGAATCCACCAATTACCTCCTGAAAGAGGTTCCCAAAGGAAAACTCCTAGGAATATTGTCACCAAATTTCAGAGTTCCCAGGTCAAGGAGAAAATATTGCAAGCATCCAGAAAGAAACAATTCAAGTATTGTGGAAACACAATCAGGACAACATAGGATTTAGCCGTTTCTACATTAAGGGATCTGAGGGCTTGAAATATGATATTCTGGTGGTCAAAGGAAATAGGGTTACAGCCAAGAATTACCTACACAGCAAAACTGAGTATAATCCTTCAGGGGGAAAAAAAGGCTATTCAATGAAATAGAGAACTTTCAAGCATTCTTGATGAAAAGACCGGAGCTGAATAGAAAATTTGACTTAAATACAAGACTACAGTGAAAAATGAAGAAGTAAACAAGAAAGAGAAATCATAAGAAACTTATTGAAATTGAATCATTTACATTACTACATGAAAACATTATATTTGTAAATCATGAGACCTTTGTCAGTATTAGGGTAGTTGGAGGGAAAAATTATATGTAAAGATAGATGGATAGATAGAGGGCACAGGATGAGTTGAACATGAATGGGTGATATCTGGAGAATAAAATTAGGGTGTGAGAGAGGATTGTACTGGGAGAAGAAGAAAGGGAGAGGTAGAATGGGGCAAATTACCTAACATAAAATAGACCAGAAAAGGCTTTTACAGTGGAGGGGAAGTGGGGGAAGGTGAGAGGGAATGAGTGAATATTATTCTCGTTGGATTTGGCTTAAGGAGGGAATAACATATATACTCAATTGAGTATAGAAAGCTACCTTACCCTACAGGAAAATAGGGGGAAGGGGATAAGAGAGTGGGGGGATGGTAAAGGGAAGGGCAGTTTGGGGGAGTGGGTAATCAGAAGCAAACAGTTTTGAGGAGGAACAGGGTCAAAAGAGAGAATAAAATAAAGGGGGGGAATAGGATGAAGGGAAATATAGTTTTCCACAGCATGACTACTATGGAAGTGTTTTGCATGACTACACATGTATAACCTGTATCGAGTTGCTTGTCTTCTCAATGAGGGTGGGTGAAGAGGAAGGAAAGGATAAAATTTGGAGCCCAAAGTTTTAAAAACAAATGTTAAAAATTGTTTTCATATGCAACTGGGAAATAAGATATACAGTCAATGAGGTATAGAAATCGATCCTGCCCCCATAGTAAAATAGAAGAGGAAAGGGATATGAGATTTAGGTGAGATAGAGGGAAGGATAGATTAGGGGAAAGGGTATTCAGAATACACACTGTCTTGGGGTTGGGGGAGGGATGAGATGGAGAAAAATTGGAACTCAATATCTTGTGGAAGTGAATGTTGAAGATTAAAAATAAATAAATTAATGAATCTTTAAAAAAAAAGAATGAAAGACTAACAATTACAACAACATGAATTTTTCACATTTCACAGGCCTTGTGAAACTCTGCATTACTCCTGTCTGTGGCTAAAACCTTCATTGTATTTTAGAATCTAAAATAGCTCAAAATACTCTCACTTCAGCAAATCCATTAAGTTTTTAATCTCAAAGATAAAGGTTTGAAACAACTTTCCATTCAGCTCTATCTTCCTTTTATTTTCATGCTTCATACATCAAGAATGTCAATATTTATACCTTTCAGGCCTTCCTGCAATATGCCATCTCCTTGCTCACCTGATAAACATTTCACATTTGGAGTACAGTAATAAAAAGTCCTTAATATTTTTAACTGACATATAAACTACTTTCCAGAGACTTATTTCTTCTTCCATGATTCAGGTATTTCCAATGCATATCTTGGGTAGAGTATAGAAGACTGAGGATCACATTTTAGGATGTTCGCTTTTCCTAATTTTCTTTTTCTTCATTGATTGCCATGGTTGAGTAAAATCTCTGGGAGCTAATATACTTAAATCTAGGGCTTTCCATTCCCTGATGGGATGTAGCATTAGAATGTTGTAAACATTTGTTGGTGCTGATATATGAATGAAATGGTGATACGAGTGGAGTACTCCATGTATATATTATGTATAACTCATAATTCTTCTTTCTACCTATTACAGATTACTTCTTATGTATTATTAGCCCACTGTCTATTGGAAGAAAGGTATTTTCCCTAATATTTCCACAATAAAGACTAAATTTGCAACATCCCTCCAGTTGACCAATGAATTATCACTAAGCCACAATACCATTTTATTAAATGCTATTTATTTAATGACTCAGAGAAACACCTTTTCCCATAAGCTTTTACTTCTATCTCTGTGTTTCACTTTCTACCAATCTCATAAGCTCAAATAAACCTAAAAGTTAATGATAGTATAATGTAATAACAAACAATAAAAAACAACATTGTGTACAAAATATAAGATACAGACCCCGTGAAAATGAAAGTGCATGAGACTGGAGAATGCACATATACACAACAAAGGTATAACAGTAATGAGTGGAAAACATTAAAGAGACAGGTTTCAAATCCTCACTAAACTGTGGAAATTAGGGAAGCATGGTCATATGTGAATACAGTTTCTGGTTTTATATATATATATATATATATACATATATATATATACATATATATACATACATACATACATATACATATATACATACATATACATATATATATTTATGCAAATTATTTTAACCAAAGAATGTTTTATTTCCATAAGCAGAATCATGTACCATATAGGACCCAAAAGACTCACAATTACACTCTTGATTTAAAATAAACGCATTAAAAAAGTCTTTTTCATTGAATTCATCATGTGGCCTTCATCTAACAAAAAAAATTACAGAAGAAATTATTTGAATGTCTTATTTGTATTGTGAAAATGTATGATTATCCATAAAGTAACCCCTTAGGGATCATTGTAGGTGGTCTAATGTTGGAATAGGGTTATAGACAGTTTAATTTTTTGTCTAGTAAACAAATGATAGGGAATCAATTTTTTTTTGAGTTAAGCTTTTTATTTAATGTTACAAAAAATGTTTTGTCAAACCGACCAAAGCCCATGTCATCATCGGACTCCTCGGATTCTTCATTTTTTGCTTCCTCTATCTTCTTCTCCTCAGCTGGGGCAGCTGTGCTAGCAGGAGCAGCACCACCAGCTGCTGGGACAGGTCCACCAACTCCTACATTGCAGATGAGACCTGCAATGTTGACATTGGACAGGGCATTTGCAAATAATACTGGCCAGAATGGTTCAACATTTACACCTGCTGCTTTAATGAGGGCATTGATTTTATCCTCTTTGACTGTAACATCATCATTGTGAAGGATGAGGGCAAAGTAGATGCAAGCAAGCTTGGAGATGGCCATTTCAGCAGAACGATGAGGAGAGACTTGTTTGTAGTGATGCTAGTTGCCAGATGAAGTGAGGGGTCACCACAACACGGCCTTAACTTTCAAGGAACCAAGCACCTTACAGACAACTGAAGAGGGAATCAATACTTTTAATACATTATTTTCTCCATATGTGGAGATATGAAGGCACTAAAATATGTTTGTCTTATTAAGCCTTCTTGTCCTTCTGACTACAAAAGATTGACTAGGCTGAGCTTTATGTGGAATGACTAAAACCGTGCTTTATTAGAGATATGAAACTATTATCTACATGGGATACAGTGGGACTCACTTTTTTGTTTGTTTGCAGATACAGAACATTGTCTGCAGTGCCCTGAATATCAATAAAGCAAGGAGAAGGATAGATGCCTTGCCAAGACTATGACCTTCCTAACCTATGAAGAACCTCTTGGAATGGCTCTGGCCTGTGCAGCTCTCTGCTTCTTCTTCCTCACTGCTCTGGTCCTTGGAGTCTTTGTGAAGCACAGAGACACCCCCATAGTCAAAGCCAATAACCACAGTCTCAGCTACACTCTTCTGGTCTCCCTCAGCCTCTGCTTCCTCTGCTCCTTGCTCTTCATTGGCTGTCCTAACACGGCCACTTGTGTCCTGCGACAAACCACATTTGCTGTTGTGTTTACAGTGACCATTGCCTCCATTTTAGCTAAAACCATCATTGTGGTTCTGGCCTTCAAGGCCACAAAGCCAGGCAGCAAGCTCAGGAAGTGGCTGGGCTCCATGGCATCTTATTCTCTCATTTTGATCTGTACTGTAATACAGATGTGTCTCTGTGGCATCTGGCTTGGGACATACCCCCCATTTGTTGAGATGGATTTACACTCTGAGACTGGCTTCATTGTCATTCAGTGTAATGAGGGCTCGATCATAATCCTCTACTGTGTCCTTGGCTACGTGGGCTTCCTGGCCTTAGAGAGCTTCACCATGGCTTTCCTGGCCAGGAATCTGCCAGACGCTTTCAATGAAGCCAAGTTCCTGACATTCAGCATGCTTGTATTCTGCAGTGTCTGGATATCCTTCCTGCCCACATATCAGAGCACCAGGGGGAAGGCCATGGCAGCCGTGGAAGTTTTTTCCATCTTGGCTTCCAGTGCTGGTATTCTCATTTGCATCTTCTCTCCCAAGTGCTATGTGATCCTTCTGAGGTCAGATAGAAACACCCTGGAGATATTGAAAAGGGCAGCTATTCTTGGGAAGTAAGGTGTTCTCAGCCTCCTCCCAATTAGTCACAGAGTGGTATCTCTTGACTTCTTGTCTTAAAAAATATTTCAAATATGTTTAGCTCCAATAGCATTTAATTTCTGTTTTCATCATCTCTTTATTTTTCATTTGAATCTATTAGCCTTGTGAAGGCATCACATTAGGTGATTTCTGAGACTACATATAATAGTGGAAAAAATAAATGAAAAATATGAAGATTGTGTTTCCAATTTCTTATTTGGCATTTATTAAATTTCTATCCTTGGATAACTCCAATTAAGATTCTGACTCAGAAATTTCTCATTTACAAAGTTGGAATTACATTTTCTTTACACTTTCTGTATCTCTGTCATATAAGTCATTACATTTGCCAGTCTCAATAGATGAATTGAACACACGCATGAGAGATAGAAATCTGTAACATAACTTCCTAGACAATGTTAAAGGCTCAAATAAAGTGATTTGTGGTCAATGAAAAAGTAAAGAAATTGTATTTCCCATTGATGTTGGTTAGTCATTTTTCAATTGTGTCCAATTCTCCACACATTTGGGGTTTTCTTGGTAGAGATCCTGGAATGGTTTCCCATTTCCTTCTCTGGTTCATTTTGCAGATGAGGAAACTGAGGCAAGATTAAGTGACTAGTCCAAAGTCACGCAGCTAGTACGTGTGTGAAACTAGATTTGAACTCAGGAAGATGAGTCTTTCTGAATCCAAACCCAGCGCTCTATGCACTTAACCATCTATCTGCCACACTTGCAATGACTTTCCATCAATCATGTCTCTGCATAGCCATGAACTTTTGTGGAATATTATTGAGAGCTGCCCAGCACTGAGGGAGTGCTGGTAAGGTGAGAAACTCAGAAGCACTTACCTACCATCCTTGATAGAGAATCTCCAGGCTTCTCCTAAGTCCTAACGAGGATTCTATCCAGGAGACTGAGGAGGTATCCCAAAAGAAGCTTATTTCTGAGTAAATGAGATTCCAAAGACATAGTCTTGGGAATACCATTCTGGAAAATACAGAGATAAGAGATCGAGTTCTTAAGTCAGCAAGGAAAAGGGAGCAGACATTTGAAATCAGCTGATGACAGTCAGGTTGTCGAATAATGGAGGATGCCTACTACGGAGGCATCTTATAAATATAATAAATGTGGAAAACACTTCTTCACAAGCTCATACTTTATTTCTCTTTAGGTTTCTCATACTGGAGAGAAATTTTATGTAGGTAATATATGCTAAATAGGCTTCCCTTACTTCTTTGTGCTTACTATACATGACAGAGTACATGTTAGAGAGAAACCTTCTATATGATGTGGTGAGACAAACTTTGAGCTTCTATTATGTTGTTGTTGTTCAGTTTATTTTTAATTTTCACTCACATTTTGTGACCCCATTTGGGGTTTTCTTTGCAAAAACTACTGGAGTAGTTTGCCATTTCCTTCTCTAGCTTATTTTACAGATTAAAGAAACTGAGGAAATGAGGTTAAGTGACTTATTCAGGGTCATGCAGCTAATAAGTTTCTTAGGTCATATTTGAACGCACAAAAAAATATGAATCTTCTTGTCTCCAGCTCTGGCACTCTATTCACTGTACCACCTAGCTGCCCCTCCCCAAACCGTCGTTTGAGAGAGATTACAGAGTCTTATGGACATCTCAAGACCCATGTAGGCTTCAAAGGCTCAAGAGACTGAAAGCAGGGAAGGAGATTCCCAAACTTATTTTTTCACACCAATTTTTAACTCAAGGTGGAGGATGTAGATGCAGAGTTACTGAGTAGGATGGTCCTCAGAGACCCTGACACTCAGATTCTGGTCAACACATTTTTTGACTTTCACCAAGATACAAGAAAATGGACCTCCTTTCCTCATGCATCCACAGAGAAGACAGAGAATAATATCCAAGAGGCAAAAGCATCACAAAAATATGCCCAGAACCTAATCATAGTGGGCTTCTTCTCCCTGTCTCAGAAGGCAGTGATAAACACTGACAAGTCGTTCTTTGAAACAGCTCCAACCTGGACTGGTGGAGAACCAAAATAAGCAGTTATTTCTGTTTTTTGCTTTCTGATTGGGTGATATGTAGTCAGCCATATTTCTATCTGACTGGCATCATAGATAGAGTTTTTGTGTTTTATTTGGCCTCACAGCTTTGGTTAAAGCAAAGACCTGGGTCTGGAAATTTCTACAGATTGGTACTCAGGAAGCAGATAAAATTAAAGGCTTTATTATAGTTCAGTTCAGCAAGCAGGCAAATAAGAACCACGTGTAAGTGTGTGTATGTGTGTGTGTGTGTGTGTGTGTGTGTGTGTGTGTGTATACACTATATGGCAATATAATCAGAGATTCATCCTTACAAATTCAAGAAACTTACCCAGGATAAGTGTTAAAGAGACACATCATGGAGAAAACACACTGAAAGGAAGAGTTTAGGTGGTAATACTATATTCCTTATAAATAGGGTTATTGCTGCCAAATGGAGGAATAAGTATTACTTATCAAACCTATATGTAACAAAGTTCTCAGGGTTACTTATCAATGCAATGCTTTGGTGAGATGTAGGTAGAGAAAGTTTCTATATCTTTAGACCACAAATTGGGGAAAGAGTCTAACATTAACTATCTAAGACACCAGAAAAGCACTAATTCAGAGTACTCCATTCAGTCCAGAATTTTATCCAATCAAAGTTTCAAGACTCATCTTCCTGACAAGAGACTAACCATGGAAATGTACAAAAGGTTATCTTTGCTTAAAAGCTTTATGGGCTTTAGGGCCATTTAGTCTAAATGACTCCATTTTGAAGTCCTATCATTATACGTGTAACATTAAACTATTCCTGTAACACACACACAAAAAGCATATGGAGTATTCAAAAAAGCATATATGAGTAAAGTATATATTAAAACTATTAACTCAGTTTTTGAATTAAGATGTTTAATAGGACTAAATACATTTTTAATTCTGCCTTCAAAATCAACAACACAAAAATATCACCATTGAGGTGTGGTTACTATATCAGAAAATAAGTATTAAAACATTGTAGAGAAATATTAAATAATTTAAAGAGAACAATTTTTTCCTAGTACAAAGAATGTGAAAGTCTCTCAGTATAAGACTGTAATCAGACAACTTGTGTTGTATTGTGGTACTTTCTGGGCACAGCATTGTAGAAAATGCTGGAAAGTAGTTGGAAAAGTGGTGATAAAGAACAAGAAATACGATGAAGGGCCCTGAGACCATGTCAGTTATGATCAGTTAGAATGAATCATAGTGGTTCAAAAAACCCAGGAGGAACATGTTATCATGGACGAAAGGCTATTGATTTGTAGGACTCATGTTACTATATTTTTTGGCTTAGATCTCAAGTTTAGAATGAAGAGTAATGGGTAGAATTTACAGAGAGACAAATTTTGAGTAAATGGAAGGAAACACACATTAATGATTAAACTTATCTAAATATGGAATGGATTTCCTTTGGAAATTGTGTGGTCCTCTTCAATGTAGATCTTCAATTAAAGAGTAGAAGACCCCTCACCATGTATGTTGTATGTATTAACCTTGGGAAAGGGGTTTGGGTCTTCACAAAACTGCCAGAATATCATTTGAAGCACAGGTGTGTGTGCCCATGTCACTCCTCTGCTGTAGGAACAAAGAAACACCAATAGTAAATTAGTGCCTGTAAAAGCAAATAAGAGCTCATCTTTTGGGTTTTGATAGCCTTTCAGTCTCTGATGTATGCCTCATTCCCTTTGTAGTCTTATTACATACACTCTCCTTTAAGCAATCTATATCCAAACTGATTTACTTTCAGTACCTCATACATGAAATTATAACACCTGTTTCCAAAATGATACCTTTTTCACAGTCCATTACCCATGGGTGGCAGGACCTAACATGGATATTCAACCACTCAAAGTTCTTTGCTTACTTCAAAACTGATCCTGCATACCACTTGCTACAAGAAGTGTGACCTGAGCCTTTCATTTACTGTAACCAACCTCCAGCAATTTATTTTTAATCTATTTTTGTGTATATATTTTGTATTTTTATTATATATGTATGTATGAGTACATGTTGTTTCCCAACAATCAAATGTAAGCTACAAACACACAGGAAGATTTAATTTTTACATTTTGATACCTAGCACCTAGAATAGTGATAGCACATAAAAATATTTAGCAAATATGTATTTCATGAATAAATGAAAGACAAAAAAACTGAAGAATGGCCCAATATCTGGTCTCTTCCATGGTTGAAATTCTGTGATTTCATGACTTCCCAAACAGTAACAAGCACTTCTATTTGTGCCTTGCCAAAACCCAACTCCTGATTACTCCAAGTAACTAGGCCTTGTTTTATCCAGAACCTTTTTGTGGAGCTTTCATTAAAGTCAATCCAAGTCTACGTGAAATATTACATTCAATAATATATCGCTAAATATCTACATGTTTGGCCACTTCTGCAACTAGGGAGAATAACAGCGGAACAAAATTAAGTAATGATGGTAATTTTTTTTAGATCTTGCTTTACTTCAACCATTAAATACAAAACATTGTGTGAAATTATTTACAAGCTTAAGACAAATTAGGAGGTCAGCAGGAAAATCTGTCTCATCAGGGTGGTGGTAGGGCTAGCCTGGAAGACAGAGTGGACAGTGCAGCACAGACTGTGCTCAGCAAGTCAGCAGGGAACCACTGGAAGACATTAACACCTTCAGGAGCTCTCAGCCCATGGATGGTGGGTAGTTCAGACAACTGGTCAGAAAGAGATTGCAGGGGACTAATTGCTGGTGCTGTGTTTAGGACCTTGTTGCATTATCCCTATGCAGTTTCCAGTCACAGTCACTGGGCCAAAAGAAATGATAACACTTGTTACTTCAGGGAATTAGGGGCACTGGTTGCAGGGTCAGGGAAGACAGGAGTGTTTTTGGTCACTCACAGGGAAGTAGGGACCTTGGTCTCAATTCCAAGACATAGGGGAGCACTGGCAGTTGTGGCAGTGGGAAAGTGGGGACCTGGTCATAGTCTCAGGGCCAGGAGGCATGGTAGTGCTGATGCTCCGAGGGGAACAAGTTTCCTCTTGGTGTAAAAATCAGACAGCAGGACAGGAGAGACTAGACTGGACCTCTCCTTAGATCCTAACATCTCAGAGGCATCAAAAACTTACACAACCTCCAGAATTAGCTCTGAAAATAGCAGGAGGAATAAAAAAAATGAAGCTTGGTATAGTGCCTCCCCCCCCCGATCAAACCCCATAACATAAAGTTAAAATTCGAGAAATAGGCTGGGGAAATGAGCCAACAACAACAAAAGAACTTGACAGTAAAAAGTAACTATGACAATGGGGAAAATCAAGACAGAAACAGAGAAGACAACACTCACAGCACATACAAGGAAAGCCTCAAAGAAAAATGTGAATTGGATACAAACTCAACAAGAATTCTTGGAAAAGCTGAAGAAAAGATTTTAAAAATTAAATGAGAGGTAGAAGAAAATTTGGGAAAATAAATGAGAATGATGAAAGAGAATTATGAAAAGAGTCAACAGGTTGGTTAAAGTGGCATAAGAATACTGCTAAAATAACACCCTAAAAAGTAGAATTAACTAAATGAAAAAAATCAACACAAAAATCTACTGAAGAAAACAACTCCTCAAAAATAGAATTGGCCAAATGGAAAAAGAGGTACATTATTTCACTGAAGGAAATTATACCTTATGAATTAGAATTGTGTACGTGGAAGTTGATGACTCCATGAGGCACCAAGAAATAATAAAATGATCAGAAGGAAAAAAGAAGAAAATATGAAATACCTCATTGGAGAACTCTGAAATGGAATATAGACTAAGGAAAAATAATTAATACCCTAGATATCATATTTCAAGAAATCATCAAGGAAAGCTAACTTAATATTCTAGATGCAGAGGGTAAAATAAAAATTGAAAGGATCCACCAATCACCTTCTGAAAGAGATCCCAATAGGGAAACTCCCAAGAATATTATAGTAAAATTCCAGAAATCCTAGGTGAAAGAGAAAATACTGTAAACATCCATAAGTGTACAACCCAAATATCAAGGAGTCCAGAAAAGATCACATAAAATTTAGCAGTTACCATATTGAAGAAGCAGAGGACTCAGCATATAATATACTGGAAGGTAAAAGAGCTAGGATTACAACCAAGAATAACCTATCCGGCAAAGCTGAGCATGGCCCTTCAGGAGAAAACATGGATGTTTAACGAAATGAAAGACTCTCATGCATTCTTGATGAAAAGATCAAAGCTGAATAGAAAAATTGGCTTTCAAGTACAAGATTCAAGATGTATAAAAAAAGTAAAAATGAAAGGGAAATAATAAGAGAATCATTAAGGTTAAAATTTTTACATTCCTATAAGGGAAGGTGATAATTGTAACTCTTGAGAATTTTATCACTGTTAAGGAAATTAAAAGAGTATACATCGACAGAAGGCAAGAGTTTGAGTTGACCCTGATGGGATGGTTTGAAAAAATGAATGAAGGGTTGAGAATGAGAGATGCCCTAGGAGAAAGGGGAAGTGAGAGAAAGATTGGAGAAAATTATTTCACATAAAAGATGTGATAAATGAAGTTGTTTTACATAATGGAGAAAAAGATTGTGTAGATGTTAGTCAGAAATGCTTGAATCTTATTCTCTTTGGCTCCAAGAGAGAATCGTAAAGACATTCAGTTGGGCACAAAAATCTATCTTACCCTATGGGGAACCAGGAGGAGAAAGGGATAATCAAAGGAGTGGGGCTGATAGAAGACAGAATACATGTGCAGTCATTCAAACACTTCCATATTAGCCATGTTGTAATAAAAAAAACACAAATGAAAAATAGAAGAAACATAAAGTTTCAAAAAAATTGTTTCCATCTACCTTCAGACTCCATCAGGCCTTTCTCTGGGGGTAGTGAGCATTGTTCATTATGAATCCTTCAGAATAGTTTTGAATCCTTATATTAAAGATTCGAAGGGAATTTATAATTTTCATATTTATAAATATGATATGAGTAATGAATGTAGTAATAATTTAGCTTTCTCAAGAGCTGCCTCTCTGGCTTGGGAGTCAGCACTGACAAGGCAGCTTACATTGATTAATCAAAATGCTGACAATGCTCACAATCACTGGACATTAAGTGACATGAATCAAAGGTTGCAGAACTTGCACCCATCACAGAACTCTAGTTCTCTACTGTAGGGGCACCCTTCACGGTTAACTGTTGGAACACTGACCTATTGTACTTATTGTGATCTATCAGATTTTTCAGACTCACAATATTATTGATTTCTATTTTTGTTACTATTATTCATTCATTTTACCAAAGTTTGTTACATAATTATCCTAGCTGAAGCACTGTGGTTGATAGTATCAAGGCTCTAAATATACAAAATATATTTTCTGTAGTGTAATTTACCCTTGTCTGTCTCTTCCTTTCCTTTTCTCTCAGTACCATTTTCTTAGATCAGATTAATCTACTTACTTGGATCCTTTTAACCCACTTGATTAGATTTTTTTTTATCATTACATCAAAGTCAACTTATTCCACCCCCTTTATGTATACCCCTTCAACTTGGTATAATAACAATACAGTTCTCAAGAGTTATAAGTGTCATCTTCCCTAGTAAACAGTTTGCCCTTATTAAAAACATATTGTATCTTTCTGTCCTGTTTACCTTTTTATGTCTCTCCTGAGTCTTGTATTTGAAGATCAAATTTTCTGTTGAGCTCTGGTCTTTTTATCAGGAAGGTCTGGAAGTCTCCTATTACATTTAATATCCATCTCCTCCTCTGAAAGATCATGCTCATTTTTGCTGGGTAGTTGATCCTTTGTTGTAATCCAAGCTCCTTTGCCTTATAGAATATCATGTTCCATGACTTACAATCTCTTTTTTTCATTTTTGCATTCAGTTTTTGTTTTATGCTAATTTTCCAATTCTCTTGCACTCTTCACCTTTTCTCTCACCCTTTTGGAAGGCAAGAAATACAAAATCAGTTACACATATGAAGTCAAACAAAACAAAATTTTGCATTAGTCATGTTCTGGGAAAAAAAAAGAAAAAGAAAGAAAGAAAAAATATGCTTCATTCTGCAACCTGAGTCCATCAATTCTTTCCCTGGAGGTAAATAGCATTTTCCATCATGACTCTTTTGGAATTGTGGTGGGTCATTGTGTTGATCAGAGTTCCCAAGTTTCACAGTTGATTATCTTATATTATTGTTACTTTTTAAATTGTTTTCCTGGTTCCACTCACTTCATTGGATCAGTTCATAAAAGTCTTCCCACTCTCCAGAATGAATTCTCACAGAGAAGAAAAGGGGAAATGATCGAAAGCAACACTTGTAGATACACATGGAACTCAGGGGCCACATTAGCTGTACAAATGACAAACTTAAGATGTGATCAAGGAACTGGTGAAATCCTGTTCACTCTCTTTTCATTCCATCTCGCCAAAGATGTTTTTTCTTCTGGATGTAGGAGGGAAAACACTGATCCTTCTTTGTTTTGACAACATAATCTCATATGATTTTTTCTTCAGAGAAGAAATAACACATGGTCGGGCTAAGTCCATACTGGAAAAGACAAATACAGATTCCAACTATGACTAACTGAAAATATTTCTTCAATAATCCCTTCTGTTCAGTTTAGGACAGATAAGTCAGTCCAGGAACTATTTGGATTGAGAAGTTCACATGTAGTCAAGGTAAGGAGAAAGAGGGAAAGAAAAATAGACATGGGAGCATTCTGAGGTCCGTCCTGGGAGAGATACACAACTGTTTTGTCAAGAACTACAGAAGAACCTGGCATTTTAGTAAAATTGCATTGCATCCTTAACATTTAATTACTCCATTTTGGAGATAGGTGATGCTATCCTGAATTGATATGTTGGTTATATTCAAATTTCACTCAATATTATTCTTTGAAATAATCAAAGGGAAAAGGAAATTGCAATATTCTACCCTAAAAAGAGAACTCAAATAAATTGGATGCATTTGTTTTATTTTATTTTTATTTTAAATTTCTGTTAGCTACAGGAGAACCCAGTTTCAATTCTGGCTCTTTCCTTTTACTACCTGGAGATGTCTTTGGGCAAGTGACTTAACCCTTCTGAAATTTTCTCATTTAAAAAGGAAAGGTTTGGTTTATAATGCCTTGAGATCTCTTCTAGAGATAAATAGGTGGCTCAGTGGATGGAGCAAGGACCCTGGAGTCAAGAAAACTTGTGTACAGATAAATACTAAAGCACTTACTGTCTGTGGTCAAATTACTTCTGCGTTCCTCAGTTTTTCCAAATGCAAAATGGAGATCATAATAATGGAGAATCATAACAATAATAACCGCAGGATTACTGAAGATTAAATGACATCTGTAGCACTTAGCATGGTACTTGGCACATAGTAGGTGTTTAATAAATGCGTATTCACTTTCAACTCTCAATTTATGCTCCTATACCCAGCCTTATCCCTTCTATACTCAACACCTTACTGAATATTAGGGAAGAAAAAAACACATCTCCTTTTCACATTTCATGCTGTGCAAGACGAGACCTGCTGGCCTTTGGAAAGATTTCAATCTTGCTTCAATTCATTAAAAAATGTGAAACAAAATCACTGTTTCCCTACATGTCAGCTGGCAGGTTCTATGACTCCTCACAGCCGCTGCCAAGTGGAAAAGTTTTCATTCAACTCGGTCATGGCTCCTTGGAGAAATTTAAGTGTCAGTCCTGTCAGAAGGCACTTGTAACAAAGACATGGAGGGCCAGCAGGCATTGGTGCTGAGGCACCAATGGAAAGGAAATTGAGGCTTTCTTTTTTTAATTTCAAGAAGAAAGCATGATTAAAAAGCAAAAAAGAAAGAAAATATTTATGACCAGAGAAGGGAATCCAGGTTAAAAAACATGGAAGAGAAGAATGCAGAGATGTTTTATTTTGCCTTTTCTTCTATGCTTTTTCTGAAATTACAAGACTTTATATCTATATCTAAGTCTAAATAATTTTTAAATTGTCTCTCCTGGGTTGATTTTCCAGGTCAGTTGTTTTACCAATCAAGTATTTTACTTTTTCATCTTTTTTTTCATTCTTTGGTTTCTGTTTGACTGGTTCTTGGTCTCTCACAGAGTCGTTTGCTTCCATTGGCCCAATTCTAATTCTTTCTCCATTTGGCCAATTGTATTTTTTAGGGACTTGTTTTCTTCAGGGTGCTTTGTTTCCATTTGGTCAATTGTATTGTTTAAGGGCTCTTCTACCTCTCTCATTTGACTTTTAAAATCCTTCTTGAGCTTTTCTAAGAAGGCTTTTTGGGCTTCAGACCACTTCATATTCCTTATTGAGGTTCCAGATGTGGGTTTGTTGACAATGTTGTCCTCTTCAGAATTTCTGCCTTCTTATTCATGGTGTTTGCTTATTTGCTGGACTTTAAAGATTGAGCTCTCCTGCTGGGGAGCAGAGGGCGCTGACCCATGCTTCTTGTGTTGGGAGGCTTGGGACTGTCACTGGCTTTGTGTGCTAGGTCCTCTGATATTGGCAGCTGTAGGGTTCTGGCAACTTAACTGAGATTGGACTGGAGTCAGCAATGCTGGAACTCTAGGAGAGGGATTGGTAGTCTGGCCCCTGGATGTTGCCTGCTTTTCCTTTCCTTTAATTTTCTTCAGCTCCTTTCAGATGGATGTTTCAGGATGTTTATCCACCTGGGGCCCCTTAAAGAGCATCATAGATTTTTGCTGAGGCCATGGGAGACTACTGTAGAATGCAGAGACACCTGGTAGTTTTCTGAGCTGGTTTTCACTGGTTCCCTGACTGCACTGAGCAGTTGGGGGTCCAGGTAGTGGTGTTTGCCTGCTCCATCACCTGGGTTTCAATATATCCTCCTGGTATGCTAAAGTGGGGCTTCCTGCTAACTTGCTGGGACACCTCCCATTCCATACTGCTTCCCTTCCCCCAGGGCAAGAGGGGCCTTTCTCATTAATCCCTCAAGCTACCTGGGCTACTGGAATATTGCCCTCATCTTTCTTCTGGTTCAGCTGTTCCAGGGTTTTTCCTGGGGTGATATTTTCTGGGCTTTTAGAGGTTGATATGGGAGGGTGAAAACAACCTTCTTTTTACTCCACCATCTTGGCTCCCAGAAGTGGAAGTCCATAAGACCTCTTCTAACTTCTCTTCTTCTAGTGTATTCCCTTATGAAATTACATCCTATTTATCCTATATATGGCCTCTTTGTATATATCTGCGCACTGGTTCTCCCATTAATATTATGAGTGCCTTGAGGACACAGATTGCCTTTTACCTCTTTTTTATCTCTACTACCTGACAAATTACAGGTACTTGCTAAATACTTATCTAATGATTAGTTAATTTGATGTATAGAAAGAAAAGCATCAACAATTTCATCAAAGTTATCAAATCAGATCAGAATTATATGGTTGTTATCATCAGGGGGAATCTCCTCTTTTTCACTCAAAATAACATGTAATTGTGTATAAAAACATAAAGGGAAAAATAACATGGGAAAATTGGGAAAACTGAAGGCTCAGGACATTGTGATTAATATTCACAGAATGGACAACCAACCCTTGAATGACAAAGAGCTTCCTGTGCTGAACCCAGGAACAGAATAGAAATGTTACCTTCCAAGAAAGTTGTGGGACTGGTCCAATTTTAATATTTCTTTTGACTGAGTGTGGAGGATTTAATGGAGAGCGCAGGCTACAGCATACACAGCATTGTAGATGTTAAAACTCAAGTCAGACATAATGATGTCAAAAAAAAAAAACAAGCTCAACATCCCCCAAGGAGTTATATTTTGGGCAAGAATAAAACACCATTTCTCCAGGTCTTTTTTTCTGAAAGGGTACAAGTAAAGACTGTCTCCCAGAAAGTCTTTAAGAAAATGTCTTCAGGATTTTTATGGGATTTGCTGATGTTAGGAAATCTGTGAAACCAGGAACCTCATTATTAGCATGGGAAAATATTATTGTACTGTGAAAATATTATTTGTTATAGTGTCTGGATTTAGAGCAAAATCTCAGGAGGAGGTGGTAACCAACAACCCCCCCATACAGTAGAAAATAATCCATTGCTGGGAAAAGTTCTCATAGAGAATTTGTGTCTCCATAGATGATAATCAAGTTGGAAGATGATACAAAGATCCTAGAAAGAAGTTTTATTTCTTGATTGAATTTATACAGCAAGTTTTAGGGAACTGTTTCCTTAATGGACACACAAATACCATCCCTAACCATCTCCTCCTTCACATCATTGAAGAAATTCTCTCCTATGATATCATCTGAAAGAATCAGCCCCACCCAAGTCCAGCCAAATGCAACATCAATTGAATTATTGCCATGGGAAGAGTGGTGTCTCTGTTTGCTAACTGATAGACATGTGGCAGTTTGACTTTATCAGCCAGTAGTGGATCAAATGGACCATAGCTGATCTAAATGAATAGAAAGAAAAAAGTAACAGTAATGATGATGGAAGCTCCTTCAGAGTAGGATTTTTTTTCCTGTTTAACATGTCTATCTCAAGAACCTAGTAGAATGACTGGTACGTAGAAGTCACTGAATTAATTTCTGTTAATTAATTGATATTGGTGATGTTGGGTCATAAAGAACATAATTTTTGCAATTTTGCAAATTGATGGGACTTTTCATATCATAAAATTAAAATTTGTGGAATACACTCTGAATTTGTACCTGATCAATATTGCTCCCTATAATGTTTCCATTAAAAGTTCTTAAGTCTCTGCACAAAAATTTCTAATAGGGGAAACATTTACTTCCCTCCAAGAAGGTATATTCCAGTTCTGTCAAACAAGGAGAACCATCAAAGCACAAGAAAACCTAAAGGAAGAAAAAAATTTAAATAATTAAATGATCAGGAGAAGGGAAGGTATGGAGTTGAATTGGTATACTAAGAACAGAGCAGTCTCCCCATATTCCTAAAGGTAATTTAATGTATTTTGTATGATAGAATAGTACAATAGGTGGTTGCGTGTTTGTGAAAATGGGAGATAGGGGACATAGAGAAGTCAGTGTGAAATTGAACCAAATCTGTGGTTATACAATGAATTCGTAGTGATTCCTATCTTCTACTTGTTAAAGGTATCTAAAGAAGCATAGAATGGAATCATTATAGAAGAGTGACTAGAATTCTTAGATTAAAAGGAGGAAACAACTTAATAACATGATATGGTATATTTATGAAGAAAAGAATTCCAAAGGGTGAAGGATGTGTGTGTGTGCATATATGTGTGTAGGTATGTGTAGTAGTAGTAGTAGTAGTAGTAGTAGTAGTAGTGATAGTAGTAGTAGTAGTAGTAGTAGTAGTAGTAGTAGTAGTAGTAGTAGTAATGTGTAATATAAAGATCTTATGGGTGGTCTCAACTTCGACCTCTCTGAACTAGATAAATCTAACCACAAAATGAACAAGAAAGAAGTTAAGGAGGGCAATAGAACATTAGAAAAGTTAGGTATGATAGACCTCTGGAGAAAACTGAATGGGGACAGAAAGGAATATACTTTTTTTCTCAGCATAAAAACCTCACAATCCAATGCAGAAAGACAGAAATATTAAATACATCCCTTTCAGATCATGATGCAATAAAAATTGTATGTAATAAAGGGCCATGGAAAGATAAACTAAAAAAATTGGAAACTAAATAATCTAATCCTAAAAAACGGTTGGGTCAAACAACAAATTATAGAAACAATCAATATTTTCATTCAAGAGAATGAGAATAATGAGACAACATACCAAAACTTATGGGATGCAGCAAAAGCAGTTCTTAGAGGAAGTTTTATATCTCCAAATGCTTACATAAATAAAAGAGAAAAAGATGAGATTGATGAATTGGGCATACAACTAAAAATACTAGGAAAAGAACAAATTAAAAATCCTCAATTAAGCACCAAATTAGAAATATTGAAAACCAAAGGAAAAATTAAGAAAATTGAAATTAAGAAAACTATGGAACTAATAAAACTAAGAGCTGGTTTTATGAAAAAAAACAGTAAAATAGATAAATCTTTGGTTAATTTAATGAAAAAAATAAAGAAAACCAAATACTAGTATCAAGAATGAAAAGGGCGAAGCTACCACCAAGGAAGAGGAAATTAAAACAATAATTAGGAATTATTTTGCCCAACTATATGCCAACAAATTTGACAATCTTAGTGAGACAGATACATATTTACAAAAATTAAAATTGCCCAGATTAACAGAAGAGGAAGTAAAATACTTAAATAACCCCATCAAGTCATTGATGAACTCCATAAGAAAAAATCTCCAAGACCCGATGGTTTTACATGCGAATTCTATCAAATATTTAAAGAACAATTAATTCCCATACTATACAGACTATTTGGGAAAATAGGTGAAGAAGGAGTCTTACCAAATTCTTTTTATGATACAAATATGGTGCTGATACCTAAACCAGGAAGAGTCAAAACAGAGAAAGAAAATTATAGACCAATTTCTCTAATGAATATAGATGCAAAAATTTTAAACAAAATATTAGCAAATAGATTACAGCAACTTATCACAAGAATAATATACAGTGACCAGGTGGGATTTATACCAGGAAGGCAGGATTGGTTCAATATTAGGAAAACTATCAGCATAATTGAGCATATCAACATCAAAACCAACAGAAACCACATGATCATCTCAATAGATGCAGAAAAAGCTTTTGACAAAATACAACACCCATTCCTATTAAAAACACTAGAAAGCATAGTTATAAATGGAGTCTTCCTTAAAATAATAAATAGCATCTATCTAAAACCTTCAGCAAGCATAATATGTAAGGGGGACAAACTAGAAGCATTTCCAATAAGATTGGGGTGAAACAAGGATGTCCATTATCACCACTGTTATTCAATATTGTACTGGAAATGTTAGCTTTAGCAATAAGAGAAGAAAAAGAAATTGAAGGTATTAGAATAGGCAAAGAAGAAACAAAGCTATCACTCTTTGCAGATGACATGATGATATACTTAGAGAATCCTAGAGAATCAAGTAAAAAACTACTTGAAATAATAAACAACTTTAGCAAAGTTGCAGGCTATAAAATAAACCCACATAAATCATGCATTTCTATATATTACCAACAAAGTCCAACAGCAAGAGATAGAAAGAGAACATCCATTTAAACTTGCTGTAGACATTTTAAATATTTAGGAGTCTACCTCCTGAAACAAACTCAGGAAGTCTACAAACAAAACACTTTTCACACAAATAAAGTGGGATCTAAATAATTGGAAAAAGATCAGTTGCTCATGGGTAGGCCGAGCTAATATAATAAAAATGACAATCTACCTAAGCTAATTTACTTATTCAGTGCCATACCAATCAACTACCAAAAAATTATTTTATAGTTAGTAATAAAAGAAATATAGAAAAAAATAATTTTGAAGAAAAAAAGGTCCAGAATATCAAAGGAACTAATGAAAGAAATGCAGGGGAAGGTGGCCTAGCAATTCCAGATCTTAAATTGTATTATAAAGCAGCAATCATCAAAACTGCTTGGTACTGGCTAAGAAATAGAGTTAGGGTGGATCAGTGGAATAGGTTAAATATGCAAGACACAGTAGTCAATGACTATAGTAATCTATTATTTGATAAACCCAAAGACCCCAGCTTCTGGGATAAGAACACTCTTTAAAAAACTGCTGGGAAAACTGGAAAAGGGTATGGCAGAAACTAGGCATAGATAAAAATCTCACATAACATACCAAAATAAAGTCAAAATGGGTTCATGATTTAGATATAAAGGCTGATACTGTAAGCAAACAGGAGAGCAAGGAACAGTTTATCTATCACATTTATGGAGAACCGAAGTATTCATGACCAAACAGGAGATAGAGAAATTAAAAAGCAAAATGGATAATTCATTACATTAAACTGAAAAGGTTTTGCACAAACAAAGCCAATCAAGCAAGACTAGAAGGAAAGGAGAAAATTGGGAAGGAATTTTAGCAACCCATCTCTCTGATAAAGGCCTCATTTCTAAAATATATAGAGAACTAAGTCAAATTTAAAACAAAGTCATTCCCCAATTGATAAATGGTCAAAGATATGAACAGACAGTTCTCAGATGAAGAAATTAAAGCCATCTATAGTCATATGAAAAAATGCTCTAAATCATTATTGATTAGAGAAATGCAAATCAAAACAACTCTGAGGTACCACATCACACCTATCAGATCGGCCAACATGACAAAACAGGAAAATGATAAATGTTGGAGAAGATGTGGGAAAATTGGAACACTAATGCATTGTTGTGAATTGATCCAACCAGAGCAATTTGGAACTATGCCCAAAGGGCTATCAAAATGTACATATCCTTTGACCCAGTAAAAGCACTTTTAGGGCTATATCCCAAAGAGATCATACAAATGGGAAAAGGACTCACAGGTACAAAAATATTCATAGCAGCTCTTTTTGTGTGGCAAAGAATTGGAAATTGAGAGGATGCCCATCAATTGGGGAATGGCTGAATAAGTTGTGGTATATAAATATAATGGAATGCTATAGTGCTATAAGAAATGATGAACAGGCTGACTTCAGAAAAACCTGGAAAGACTTGTATGGTCTGAAGCTGAACGAAGTGAGCAGAACCAGGAGAACATTATACACAGTAACAGACATGTTGTGTGATGACTAATATTGATAGACTTAACCCTTCTCAGCAATACAAGGATCTAAGACATCATCAAAAGCCTCATAATGGAAAATGCTATCCACATCCAAATAAAGTAATATGGAGTTTGAATGCAGATTGAAGCACACTATTTGCTAGTGTTTTTTTCTTCTGTTGTGTGTTTTGTTTTCTCTTCCTCGTGGTTCCTACTATTGGGTCTAATTCTTATCTACAACATCACTAATGTGAAAATATGTTTAATGGGAATATATATGTATAGGCTATATCAGATTGCATGCCGTCTTGGGGAGGGAGGTGTGGAGTGAGGTGGAGAAAAACTTAAAACTCAAAAGCTTATGGAAGTGATTGTTGATCATTCAAAATACATTAATTAAAAATTTAAAAGAAGAAGAAAAAATTGTCTGAGAATGGTTTTGAATTCAGGTCTTTCTGACTTGAGGTGTTTTGATCTATCCATTGGGCCACTATAACTTTATTCCATAACACTGGTAGTAATTTCTCTTTTTAAGCCAGCCCAAGGTAATATTGAGTTTTTTGTTTATTTGCTTTGGTTGCTTTGTCAAAATGCTGAGATACACTGAGCATTTAAGTCTTCATATCTTTTTTTAAAGATAAGTTTCATTTAAATATGCTGCCTTCTTTTTTTTTACTTATGAATTCCATTTTGACATCAAATGCAAAATTGCATGTATTAATATTAAATTTTCTTTTACTTGATTCTGTCTAATTTTACAACCTGTCAAGAATTTTGTATCATAACTCAGTCCATGTGTTATGCATCACTCTCAGGTTTATATCATCTGTAAATCTGACGTTTACCATCTTTTCCTTTTCCACGTCATTGATCAAGATGTTACATGAGTAATTTCATTTGGAGGCATATGATAATGAAATCTCTATCAGGCCCTTTCACTTGTAGATGAAGAAGAAGTAAACAATATTAAGATATTTACTTTAGGCATGATTTTTTTAGAATAACTGTTTTAAATTGTTTTTTTCTATAGGAATATTTAATGGGACTACTGAACTATAGAGTTCCTCCTATATCCCTCCCAAAGTAGATTAGATTTCAGTTTGAAAGCAAGGAAAATAAATGCTAAGAGATAGGGACAAAGGAATCCAATTGCATTGGAAGAATAGCTGAGAGAAAGGAAAGGTAAATCCAATTGATTATGTGAAAGGAATTTATGGGATAAAAATGAGAAGGTTAACCACCTTGTAGGATGTAGGGAAGCTAGGTGGCACAGTAGATAGGGTGCTGGGCTTGGAGTCAGGAAGACTCATCTCCTTGAATTCAAATCTGGACTCAGACTCTGACTTGCTATGTCATCCTGGGCAAGTCGCTTAATACTGTTTGTCTCAGTTTCCTCATCTGTAAAATGAGCTGAAGAAGGAAATGGCAAACTACTTCAATATCTTTGCAAAACAAAAACGAAAACCAAAAGAGAGGTCAGACACAACTGAAAGCAACTGAACAAGAGGATGTAGAAGAATTAAAAAGAAAAATAATAAGAGTGATTGAGCTTGGACAGAGGCTTTCCCCACTATGCTCAAAAAAACATACTCTTCAAGGAGCATAGAAGTATGAGAGACTGTGTAAATAAATATGGATATGATTTTTTTACCTTTCTGTGTGCATACACACATGTGTGTATACATCTATATATTTAATGCATATGCATATTTGCATGTTTATGTAACCCAGCTCTCATCTTGACACACTCATCTTCATTGATACAGATCAATGCCCTGTGTCTGCATGAGGAAAGCGCCATAGTCAAGGAGAGCCCAGGAGAAAGGAGAACTCCAGTCTCAGCTCTTTGGGTTCTGCAGTCATTTTAGACACTTTGGGCTTCCAGATTTGAGAAAGAAGATGGATGATGTCAATTCCACTTCAGGTTACTAAAGTGAGAATAAGACTCTGGGAAAAAGCCAACATGAAAGGATGTAATAGTCTCTATCATATCTCTATATCCAACTTGCTACATTAGAAACTTCAGGGAATTTCCACTGGGGTGAAATCTAGAACTCTCTCTCTCTCTCTTTTCTCTCTTGGTTGATCTGAGTGACCTCATCCCAACATTCCTTCACTCTATTTGGTCTAGTATATATTCTGCAATGTATACTTTCTTGATTTACTGTGTTGCTGTCCATTCAGATTAGTGGGATTCTTTGCTACTTCCAATGTGTGTTCATTGTGGAACATGTATGCAGAGTTAGGGAATCAAGTTTTAGATATAAAGCTTGAGATCCCCATTACTATTATTGAACAGTGATCAGTGAAAACCTGAAAACCATATCCCCTAGACTAACAAAATATAAGGGAGCAGATAGAGACAATTCTATCCCAGTACCTTCTCTCTTTGATGAGGGCAGAGTGATCAAGCTTCTGGCATCAACCTCTTGCTTCTCTTCCTGACAGGAATTAAAATACCCCTTGGAGAAAGACTGTTGTGTGCTTTGAGCCACACAACAGAATCCCCATTTTACATATCGGGGACAATCCTCATTACAAACACACAAATACATTTTATATATGTACATATATATGTACATATATATACATATATGTATACATACACACACATACACACACATATATACACACATATACACACATATATACATATATACATACACATATAAGTATATTGTGTACGTACACATGTATGTGTGTACGTATGTATGTATGTATGTGTTTTCAAATTATGAGGATGCTTTGCTATCCAGTACTCAGAAAGAGGAAACTTCAGAAATGAGAACAGAAACTCCTTAGAAAACATGAGACCAAGTTCACCCACGCTTGTGGCCCACACCCAGAATCCATAAAGAACTAAGGAGCAAGGGAAAACAATTAGGCCAATATCTTTGCTTTTAGCTTTATGAACATATTTTTTTTTGTGGGGATAAAGTATCTACTCTGATAGATCAGTCTTTGATCATCTTTCACAACTTGTGAGACATTAAGTGAGATACACTTATGTTTATAAACACAAGCAAAAAATGGAAAGAACAATATGTGTTTAGGGACATTATTGCCTCTTAGGCATCATTTTCAGTGACTTTCGGGGTAAGGGTGGAAAAGAGGACTACCTTTGTTTTCCTAAGTATGAGACAAACATGATGACCTCAGTTAAGGAGTAAGGGGCTCTGTGGGCCATAATGCAATGGCTCTGTACCTGTGTTTCTCTTTCAGAAAAAAAAAGTACCTCAAGAGGAAAACAAATTTCATCATCTATGCCCCTCCCTTGTGTCTCTGGAACTTTAGTATTCCCAAAGAATTCTAAGAGGATCATAAGACTCTTAAACACTCTTCCTGAGTGAGAGAGGTCTCCCAAAGTTTTCCTGCTGTCACCAGGCCAAATATTTGCAGTGATTCTGGTTTACCAGAAGTTGCATCAGACAGGGTCCTATATCTTGTTTGTACAGTGGATGTTCTAGTATTCACAACACTCTTATGGGTCTTGGATCTCCTCATTGTGAATATTCCCTCCAGAAAAAGGGAATGTGGGCTACGCTGGTTCTTCCATCCTGAGTGATGTTTACCCACTTTTCCTCATGAGTTCAGAATAGTGGGACCATTCTATTGCTAGGTGCCCTCCCCATTTTCTCTCAAAATCACCAAGACACTAAGAGATCACACAATCTACATCAGTTCTTGTTGATCTTACCATGTAATCATACCATCTTCTTTCTTGGATGACATAATTCCATTTCTCTGTCATAAACTTTTCTTCATAAGGTGCTCCCATCTGTTCATACTGAGCCTATGGAGATTTATAAGTGGCCTTATCCTTGTTGTCAAGGAATTTATCTTTTTTTAAATTTTTTATTAATTTATTTTGATTTACCAACAATCACTTCCACATGCTTTTGAGTTTTAAATTTTTCTCCTCTTCCCTGCCCCCCTTCCTCCCCAAGACAGCATGCAATCTGATATAGGCTGTACATATACATTCCTATTAAATATATTTTCACATTAGTCATGTTGTAAGGAAGAATTAGAAACAATAGGAGGACCCGCCAGAAAGAGAAAACAAAACCCAACAGAAGAAAAAATAGCAAATAGTATGCTCTGATCTGCATTCAAACTATAGTTTTGGGGTTTTTTTCCTTTGGATATGGATAGCATTTTTCATCATGAGACTTGCAGATGTCTTTGATCCTTGCATTACTGAAAAGGGCTAAGTCTATCAAAGTTAGTCATCACAGAACATGGCTGTTACTGTGTACAATGTTCTCCAGTTCTGCTCACTTCCAGTCCATACAAGTCTTTCCAGGTTTTTCTAAAGTCTGCCTGCTCATCATTTCTTACAGCACAATACCATTACATTACATTCATATACCACTACTTGTTCAGCCATTCCCCAATTGATGAGCATCCTCTCAATTTCCAATTCTTTGCCACCAGATAAAAGAGCTGCTATCAATATTTTTGTACATGTGGGTCTAAAGGAATTTAGCTTACAGTGTCAAATAGGTGCAATGAAATGGCACTGCATGCGGTTTTATTGTGCTTATACTGCACGCGGTTTTATTGTGCTTATACTGCACAATATAAAGCCTGCATTAGTGGGGAAATAATGAGACCATTCCATTACTGTATCCCTATTGACTGTCACAGTCACCAACACGATGCCCAACAGTGCTTGGTAAATGCTTGCTGATTTGACAGATTACCCTTCAGGAACTGAGTTGAAAGTGTACCTAATGATGAGCACAATCACAGACCAATGAGCCAGCCATTAAAATAAAGGACAGCAGAGCACACGGAAAATATATGTGTTACAGTATACCAGAGCATGGAACACTTGGGCAACAAGTCACTTCTCCATTTATGTTCAATGTTCCTAATTAGATCTGTCCTCCCATATGAAATGAATCTACCGTAGTACCCACCCTCATGAAACTTGCAAAGTGGTTATAACATGTTGGCAGATAATTGAAATGCAATTGAAAGTAAAAAATAAAAAGTTCAAAAAGATGACAACAAACTTATATAGCATTTTAATGCTAATAAACCAGATCATTTTGATAATTATTGTCTTATAATACAATTTAAGATCTGGCACTGCTAAACATCCTTCCTTCACACTTTCTTTTCATTATTCCCTTTGATATTCTTGACTTTCTGTTTTTTTAAATGAATTTTGTTTTTATTTTTCTAATTCAGTGAAATAAATTTTTGGTAATTTAATTAGGATGTCATTGAATATATAAACTAGTTTGGGAAAATTTTTCATTTTTATCATATTGGCCTTGCCTATCCATGAATAACTAATTCCTTTCTGATTATTTAAATCTGATTTAATTTGTTTAAAAAGGTTTTTTAATAATTTTGTTTATGTAGTTCTTCAGTTTGTTTTGGAAGGTGTACTCCCAAGAATTTTATAGTGTCCAGAGTTATTTTAAATGGGGCATTTTTTACTATCTCTCCTTGCAGAGTTTTGTTTGTGATATCATTTTACACCTACCAGATTGGCTAAAATGATAGAAGGGGAAAGTAAAAAATGGAGAGGATGTGGAAAAATTGGGAGACTAATTCATTTTTGGTGGAATTGTAAAAATGACCCAATCATTTTGGAGAGCAATCTGGAATTATGGCCAAAGAGTTGTTAAACTTACCTAAAGCATTTGACCCAGCAATACCACTGCTTGATCTGTTTCCAAAGATGATTATGGGGAAAGGAAAATAAGCTATGTGTTTTAAAATGTTCATAGCAGCTCTCTTTGTGGTGACAAAGAACTGGAAATCACAGGGGTGCCCATCAACTGGGGAATGGCTGAAGAAGTTGTGACATACGATTGTGATGAAATATTACTGTGTGGTAAGAAATGATGAGTTTGGCGATCTTAGAAAAACACGGAAAGATTTGCATGAAATAATGAAGAGCAAAATTAGTACAACAAAGAGAGCATTATATACAGGACTGCAATCTACATCCAGAGAAAGAACTGATAAATAGAAGTATGTGTGGAATAGTTTTATATATGTGTGTGTGTGTGTGTGTGTGTGCACGCATGTATACCTATTGTTATAGGTGTGTGATAGTAGCCAACTCTAGTCTGGCACGAGGCTGGGGGGTGCAGAAAAAAGGAAATTTACAAGATGTCTGTTGTGTACTTGAAAGAAATAGCATGTTGTGCATAATACATTTGCAGTTTCATGTACAATCCTCCTTTCTTATTTCAACTGTGTTATGGGAATGTTGTTTTATTCCACGAATTAAAAATAAAATTAAAACAAAATCTTCCAAATCGAGTTTTAAACCTATTGTTACCATTAAACTATAAAAATTAGACTTTTAGAATAATTCCCTAATGGGAATAAAAGAATGCCATAAGTGAATTTCAAGAAAAACTTTTGCATAATTGGTGGATCAGACTGAAAACTTAGTATCATATTTTAGAAAGCTCAGCTTATGTGCATTTCTTTTGTTTATATTCAGGAGACAACTCAGTAGATAGGACTCAGTAAAGTCAGGATGATATGGGTTCAAATCCCATGGCAAACATGTGATGCTGACCTCTTTGTGACACTTAAACTTTCTCTGCCTCAGTTCACTCATCTGCAAAATGAAGATAGCAATAATATATTACCGCTGTTGTTTTTATTATTATAATTTAGTGTTATTAATATTTCTAAGGTTTTAGCCTCCATTAAAGCCATGAATAATGAAATAGCTTGAACTTAGAATGATATATGAAACATCTTGGAGTCATAGATAGAGAGGGGCCTTGAGAGCCAAGAAGTCTTGGGTTCAAACATTTACTAACTGTGTAACTATGGGAAAGTCCCTCATCCTTACAATGAAAAGACAGCCAGTATTTATATGACATTTTATGGTTTGTAAAAACTGCTTTACAAATGTTATCTCATTTTATTCTCACAATAACTATGAGACAAACAAAGCCAATGCAACTAAGATTAGAAGGAAGGTAGAAAACTGGGAAAGAATTTTTATAACCAGTGTCTCTGACAAGGACCTCATTTCTAAAATACATAGAGAATTAAAACAAATTTATGAGAATACAAGTCATTCCCCAATTGATAAATTGTCAAAGGATATGAACAGTCAGATCTCAGATAAATAAATTAAAGCCATCTATGGTCACATAAAAATATGCTCTAAGTCACTATTGATTAGAGAAGTGCAAATCAAAACAACTCTGAGGTACCACATCACACCTATCAGATTGGCCAATATGACAAAACAGGAAAATGATAAATGTGGGAGAAGATGTGGGAAAATTGGAACACTGATACATTGTTGGTGGAGTTGTGAAATGATCCAACCATTTTGGAAAGCAATTTGTAACTATGCCCAAAGGGCTATCAAAATGTGTATACCCTTTGACCCAGCAATAGCACTTCTAGGGCTGTATCCCAAAGAGATCATAAAATGGGAAAAGGACCCACATGTACAAAAATATTTATAGCAACTCTTTTTGTGGTGGCAAAGAATTGGAAATTGAGAGGATGCCCATCAACTGGGGAATGGCTGAGCAAGTTATGGTATACGAATGTGATGGAATACTATTATGCTATAAGAAATGATGAATAGGCTGACCAGAAAAACCTGGAAAGACTTGTATGGTCTGACGCTGAGTGAAGTGAGCAGGAACAGGAGAACATTGTACACAATAACAGCCATATTGTGTGATGACTAATATTGATAAACTTAACACTTTGTAGCAATACAAGGATGTAAGACATCTCCAAAGGCCTCATGATGGAAAATGCTGTCCACATCCAAAGAAAGAACTATGGAATTTGAATGCAGTTCAAAGCATACTATTTGCTATTTTTTTCCTTCTATTGAGTTTTGTTTCCTCTTTCTGGTGGTTCCTCCTATTGGTTCTACTTCTTACTTACAACATCACTAATGTGAAAATATGTTTAATAAGAATGTATATGTATAGCCTATATCAGATTGTGCACCATCTTGGGGAGGGTGGTGGGGAGGAAGGGGGAGAAAAATTTTAAACTCAAAATCATATGGAAGTGATTGTTGATAAATGAAAATAAATTAATATAAAACAATAACTGTGAGAGGTAGATGCTATTATTTTCCTCATTTTACAGATGAATTAACTGAGGCAGATAACAGAGTCATTAAAATATTGAATTACTGAAGTGTCTACATCATCGAATAATTCATCACCTGAAGAGCCATCTGATGGGAATGAGCTTCTCAGAATTTAGCTGAGCTAGGCCAGAGACAGCAAGCTAACCCTCTTGCTAGAACTCTGTTCAAAATTCTTACTGTTGGGTAGACCTTAGTGGAGTTCACGATTCGCTAGCTTAGAGAGCTTTTATATACATATATGTGTGTGTGTGTGTGTGTGTGTGTGTGTGTGTATATATGTGTGTATATATATAATACATATACATATATGTATGTATATACACGTACACACATACACATATATACACACATATCTGTATATGTGTATGTATGTGTATGTATGTATGTATGTATGTGTATGTATATGTATACGTGTGTGTGTATATATATACATATATATATAAAATTTCAAAAATACAGTGGAAAGTTGAGATCACAAGTAAAGTGCTTCATAACAAGATAAAAGGGAAGATGTAGATAAGAATGTTCTGGGGGCCATCCTGAAATATGCACTGACCCAGTGGCAAATGCCAATTCCTCCAATGACTGCAGATACACAAAATATTCAAGTAAATGACAATAATAAGCAGCATTTACATCCTATTTTAAGTTTTACAAAGCACTTTACGTATGTTCTCTCAGCTGATCTCCACAGTAGCCCTGGGAGGTGTGTCCCATTATTATTTCCATTTATAGCTGAGGAAATGGAGGCTGAGACAGGTTTAGTGAAGTGCTCTGGGTCCCACGGCAAGTGTGGAAAGGAGGATTTGAACTTAGCTCTTCCATAGGCCAAGTGTAGTGATTGATCTGCTCTGCCCCTATGGGCTTCAGATGGTTTAAATGACCTTTTGGAAAATTTAAATTAAATGGGTAAATATTTCATGAAATAAATAAAACTACAATACAAGATCAATACTGTTGATATGTGGTTTTATAAGTAAATGTGGGGATTAATTTGGCCAGAACTGATAGGCCAGTGTCGATCCTTATGGGAGACTAGGCTCTGTTTCTATTAGAGTTTGACACTTCTGATCTAGAAACAAGATAATCAATTATCCTGGAAAGCTACCACATTATTTAGCATTTTATTTACAAGGCATGATGTAGCTACTGTGTATCAGATGTGTGCTAAGGGTTTTACAAATGTTATCTCAGTTGAGCTTTATAACAAACCTGGGAGGTAGGTGCTATCAATATCCCCATTTTACAGTTTGGCAAACTGAGGCATATAGTGGTTAAGTGACTTGCTCAGGGTCACTGAGCTAGTTAAGTATCCAAGGCCAGATTTGAACTCAGATTTTCCTGATTCTAGGCCTACCACACTGTCCACTGAACCACCTGAATAATAAGGAAGTTCTGAATAGGGTTCTAGTCCATTCTTGTAGGAACAGTCTGTGTGACCTTAGAGAGGCTAGGGTGCCAGCCGACCATGGAAAGTGGAGCGGCAGCTCCCCTGAGGACAGCCTTGACTTGTGCTGCCCATCACAGCTGTAATTAGGCAAGCTCTGAGCAGTGCTGACAGCCGCCTCAAGGAGTTCTCCACAGCTAGAGCCACCATCATGAGGGTCACTGAAGGGTTAATATCCCAGGCTGGTGTTGGGGAGCAAATGAGAGTCCTTAGTGATCTCCTCTAGAGCAAACTGAAGGCCAGGAAGTGCTGGTGGTGTTTACTGCAGTGAGAAGAAGAGGATGAGCACCCGAGTAAAACTCATAACGCCCTGTGTTTAATACAACGTGAAGTTTAAAGTGGACCTGGATGCTCCATAGCATCTAAGTTTAATAGGTTGGATCTGAGACCATAATCAGATGACAATGACAACAGAGGAGTCTTTCCCTTCATGAGGGTAACAGAATTGAGAATACTGCTCCCTTCTCTGTGCACCTCAAACTCATCCTTTAGTGGGGTAGAGACCATTTTTTTTTCAGGAGGTGGGCGGTATTATATGCTTTCTGGAAATTGTAGGGCTATTTGAATTCAATGAGTAAGGATTGTGCTTCTGATAGAAGAGCACGATTTATCAGGTCGCTTGAGCAGTTACCCCGAAGGGTCATAGGTCAAGAATTAAATCTCATTTTTTCTTTAATTTTATGTTCCTTTAAAGGATTTTAAACAACTTGGAGTATTTAGTGCTGGAAAGTATACCTGGAAAACATCTGGCTCATCCCTTTGCCCATAAGTGGTACAGTGGAAACAGCACCGGTGTTGGAATCAGGAAAATTTGTCTTCCTGAGTTCAAATTCAGCCTCAGACATTTACTATCTGTGTGACCCTGACTCATATTCAGCATGTGCTCCATTAAAATCTCCTGATTTTTTTTTCCTGATATTTGCCTACCTAACCATGATTTTTCTATCAGGTACTTGAAAAGATGATTTTTTTTAAACCTAAATTGTGGTCTTTTACATTTATCCTTCTTAAATTCCACCATAAATTGTTTGGTCCAAAGATGTAGATTAGCTGGGAAAATTAGGGTATATTTCCAGGCTGAAAACTTAGAACTTATAAGTTTGTTTTTAGTGTCACTGTCAATGGAGATGGGCAGGAGGCCAGCTACCCTGTCCCTTAGGCACTAGCCAGATACAAGAACCTTAGTCAGAGGATGAATTGCTGTGGAGGCCTGCCTTACCCTGGAGCTCTGCACCTGAGTCTCTAGTAATAAGTAGAAAATTTGCTTGGCGATATGCTTCCAAATATACTTCCTATCTCCTGGGATTTAGTTAATTTCACAAGTTGTGAGAAGACCGAAAGACCCATTGACCCCTCCTGAGAATGAGGTTGGGGCTAGGGAGAAGGGAACTCCCAGGGTTCTACTCCTGTCAACAAACAGGCTCCTCTGGTGATTATGGATTACCAGAAATTACATCAGGCAGAGACCTGTGTGAGGTAACAAGGTCAGAAAGTGTAATCATCTGTGCCATGGCCTGGCATCTCCAGCTCCCAAATCAGATGGCTTTTAAAACTTTTATCACTCATACACTCTACCTCAGTCCTTTCTCTATAATAAATACTTAACAAACATTTATTGAGTGAATGAGCAGTACTAATATTAATAATTAAAACTAGCATTTACATAGCTATTTACATATGTCCATCTAGTTCCATTCTTAAGGCAACCCTGTGAAGTAGGTAGCATTATTATCCCTGTTTTGAAGATGAGGAAAGTGAGGATGAAAAACATTAAATGCCTTGCCCAGGCCTTCATAGCTAGTAAGAGCCAGGATATGAACCCATTTCTTCCTAATCCCAAATCCAGAGCTCAATCTACTGCCTAATTGAATAAAAACTCAAATTAATGCAAGATTTTAAGCTAAGTAAGTCACTTCCCTCACTAAAAGCAAAGAGTGGAATATACCACCAGCTTCATAGGGCAAATTAAGTAAATCAAGGAATAGTTTGGCTCATTTCCACAACTGCTATTCTCTAAACTGTGTACCGTCAAATTCTCCTCCTACCCATACCATAGTGAACGTATGCATGAATAGATGTTTATAGAGATATAACACATATGAACATATATGTATGTTATACATGGAGTAGCTAGGTGGCACAGTGAATAGAGTGCCAAGACTGGAGTTAGGCAGACTGGAGTCCAAGGCTGGCCTCAGATACTTACTAGCTATGTGACCCTGTAACCCTGTTTGACTTAGTTTCCTCATATGTAAAATAAGGTGGAGAAGGAAATGGCAAACCTCTCCAGTATCTTTGCCAAGAAAACCACAAAAAGGAGTCACGTAGAGTTGGACGTGACTGGAAAACGACTGAACAGTGACACCAACAAATGTTACGCGTGTGCAGTACATATGCATATGTAATATAATGTGGTAAGAAATCTTTTTCAACGCAGATTTTCTCCTGTGCCTCTTCGCAAATTGGAAGCAAAACTATCTCTCTCCTATATTACATTGGCCTGCGTCAGAGAAGAGAGAGATGATATCTGACCGAGGGGGTCAGGGTCAGGGAAGGCTAATAGAAGATAATATTTGGACTTGGCCTTGAAGAATGAGGGGTAAAACTGCAAAGCAAAGCCATTACAAGAACAGAGAACAGTGAGAGCCGAGATTGAGGCGATGCCAGAATTTGGTTTGTCCAGAACTAAGGTGCAGGTGGAAACAGGCTTAGCTCGGAGCAGAACCAAATAAGCATTTTTGATGACAGAGGAAACAGTTTGGTCTTTCCACCATGTGCAATAGAGAGCCATCAGACATATTTCTGCTAGGGTAGGATCACCAGAATTATGTTTTAGAAAAAATAATAAATTGTAAGCTCTCTATAGGATACATGAGAAGGAGGAGGCCGCTCTGGACAATATGATCTAGAGGAAAAGGCTGAAGCCAGACTGAAGAAAGACAATCAGAACTGACCCACAGAAATCATCCTGAGAACTGTAGTTCAGAGGCACAGGCAGGGGCAAAATATTACAAGGGCTGAGTCATAAGGGATACCTGGTTAGATTTAACCAGGGAAAGCAAAACATCAGGAAGGACAGAGTCAGCCTGATTGCATCACTCCTGACTAGGGAATCATCTTCCAAGTCCCCAAATCATGACTGAAGAAAGAACAGATTTATTTTTGTGTTGGCCCTGGAACCCCTTCCTCAGTCAATTCCTGAGAAATTGTGACTTCCAGCCTTTTCCACTTTCTAGGCCTTTTCCACCCTCTGTAGACCAGAGATCAGTGTGGCTTCCAATTCAGTCCTTGCCATAGAGATTTTTTTATTAATATTTTATTTATTTTGACTAGTATACAATTTTATTTAGATGGAAGTGCTTTATGGTGGAGTGAGGCTTTGCTTTTTGGTTACAACAATGGGCTAGAAACAAAATAGGGGTCTAATGGTTGGGGGGATGGTTAAATAAATCATGACACGAGTAAAATGGAATATTTTTATGCCATATGAAACTAGGATAATGACAGATTTAGAGGCATATACTGACTAGTGTAAACTTCAAAAGCATGACATAAAAGAATCACAAAACTATTTATGTCATGACTACAATAATATTGGGAAAGGAAGAGAGTTTCAAAGGCTTTAGAACTCTGATCAAGACAGTGATCAATGGTGACTCTGGAAGATAGATGACGAAATAGACCTCTTACGTCTCGGAAGACAAGTGAGGGGCTAGAGATACAGAATGAGATGAAAATTCAAGATACGAACAATGGGTTGAACTTTTTGCTTGGCTGTCCACAAATGTTCAAGAAAGGCTTCTATTTACATGTTAGGGGAAAGTAATGTCAGATAAATATGATTTTTAAAAGCATAAGTAAAATAATTGCACTGAAGCAAATGAAGATTTTCTTTTCACTTTTGAGAAGACTTGGGGATGAGGATGAAATCTGTCATGACTCAAATCCTGAGTACGTGACAGGAGTAGGCCCAGCAGGGAGGGCGTGTTTACTCACATTTCTATGGGCATACATAGCTGTAGCTAGAGTTTCTCCTTCCTGATCAGATGCTCAAATTCTAACCTCTAACTCTCACCTGCAAAGACAAAACAATGTTCAGTAGTGTGGGAACGGAGTGAATGACAATGACTCCATCTTGTGACTCAATTCCAGAATTAGCTCAATTCCCTTTCTATTCAATTATGGGTCTAATAAAAAAAAATTTCTGCCTTGTGAGAAAATTTCATTCAATTATGAGAATCATGAGAAAACTTTATCGCATTGTTTGAACCTTGCTCTGTGTGGCTGGGAAGCTGGACCAACTCTACCTGTTGCTTAGAGACCCTTACCTAAAGACCCAGCTTATATTGACCAGAAACCCTGTCAGATCTGAAGAATGATGCAAGGTGTTTTCTCACAATTATACATCTCAAGCAACCTCTATATCTTAACTGAGAACTGACACCTTGCTGGTGGAGCAGTAATTATTTCCATGTTCCTTTGATTGAATATAGTCATGGCGGAAGAGTGGAACACCTCTTTTTCTGATTTCAGGAAACTACGTCTGTTTGTTCTGCCCACCCAACTTGTAAAGTCTCTCATCTTTCCTCCAATTCAAAATCAGAGTACTTAATTTTGTACCATGGTCTGTACCCTGTTGTTTTCTGTTAATTTGGTCTGATTTAATTGTTTTTAATACATAAAAATCTGTCTCACTTTGTAGTCAGTATCTTTAGATTGACGGAGAGTCTAGTGACTTGTTTCTTATACTTTTTTGCTCTAAATCTTTTAGCTCACATTGTTTCCTAGGTTATTATGAATTATCCATGACAATAGAATAAAGATTGTCATTCTGTGCCTCCATTTGGGAGGATAACAAAAAAAACAATGAGCCTGTCTCTGAGGCCCAAGCCAGACACCATGAACTCTGGTGGCGAGGGAGGAGCTCTGGAGAGCATGCTGCCCAGAAGGTCTGCACCTGGATCCCTTGTTTAGAGTGAAAAACATAAGTGAAAGCTATGCTTTGTAATGTATTTCACTCTTTTCTATCCTAAGGGCCTTGGTATGTCTCATGGGTCTTGAGAGGACCACAAAGCTTCCTGACCCCTCCTAAGCCAGGGTGGGGCCTCCAAAAGTTATTCTTCCTCTGTCAACAAAAAATATCTTGCAGTGATAATGACAGAAGTTACATCAGGCAGAGGGCCCATGTGGGCAGGGGACAAGGGTAGAAAGTGTGGTTGTCAGTGACAGGAGCTAGGCCCTTAGGCTTTTAAGCTAAGATGTGTTTTAAATCTTTATATCTCAAATAATATCTGTTTTTGCATTTTGCAAATAGTATACATAATATAATGATGTAATAAAGTATATGTATTAAACAATACACATATATGTATTTATACAATACACAATAAAATATTATATGTGTCTATCTAGTCTACATATATATTTATATTTACATGGATTCATATTTGGTAAATGAATAATACTATTATTAAAAAGAACTCACAGTAATATAATTATTTCCAGTTACCCAACCACCTTTGTCATAATAAGCCACATTACAGAACAGAGAATTCCATGAGTTCATTAGAGAAACCCTCCCACAGAAAATACAAACATTTAGAAGTCAGAGAAATATCATATCCAATCATTTTTCTTGGATTGGGGCTCAAGTTCTCCTCCCACCCTGCCCCCTTTATTTTCATCCCCATTTTCCTGAATGAAATTGTAATCCAATTACAGAAGCATTTACCAAGCACTAACTGTTTGCAAAGTCCTAGTGTGAGCACTGAGGATAAAAAAAGATTATAAAAGTTACACAGTCCCAGTCCAAATCATGTTTTACTTTGTGCCATCACCTGACACTATGGCATGGGCCCTGATAATTAGTCAGAACTCTCAGTGAAGGACATTGTAAGAGCAAGAACCATTAGAGGTGGAAATAGAGGGAAGAGGAAGATGAAATAGTCTAATTTGTCTGGAAATTAGAGTTCGTAAGGATAAGAAATCCTTGGAAAGGTAGATTGCAACAAAAATCAGTGATAGTCTTCAAAGAGGGAAGAAAATTTGGTCTGTATTCTATAAGTAATGAGAAAGTTGAAGAACTTTCTGCAAAGGTACAGTTATCTTGAGAATCCGTCTTTACAATAATCGTCAGTAGTCAGAAGTGTACAAGCAGAATGGAAAGAAAGAGACTGGCTACAGAGAGAGCGGTCATGAAGTGGTGCCAGTTTTCAAGTGAACTGTCTTTTTTTTTTTTTTACAATCGAAATGGAGCAAAGAATTTGGAAGCCTGAGATTTGGGGGAGGCAGAATTGGCATCCTCTGCCTGGGAAACTCTTAATTGCTTGAGTACCTGAGTGAGAACTGTTGGCAAGTCATTGGAAAGTAGAGGGGATCCTGGATGATGCATGCCAAAGGAAAAGAAGCAATTAGAAAGAAGCCACCCAGAAATATGTCCTGAGTAGATCCTGTAAGCAGAGTAGTCTAGAGCAGAGAAGTGAATCATGCAATCCCCAAGCTGCTTGTAGCCCCACAACACTCCAGAACGTGAAAAAGATTAAAATGAAATTGGAAAATATTTGACAAAATAAATAAAAATTCAACAAAACACAGATAATATTACTATATAGTGTTGCAAGTAAATATGTAGCGTGAGTGGATCCTTATGGATGCTTTAAAGGCTCCCTTTTGATATCACTTGTCTAGAGATATCAGATAAACATCAAGGAATGAGGTTTAAGACACAGTTGGCCAAATTTAACAAGGGAAAGCAGCAAATTGCAGAGGGAAGAGCAAGCTGACATTATCTTTCTTGCATGAGGAATAATCGTTCAAACAACCCAGTTACTCTTAAAGAAAAAAAGAGACTTGCCCACTGACTGGTTTGGCAATAGGGAGCCAAAGATGATTCTGAGGATACAAGCATAGATGATGTGGAGAATGGCGATGCCATTACCAAAATGAGGAACTTAAGAGGGAGAAAAGCATAGGAAAAGATGAGCACAGGAACATAGAATTAGAGGGGACATCAGAGGCCACCATCCCCCATTTGAAAACTGAAGAAATTAAAGCTCATAAAAGTCAAGTTCACTAGCAACCATGCTGATATTAACTCTCACTGTTTACTAAGTCATTGAACCATAGACAGGTATTATTTTAGATTTTCAGATGATTAATAAAACCAGGGTTAGATTTATTCCCCTACTTGATTTAGCAAGGTCAAGGAAAATTGTTCAAGAATAATATGTTTTTGTACATTCAGGAACAATCTCAACCCCCTCAAGTGAAGGAAAGTCTCTTTGTCTCTTGAATATATAATACTGGTTCCATTTAATATCTAGAATGTTATTCTTGTGGGCAACTGCTATTTGTTTTTATATTATATGACACAGTATGGTATAGCATAAAACAAAATAATGTTAAGAGAGGCTCACTTGTAGCAAAGGCATAGGGTAGTAATGGGAGGCCTTGTGTGACTCAAAGGAAGGCAGAATAGATATCTCTAGCCTCTTCTCCTACCACCTGTATCCCAGGGAGCCTGCATTCTTGGTAGGAGAGGAAGCAAAAAGTTAAAGCTAGGGGCTACCTTGCCTCAGAGAGAGGGATTACTCTACTAAAATTATACCTGTCTGGTCCTTTAAATGTTATTAGTCTATGAGGTATGATAGAGTTCAGTCTAACTTCTGACTAATTTGTCATTATTATTTGGGGAAAGGTGACCCTAAGATCTATATCAAGGTTTGACCCCTTTCCCACCTAATGCCAGTTCCAAAATGAATATACATAGCAAATAGAGGGGGGGGAAATTATCCAAATCAGAGGAAAACAGAAATCATAAGAGGTATACATAGGAGAATACATATTAGACAATACAGAGTAAAGTAGCTCCTCTATTGGGAGTGAGTTAACTGAGCTCAACTGAGATAGAAAGTTCTAGATTTCACCCATGCGAAACTCCCTGAAGTCTCTAGTATAGCTAGCTGGAGATAGGGACAAGATGGAGACTACCTGTTCTTCTCATGTCTTCCCAAGACTTTCCTTCAGCAATATGATGTGGGGTTGGCTTATTCTACCTTTTTTAAAAATTTTATTTATTTAAAATTTAATATACAGAATAAAACGAACAATAAAATAAATAAGTAAAACAAGGGTATAGGCAATTTAATAAGTCTTTGGGTATAATTCCAAATTGTTTTCCTCTCTCATTTTTCTTCTTGAAGGTAGAAGCCAGAAGTGTCTGAAGTGATTCAATGCTTGAAGAAGTCCTGAAAAAGATTTCAAACTTGAAGAGACCAAAGGGGACTGAAGAAGGTTGGAGCTCTCTCACTCTCACCAACTCTACCCTGGCCCTCATGTGGGACAGAGCATTCATCTCTACCAATAAGGAAAGATTCCTAAACCAATAAGATTTGATGCTTCTATACCAATAAGGTGGCAAGAATGTGACATATGAGCATAGATGTGTAGCTTGAAGGAATCTTAGAGATCATTTAGTCTAGGTGGAAGCGAATATATACAAAAAGAAATTAATAAGAAGCTCATACAAAGAAAATTTTAAAATCCTTGTAGACGAAAACATTAACAACGTAACAGGATGAGCTTTGTGAGCTCTGAGAGGAACTTTGGATATTTATTCACATCAAGATTCTCATTTTAAAGTTGAGGGCAAGTGGCCAAGACAAATAATTTGTTCAAAGGCATAAAATCTACTTGTGGCTGAATTGGATGCTAAAACCTTGGTGTTCTGAGCCTGCCAACCATGAGGTGGGCCCTAAATAGAGCTACCCACTGTGTCATGTAGCAGCAGTCATCTGAAGAGTCTTCTAACAGATTCATTGATTCAAACTAGGCAAACATTCGATAGGTCCTTGGTATAGATGAGGAATTGTACTAGAATCAGGGCACTACAAACATAGGTCAAAACCATCCAGTCTCTAACTCAATGAACGAATAGTCTACTTAAGAAAACAACATGCACACTTTTAAATAAATGCAAGCTATGTCAAGGCAGAAGACAGCACAACAAAACCAAATTTAAAGAAAAAAAAGAAAGAAAAAAGTAAACCCACCCATCAGTCTCCTATTCTTGCCTGAAATAACTTTTCCAACATAGCAAGCATTTAGTAAGCTTGATCTGAGTGCTCCGTGTGATACTAGGGAAGAAATAATGTGTAAATATGTAAAAATTGCTCTCCTTGCTCTCAAGGAATTTAAAGTTTCAAAAGTGAGTAAGACACGTAAAAAGATGACATTAGGATCTAATAATTCAGGATAGCTGTGTTAAAGAAGTACAATAAAGTGATCTACATAATCAGAGGGAAAAGTTAACATAAACCTGGTGTGTTGGGGCAAGGACCTTCGACTTGCTAATCAGAAGGCAGAGGCTGGTGGAGCTCTGAGCTACAGTAGGGCTCAAGCCAATTGAGCATCTGAACTAAATCTGGTAACAATAGGGTACCAGAGCCTCTAGGAAGAGGGTGGGCAGCTGAGGATGCTCTGGAGAGGCAAATTGGCCCAAGTTAGAAGTGAAGCAGGTCAAAATTTTATTCTAATCATCACTTGTGCCAGGTTTGTGAGTATACACTGCACTTCCAGTCTGGGTAAGATAGGGAAACCCAGACTAAAAATAAAAATATATGTATTTTTTAAAAAGATCATACAAAACAAGAGAAATGTGATTGTAAAAATAATCAAGATAAGACCTCTTCCCCTTTAACAATCTTTCATCCAATTATAGCCTTCTCTTTGTTATTCCCCAAACTTAGAAATTAAGTCCCCCAAATGATTACTGCTCAGGGATCAAGGTGCTCCATGTGACCAAATTTTTGAAATTGCACATGAAGAGCAGGTTCTGGTGTGCTTAGTTTGAATAGTCAAACAGTAGACATAATCAGCTCAGAGCAAGGGCATTCCTGAGATAGCATGATATAAACACTAATAACGAAATAACCCCTTGCCATAAGTCAGAGGTTTACAATACAACTGCGCCCAGCACCAGTGCGGAAAATGGGCCTACATAGAATACACTTGTAGAGACGTAGCTGTTTAGGAACACATTTGGTCTTGGCAACCCACTTCTCAGGCTCTTTTGAACCCGACTTTCTAAGGATATGCCCAAGCTGTTTCCCCTAGATGCAAAGCATCTGCTGGGAAGTTCAGTCATCTAGGTTTCCTGGGTCAGTGGTTAGCCTTAATTCTTTATCTTCTAACAGAAAAGGCTGGTTTCTCCCTCACTCACAAAACTCTAATGACAGAGCTGTCCTCTGCCACCACTCACTGAGCCTGCTCCTTGATGGCTCCCCTTTGCCAAGTTGTTCTATTATAGAACACTATTAGCTAATGTCAACCATTTACCAAAGGTTTGATCCAAAGAAACAGAATCAGTTTCCCTCTTAACTGAAGGTTTGTCCTAAGAAGAAACAGAATGAGGGTTCACTTTACTAAAGATTCGACCAAGGCACAAACAGAATCAGGCCACACATGTGCTATGATATGCTTATTTATTCTAATTAAGCCAGAGAATCATGCATACATGGAGTCAGAAAATGATTCTGAACTTAGGGGTAAACAAGCTGAAGGAGATCCTTTACATACTTAGAGTAATCCCAACTCAGGATGCCTGTGTCAATCAAAATTATAATCTTCATATGTGTTAACCATAATTTGAGAAAGGAATTTCTTAATAGGATGGATTGTAAATATAAGAAGATAAGAGAATGTCAAGGTGTCAATTAAAATTATATATTCAGGACGTCTATGTTCTTTTATCATTAACTTGATAATATATAGATATAGATGTATATATGTATAGATATACATTTATATACATACATAGATACCAGGTATCCATAAAATACCAAGATAAGAAAAGTCCCATTATTCAAGACAGTGTCCAGTTCAAGGCATCCTGGTCAGTCATAAACAGAAGAATGTTCCTGATTAGCTTGGTCTGGCCTTGCAGTTGCTGACAAAGGAAGGGGCATTTTGGGTTCACTCAGGGAGCAAAGCAAATGCCAAAGGACACAGGTATTCATTATGGTAGGTTAAGCTCAGAGTGATCCAAAAAATGCCTTTCTCGATTAGTCAATTTAGATTTTAGGCCTTTCTCAGGTAATGGGGGGCTCAAAATGTTTTGCATTAATTAGAAAAAATGGGAAATAAGAAATCCACGTGTATGCCCTTCTTGTCCCCAGAATCTAAGAACATTTTCCCTCAGGAATGGGGTTTTTCTTCCTCCCCTTCCAAATGTTAGAATCCACTCCCATTCCTCAAGGTTGTCTCCTGGCTCCAATGATTTTGTTTAGAGAATCTCATATCACTTATTAATAGGCCACAAAATGATAATGATTCAGTGCCTTCTAATGTCATCAAGGTTATTTGAAAGACTCATGTGACACAGAGGTCAAAACAGAAGGAGTAACAAAGTATAAACCTAACTTTGCATTTTGATTAAGACATATTGCCTCTGGTAATGGTCCCTCACATTCCCTAATGTTGCCAGCTTCTCTAGGGGAAATAAATTCATTAAGGATCCCTCGAACTCCCAAACCCTACCACACAAGCACAAAACTGAAATGCAAATAAAGTATTAGCAAATGCATTAATGAAAAATATTTTCAATGGGGATCATGTAAGGTCCCATGAAGGTGGCAAATTTTGAAATAGAAGTGCATTTTAAACCTCTAAGAGTGGTAACAGTCAATTCTGACGTGTAAAAGAGTAGCTATAACAACATGTAGGTGAGAAGTCAAAGTGTGGTCTTGGAAGAGAATCCTTTTATCATTCAGGATTATGCAATGAAATTTTGTTGTCCTTGGGAAAAATCCATCTTCCTTTAACTCATGTACTGATTTCACACCTTTGTACAAGATCTATGGCCAAATGAAGTATTAAATCAAGACGTACCTTTATACGGTGCCTTGGGCTGTATCCAAACAATAAAGAAAAAAGTTAATGAATGATTCCTTTGTTGAAATGAAACAATCGTCCAAGCTGAATGTTTGGGGCCTTTATTTATTATTGGTCGACAAAACATTAACTATTAATTTCACTTTTAGGCTAGTGGTTTTGTTACCCTGTGCATGCAATATCTCATTCTTACATACTCTTACTTTTTAATTTTTTTCAAAGATGGACATTTCCTTCCCAGGAAAAAAAAAGAGGTTGTTTTCATTATTCTGCCCAGTGCAACCTTTATTTTCATGTTCCTCAGACTATAAATAATAGGGTTCATAAATGGAGGCAATATTGTGTAGGTCATAGAAATCAGAAGATTCTGGACTGGTGAAGTGTCTGATATAGGACCCAAGACTGTGATCATGCCAGCAAGAAGGAATAAGAAGAGGATAATTAATTGTGGTGAACAGGTAGACAAGACTTTTTAGCGTCCTTCCACAGAGGGCATTCTAAATACAGTGGAGAAGATATAAGTATAGGATATGATTAAAAAACCAAAGCAGAATAAAACTAAAGTTGAACTTGTGGCAAGGAGAATATACTCAGTATCACGGACTTCAGAAGATGAGACTTTTAAGACATGAGGGATATCCCAAAAAAACTGAAGGATCATATTGGATCCTGAGAAAGGCAAACGGAACATGTTCCCAGTATGGAGAGCTGAATAGAGGAGTCCACCAACCATGAACACCAGCTACCCGAAGACAGCAGAGTGGTGTCATGGTGACCCCATAGTGCAAAGGGTGGCAGATGGCCACAAAGCGGTCATAGGACATAGCCACAAGCAAAGCAAATTCGGTAGCAGCAAAGAAGATGAAGAAAAAATCTGAGCAGCACAGCCATGGAGCGAAATGGATTGATTGCCTGTCAAGGAATTCACAATGAATTTGGGAAGAGTGACTGAGATGCAGCCAAGATCCAACAGGGATAAGTTGCTTAGAAAAAATACATTGGAGAATGAAGGTGTGGGTCAGTGACAATGGCAGCTATAGTGAGGAGATTCCCCATCAGGGTTGCAATACATATCAACAAGAAAAAATAGCATGTAAGACCTGCAGCTCTCGGGTGCTGGAAAAATCCATAAGGAAGAATTCCATGATGATGTACAATTGTTCATGTCTTCCTGGGACCTGTAATTCATCTTGAAACAATATGAGCAGAGGACACCAAACTCTAAAAGCAGAGCACAGAAGTACTTTGTTACACAGAAAGTCCACAAACTTCAATCTCTTCTTACTCACCATGTTAGAAACACGATGAGAGCATTTTAAAAGTCAAGGTTATGACTTAACCGTTCTACTGCAACCACATTCAGTCCATAAATTGAAAGCATCTACCCCCTGTACAAACTGAGCCTCCTGTAATTGACTTACTCAACAGGACCTTCACTCCTGACTTGTACTATACACACACACACACATACACACACACGCGCACACGCCTAGATTGATTCTCTTTTACAAGATACCAGCATATCCCAACGTAAAACATATCTACATACATACATACAGATAGATCAGAGATAATAGATCAACACGTAGACCATTTATTGGATAGTTTATATTGTCAGACACCGAGGCTGACTGAAATTTTAGTTTTGGGTTTTTTTTTTTCCCTTGGCTAGGCAAGGGGGTTAATCGACTTGCCCAGGGTCACACAGCCAATAAGTGTTATGTGTCTGAGGCCGGTTTTGAGCTCAGGTCCTCCTGAATCCAGGGCCGGCGCTCTATCCACTGTGCCACCTAGCTGCCCCTGAAATTTTAGTTTTCAGTGACGCTTTAGACACCTTGCCAATGTCTAGTGGTGCGGAACTCACCACCTTGTGTCCATATGTGAGTCTTTGGATGCGACCTTTTGAGTCCAAGTTTTACAGAATAAATCCTATTATTAAGGTGATTTGTTCTATGAAGTTTGGATTCAGTCAAAGTACTTGAGCACCTAGAGGGCCACCTGTAGCCTTAGGACCACACGTTCCCCACCCCGGTCTATTCCATGTATACATGCATTTCCATTTGCTAGGATATCAAAACTCTAATGTTGATTTCAGACTCTTGAAAGGTGGGACCTGTGTAAAACCTCATTATGTATTAATGAGCTTCTGCCATTCAGTAGCAGGGGTGGGGAAACTGGGGCCTTGAGGACACATATGGCCTTCTAGGTCCTTAATTGCAGACTTTTGACTGAGTCCAAGTTTTACAGAATCAATCATTTTGTTAAGGGGATTTGTTCTGTGAAGTTTGGATTCAGGCACTTGAGGACATAGAGGGCCACATGTGGCCTGCAGGACACAGGTTCTCTACCTTTGCTACTGAATGGTCAGAAGTTCATTAATACATAATTAAAAATTGCTGAGGTCCTGGAGGAAGTGAATTTCTAACTATTTGGAGGGATCTTTTGAATTGAATCACAGGGTAATAGACTCAGAACTGCATGGGATTTTAGAGGTCATGTGCCCAGTTCCCTTAACTACAGAGGCAGGCCAGAGAGGGACAGGACTTCCTTGGGCTGGCACAGATAGTGTGTGGCAAAGCCAGTTCTTCATCTCAGCACTCTTTCCTTAGGATCTACTCAAAGGTATGGCCATAACTAGTTGCTTTAAATCCTTTAAGTTTTTCTATGAGAATAATTAGAATAGAGGATACTGTCTGAAAGAAAAACAAAGAAATCTTTGCAAACTTTAAGGAGCTATATTCTTATGAATTATTGTCATTATTTTTTGTAGTAAAAAAATCATCACTGATTACAAATGGTTTTGAGAGTATATATCATTGTACTCTGCTGTGCATTGATAATCTCTAAGGATTTGTTTTGAAGACTTTTGTTTCTAGTAGATTTACAATCTTGCTACTTCAAATCTAGGTTAATTACCCTGGCTTTATTAATTTAATTAATCAATATTGACATATTAATTCCTCTAAGTAACAATAATCACTACATATATATTCAGATATACTGCTAGGATAGTCTTTTTCCTGTCTTACCTTAATAACTCGGTTTATTTAATTACTATTTTCCTTATTTTGGGAGTATATAATTTTTGGTGACATGAGATATGTGTATTCAAGCCAAAGAGTTGAAAGTCCAAGGCATTAAAAACAGTAAGAATATAAGAATATCTGATTTTCCTTTGTCATTTACATTGGAAATTATTATCTTGCTCTTAAAATATACATACATATATGGGTGTGTGTTGTGTGTATTTATATGTGTATCTATGTATATAATTGATATAGTATATGCCTTCTCTAATTTTAATATTTAATGAGACCTGTGATTTTATCAAAGTAGAAATATACCAGGAGAGAAAAATCTCTCTTTCAACTTCAGTGATATCAACTAAGAATAGTTTTAGTGGCCCCCAGCACTGGGAAGTTAAGTGATTTGGCTAGAGGCAGAAAAAAAATTTCTGTCAGCATCTGGATTTGAATCTAGGTCTTTCTTCCTACAAGGTCATTTCTCTAACTACTGTCATGCTGCCTGTTAAATAGCAATGATAGTGGGTGTATTAATTATAATGATAATATTTATAACAGCAATAATTTTATTGACAAAAAACATATTTATAATAAGTTAGACTTTCTCCAAAGGAATTCATTTCACTGAGTACTTACCAATAACTTGGAGAGAGGGAGAGAAGCTCTTATCCAGCTTTGATAAAAATTCATACATTTTATCACAATCTGCACATCTGAAGTTGCCTGCGCTAGAGGTGATATCTCTTTGTGTAGGATAGAAAAATAATAATAACTAAGATTTAGCTGGCACTATTTTTCAAAATATTTTACAAATAACGTGTTCACAGCTCAAACCCTGTGAGATGCTGCAGGTACTATACCCGTATTATGGATGAGAAATTGAAGCTAAGAGAAGTTAAATGACTAGTTGTCAGTTACATAGCTACTATATCCTAGAGGAAGGATTTATGCTGTATTTTACTTAATTCATCTGTCATGCCATGATGAATCTCTAAAGGGCAATGCCAGATGCAGTAATGAAACCCAAGACACCCACTTTATTAACTAAGCAAATTAGTCATTCAGAAATGGCATATCAAACAAATTGGAGAATATGGTTAAGGGTTATGGAACTAAAAGTAGTGGTCAGTGGTGGAGAGGGAATAAATTACCAGATTTTTAATAGAAAAATATGGTGGAATCTGTCAAAAGCCTTTTAGCATATATTTGTAGAGTCATGATTTTCATCCCTTATATTATTTTCCTTTTTATTTTTTATATCAATACATATTTATGCAATAAAACAAGCATTTCCATAACATAATGCAATACAATAAAAAGATGATTGTACATGAAATTGAAAATCTACTAAATACAACTTTCTATTCCTTTCAAATATACAACAAAATTATCATGTAAATTTCTTTCTTTTTTCTACCCTCCCCCATACCCTGCACTAAAGATAGTTACAATTACACTCAAATAAGTTTATGGGTATATAGATACAGATAGATATAGAGATATATAAAATTATTCTATACATACTTCTGTTTATCAGTTCTTTCTCTGGATGCAGAGAGTATCTTGCTTCCTATGCCTTTTGTAGTTAATCTGGATATTTATAATAGTGAAAATAACTTTTTCACTCAAAGTCATTTTAAAAACAATATTGCTATTGCAGTATACAATGTTCTCTTGGTTCTACTCATTTTGCTCTTCATTATTTCAAGTAAGTCTTTCCATGTTTTTTAAGATCATTGAGCGCCTCATTTCTTATGGCACAACAGTATTCCATCACTACCATAAGCCACAATTTTTTTTTTTTTGGTGAGGCAATTGGGGTTAAGTGACTTGCCCAGGGTCACACAGCTAGTAAGTGTCAAGTGTCTGAGGCCAGATTTGAACTCAGGTCCTCCTGACTCCAAGGCTGGAGCTCTAACCAATGCGCCACCTAGCTACCCCCATAAACCACAACTTCTTCAGTCATTCCCCAACTGATGGACATCCCTATAATTTCCATTTCTTTGCCACCACAAACAGAGCTGGTATAAACATTTTAGAACATGTAAGTTCTTTTTCTTTTTCCTTAATCACCTTTGGAAACAGACCACATAGTGTTATTGTTCGGTCAAAAGGCATAGATATCATACCAGCTTTGGGGGCACGATAAAGCTCTCCAAATGGTTGGATTAGTTCACAATTCCACCAACAATGAGTTAGTGTCACAATTTTTCCATCTCCCCTACAACATTTGTCGCTTTTCACTTGAATCATTCTAACCAGTCTGACAGATGTAAAATGATATTGCAAGGTTGTATTAATTTGCATTTCTAATTAATAATTATTTAGAACATTTTTTCATATGACCATAAATTGTTTTGATTTCTTCATTTGAAAATGGCCTGTTCATACTTTTGACCTTTTTTCAACTGGGGAAAGATTGATATTCTTAGAGATTTGACAAAGTTCTTTGCATATTTTGATATGAGATTTTATCTGATAAACTGTCTATAAAATGTCTTTTCTCAATTTTCTTCTATCTTTCTGATACTGGCAACATTTGTTTTATTTGTACAAAACCTTTTTAATTTAATGTAATCAAAATTATCCATTTTACACCTCATTCTGCTCTCTATGTCCTGTTTATTGATAAATTGCTCATCAGTCTATAGGTCTAATAAGAAATACGTTCCATGTTCTTCTAATTTTCTTATGATATCTCCTTTTGTAGGGGAGACATGCCATAGGTCATGTATCCATTTTGACTTTGTCTTGGTAAATGGTGTAAGATATTGGTCTATGGGGGGCAGCTAGGTAGTGCAGTGGATAGAGCACTGGCCCTGGATTCAGGAGGACCTGAGTTCAAATCTGGTCTCAGACACATAATACTCACTAGCTGTGTGACTCTGGGCAAGTCACTTAACCCCAATTGCTTAATCAAATAAAAAAAAAAAAGCTATTGGTCTATGCCCAGTTTCTGCCATACTGCTTTCCAGTTTTCCCAACAAGTTTTACCAAATAATGAATTCTTAATCCAAAATCTTAAGTCTTTACACTTGTCAAATATAAGATTATTAGGTTTATTTACAGGTGTAAATTGTATGTTTACTCTATTCCGTTGATGTATCTTTCTATTTCTTAGCCAGTACCAGATAGTTTGGGTAATTACTGCCTTATAACATTTTGTAAGATCTGGTACTGCTAATCATCTTTCCTTTACTTTTTTTTTCATCATTTCCTTGGATATCCTTGACTTTTTGTTTTCCCAAAAGAATTTTGTTATCATTTTTCCAATTTAATAAAAAGTGGTAATTTATTGGGGTGGCATTGAATATGTAATTTAAATATGAATATGTAAATTAGGTGAATTGGGTAAAATTGTCATTTTTATTATATTGCTCTTGCCTACCCATGAATAATTCATATTTCTCCAGTTATGTAAATCTGATTTTATTTGCATAAAAAGCTTTTCATTATTTTATTATGTAGCTCCTGGATTTGTATTGGCAGGTGTATTCTTAGGTATTTTATGCTGTCTAGAGTTATTTTAAATGGGGTATTTTGTACTATCTCTTCTTGAAGAGTTTTTATGTGTGGCATATAGGAATACTGACGATTCATGTGGATTTACTTACTGTCCTGCTGCTTTGCTAAAATTATTAATTGTTCAACTAACTTTTTAGCTGAGTCTTTGGGATTTTCCAAGTGTATCATCATATCATCTACAAAAAGAGAAAGTTCTATTACCTCGTTCCTTATTCTGATTCCTTTTACTTTTTTTCTTCTGTTATTGCCAGTGCTAGAATTTCCAATACAGTATTGAATAATATTGGTGACAGTGGGCATCCTTGTTTCACACCTGATCTTACTGGGAAAGCTTCTAATTTATCCCCACTACAAATAATGTTTGTCAGTGATTTTAGCTAAATGTTTATCAGGTTAAGGAAAAATCCATTTATACCAATACTTACAAGTGCTTTTAATAAAAATGACTGTTGTATTTCATCAAAAGCTTTTTCTGTATGATATAATTGTACGGGTTTTTGCCTTTATTATTTATGTAATCAATTATGTTAATAGTTTTTCTTATGTTAAACCATTTTTGCATCCCTGATATACATCCCACTTGACCATATTGTATAATCTTTGTAACACATTGTTGTGATCTTTTAGCTAGTTTTTTATTTAGGATTTTTGCATACATATTCTTTATTGAAATTAATTGATCTATAATATTCTTTTTCTATTTTTACTCTTCCTGGTTTAGGAATCAATATCATATTTCTTTCACAAAAGGAGCTTGGTAGGATATTTTCTTTGCCTATTATTCCAAATAAATTATTTATTATTGGAATTAGATGATCTTTAAATGTTTGAGAGAATTCACTTGTAAATCTGGTGCTTTTCTCTTAGGAAGTACATTTATAACCTGTTCAATTTATTTTTCTAAAATAGGTCTATTTAGATATTCCATTGCATCTTCTGATAATTTAAGCAATTTATAGTTTTGTAAATATTCTTCCATTTCACTTAAATTGTAAAATTTATTGGTATATAATTGGGCAAAATAACTCCTTATAATTGTTTTAATTTCATATTAATTAGTGGCATAGTCACCCATTTTATTTTTGATACAAATGATTTGGTTTTCTTCTCTCATTTTTAATCAAATTAAACAATTAGATATTGAATTTTTTTCATAAAACCTATGCCTAATTTTATTTATTAATTCAATGTATTTCACTCACAATTTTATTAATCTCACCTTTAATTTTTAGGATTTCTAATTCTGCGTTTAATTGGGGATTTTTAATTTGTTCTTTTTCTAGTTTTTTATTGCATATCCAATTCTTTAGTCTGTTCTTTCTCTATTTTATTGATGTAAGTATTTAGAGGCATATGTTTTCCTCCAATGACTGTTTTTGCTGTTTTGTATAGGTTTTTAGATGATGTCTCATCATTGTCATTCTCTTTAATGATTCTGTTGATTATTTCTATGATCTCTTCTTTAACCTATTCATTCTTTAAGATTAGATTGTTTAATCTCCAATTAGTTTTCAATCTAGGTTTCTTGGTCCCTTACAATTTTATTGCATTATTATCTGAAAAGAATATTTTTAATGTTTTTGTGTTTCTGCTTTTAGCTACAGCATTTTTATGTACTGATATATGGCAAATCTTTGTAAATATATCATGAACGACTGAGAAAAAGGTGTTTTCCTTTTTATTTCCAATTAGTTCTCTCCCAATATCTATTATATCTAGCTTATCTGAAATTCTATTCATTTTCTTAATTTCTTTCCTATTTATTTTTGTTAGATTTATCTAGTTCTGAGAGGGGTAGATTAATGTCCCCTACTATTATAGTACTATTATCTATCTCCACCTATAATTCATTTAACCGTTCTTTTAAAAATTTAGATGCTGTTGAATTTGGTGCATATAGTTTTAGTATTCATATTGCTTCATTGTCTATGGTACCTTTTAGCAAAATATAGTTACTCTGTCTCTTTTATAAATCTATCTTAACTGTAACATTGTCTAAGATCATAATTGTTACTCTTGACTTTTTACATCAGCTGAAGCATAATAAATTCTACCCCTGTTCTCTATTTTAACTTTGTGTGTATCTCTCATTCTTAAACGTATTTCTTGTAAACAACACATTGTCAGATTCTTATCTTTAATCCATTCTTCTATACACTTCTGTCTTATGGTTGAGTTTATCCCATTAACATTCAAAGCTAAAATTACTATTTGTGAATTTCCCTCCATCTTATTTTTATTCATTATTTTCTTTCTTGGGTTCTCTTTTTACCCTATCCCTGTTACCTTATCTTCTCTGTTTACCCTCTTATTACTTACTTATCCACCTCTCTAAAAGTCCCTCCCTCACCCTGTCACCCAGTTTTCTCATTTCTCTAGAAGTTCAAAACTTCTAAACTTCTCCAGGTACATATGTTGTTTTCTCTTCAACCCATATGAGAGTCAGGTTCCAACACTGCCAGCCCTCCACCACCACCTCTTCTTTATTAATTCTTTCATACCACTTTTTTCCTTTTTTGCTTTTTTTTTTATAAATTTACTCACTCATTTCCAGTCCTCAACATTCACCTCCACAAGACCTTGAGTTCCAAACCCTCTCCCCACATCTCCCTCCCCCCACCCCAAGACAGCATGCAACCCAACACAGGCTCCACATATGCATCCATGTTGATCCTACTTTCACATTAGTCATGCTGCAAAGAAGAACCAGAACCAATAGGAGAAACCACAAGAAAGAAGAAACAAACAAACAATGTGTAAAAGAGAGAGCAATTAATACACCAATGTGCCTTGATCTGCTCTTCAGACTCCACAGTTCTTCTTCTGGATGTGGATTATTTATCATGAGTCCCCTGGAGTTGTCCTGGATACTTGTCATGCCCCTTTTTTCTGAGAAAATTGCTCCTTTTGTGCTTCTCCTACCCAATTTTGTTTTGTAGAATCACCCCTCATACACAACTCATCCCTAACCTTTCTTTCAAACTACCTTAATGATGACTATTGTAAGAATACTGATATTTTCATACATCCTAAGTAAACTGTTTAGCTTAGTGCCTTATAATTCGTCTTTCATTTTTTCCTTATATTTCTTCTGGATATTTTATTTCAAATTTTCCGTTACATTCTGATCTTTTTGTTACAAATACCTGAAAGTCTTCCAGTTCATTGAATATCCTTTTTTTTCCATTCAGAATTATGCTACACTTTGCTGGATAAGCTATTCTTTGATGCAATCCAGCTCCTTTGCTCTTTGAAATATAATGTTCCAAGACCTGCAGTCTTTCAATGTAGAAGCTGTTAGGTTTTGAGAAATCTTGGCTGTTTTCCTATAGTATTTAATTTTTTTTTCTTCTTGCTTGAAATATTTTCTTCTTAACCTGGGACTTTTGAAATTTACCTATGATGTTATTTTAAGTGTTCTTCTTGGAATCTCTTTCAGGTGGTAAATGGTAGATTTCTTTCTATTTCTACTTTACCCTCCTGTTCGAGAATTTCATGGCAATTTTCCTTAAAAATTTCTTATAATATTACATCCAAATTATTTTCCCCCCTAACTTTCAAGTAGTCTGACAATTCTTAAATTGTCTCTATTTGATCTGTTCTCCAGATGAGCTGTTTTTCTAATGAGATGTTTCTGATTCTTTTCTATTTTTTCAGTTTTATTATTTCTTGGTGTCTTATAATGTCGTTTGATTCTATTTGCCCAATTCCAGTTTTCAAGGACTTATTTTCTTCCTTAAGATTTTGTATCTCTTTTTTCCAATTTTTCATAATTTTTTTGGGTTGCTTTTTTCCCTAATTTTTCCTCATTCTCTCTTATGTGACTTTTGAATTCTTTTTAAGTTCTTCCAAGAATTCTTTTTGGGCTTGTGACCATTAGACATTATTCTTTGAGGTAAGAATGGCCTTTTCAACCTCACTATGAACCTAGATCTTCTTTTACACCGAAGTAGCTATCAATGGTAGGGTTCTTTTTTCCTTTGCTTACTCATTTTTATTTTGAATTTGTCTTATTTTATTTTTAGCAGCTTAATATTATTATCAAGTTTTAATCCCATGTTTTTGGTAACATTCCGCAAGGCCTCAGATCTTCCTTACTGTTTTTTTTTTTTGAATTCCATCACAGGGTTCAACCTCAGAGACTACTGTCCTCTTTCCTTAAGCCACAGTTAGGAACCCAGTCATGCTGTCCTGAAAATGATCGTGCTCCCTCCATTACCACTCTTACTGGGCTTGCATTTTCTCTTCCTCGCTCACAGCTATGGATCACATCTGGTCAGCACGGCTAGGCCTGCCTTCCCGAAGCAGCAAGGGGTCCTTCCTCCACTCAGCAGTCTAGTGTTCCCTAGATGAAAATTTGTGAGGTAAAAGTTCCCAAGGTGAAATTTCTTGAGGCAATGAATGAGATGAAAGCTAAGATGAAATTTCTTAGTCGAGTCGGCTTCCCACAGGGCGCGCTATTTGCTGATTCAGTGGAGTCAGCCTAGAGATGTTTACACTTCACTCAGAGCAAACCTCAGGTTCTGAAGATTTTCTGAGGGCCTCTTAAGATTTCATTTCTTATATTATTAACAATATTTATAGGTTTCTTTTTGTTGAACTAAACCTGCCTTCCAGGTATAAAACCGATATAGTCATAGTCTGTGAACTTTCTAATGCGGTATTGTAGTCAAGTTCGTAGCATTTTATTTAAAATATTTTCGGGGCAGCTAGGTGGCGCAATGGATAGAACACCAGCCCTGAAGTCAGGAGTACCTGAGTTCAAATCCAACCTCAGACCAAACACTTGACACTTACTAGATGTGTGACCCTGGGCAAGTCACTTAACCCCAATTGCCTAAAAACAAATAAAAGAAAAAAAAAAGAACAGGTCATACCAGAATAATAAAAAGAAAAGAAAAGAAAAGAAAAAAACTTAAATATTTTCACTGATGCTCACCAGGGACAGTAGTTGATCCTCAGTTGATATACAGTTATATGTTGAACTACATTGGTCTTTGTTGGTTTTTTTTTTCTACCTTCTCAGGGAATTATGATTCTTGTTACTTCTGTCTATCCCATTTTTAAGGCCAATCATTTTGTTACGTATAGATCTATTTAATATTCTTATCTTTTGTACTTTCTCTACCAAATTTCTTTTACTTCCCTAGATTTTGGTCTAAATCTAGCATTGTCAAGTCTCTGATTCTTTAGGGGGGGGTTCTTCTTTGTACTCCATTTGTAGCCTTTTCTGGGCAGAGTATGAATTCAGGCTGAGTAACTGCCTTGAAGAAAGTAGACTTTGATTATACATTTACTTATGTTCCTCTTTTACTTTTTGTGTTTTTATGCTTTTCATTAACAGCTACGAGTCCTGACCTAAACGAATTACAGAATTCTTCTTTAAAATATCTGAAGGGTCATGTTGTTAATTACATAATCTCTGAGGAGTTTGTAAGATTCTATTTTTCATCAGGTAATTTTAATTCATTTTCCTTTATAATATCCAGTACTTTTTTCAAGGCACTATTTCTTGAGGAACTTCTAGTCATACTACCCACTTGACTCTACTTAGCTGTCTCTCTAGTCTACTGTACCGTCCCACCAGGTTTCTTGCCCACCTCCCTTGGGTTAATACTTCTCTAAATCCTATTCTTTTTATTGGTGAGTCATTGGGCAGTATTATGATTTTTGAGGGTGTTTCAGCCATGCTACTCACTTCTTTTCCCCTTCAGGCCCCATGAATTGGAGAATGGCTGAACAAGATATGGTGACCTATTTCTACATGTCCTTGATACTTTTTCTTCTTCTTTTAGAATGTAAGATTCTTGAGTTTAGGAACTTTATTATTCTTTTTGAGGAGAGAGTACTCTATCTATCTATCTATCTATCTATCTATCTATCTATCTATCTACCTACCTATGTCTATTGTCTTCCTCACTGGACTTTGAGTTCCTTGAGAACAAGGACTGTCTTTGGCCTTACTTTTAATCCCCAGGGCTAGCATCAAACTTGTGACATGACATGTGTTTAATAAATGATTATTGAGTGACAGACTAACCTTCCCTTCACGTAAATGTACTGAAACCATTTGTGTAGCCTTTTTGGGCAGAGTGTGAATTCAGGCTGACTTACTGCTTTGGGGAAAATAGACTGACGTGAGATGCTTTAGACTTTAGAGGTCATCATGTCTAACTTTCTCATTTAAAAATATGAAATCTTAGGTCAAAAGAGATTAAGCCACTTTTACTTGCCCAGGGAAATATAAATATTATTCAGGATTTGAACCCAAGACTGCCTGTACAGTGGTCTATGAATTGTTAAGATTGCATAGATAGGGGAAAGACATGGCCATCATAATGATGAGTGAAAGCAAAGACATGAAAGTGTAAAGGCACCATATGTGTTGGTAGAGAAACAACACGATAATCCTGATAGAAGCTTTTGGCTAAACTTATTTATTGTTACTCAGGGAATTAATTTGTGTTCCGTACATTCTTCTGATGGTACTGTTGCCCTAAGTCAATGAGCTGGTGTCATAATTCCACTGTAAATAATAACCACTTTTAGGATGCGTCTGCATTATGTTAAAAATATGTGGTTGTTGGGGGCAGCTAGGTGGTGCAGTGGGTAGAGTACCAGCCCTGGAGTCAGGAGTACCTGAGTTCAAATCCAGCCTCAGACATTTGACACTTACTAGCTGTGTGACCCTGGACAAGTCACTTAACCCCATTACCTAACCCCCCCTAAAAAAATGTATATATGTATGATTGATTCATTCCTTCATTCCGTTCAGTATAACCTTATGTCCAAGGAAATGCTTTTCTAGGGACCATTATTTTGGGGCTATATCTACTCATTTTAGGCAACCTCTTGTGTCATCATGCACAAATAATAATCCAAAGATCTTTTCTTAGCTTTTTTATGTTTTTAAGGATGGACATTTCTTTCTTTGGAAAAATGTCCTCTGAATTATCTTGGCAATGGCAACTGTCACCTTCTGGTTCCTCTGGTTATGGATGATATGCCAACTGCTGCTCAAAGACAATGTACTGGCATTGTGGTATCATGGTGATGCCAAGGTGTAAAGGGAGATAGATGGCCACAAAGCAGTCATAGGACATCGTCACTACCAGTCAAACTCTGTTGCTACAAAATAGAGAAAGAACGCCTGAGCAGTGCAGCCAAGAATGGAGATGAGTCGACTGCTAGTCAAGGAGTTTACAATGAATTTATGAAGCATGACTGAGATTTTGCACATATTCCCCTGAGGTAAGTTTCTTAGAGAAAAAAAAACTACATAGGAGAGTTAAGGTGTGGGGTAGTAACAAATGAAACAATGGTTAAAATATTCCCCATCAGGGCTGCCAGGTAAATCAGCAGAAATAACACAGCATGCAAGATGTGCATCTCTTGTATGTCATGTGACCGGGAATAAACCATTAAGCTAAGATTAAGCTCTCCTCTCTACCTTTATGTAGCATGCAATCTAATAGCTGCTTAAGTCATATTCTCAGATATGACTTACATGATAAATTGAATGATAAATACCATGAAAAATAATGGATTGGTGCTTTTGAGATTGCAAAACTAAGTTCTTTTAATGTCTGAGAGAAAAGGCCATGTGGAGGAAAGAGACAACCATTTAATGAAGGACCCCAGCAATGCTGACTTCACTACCTGCTCAGCTATTTCCATGGACTTCATTGGCTCCTTACCAGCATCATTGCCCTTTGTAGACACCTCCCCTTTCAGTTTCCTTTATGTTTTGGCTTCTTTTATTAGAATGAAATTTCCTGGAGTTGGCTGGATTGATTGTGTTTGTAACTCTAGATCTTTATTTTTTTCAAGTGATAATTTTTATGTTTTTTTTCAATTACATGCAATAAAATTTTAAGTTTAATATGCATTTTTATTTTATTTTTAATTTCTGAAATAAAACAAGTATTTCTATAATAGTACAATAAAAAAAATGGCTATTGTACATGAAGCTGCAAATCTACAATGTACAACTTGCTATTTCTTTCAAATATACAACAAAATTTTCATATATTTTTTCTTTTTTTCTTCCCTACCCCTCACCTCATATATGGTTACCTTTAGACACAAAAAAGTGAGTGTGTATGGATGTGTGTGTGTAATTATTTTATACATACTTCATTTTAACAGTTTTATCTCTGGATACAGATAGCATCTTTCTTCATATGCCCTTTATAGTTAATTTGGGTATTTACAATAGAAAAAAAAAACTTATTCATTCAAAGTCATTCTTAAAACAGTATTGTTGTTACTGTATACATTGTTCTCTTATTATGACCAAAGAGTATAGGTATTTTAATAACTCTTGGGCATAATGCCAGATAGTTCTCCAAAATGGTGAACCATTTGACAATTCTACAAACCATGAATTAGTTTCCCAATTTTTCCACATCTTCTTCAAGATTTGTCACTTTCCACTTCCATTATTTTAGCCAATCTGGTAGAGATGAAATGATATCTCAAGGTTGTTTTAATCTGTATTTTTCTAATCAATAATATTTAGAGTATTTTATATGACTATAAATTGTTTTGATTTTTTTCATTGGAAAACTGCTTCCTTTGACTATCAATTGTGGAATGACTTGTATTCTTAGAGATTTGACAAAGTTCTCATTGCTCTTTGTGAATTTCTCTCCATCTCATTTTTACTCGCTATGTTCCTTCTCAGCCTCTCTTTTTATCTTATCCCTGTTGCCTTATCTTTCCCCCTTACCCTCTTATTCCTTATTTTACCCAACCATTTAAAATTCTCTCCCTTAAATTCTCCTCCTACCCTCCCAATAGAATAAGATTTTTTTGAAAGTCCACTTCTCACCTTATCACCCGATTTTCTTGCTTCTCTAGAAGTTTATAAGTTTTCTAAACCTCTTCAGATGTATGCTTTGTTTCCTCTTCAACCCAGAAGAAAATAAGGTTCCAACATTATCAGTCCTCCACCCCCATCTATTTCTTCTGTCTTAATTTTTCCTTTAATGCCCCATTTTTACAAGATAATTGCTCCTTTTTGCCTTTTCATACCCAATTTTGTATTTTAGGATCACCCCATCATACAAAACTCAGCCACAACCTTTCTTTCAAATTAATTGTAATAATAATTTTTAGCATTTTAAAAAAATTTTTGTGTTGAAATCCCCTCACTCTCTCCATCACTCCTCAGCCACTCCTTGAAAAAGCAATTTGATATAAGTTACAAATGTACATTAATGCAATATTTATTTCCATATTAGCCATGTTGCAAAAGAAAGCCCAAAATTTTCCACAAAAAAAAAATGAAACAAAACAAGAGAAATAAAGGAAGTAAAAAATGTAGGGTTTAATCTGCATTTGTACTCTATCATTTCTAGCTCTGCAGGAAGACAGCACTTTTCCTCATAATTATTAGTCAATGAGTTGCTGAAAATAGTAAGTCATTCACACTGGATCATCTTACTAGATTACTATTACTGTGTACAATGTTCTGCTTCTGCTCACTTCACTTCGCAGCAGTTCATATAAGTTTTCACAGGTTTTTCTGAAACTATCCTGCTCAACACTTCTTATAGCACAATGCTGGGACAAAGAGAATACAAAGTTTTATAGCCCTTTGGACATAGCTCCAAATTACTCTTCAGCATGGTAAGACTAGTTCACAACTCCACCCACAGTGCATTAGTGTCCCAATGTTTCCATAACCACTTCAACATTTATCATTTTCCTTTTCTGTCATGTTAGTAAACCTGATAAATGTGAAATGATTCCTCAGAGTTGTTTTCTCTAATCAATAGTGACCATTTGCCAACTGGGGAATGACTTCTATTCTTATAAATTTGACTCATTTCTCTACAGATTTGAGAAATGAGGTCTTTAACAGCGACTCTTGCTGTAATTTTTTACCTAGTTTCCTGCTTTGCTTCTAATCATGGTGACATTGGCTTTGATTAAGCAATTTAAAAAAAATAAATAAAATTAAAATTATTCATTTAACATCCTATAATGCTCTCTACCTCATTTGCTCATAAATTATTTCCTTATCCATAGATCTGACAGGTAAAATATGCCATGCTTCCATAATTTGCTTACGATATCACCTTTTATATCTAGATCATGTACCCATTTTTACTTCATCTTGGTATATGACATGAGATGTTACTCTATACCTAGTTTCTTGCCAAATGCTGACCAATTTTTCCCAGGAATTTTTGTTAAAAAGTGAATTATTGTCTCAAAACCTGAGAATAATGTAGCCACTCCCATAGCTCACTGCTGGCTTTGCAGCATGCAGCCCACACTGCACTGCACTCCAGGCCTGACCATCACTCTAGTGAAACAGAAATTTCCTGCCAACTCCTAAGGTGTCTTGGGCTGGAAAATTCCCTTCCCTTGACCTTTTATCGGTTATGCCCTTCTAGAATTCAATTTTATGCATCATTTTAAAGTTGTTTGAAGGGGAAATTGGCAGGAGCTCAGGTGATTTCCTGCCTTTACTTTACTATCACTAGCTCTTTAGAAGGCAGAAAAGTGACCACTTGATAAATGCTTTTTCTGTGTCCAATAATTCATCCATCTATTTCTCTCTCTCTCTCTCTCTCTCTCTCTCTCTCTCTCTCTCTCTCTCTCTCTCTCTCTCTCTCTCTCTCTCTCCTCCAGCTTTTCATTTAGCAAATTTTCATTAATTGTCTCCTAAAAAAGAGATGCTATGCTAGGTGGTAAGTAAATACAAAGTTAAATAAAAGAAAGCTTCTGTTTTCAAGAAGCTTGAAGTTAATATACAGTACTTTATGAAACACTTGCTGTGTGCAAAAAAAAAACTGTGATAGGGATACAAAGGCAAAAATGAAAGTCTTTGCTATCAAAGAGTTAGCTAGGTCTTAATCAGTACAAATAAATAATTCCCTAAGGTGGTTGCAGTTTTCAATTTCACACCAAATATTCCCCTTGGTCTAGAGCCATATTTTACAGAATTGTAACATCAAACAGTTTCAATTGAAATGTATGTGATCACTTCAAGAGCATCACTGTTTTTATCAGTTGACCTAACTATATGCTATTAGAAAGGGAACAGAGAATCCCCCAGGAGAGATAAGGCACTTATAATTCTAGATCTAATAGAAGACAAAATGTAATAAGCACATAAAAAAGAGAAATAACGTATAAAAATAGGCATAATGAAGATTAATTCCAACTTGAGGGATGAGGAAAACTTTTGTGCAAAATTATAGCATCAAATTTGAAATGAAGGGACTATAATGGTCATCAAGCCCGACATCCTTATCTCACAAATAAGCAAACTTAAGAACAAAGAGTGTAAGTCCCACTCAGGGAACTAGATCATGCAAGTACATGTGTGTGTCACACATATACATATCTGTGCATATGTGTTTATGTATGCATATATACACACATATAAATTTGGAAGGATGAATACTTCTTCAACATGCAAAGAAGGAGAAGACCATTGCCATCAGGAAGATAAGTAGAAGCGAAACTGTGAAAGAGAGGAGGTAAAATTCATATTGTGGGGAGAAACAACTCAACCATACTGATGGCTGCTTTTGGTTAAGCTTATCTACTATTGTTCTGGGGGTCAATGAGTGCTCCATTTCTTTTTCAGTTGGCACTGTTGCCCAAAGACAAAGGGCTGGTGTTATGATAATGCAACTACGGACAATAACCACACGTAAGATAGGTCTATGTTACGTTCAATAAATGACAGGTTCATTCCATCCCATGTAACATTTCATCTAAGCAGCCATATTAATGGGAAGTATTGTTTTGGTACCATTTCTCCCCATATTAGGCTACCTCATGTATCACCTTGCTGATAGAACAGCCCAAATATAAGTTCTTAGGCTTTTTTATGTTTTCAAGGATGGGAGGAAAAAATCTTCTTGATCATCTTGCCCATGGCAGCTGTGACCTTCTGGTTCCTCAGGCTGTAGATGATAGGGTTCATCAGTGGAGGAAGTATTGTATAGGCCATTGCAATTAAAAGGTTTTCAATAGGTGAGGTGTCTGATGTGTCCTTGAGCACTGCAATCATTACAGAAATGAGAAACAACATGAGAATCACCAATTGAGGGGAGCAGGTTGAAATGGCCTTGTGCCGTCCTTCCATAGAGGAATCCTGAGCACACTGGAGAAGATGCGAGCATATGATACAATTAAAAAGGTAAAGCAGCATAGCAAAAGACATGAACTTGCTACCACTAATTCAAACTCAGTATGAAACACATCAGAGGCTGAGACTTTTAAGACATGAGGGATATCACAGAAAAACTGGTGGATCACCTTGGATCCTGAGAAGGGCAGGCGGAACAGGTTCCCAGTGTGTACAGCTGAATAAATAAGTCCACTGAGCCAAGAGCCAGCTGCTGCCCAGACACAACGTGCTGGCGTCATGACGATGCCATAGTGTAGGGGGTGGCAGATGGCCACGAACCGGTCATAGGACATGGCCACAAGCAAAGCAAACTCTGTTGCTGAAAAAACAAGAAAGAAGAAGATCTGAGCAGCGCAGTCAAGGAGGGACAGGGACTGAGTGCCAGACAAGGAATTCACAATGAATTTAGGAAGCGTGACTGAGATGGTGCAGATATCCAGGAGCGATAAGTTGCTCAGGAAAAAATACATGGGACAGTGAAGGTGTGGCTCAGTAATAATTGCAGCAATGGTGAGAAGATTTCCCATCAGGGCAGCCAGGTAAATCAGCAGGAACAGCAGAGTATGTAAGACCTGCAGCTCCCGCCTGCTGGAAAACTCCATGAGGAGGAATTCTGTGATGACTGAGAAGTTGCCCATCCCTGCTGGTGAGCTGTAATTTAACTAAAATCAAATAACACTATGAGTAGCAGAAGCAGTGGGGAAAAGAAGAATGAATTAAAGTACCTATTCAGATGAAACTTGAAAACTATTCTGTCCCATTAAACCTGACAAAAGAAAAGTCACACTCCTTCTTAAAGCCAAAACCAGATGAAGGCAGAGCTTGTAGTAGAAATGGTGAGCAGAAGATGCATTCAACAGTTCTGCACAGAGTTTTAAATACTTTGCTCTATAAAATGAGCAGAAGAAGTTATACATCATTAACATTAGGAACATGAATGGTACCACTGCAAAGGTAACAAAGAAGGCTATCACCACTAAGGATGGAAATGAATTTCATGGATGTGTGCACACACACACACATACATTTATATACACGTATACATACATGTATTTGTATATGCACATCCATAAATCTATAGAATTATAGCAATATGTTTATATTTATCTTTCTATAGATCTGGATGGAAAGAGAGAATGAGAGAAAGATGAGGATGAAGGAAAGATTAACACATTTATTGTATATTCCATAGTGTTGTTTTCAGAAAAGTGGTTTGACCTGGAAAGATGTATATGGTCTGATGCTGAGTGAAGTGAGCAGAACCAAGAGGACTTTCTACACAATAACAGCCATGTTATGCAATGACTAATATTGTTAAACTGAACCCTTCTCAGCATTACAAGGATCTAAGACATCTCCAGAGGCCTTGGGATGGAAAATGCTGTCCACATCCAAAGAAAGAACTATGGAAGTCGAATCACTATCACTTATTTTTACCTTTTGTTGAGTTTTGTTTCATCTTTCTGATGGTTCCTCCTATTGGTTTTAATTTTTACTTGCAACTTCACTAATGTGAAAATACGTTTCATGGGTATGTAAATGTAAAGCCTATATCAGATTGTGCGCTGTCTTCGGGAGGGTGGGGGGAAAGGAAGGGGGAGAAAAATTTTCAACTCAAAAGCATATGGAAGTGATTGTTGATAAATCAAAATAAATTAAGAAAATTTTTAAAAAAATAAAGTTGTTCTATACCCCTCCAAAAAAAAAGAAAAAAGAAAAGAAAAGTGGTTTGAAAATACTCAAACATTATATAAATTGAGTTAATTTTATTGATAGTATTATTCCACAGGATGGTAAATCAAGGCCCAAACTGATTCAGTGTTTTGTACAAAGTAACCAAGACCATTAGTAGTAAAGTCAGAACTTAAAACCAATTATTTGGACTCTAAATGCAGTTTCTCTCATTAAAAAAAAATAAAAATACAAAATGTAATGAAACCAGTAAAAAAAAGTCATGAAACAGATTACTCTGTTTGTTGTTAAGTCATTTTTCAGTTATGTCCAAGTCTCCATGAACCAAATTGGGTTTTTCCTGGCAAAGACTCTGAGCGGTTTTGCCATTTCCTTCTCCAGTTCATTTTAAACATGAGGAACTGAGGCAAAGGGGTTAAGTGACCGGCCCAGGGTCACAAAGACAGTAAGGATCTGAGGCAAGATTTCAACTCAAAAAATTGAGTCTTTCTGACTTCAGGCCCAGCACTCCATATAGTCCTACCCAGCTGATTGATCACTCTGTCCCCTATTCAAAGTACATCTATATCTATATCTATATCATCTATATCTATATCTATATCTATATCTATATCTATATCTATATCTATATCTATATCTATATCTATATCTATATCTATATCTATATCTATGTATGTATGTATGTGTATGTATATACACATATATGTAGGTATGTATAGGTATATATGTGTGTGCATATGTATATGTATGCATATGTGTATGCATATGTATATTTGTATGTGTGTATATATGTATGTATATATGTCTTAAGATTCATGTCATAGGCTTAAACTGAAAGGAATATGGTAAAGTAGAAATGTCATCTCTTCCAAAACGCTCATCGTATTTTGCTTGTTCCCTTTGCTCAACCCATCTCTGCAGTCCAGCCTTTTTTCACTTGCCAGTCATTATAAGAGCTCTGATTCTGAGTTTACAAGGAAGCAGTTGGTCAGGGATGCAGTGAAAGCAGACCTTAGGGGAAGTTTTATACGTCTAAATGTTTATATGAATAAAATAGAGAAAAAAGAGATCAATGAATTGGGCATGCAACTAAAAAAGGTAGATAAATAAGAAATTGAAAATCCTCAGTTAAATACCAAATTACAAATTCTGAAAACAAAATGAGAGATTAATAAAATTGAAATTAAGAAAACTATTGAACTAACAAATAAAACTAAGAGCTGGTTTTATAAAATAAAAATGATAAACCTTTGGTTAATTTGATTAAAAAAAGAAAGAAAAAAACCAAATTACTAGCATCAAAAATGAAAAGGGTGAATTCACCACCAATGAAGAGGAAATCAAAACAATAATTAGGAACTATTTTGCCCAACTGTATGCCAATAAATTTGAAAATCTTAGTAAAATGGATGAATATTTACAAAAATGTAAATTGCCCAGATTGATGGTAGAGGAAATAAAATACTTAAACAACCCCATTTCAGAAAAAGAAATTGAACAAGCCATCCATGAACTACATAAGAAAAAATATCCAGGGCCAGACAGATTTACAAGTGAATTCTATCAAACATTTAAAGAACAACTAATTCCAATACTATATAAACTATTTAGGAAAATAGATGAAGAAGGAGTCCTACTAAATTCTTTTTGTGACACAAATATGGTGCTGATACCTAAACCAGGAAGAGTCAAAACAGAGAAAGAAAATTGTAGACCAATTTCTCTAATGAATATAGATGCAAAATTTTTAAATAAAATATTAGCAGAAACCATAAGAATTTATTTTAAGATTAATGCACTATGACCAGGTAGGATTTATACCAGGAATGTACAGCTAGTTCAATATTGGGGAAACTACCAGTATAGTTGACCATATCAGCAACAAAACTAATATAAATCATATGGTTATCTCAATAGATGCAAAAAAAGTATTTGACAAATTAGAAACCCATTCCTATTAAAAATGCTAGAGAGCGTAGGAATAAATGGAATCTTCCTTAAAATGATAGCATCTATCAAAAACCATCAGCAAGTGTTATATGTAATAGAGATGAGCTAGAAGCCTTTCCAATAAGATTGGGGGTGAAACAAAGATGTCCTTTATCATCACTGTTATTCAATATTGTGCTAGAAATATTAGTTGTAGCAATTAGAGAAGAAAAGAAAATTGAAGGAATTAGAATAGCAAAGAAGAAGGAAAGCTATCACTCTTTGTAGATGATACGATGGTATATCTAGAGAATCCTAGAGAATCAAATAAAAAATTACTTGAAATAATAAACAAATTTAGAAAAGTTGCAGGATATAAAATAAACCAACACAAATCATCAGCATTTCTATATATTACTAACACAGATAAAGAAATTCCATTTAAAGTTACAGTAGACATTATAAAATATTTGGGAGTCAAAACAAAACCAGGAACTATATGAACACAATTACAAAACACTTTTCACACAAATAAAGTCACATCTAAATAATTGGAAAAATGTCAGTTGTTCATGGGTAGACTGAGCTAATATAATAAAAATGACAATGCTGCCTAAAGTAATTTACTTATTCAGTGCCATACCAATCAAACTACCAAAAAATTATTTTATGCAGCTAGAAAAAAAGCAACAAAATTCATCAGAAGAACAAAAAGTCCAGAATATCAAGGTAACTAATAAAAAGAAATGCAAGGGAAGATGGCCTAACTGTACCTAATCTTAAATTGCATTACAAAACAGCAATCATTAAAATTGCTTGGTACTGGGTAAGAAATAGAGTTGTGGAGGGGCAGCTGGTGGCACAGTGGATAGAGCACTGGCCCTGGATTCAGGAGCACATGAGTTCAAATCCAGCCTCAGACACATAACACTCGCTAGCTGTGTGACTGTGGGCAAGTTACTTAAATGTCCACTTTCCAGGCAGAAGAAGCTAGGAGATTTACTATGTTTTTCAATCCATTCAAAAGTGGCCTCCACCTGAAAGAGTTACTGAAGGTCATACACCTTCTTTGAAAACAGCTGGGGAATTGTTGAAACCCTCAGTGAAGTGCATCATCTCTCTTTCAGAATGTTTCTTTCACCTGTGGTCATAGGAGCAGAAATTCAAAACTGAAAGGAAGCTTAGAGTTCAATTATCAGGCCCTTCCTTTACAGAAGAAGAACAGAGACATGCAGTGACTGACTCTAGGTTCCCCTTAACAAAGTCAAGGTGGAATAACCATCTTCTGCTTCCCAATTCAGCACTCCCTTCATTGAATTTATTCAAAAGGCCAACCCCTCTTTGTTGCCACAGAGTTAAATTACAGATGAGGGGATGGCGGAATCTAACAGGTGAACTTAGAGCTGACACACAGATCCTGTGCCCTTCAGTTAACCTTACAGTACTCCATTATAAAGATTGAGCTACAGACAAAATGCAGCAAGGAATTGACCCTCTTGTCCAACTCTTCTTGTGGTCAGTAACACAAATGTACAATTAATTGAAAGTAGAACTGGGGTCTATCATCACAGATCAGAACAATGAATAGGACTCATGTACATAACACTTGAGATTCACAAAGTATGTTAGATATAACATCTCTGATGAGCTTCAGAATGAGTCTGGGAGCTACAAAGATAATACTATGCACATGTTACAGGCATGATAATGGCGGGTTCTGCGAGGCTGAGGCTTGCCCATAGTCAAGTCACAGTAAGTTAACAAGCCTTTAGTAAATGGCTACTATGTCCCAGACACTGTGGTAAGCACTGAGGTTACAAAAAAGGCAAAATACAACCCCTGACCTCTATGAACTTACAGGAAATGGAGAGGAGAAAGCAAGTAAATAAGCAGGTACAAATGGCATATACAGGGAGAATTGGAGATAATCACAGAGAGAAGCTCATAAGAGCCAGAAAAAGAATGTGGACTAAGGTCTTACTTAATTCTAATCCACCAGATTATCCACAGTGTGATGCCTCCATGAAAAAAGAATCACTTACACAGGGATCATCTCCATGATTTTGAGTTCACACATTCAGCACCTGAGCAAACTAACTAGTCACGAAGGAAAATAATCATAATCGTCATCATAATGAAAATACCTGAGTTCTTTGTTCTGAAGGATATATTTTCCAGTATATGCTGTTATTATCATTTGGTTCCCCACCTGCTTACAATTCTACACATAATCTGGAGACTATTTCTTTCCTCACAATTCCATTCTCACCGGCAGACTCAAAAATACGGCCAAGTACTAAAGTCTAAACTTCTGAACCTGCAGGCACTAGGGAGATTTTTGGTGATTCTTTTCTTATAAAACTCAGTGCAAATATATTTCCTAGTGTCATTTGGAGAAGGTGCTATGAAATCACTAGAGTATTCAAAATAATCATCATCATTATCTGGCTTGCTATGGATTTCTGACCCATCCTTTGAGCATAATTAGTATATAGTCTCTTGTATAAACAATATTGGGAAAAATGTTCTCCCTTCAGTATCATTAAAATGTCAGCCATGAAACTATAAGATATTGGGACTGTCTCAATCCATGAGATTTTTAGTCAATAGTCAATAAATATTTATCTAATGCCTACCATATGCAAATCACTACATTAAGTATAAAGGAAATGCGGAGAGAAAGATGAAGGGAAAACAGCATCTAGCAAAAGGCCATGAGCGAGAAGTACAAAGGCAGTGCAGCTGGTAGGAAATGAGAAGACTATGTTGGGATCCCCCATTAAATAGAAGGTTTAGAAGTCAAGACTCTGCCTTTCAGTCAGAAGGTGCAATCAGAGGGGTGGAGGGTAATAATAAAATATGAGTAGCATGTTTGATTTAATCTTAGAGGATAATGTGATTTCACAATGAGTTTGTTTTATAAATGTTTAATTCATTTATTCATAATTCCTAATTCACTTTTTAAAATTGTATTAACATGCCTTTCTTGTAGGTCTGTACCCCGAAGAGAATAAAGAAAAAGGAAAAAGGTTTATATGTACAAAAATATTTTAGAAGCTCTTTCTGAGGTGACAAAGAATTAGAAATTAAAGATGACCATAACTTGAGGAATGGCTGAACAAGCTGTGGTATATGATTGTGATGGAGAACTATCATGCTATGAGAAATGAAGAGGGCAATGGTTTCAGAAAAACATGGGAAGATTTATATGAACTGCTGCGAAGTGAAGTGAACAGAACCTAGAGATCATTGTATATAGGAACACCAATATTGTAATGATGATCAATTGTGAAACACTTAGTTACTCTGCTCAATACAATGATCCAAGACAATACCAAAGGATTCATGAGGAAAGATGCTATCTACCTCCAGAGAAAGAACTAATGAACTCCAAGTGCAAATTGAAATATAATTTTCTCACTTTCTTACTCATATTCCTTTTTGTGAAATGTCTAATATGTATATACATCTTACATGATTTCATATTTATAGTAGATATCATGTAGCTGTAGCTTGCTTTCTTGGTAGCCAGGGAAGGTATGGGAGGGAGAGAATAGAGAACTCAATTTTTTTTATGTTAAAAATAAATAAATAATATATATTTTTAATTCCCCTGTGTTTCTGATTCTGCTCAGCTTACTCTGCATCAGTTCATATATCTCCACAAGTTTGTTTTTTTTTTCTGAAATCATCCCCCTAATCGTTTCTTATAGCATAATAGTATTCCATCACGATCATATACCACAGCTTGTTTAGCCATTCCACATTTGATGGGTATCCCCTCAATTTCTAATTCTTTTACCATCACAAAAAAGGTGCTATAAATTTTATGTATATTGGTCCACTTCCTTTTTCTTTGATGCATTTTGAAATAGCCCTAGAAGCGGTATTGCTGAGTCAAAGATTTATAAACAGTTTTAGAAACTTTGCGCATAGCTCCAAATTGTTTTCTAGGGTGGCTGGACCAGTTCACAACTTAACCAACAATACATTAGTGTCTCTCTTTTTCCACATTTCTTCCAATATTTATTATTTTGCTTTTCTGTCATGCTAGTTAGATGAACATGGCATGGTACCTCAAAGTTTTTGGTTTTTAACACATTCCTCTAATCAATAGTGATTTACAATTTTTTTCCACGTGACAATATTGAAAAATGACAGAATGACAACAACAAAGTAATATTAATGTGTCATTTTATAAATTAATAAACAAAACAATTCAATAGTTTCTTATTTAAGAGTTATTGATACATTTGAATTTTCCATTATTTGTAGTTCCAAATATATTACCTTGCCTTGCCTTTCCAGAGAGCTAGGTGTCTGGGTGGCTAGGTGGCACAGGAGATACAATACTGAACCTGGAGGCAAGAAGACTCATCTTTCTTAGTTCAAATCTGAATCCATACATTTACTATTTGTGTGAACCTAGAAAAGTCACTTAACCTTCTTTGCCTCAGTTTTTTCATCTAAAAAATTAGCTGAAGAAACAAATGGCAAATCACTCCATTATCTTTGCCAAGACAACCCCTAATGGGATCATAAAAAGTCTGACACAACTCAACAAAAACAATTGCCTTGTAGTGGTAGCCATGAGGAAAGGGTCTTCAATTTCATTGGGATAGAGAACTTTAAACTGAAAAAAGTCATTCAATCAGTACAAACCTACAACTTCTTTGCCACATATATATGGATAGATAGATAGATGATAGATAGATAGATAGATAGATAGATAGATAGATAGATAGATAGATAGATACACACACATATAATATATATATATATGTTGCAGAGAAGTTGTAAGCTTGCATTGATAGAACATATATAAATTACATATAAATATATATATATACACACATGGAGTTTTCTAATGCACTGAGGGATTTAATAACTTAGCCAAGATTACTTGCTTATTTCAAAGCATAATTTGTTAAGAAAGTTCTAGTCATGTTGCCCATTTGACTCTACTTAGCTGTCTCTCTAGTCCACTGTACCTTCTCACCAGCTTCCTTGCCCACCAACCTTGGGGCAATGCTCCTCTGAATCCTATTCTCTTGATGGGTGAGTTATTGGGCAAGATTCTGATTTTTGAGGGTGTCACAGTCATGCTGCTCACTGCATTAACTCTTTAGACCCCATGAATTGGGGAATGATGGAACAAGATATGATGACCCCATTTCTAGCTCTTCTTGATATTTTGTCTTCCTAGAATGTAAGCTTCTTGAATTTAGGAATTTTATTATTTTTTGGAGGAGAGGATACTCTATCTATCTATCTATCTACCTCTCTATCTATCTATTTCTATCTGCCTCTCTATCTATTATCTATCTACCTCTCTATCTATCTATCTATCTATTATCTATCTACCTCTCTACTTCTGTATGTATCTATCTGTCTATTATCTATCTACCTCTCTATCTATTTATTATCTATCTACCTCTCTACCTCCCTATCTCCCTATCTACCTACCTATCTACCTACCTACCTATCTATCTATCTATCTATCTATCTATCATCTATCTATCTATCTGTCTGTCTACCTATCTATCTATCTACTTATCTACCTATCTATGTCTATTATTTTCCCCATTAAACTGTAAGTTCCTTGGGAACAGGGACTCTCTTTGGTCTTTCTTTTTATCCCTAAGGGCCAGCACAGAACTCGTCACATAATATGTGGTTAATAAATGGTTTTGACTGAGACACTGGTCTTTTCTCCACAACCTCATTTGTAGCGTTTTCTGGGTGGAGTGTGAATTCAGCCTGAGTTACTGCTTTGGGGAAAATTAACTGAGATAAAATGCTTTGGACCATAGTGATCATCATGTCCAACTGTCTGATTTAAAAATGTGGAAACTTAGACCAAAAGAGATTAAGCCTTTCTTGCCCAGGTGAAAATGAGTATTTTTGTGGAAATCAAACCCAGGACTGCCTGTACAGTCGCCTATGAATACTTAACGTTCTATAGATAGGGGAAGGACACAGCAATCAAATGATGAGTAGAAGCAAAGACATGATAGTGTGAAGGCATGACAGGCATTGGTAGAGAGACAACGCAACCATCCTGAGAGTAGCTTTTGGCTAAACTTATGCATTGTTGCTCAGGGAATGAATTAGTGTTGCATACATTCTTCTGTGATAAAGTTGCTTTAAGTCAACGGGCAGCATTTGTCCCTCTGCTCTCTAGTGTTTTTAATAGGAATGGCTATTGTATCTTGTCAAAAGCTTGTTCTGCATCTATTGAGATGATCATGTGGTTTCTGTTAGTTTTGGTGTTCATATGATCAATTATGCTGATAGTTTTCCTGATATTGAACCAGCCCTGCATTCCTGGTATAAATCCTACCTGGTCATAGTGTATTATTCTTGTGATAAGTTGCCATAATCTATTCGCTAATATTTTATTTAAAATTTTTGCATCTATATTCATTAAGGAAATTGTTCCATAATTTGCTTTCTCTGTTTTGACTCTTCTCAGCACAATATTTGTATCATAAAAAGAATTTGGTAAGACTTCTTCTTCACCTATTTTCCCGAATAGTCTATATAGTATCAGAATTAGTGTTCTCTAAATGTTTGATAGAATTCATTTGTAAATGGAGAATAGCATCTACCTAAAACCTTCAGCAAGCATCATGTGTAATGGGGACAAGCTAGAAGCATTTCCAGTAAGATTGGGAAGTGAAACAAGGATGCCCATTATCACCACTGTTGTTCAATATCGTACTGGAAATGTTGGCTTTAGCAATAAGAGAAGAAAAAGAAACTGAAGGTATTAGAATAGGCAAAACAAAACAAAGCTATCAGTCTTTGCAGATGACATAATGATATATTTAGAGAATCCTAGAGAATCAAGTAAAAAATTACTTGAAAAAATAGACAACTTTAGCAAAGTTTCAGGCTATAAAATAAACCCACACAAATCATCGACATTTCTATATGTAAGCAACAAAGCCCAACAACAAGAGATAGAAAGAGAAATTCCATTTAAAGTTACTGTATTCATTAAATTGAAAAGTTTTTGTACAAACAAAGCTGATGCAACTAAGATTACAAGGAAGGTAGAAAATTGGGAAAGAAATTTTACAACCATTGTCTCTGATAAGGGCCTCATTTCTAAAATATATAGAGAATTAATTCAAATTTATAGGAATACAAGTCATTCCCAATTGATAAATGGTCAAAGGATATGAACAGGCAGTTGTCAGATGAAGAAATTAAAGCCATCTATAGTCATATGAAAAAATGCCCTAAATCGTTATTGATTAGAGAAATGCCAATCAAAACAACTCTGAGATACCACATCACACCTATCAGATTGGCCAACATGACAAAATGGGAAAATAATAAATGTTGGAGAAGATATGGGAAAATTGTAACACTAATGCATTGTTGGTGGAGTTGTGAAATGATCCAACTATTTTGGAGAGCAATTTGGAACTGTGCCCAAAGGGCTATAAAAATGTGCATACCCTTTGATCCAGCAATAGCACTTCTAGGGCTATATATCCCAAAGACATCATACAAATGTGAAAAGGACTCACATGTACAAAAATATGCATAGCAGCTCTTTTTGTGGTAGCAAAGAACTGGAAATTGAGAGGATGCCCATCAGTTGGGGAATAGCTGAACAAGTTGTGGTATATGAATGTAATGGAATAGTATTGTGCTATAAGACAATAGACTTCAGAAAAACCTGGAAAGAATTGTATGGTCTGATGCTAAGTGAGGTGAACAGAACCAGAAGAATGTTGTACACAGTAACAGCCACGTTGTGCAATGACTAATATTGATAAACTTAACCCTTCCCAGCAACACAAGGATCTAAGACATCTCCAAAGGCCTTGGGATGGAAAATGCTATTCATATCCAAATGGAGTTTGAATGAAGATCAAAGCATATTATTTGCTATTTCTTTTTCTTCTGTTGTGTTCTGTTTCCTCTTTCTGTTGGTTCCTTCTATTGGTTCTAATTCTTACTTACCACATTACAAATGTGAAAATATGTTTAATAGGAATGTACATGTATAGCCTATACCAGATTGCATGCCATCTTGGGAAGGGAGGTAAAGAAGGAGGGGAAGAAAAATTTCAAAACTCAAAAGCTTATGGAAGTGATTGTTGATAAATCAAAATAATTTAATAAAGTTTAAAAAAAGCCAATGGGCCAATGTCATCATAATATGCTACAAACAATAACCACTTATAGAATGGGTAAAAATAAATGATTGTTTTACTCTATTCAATGGAACATTGTGTCCAAGTGGTGCTTTTCTGGGGAGGATTGTTTTGGTGCTATACCTACACATTTTAGGCTACATCTTGTGTCATTACATGTATATAACAGTCCAAAGACATATTTCTTGGCTTTGACTTTCTGATTCCTCAGACTGTAAATGATGGGACAACTGCTGCCCGAAGACAGCATACTGCATCATGGTGATGCCGTAGTGTAAGGGCTGACAGATGGCCACAAAACAGTCATAGGACATGGCCCTTAGCAAAGCAAACTTTGTCACTTCAAAGAAGAGAAGGGAAAAAGACCTCAGCTGTGAAGCTAAGAAAGGAGAGGGATTGAAGGACAGTCAAGGAGTTTATGATGAATTTATGAAGCATGATTAAGTTATGGCAGATATTTGGCAAGCATATTTTGCTGAGGAAAAGAAAAACATATATGAGAGCAAAAATGTGAGAGAGTAATAATAACAGCAATGCTGAGAAGATTCCCCACCTCAGGCCACCAGTAAATCAGTAGGAAGAATATAGTGTGCAAGATCTGCATTTCCTGTGTTTCATGGGACCTGGAATACACCATTAAGAATAAACTCTTCTATCTACTCTTAAGGAGAACGCAATCTAATAGTTAATTAAGTCATATTCACAGATATAATTCACATAACAAATTACATGAAAAATATCATAAAAATGATAATAGATGAGTACATTTGAGATTGCAAAACTAAATTGTTTTAATATCTGAGATAAAAGGTCATGGGGAGGGAAGGGATAACCATTTAATGAGGGACCCCAGCCATGTTGACTTCACTACAAGGTCAACTCACTGCTTACACTTCATTAGCTCTTTACCAGCATCACTCCCCCTGTGTAAGCTATACCTACTTCCTCTTCCAGTTCCCTTTCTGTCCTGGCTTCCTCTATTACAATGACATATCCTGGAGACATCTGGATTAATTGTATTTGTAACTCTAGCTCTTTTTTTTTTTTTGCAAGTGATAATTTTAGTAATTTTTATCCAATTATGTGTAACAAAAATTCTTAATATATATTTTTTTTAATTTTGAGTTTAAATTACCTCACTCCTTCTGTCCCTCCCTGGCCTCTTCCTTCAAAAGGCAAGCAATGTGATAGAGATAATACATCTACAGTCATCAAAAACTTATTTTTGTATTAGACGTCTTGCAAAAGAAAATGCAAACAAAATAAAATACAGAAAACAATAAGAGATATAAACGAAGTAGAAAAAAAACAGTAGGGTTTAATCTACATTTGGACTCCATCAGGTCTTTCTCTTCAGGTAGGTACCATTTTTCATTATAAGTCTTGGATCATTGAATTGCTGAAAATAGCTAAGTCATTCACAGCTGAACATCTTATACTACTTTTATTACTGTGTACAGTGTTCTCCTGGTTCTGCTGACTTTACTTTGCAGCAGTTTATATAAGTTTTATCTGAAACCATCCTGCTCATTATTTCTTATATACAAGAGTATCACATAACAATCACATACCACAATTTGTTTAGCCATTCCCTAGTTAATGGTCATCCCATGAATTTCCAGTTCTTTTATACCAGAAAAAGAGCTGCTATAAATATTATTTTATATATTTCCTTTTCCTTTAATTTTAGAACTTTTTAGGATATAGACTTAGCAGTAGTATCGCTGGGCCAAAGAGTATTCGTGAATTTATAAATCTTTGGGCATAATTCCAAATTATTCTCCAGAATGGTAGGAATAGTTCACAACTCCACCAACAGTGCATTAGGGTTACAATTTTTCCATAACCCCATCAACATTTACCATTTTCCTTTCCTGTCATGTTAGCCAGTCTGACATATGTGAGTTGGTACCTCAGAGTTGTTTTCTCTAATCAAGAGTGACCATTTATCAATTGGGAATGACTTGTATTCTTATAAATTTGACTCAGTTCTCTATATATTTTAGAAATGAGGCCTGTAACAGAGAAACTTGCTGTAAATTCTGCCCCCCCACCCCAGTTTCCTGCTTTCCTTCTAATCTTGGCCACACTTGTTTTGGTTGAGCCAAAATGTTTAATTTAATATAATCAGAATTATTCATTTTGCATCCTATAATGCTCTCTATCTCATTTAGTCATAAATTCTCTCCTTATCCATAGATCTGTCAGTTAAATATTTGCTTTTGATATCAGTCTTTATGTCTAAAACATGGGCCCATTTTCACTTTATCTTGGTTTACAATGTGAGATGCTGCTCTACACCTGGTTTTTAGACAAATGTTTTCCAGTTTTCCCAGCAATTTTTGTTAAATAGTGAGTTCTTGTCCCAAAACCTAGGAACAATGCAGCTACTCCCATAGGCCACTCCTGGATCTCCAGAGTGCAGCCTGCACTGCACTGTAATAGGCCTGACCACCACTCTGCTGAAACAGACTCTTCAAGCCAACCTCCTTAGCTGTCTTTGACTAGAAAATTATTTTACTCTGACTTTTTGTTGGTTATGCCACACTAGAATTTGATTTGATGTATCATTTTAAAGATTTTGGAGGGAGATTTGGGGAAGCTCAGGTGAGTCCCTGCCTTTCCTCTGCCATCTACCTCTACCTCTTTAGAAAGCAAAAAATTAGCACTTGATAAATCTTTGCTCTCTGTCCCTCCATCCATTTATACTACTACCTCTCTCTGTTTCTCTGTCTGTCTGTCTCTCTCTGTCTGTCTGTCTCTCTGTCTCTCTTTCTCCAGAGCTATTCAATTAAACAAATTTTCTTTAATTGTCTCCTAAGAATGATAGATGCTATGCAAGATGGTAGGTAAATATAAAGTTAAGTAAAAGAAGTCTTTTGTTCTAAAGGAGCTTGAAATTAATATTCAATAATCTCTGAAGCACCTACTAGGTGATATAAAGGCAAAACTGAAACAGACTTTGCCATCAAGAAGTTTACATAGGATCTGATTAGTACAAATAATTAATGCCCTGAGTTGGTTGCATTTTCGAATTCACACCAGATATTTCTTTTGAAGTAATAACCAATTACCATATTTTTCATAATTGTGACTTCAAATTATGCCAGTTGAACTATACATGATCACTTCAAGAGAGCTATAACTTTTACTAATTAACTCAGCTGTATGCTATTGAAAGGGAACAGAGAATCTACCAGGAGAGATAATTTATGGCATTTCCACTTCTAGATGTAATAGAAAATAAAACAAAGTAGTAAAGTCGGAGCTTGAAGCCAATTATTCTGATCAGTTACCATGAGGATGAACTACTCCAAGAGCTAATTGACTTTGAAAAGTAATTAGGAATGGCACTGTGATTTTATTTCTACATGCACTGCTGGAGAAAAAAATTATATCTACCAATGCAGATAGGTAAGAGAGAGATAGAGTTAGAGGTACAGATGGAAATGAGAGAGAGAGAGAGAGAGAGAGAGAGAGAGAGAGAGTGATATACAAATATATGTAAGTAGGGACATATGGTAAAGAAATAAATGAATAGACAGATATATAGATGGATGCTACAGACAACAATAGAGATATTGATGGAGTGATATACATATATACATATATGTGCATATCAACATACACAAAGTGTGTTTATATATGTAAATATTTATACAATGTACATTTCTATACATAAAATAGTGTTCATATACCCATATGTATGTAGATATATGTATTTATGGAGAGAGAGACAGAGGTGGTAGAGAGAAACATACATACACGCATGCATGAATGCATGCACACATGCATACATATATCTGTATCACCCTTCCACTTCACCATAAATACTCTTCTAAACCTCATCCTTTTTCCAAAGTTCTCCCCCAAACCTGAACTCCACATTAGAATAAATTTTCCAATCTTCCAAATATCAATCATTTGTTCTCACAGTTCAACCATTTTAACAGCATTGCCAAAACTCAGTGGCCCTGAATTCACTAATCTAGCATAATCTCCCTCCTGCCCCATAGGCATTCCTACATACATTTACCTGCAACAGACATACACCTATACACATTCACATTTACAAACACACTCACCCATACTTATGTAAACAAAACACAAACATACTGTAAATTGTAAAACATATTGTTATGCTCCAGGCTTCTCTTTTCCCCTTTATAACCAAAACTGAGAAAGAAGTTACAGGCCTAGAAACCTCAGAGGACAACATGACAAAATTTTGACTAAGAAATGAGTAGCATTTGCTTTATTTCTTGTACATGTAAATGCCCATTTTCTAATCAGAAGAAGCTGAAAGATCTAGCCTCTATTTTAATCCATTCAGAAGCGGCCTCTGTCTGAAAGAGTTACTGAAGGTCATACAGCTTCTTTGAAAACAGCTGGGGAATTTCTGAGACCCTTGGTGGAGTCCATCATCTCTCTCTGAATGTCCCTATCAAATATGATCATATGAGTAGAAGCTCAAAACTGGAAGGAAACTTAAAGCTCAATTATCCAGGCCCTTTCTTTAGAAAGGAAGAACAGAGACATGCAGTGACTGACTCTAGGTTCCCCAGGCTGTAAATGACAAAGTCAGGGTTGAATAACTGTTTTCTGCTTCCAAATTCAGCTCTCTTTCCATTAGATTTATTCAAAAGGCGCCCCTCTGTGTTGCAACAAAACAAATTACTGGTAAAGGGAAGGAGGAAACAAAGGAGAAATTACAATTGAAAAACAGAGCTATCTTTCAGCTATCTTTGCAACACTCCATCATAAAGATTAAGCCACAGACAAAGCGCAACAAGGAATTGACCCTGTTGCCCAATTTTCCTTGTGAGTAGTAACACAAATTTGCAATTAACTGAAAGTAGAACTGGGGTCTATCATCATAGATTAGAAAAAAAATACGACTGATGTTTTCCGTAACAATATTGAGATTCACAAAGTATGTTACATATATCTTCTCTGATGAGCCTCAAAATGAGTCTGTGAGCTACAAAGATAATACTATGCATGTTACAGGCATGTTAATGGGGGGGGTTCTGCAAGGCTGAGGCTTACCCGTAGTCAAGTCACAGAAGGTCAACAAGCATTTAGTAAATGTCTACTATGTCCCAGGGGCTATGGTAAGCACTAGGGTTGCAAAGAAAGGCAAAAGACAGCCCCTGACCATAAGGGATTCACAGTCATTGGGGAGGAGAAAACAAGTAAATAAGTAGGTACAAATGGTATATACAGGAAGAATTGGAGATAATCTCAGAGGGAAGCTCATAAGAGCCAGAAGAAGAATGTGGACTAAGGTCTTACTCAATTCCAACCCACCAGACTATCCACAGTGTGCTGCCAAACTACCTCTGAAAGAAAGAAAGAAAGAAAGAAAGAAAGAAAGAAAGAAAGAAAGAAAGAAAGAAAGAAAGAAAGAAAGAAAGAAAAGAAGGAAAGGAAGAAGAAAGAAAGAAAGAAAGAAAGAAAGAAAGAAAGAAGAAAGAAAGAAGAAGAAAGAAAGAAGAAAGAAAGAAAGAAAGAAAGGAAGAAAGAAAGAAAGAAAGAAAGAAGAAAGAAAAGAAGGAAGGAAGGAAAGAAGAAGAAAGAAAGAAAGAAAGAAAGAAAGAAAGAAAGAAAGAAAGAAAGAAAGAAAGAAAGAAAGAAAGAAAGAAAGAAAGAAAGAAAGAAAGAAAGAAAGAAAAAGAAGGAAGGAAGGAAGGAAGAAAGAAAGAAAGAAAGAAAGAAAGAAAGAAAGAAAGAAAGAAAGAAAGAAAGGAAGGAAGGAAGGAAGGAAGGAAGGAAGGAAGGAAGGAAGGAAGGAAGGAAGGAAGGAAGGAAGGAAGGAAAGAAGGAAGGAAAGAAGGAAGGAAGGAAGGAAGAATCATATAGAGATCATCCCCATGATTTTAAGTTCACACAATAAGTACCTGAGCAAACTGAGTAGTCTCAAAGGAAAATAATTGTAACCATCATCATAATGAAAATACCTGAGTTTGTTCTGAAGTGTATACTTTCCATTGAATGCTGTCACTGTCATTATGTTCTCCACCTGCTTATAATTCTACACATGATCTGGAGACTATCTCTTTCCTCACGATTAATTCAATTCTTCCTGGAAGACTCAAAGATATGGGCAGTTACTGAAGTCTAAACCTCTGCACCTGTAGGCATTCTGGAGATTTTTAGTGATGCATTTCTTCTAGAACTTAGTGAAATACATTGCCCAGTGTCTTTTGGAGAAGGTCCTGTGAAATCTCCAGAGTATTCAAGATGAGCATCTTCATACCCTGGGTTGCTATGGATTCTCTGACCCATCTTTTGAGAATAATTAGATAGGATATAGTCTCTGTATAAACAACATGGGGGAACATGTTCTCCCTTCAGTCTCATTAAAATGTCAGCCATAAAACTGTAGGCTATTGGGACTCTCTCAGTCCATGACATTCTCAATCGATAGTCCATAAACATTTATTGAATGCCTACTATATGCCAGGCACTGTGTTAAGTGTAAAGGAAATGAGAGGGAGGAAGATGAAGGGGAGACAGTACCTAGCTGAAGGCCATAAGGGACAAATACAAAGGCAGTACAGCTGGTAGAAAATGAGAAGACAGTGTTGAGCTGCCCCATTAAGTGGAAGGTTGAGAGGTCATGATTCTGCCCTCCAGACAGAGAGTCCAATCAGAGGGGTAGAAGGCAGTAATGAGATATGAGTAGTGTGCTTCATTCAATCTCACAAGGTAATGTGATTTCACAATGAGTTTGTTTTATAAATGTTTAATTAATTTATTCATAATTCCTAATTCACTTTTAAAAATTTTAATTATTTAACATTACTTTTTTAGGTCTGTACTCCCAAGAGATTAAAGGAAAAGCAAAAGGTCTTATATGTACAAAAATATTTATAGAAGCTCTTTTTGTGCTTGCAAAGAATTGGAAATTGGGGGATGCCCATCACTTGAGGAATGGCTGAATAAGCTGTGGCATGTGATTGTGACAGAGAACTATTGTGCTATGAGAAATGATGAAGGCAACGATTTCAGAAAATCATGGGAAGGCTTATATGAACTGCTGCGAAGTAAACTGAGCAGAACCAAGAGATCGTTGTACATAATAACAGCAAAATTACAATCATAATCAACTAGGAAACATTTCATTACTGTTATCAATACAATGATCCAAGATGATTCCAAAGGACCCATGATGAAAGCCGCTATCCATCTCCAGAGAAAGAACCAATGAACTCTTTATGCAAATTGAAGTCAATTTCTTTCACTTTATTTTGCTTCTTTTGTGAAATGACTAATAGGGATATAAGTCCTGCATGATTTCACATATACTGATATTATATTGCTTGTTTTCTCAGTGGCCAGGAGAGGGGCACAAGGAAGAGAGAAAATTTAGAATTCAGGTTTTTTAATGTTAAAAATAAACGATTTTTTAAATTCCTATTTTCCTGATTCTGCTCAGCTCACCCAGCTTCGGTTCATAGAAGTTTCCCCACATTTTTCTAAAATCATCTTCCTAATCATTTCTTAGAGCAGTATAGTATTCATCACAATCATATACCACAACTTGTTCAGCCATTCCCCAATTGATGGGCATTCCCTCAATGTCCAATTCTTTGCCATCACAAAAAGAGTTGCTATAAAAATTTTAATATATTGGCCCTTTTCCTTTTTCTTTGATTCTTTGTCAAATAGCTCTAGAAGTGGGAATGCTGAGTCAAGGGTTATACACAATTTTATAGACCTTTGAGCATAGCTCCAAATTATTTTCTAGAATGGTTGGACCACTTCGCAACTCAATCAACAGTGCATTAGTGTCCCTGTTTTTCTACATCCCTTCCAGCATTAGTTATTTTGTTTTTCTGTCATATTAGTTAACCTGATAAACACGACATAGTACCTCGGAGTTTTTGGTTTTTTAATTGCATTTTTCTAATCAATAATGATTTAGAAATAGTGATTCTAATTTTTACATGACTATACTGAAAAATGACTGAATAACAACAACATAACATTAATGTGTAATTTTATAATTTAATAAATAAAAGAATTCATTGTTATATTTTTAAATATTGATTAATACACATAAATTTCCTATTTTTTAAATTCCAAATATAGTATCTTGACTTGCTTTTTCCAAAAGGCTAGGTGGTGAGGCAGCTAGGTGGCACAAGAGATATAGTACTGGGCCTAGAGTCAAGAAGACTCATCTAGAGTTCAAACCTGGCCTCATACACTCACGATCTGTGTAAACCTGGACAAGTAACTTAGCCTAATTTGCCTCAGTTTTCTCATCTGAAAAAATGAGCTAGAGAAGGAAATGACAAACCACTTCAGGATCTTTGCCAAGAAAACCCCAAATGGGGTCATAGAGTCAGACATGACTAAAACAACTGAACAAGAACAATTTCAGTATTATGAAAGCATTGTTGACACTTTTATTTGCATTTGAATTTTGGCAATGTATATAATGTTTTCACGGTACTGCTTTCCATGCATCCCATTATTTTAGTTAAGCCATTTTAACAACAGTTGTAACAGCAAGGCATTGGAAATCCAATGATTGTGGAAGGGCTAAACAAATGGTGGTCTTTTGATGGGCCACCACCAGTTGGTTCTTGCTCCTTTCTGCTCCATCCTCCTGGATAGACAGGGGCAGAGATGAATCCTTCTCAGATTTTTCCTCTTTCCTGGAAGAAATGTTGGCTGTTAGGATGTGATCTTCTCTAAGTTGCTGTCCTCTCTTGCCTGTCACCCATTTTAAATATTCAATTAGCTTCAACGAGTTAAAATAATGTTCTTGCCTTTCAGACCAGAGCCATTAAGTTATACCACACTATAATGGTCCAAAAATTATCATGGTCCTGTGAGGATGTACAACTGACTTTAGATTTTATCTCTTTTCTTTAATATTTTATTTTTCCCAATTACATGTAAAAACAATTTTAACACTCATTTTTCAAAAATGTTGAGTTCCCAATTCTCTTCCTCCCTCTCTTCTGCCCCCTCTCCCTGAGATGGTTAGCAATTTAATGTAGGTCATACATGTGCAATCATGCAAAACATATTTCAGTACTAGTCATGTTGTGAAAGTAAAAAACCCCACAAAAGTAATAAAGAAAGTGAAAAAAGTATGCTTTCATCTGGATTCAGACACTATTCGTTCTTTCTCTGGGTGTAGACAGCATTCTTCATCATGAGTCCTTTGGAAATTGTCTTGAATCATTGTATCTTTGAGAATAGCTAAGTCATTCACAGTTGATCATCTTGCAATATTTCTATTATTATGTACAATGTTCTCCTAGTTCTGCTCACTTCACTCAGCATCAGTTCATGTATTTCCAGGTTTTTGTGAAATCATCCTACTCTTATTTTTTACAATTATATATCACAACTTGCCCGGACATTTTCCAACTGATGGACATACCCTCAATTTCCAATTTTTTGCCATGACACAAAGAACTGGCATAAATATTTTTATACAAATAGGTCCTCTCCTCCTCTCTACTTTTTTTTTCATTTCTTTGGGATATGGAATTAGTAGTGGCATTGCTAGATCAAAGAGTATGCACAGTTTTATAACCTTTTGGATATACTTTAAAATTGCTCTTTAAAATTGTCACATCAGTTCACAACTCTACTAGCAGTACATGTCCCAACTTTCTCCCATCCTATCCAACTGTTATAATTTCCCATTACCATTATATGAGTCAATCTGACAGGTATGAAGTGGTACCTCAAAGTTGTTTTAATTCAAATTTTTTTAATCAATAATGATTTAGAGAACTTTTTCATGTGACTATAGATAGCCTTGATTTCATCTTCTAAAACTGCCTGTTCATATAGTTTGACCATTTATCAATTGGGGAACAACTTGATTTTTTACAAATTTGGCTAAGTGTTCTATATATTTGAAAAATGAAGCCTTTATCAGAGACACTTGCTATAAAAATGTCTTCCCATCCTTTTTGTTTTCCTTCTAAACTTGGCTACACTGGTTTTGTTTATGCAAAACCTTTTTAAATTAGCATAATCAAAATTATCCATCTTATATCATGTAATGCTGTCTATCTCATTTGGTCATATATTTTTCTCTTCTCCATAGATCTGAGGTAAACTATTCCTTACTCTCCTAATTTGTTTATGGTATCGTCAATTATGTTTAAATCATGCAATCATCTTGACCTTATCTTGGTATACAGTATAAGACACTGGTCAATACCTAGTTTCTGCTATCTTGTTTTCCAGTTTTCCCAGTAGTGTTTGTCATAAAACTTAGTTCTTGTCCAAAAAGTCTGGGTCTCTGATTTATCAGACATTAGATTACTATAGTTATTTACTACTATGTATTTTGTACCTAATCTATTCCACTGATCCACCACTTTTATTTCTTAGCCAGTACCAGATTGTTTTCATGATTACCACTTTATAATACAGTTGGAAATCTGAATAGAAAGGCCACCATCCTTCACATTTTTTTTAATTAATTCCCTCAATACCTTGACCTTTTGTGTTTCTGGATAAATTTTGTTATTTTTTTCTAGCTCTACAGAATAATTTTCGATAGTTTGATTGCTATGACACAGAATAAATTAGCTTAGGTAGAATTGTCATTTTATCATATTGGCTCAGCCTATCCATGAGAAATTGATATTTTCCCAGTTATGTAGGTATAACTTTATTTGTATGAATATTGTTTTGTAATTGTGTTCATATAGTTCCTGGGTTTGTCTTGACAGGTACATTCCCAAGTATTTTATATTGCTTACAGTTATTTTCAATGTAATTTCTCTTTCTATCTCTTGCTGCTGGTCTTTGGTGGTCATATATAGAAATGTTGATGATTTATATGGGTTTATTTTATATCCTGCAACTTTGCTAAAGTTGTTAATTATTTCAACTAGTTTTTTTTTTAAATTTGATTCTCTAAGTATGCCATCATATCATTGGCAAACAGTGATAGTTTTGTTTCCTCATTGCCTATTCTAATTTCTTTGATTTCTTTTTTATCTTCTTATTGCTTTTTCTATTCCTTTTTAATTGCATGCCCAATTCATTGATCTACTCTTTTTCTATTTTATTGATGTGAACATTTAGAGATATAAATTCTCTCCTGACTACTGCTTTGGCTGCATTCCACATGTTTTGGTAGGTTATCCCACTGTTATCATTCTCTTTAACAAAATTATTGATTGCTTCTGTTATTTGTTCTTTGACCAACTCATTCTTTAAGATTCAGTTATTTATTTTCCAATTAATTTTAATCTATCTTTCCATGGCTATTTATCTAATGTGATTTATATTGTATGGTGATCTGAAGAGGATGCATATAACATTTCTGCCTATCTGCATGTGACCATGAGGTTTTCATGCAATAATACATGGTCATTTTTGTGTAAGTGTCATGTACCACTTCTCCAGAGGTCTATCATATCTAACTGTTACAAAATTCCATTCATCTCCTTAATTTTTTTCTGGTTTATCTCTTTTTTAGGTTTACCTAGTTCTGAGAGGAGAAAGTTGAGGTACCCTACTAGTACAATGGTACTGTCTACTTCCTCCTGTAATTAATTTAGCTTCTCCTTTAACAATTTGGATCCTATACCTTTGGTGCATATATGTTTAATATTGATATTACTTTATTGTCTATGATACTTTTGGCAAGATGTATTTTGCTTCCTTTTCCCTTTGCGTTAGATATATTTTTTGCTTTTGTTTTAAGATCATGATTGCTATCTTTGCTTTTTTTATACTTCAGCTGAAACAGAATAGATTTTTCTCCATCTCCTTATCTTTACCAACGTGTGTGCATCTCTCTGCTTCAAATGTGTTTCTTGTAATGGATATATTATAGGATCATGATTTTTAATCCACTCTGCTATCTGCTTTTGTTTTATGAGTGAGTTCATCTCATTTACAATCATGGTTGCTAATTTGAATTTCTCCATCCTATTTTTCCCATTTATCCTTCTCTCTCTCACTCATTCTCTCTCTCACTCTCACTTTTGCTCTCACTCTACTTTCACCCTGTCCCTTCTCAAAAGTGTTTTACTTTTGACCACTGCCTCCCTCAATCTCTCCTACCTTCTATCACTGTTACCCTTTTCTTGTCTTCCCCTTTCTTACTACATCCCTATAGGGTAAGATAGATTTCTATACCCAACTTAATATGTCTATTATTCCATCTGTGAGCCAATTCCAGTGAAAGTGCATTTCCTACCCCAGCCATCTTTCTGTCTCCTGTAACAGGTCTTTCGAACCTCTTTATGTGAAATACTTTACCCCATTCTGCCTCTACTTTCCCTCTTCTCGAAGTACAATCCTCTTTCTCACACCTTAACTTTGTTTTGGTTTACTTTGGTTTCTTTTTTTTATGTCATCCCATCAAAGTAAATTTGTAGTAGCACTCTCTGTCTATGTATATTCCTTCTAACTGCCCTAATAGTGATAAAGTTCTTAAGAATCACAAGTATCATCTTCCTATATAGGGATGTAAATAGTTTAACCTTCTAGAATCCCTTATGCTTTCTCTTTCTTGTTTACCTTTTTATGCTTCTCTTAAGTCTTATATTTTTAAAGTCAAATTTTCTTTTCAGCTCTGATCTTTTCACAAGGAATGTTGAAAGCCCTCTATTTCATTGAATATACATTTTCCCCCTAAAGGATTATATTCAGTTTCATTGAATGAGTGATTCTTAGTGGTAATCCTAGATCCTTTGCCTTAGGGAATATCATATTCTAAACCCTCCATTTCTTTAATGTAGAAACTGCTAAATTCTGTGTAATCCTGACTATAACTTCATGATGTTTGAATTGTTTCTTTGTGGCTACTTGCAGTATTTTTTTCCTTGACCTGGGAGTTCTTGAATTTGGCTATATTTCTGGGGGTTTCATTTTGGGATCTCCTTCAGGAAATGGTCAGTGGATTCTTTCATTTCTATTTTACCCTCCAGTTCTATGATATGAGGGCAGTTTTCTTCATTAGTTTCTTGAAACATGATGTCTAGGCTCTTTTTTGATCATTGCTTTCATAGAGTCCAATAATTCTTAAATTATCTCTCCTGGATCTATTTTCCAGGTCAGCTGTTTGTTTCGTTTTGTTTTTTTATCAATGAAATGTTTCTTCTATTTTTTTTTCATTCTTTTGGTTTTCTTCAATTGTTTCTTAATGTCCCATGGAGTCATTAGCTTCCATTTACCCAATTTTATTTTACCTCAGCTTCAGAGGTTGCATTGAGCACATTCTCTGCAAACAGAGAATCACTTACTAACTCTCCCTCTACTTTAATCTTGGCTTGTGACCTTTTCAAGTTAAATAATTTATTGTCAGTGTGGTAATTGACCTTGATGCCATTTTCATCTTTGTTGAAGGGATCTGACAACATGCTGAAAACATCATGAACTCTACAAAAAGACCTCTAAAAGTGCCATGTACCTCAGTTTAAGAACTCCTGTTCTAGAATTGACCAGGGTAAAATCTACAATGCCATTCTTCTAGGATGAGAAATTATTATTATTTACCATTACCTCAATTTTAAACAATTAAAATGAAATTTACAATATTAAATATTTAGCTGTTTGCCTACAACCAGTAGAATCAGACACCCCAGGAAGATTTTATTGGTTGATGATGAAGATGTTTGTAAAGGTTGCTTTGTGATCAATTGATAATGGCCAAGTTCTTTGCTTCTTGGGAGCTAAGATAGTGCCACAATTGGAATTTACCAGAAGGATAAACTGAGGCAAATCTCTGAGCTAGATATCATTTATTATAAGAGGCATGCAATTAGATAATAAAGGATAGATCTAATGGCTCCATCTCTGGCCAAAAGACCCTAAATTAATGGTGCACTATATTTTTGTAAGCATAGAAGACCAGAATGGAACAGAAATTATCTAGTTGGCCAGTATCACAGAGATGGAAGATCATTATTGTCTGCATCAAAGGAAGGGGGCATAGCCCCCACATGCTATGAGGACCACCTCTCTCTACCTCTAAGAAATGCTTTGTAAATTTATGAGTCCCAGCTACATCCTGAGGTCCCTGATAAGAGCAAACTGACTGGTGACTAGGAAATTTGATAAGAGTACCTTAATTGTTAAAGATGGAACAAGGTCAGGTTGTCCTAACTTTTCAGGGATACCTCACAGAATCTTGCAGCAAATGTTAGGACAATGTTTTATGAAAGTATTGAAAACAGTTTTTCTTTAACTAGTAGCAAATGTATCCTTGACATCTCTCTTCAGAAAGGGAGAGGCTGAGCTTAAGCACACATAAGCTTCTCCACTCAAACCTCATAGAAGAGACTTTAGGTTTGACAGAATATTATTAAATGTAAAATATAAGATCAAAAATTAATTCCTTCAATAGGCAAGCCATAATTATATGCCAAGCACAGAGCTAAATCCTTTACAAATATTATCGCATTTGATTTTTACAATTTGAGAGGTAATTATTATTGTTATCTCCATTTTACAATTGAGGAAGCTGAGGCAAACAAAGGTTAAATGACTCTCCATAGTCACTCAGCTAGTAAGCATCTGAGTCTGGATCTGAATTCAGGTCTTCCTGACTTAAGGCTCATTTGTCTACAGACTATGCCAATTTGCTGCTTCCTATGTCTGCTTCCATAAAGCTCCAATTTAGGTCTCTCAAAAATAAAATGACTAGGGAACCTTAATTCCCCTAAAGGTGCTCATCTTCAAACTGTGTTATATCAAACAATAAGAAGTTATACCATTTGTATATTTTCTTTATTAACCATCATTAGTATCTAGAAATTTTTATTATTTGACGTGCTTATGTTGATCAGTTCTCTGTTACAAATTCAATTTCATGTAATTTCTTTAATTTTACATTCAAGCATTTTCAATTAATTTTGTTGCAAATGTCAAAAAAAAAGAATGATACTATATCTCTTGTGCAAATGCCCACACGTTATATGCACACAAAGACATTCCAACAAAAATTTTCAACAGAAATCATGTGGACTATACCCCACAAGCCATCCTCCTAAGCTCTTGTTTCATGCTTGCTCTGAATGAAATAAAATATACAATTAGAAAATGCTGAAAGCAGGGTTTTCTTTATCCTGGTCCTCAGAATCCAAATCTAGAGCACTTTTGTAAAAACACTATTAGAGAAGCCAGACTCACATCAACCCTGAAAGACTAAAGGAAATTCTATTTCCCCCAGAGAAATTGGCTCTTTCTTTCAAGGCAGATCAATTATGGGCATCTGTTTAATTTGCTTATTGATATCACAGAAACTGCCTAAAATGAAGTTTAGTCTTAAAAGGATGTTTCGGGGCTACATCTGCTCTCAGCACTGCAAGGTGGGGGTAGGGGGCTTTTTGTACTGGCTTCTCAAAGTGTTTGATTGTTTGTAATTGAACTGACCTATCCGAGATTCAGAAACTGCATAGGTTTCTTGTGTCTGTTTCTGGTCTACTTAATACATGGCGGAGAAAGGTTTTTTGTTGGCTGCTGAAAATTCCTTAGAAATGAGAGACTATACAAAAGATTCCAAAGGAGAAACCTGAGCTCTCTTTCTTGATTATGAGTAAAGGAAGAAATGCTGTGAGCCTCTGGACTGAAAAAGACTTCAAGGCTTACTCTCCCTGACAGGGGCTGAGCCAAGGCTGTGAACATTGTTTCTTTGCCTCTTTACATTTGTCCTTCCCATCACCTAAGTGAACAAGTAATAAAATAGAATGCCCCACACTTTGGCTTTGTCAATGCCTAAAGTTTATCAGAGCTACTAGATATGACAAATATGGACCCTGAACAGGGTCCAGCCCACCAGTGAATTAGCCTAGTAGCTTCAAAATCATGTCTTGAATGTAAGGTAACAATACACACTTTGGCTATACCATAGCTAAAACTGTACTTTGTGGTGAGAGGAATATTTATGCCCACCAATTAAGAGCACAGTCTGCCAGTTCTCTTAATTTCTTCAGTCTGCAAAAAGATCCAGAGCTTGCAGGCGATAAATCTGAATCATGATTCCTGAAAGAAAAAAAAAAGCTAACATGAAGATCTTATTTATGTAACATAATAAAAAATAACAATGTGCATAAAATTTTATTATCATAAATCATCTTGATGTTCATCATTTCATGCTCTCAACACAAGTATGGATGGGCATCTTTTCATAATAATTTTACATAAAAGGAAAATAATAATCATAAAAGTTACATGATTTCACCAAGACCACATGACTAGAAAGCAGAAGAACCATCATTTTAATCTAGGAATTCAGAAACAAAGACTAGAAAATATTCAACATTGCATTGGGAAATACAGAGTCAACAGTCAGTACACACGTATTAAGTAATTACCATGTAACATGCACTGTGGTAAGCACAGAAGATACATATAAAAAAAAAGAAGACAGTATTTGCCTTCAAGGAGCTTACAATCTAACAGGAAATAAGTAGGGGATAATTAACAGAGGGAAGGCACTAGAATTAAGAAGGGTTGGAGAAGGCTTTCTGTAGAAGGTGGGATTTTATTTGGGATTTAAAGGAAGCCAAGGAGATCAGTAACTGTAGTGGAAGAGGAAGAGCATTCTGGGCATGGGGGGAGAGGAGAGGGCAGAACAGCCAAAGAAAATGCCCAGACTCAATAGATGGAGTGTCTTATTTGTGGAACATCCAGGAGGCCGGTGTATGTAAAAAGTGTGTGTTGGGGACTAATGTATAAGAAGACTGGAAAAGTGGGGGGGGTAGGTTATGAAAGCCTTTAAATGTCAAACAGAGCATTTTGCCTTTGATCCTGGAGCCAATAGGGAGTCACTGGAGTTTATTTGAGTTAAGAAAAAACAGAAGCAATGAGAAGAAGAAAAAATAAAGAAAAGAAAGGAAAAGAAAAGAGAAAGTATATTTAGCTAAAGGATAGCTAGAGGTGAAAATTCCACTATAATCTTCCCTGTCCAGACCACAATTGGAGTGCCATGACAAATTCTGGGTGCCCCAGTATAAGAAGGATATTGATAACTTGGACAGCATCTAGCGTAGGGCTACCAGGATAGTGAATAGATCTTATCCAAGACAGATAAGGATTAATTTAAGGAAGTGAGAATGTTTCCTTAAGAGCAGAATCCTGAAAAGGAAAGGGAGGGATGAGGAGAAGGAAGAATGGTGTCTGGCTTCAAGTATTTAAATTGTTGTCAGATAAAAGTGATTTGACTTGTTACATTGGCTTGTGAGGTTGACATGGAAACAATATAAGAAGCCTATGGAGATGCAAATTTAGCCTTGAAGTTGGGAAAATTACATAACTATTTATGTTATGACTATATGAGATGGGTCACCTGGGCAGAAATTCACCATACATTTTAGCAAGATTTACTTTTCAGGTATTGGTTGTATTAGATAACCTTTAAGGTACCTTACATCCCTGAAATTTCATCATTCTGGAAATTATTTTTGATAAATTTGCAAATAAATAGTGAAAGACAAACAAAAAGTACAAATAAAAGGATGCTGAGAAAAAAGATACGTGATAGATATAAATAGATGACAGATAGAAACATGGATACATAGATAGATTTACCACCAATCTTTTTCGGTAAATTTTAGGTAATGAGGAACTGGTTGAGAGTAGCCCAATCCATGAAGCTTATACAATTTGCTCTGCCTGGTGCCAACCTATGAGGAAGCTTGGAGAACCAAAAATATGTGATGGTGTGTAATGGCTCAGTCTTGACTTTCACCAAACCATTCATAGACACTCTGTGAGCGTTTCCTTTCCCCTAACTGAATGTTAAATAAAAATGTTTAAGAGTCTCCTGATCTGCATATCGAAGATTTCAAAGAACTTGAAGAAATTAGTAAGGAAAATCGCTCTATAGGGCAGCTAGATGGTACAGTAGATACAATGCCAGTGGGGTCAGGGAGACATCTTCCTAATTTCAAATCTGGCCTAGGACAATTATTAGCTATGTAACTTTGGGCAAGTCACTTAATCCGGTTTGCCTTAGTTTCCTCATCTGTAAAATTAGCTGGAGAAGTAAATGGCAAACCATTCCAGTACCTCCGCCAAGAAAACCCCAAATGTGGTCACAAAAAGTCATAGTTGAACAACAACAATTTTATTTCCTACAGTTTTGCTACATTGTTTCAACTAAGTCAGGGGTGGGGAACCTGGGTCCTCCAGGCCACACGTGGCCTTCTAGGTCCTCGGGTGAGGCCTTTAGACTGAGTGCAAGTTTTATGTCCAGACTCAGGGCTGGGAGGGTCTGAGCGCGGAGCCAGCGGCTCGGGGCCGCGGGCGGGCGGGCGGGGCTGAGGCCGGGCCAGAACGGGTGAGCCCGGGCGGCGCTGCTACGGGCCGCTTTGCGGGTGGGTCCAGGCGATCTCCCGGGCAGCGCCGGCAGCGCGGACAACGCCACGGCCGGGCAGCGAGTGAACGTGAACGTGAACGTGGGCGTCTTGGGCCACATCGACAGCGGCCACGGCCGCTTCGATCGGCAGCCGCCGGCCGCGAGCTTCATCATCAGTCATTTGGAGTCATGCTTACTCATTGCATCAGTCATCTTTCACATTATTTTCCTCTGTAATGCTATAGTCTTTGCTAAATGGTTCTCCTAGTTCTGTTCATTTCGCTGTATACCAGCTCACACAAGCTATCCCAGGTGTCTGTTATTCTCTCTTTCAATTTTTAGAGTCCAATAACATTCCATTATATAATATGCCAGTTTATTCATTCATTCCCCATATGATGGGAATCCATTGTTTCCAGTAAATTCCCCCCAGGTCTCTGCTTCTGGCATTAAGGCAAAATGGGCTCATGGTTGGATGGATTAGTCAGTTTATAGGCAGCATCACCTATTATATAGTAAGGATTTTTTAAATGGTTCAGTCATTCATTTCTATGCAATAATTGTCCTAGCTTTGATTTTTTTGGTATATTCTTTCAATCATTTTGCGGATCAAAATGGCAAAATGACTGACAGGTTCATTTTTAATCTAGCTGTTGTGCCTTCTTGTATATTCAACACCCCAGCCACACATTCCTTGTCTTCTTAATTTCCTTAGGGTTAGACACAGTCTTCCTGAGAAAGAATGCCATTCTGATTATCCTAATCAGTGCAACTTTAATCTTCTGGTTTCTCAGGCTGTAAATGATGGATTCATGAATGAGGGCAGGACTGTGTAGGCCATTGCAATAAGAAGGTTCTGAACCGATGTCTTGTCCGATGTTGGCCCCAGGACCGCAATGATTGCAGAAAGGAGAAATAAGAGAAGGACAATCAAGTGAGGGGAACAGGTAGATAAGGCTTTGTAGCGTCCTTCCACAGAGGGGATCTTGAGCACACTGGAGAAGATGCGAGCATATGATATAATTAAAAAGGCAAAACACAATAATAGAAAACATGAACTTAAGGCAAGGAGTAGATATTCAGCATTGTAAACATCTGACGTTGCAACCTGCAATACCTGTGGTATATCACAGAAAAACTGGTGGATCACATTGGATCCTGAGAAGGGCGAGCGGAACATGTTTCCTATGTGCAGAATAGAATAGATAATGCCAGTGAGCCATGAGCCAAGTGCTGCCCAAAGGCACCGGGCTGGTTTCATGATGACCCCATAGTGCAGGGGGTGGCAGATGGCCACAAAGCGGTCATAGGACATGGTCATGAGGAAAGCAAATTCTGTTGATCCAAAGAAGAGAAAGAAGAAGATCTGAACAGTACATCCGAGGAGAGAAATGGATTGAATGCCCATCAAGGTGTTAACAATGAATTTGGGAAGAGTTACTGAGATGTAACAGATGTCCAACAGGGATAAATTGCTTAGAAAAAAGTACATTGGAGCATGGAGGTGCTGGTCAGTGACTACTGCAGTGATGGTGAGAAAATTCGCCATTAATGTTGCTAAATAAATGAGGAGAAAGAATATTGCATGTAACACCTGCAGCTCTCGGATGTCAGCAAATTCGAATAGGAGAAATTCTGTGACAATGGTGAAGTTGGCCATATCTGCTGGTGCCCTATAAATTATCAAAACTGAAAATGCAACATGAGTAGAGGAAACAGAGACAAAGAACAAAACTAAAATGCCTAGGGGAGCCACGAAAATAAATCTGTTCCGTTAAAAAAAAAATTCAAATACAAAAATGTCTCATTTGTGTTAGAGCTGAGACAATAACTGATGATGCTGAGAAGGGAGGTGCTGGTTCCAGAGCTGAGCCATTATTCAGCTACCATCTGGAGATACTATAGAGTCTTTGTAGTGTAAAGACAGTTGTGTTACTGCTAGGTAGTGCAGTGGATAGATCACTGGGCCTAGTATCAGAAAAACGTATGTTCAAATCCAGCCTCAGACACTTTCTGGCTGTATGACCCTGAGCAAATCACAACCTTTCTTTATATGTTTCCATGTAGGCAAAATGGGGTTAATCATAGCACCTACTTCCTTGCAAGGATGAAATGAAATAATAATATATGTAAATCACTTATCACAGTGCTTGACAGTAAATGCTATATAAGTGTTTGTTATTATTATTTTTATAAGGTATGGGTGGGTAGATGACAGCAGGAAAGTCCTAGCTGGCAAGTGTGAGGAAAGACAAACTCAAAGAAGGAGAAGATGAATGTCCGGGCTGTGCAAGGGAAGGTGATGCATTCTTTGATTATCAATTAGTTTCCAAGTGACACGGGAAAAATGACCATGATCATGATATAGTTCTAAAAAAAAGAATAGTGGTGATATGGCATTTGAATAATTTCATTATTTACCTAATTCTGTCATTTTTGATAGTTTTTCATAGATTTCAAGGTCTCTAATTTCTAAATGATACCAATTCCTTCCTTTTTAAAAATATATTCATTTTTATCAGCAAAAATCTTCTTTCTCTCACTCACCTTCATCCCCCACCCCAAATCAGAGCAAAAGAAAAGAAATCAAACCACTATTACAAACATGTATAATCAAGGGGGAAAATTCCACATTAGCCATATCCAAAAAATGTACCATTGTGCAATGAGTCCTTCACCTCTTTACCAGAAGGTTGGTAGCATGCTTCAGTACAAGTCCTCTAGCTGTGTGAACCCAGGCAAGTCACTTAGCCATGTTTGCCTCAGTTTCATTATCAGTAAAATAAGCTACAGAAAGACATGGCAAACTACTCCAGCACCTTTGCCAAAGAAAACCTCAAATGGGATCATGAAAAGTCAGACATGATTGAAATGATACAACAAAAATTCCTTTCTTTAATTTAACCTCTCTCTTAATTCACCCTTCTTTCTCTCCTTTCCCTCTTCTTTCCCTGTTAAGTGAAATATATTTGTGTGCATAATTCTATGTGTTTGTTCTTCCCTCACTGAGCAGTTCAGATAAGGATGATGTTCATAATCAGTCACTCCCCTCAGCCTCTCCCCTTTGTTTGTATAGATACCTACATACACTCTTTGGTTTTCTGAGATAATTTTCCCCAATCTTCTTTCCTCTCCTACCTAGTACATTCCTCTTTCTCTTTTTTTTTTCTATTCTTGTCTTAAGCACATCAAGAGATAATAGAACTATTTCTAGACCTCCTCTAATTAGACTCCACCCTATAACCTTTAAAAATGAAAGGGTTCAGAAGGGAAACATGTATCATGTCCCCGCATTAGAATGTAAAAAGTTTATCTGTGTTTATTCCTTTATCATTGTTCGTTCATGTTTACCTGTTTACATTTCTCTTAACTGTAATTTGAACTTAAAAGTTTCAATACAGCTCTGTTCCCCTGCCCCAATCAGAAAAGCTTGGAATTCCTCAGTTTCACCAAATATCCATTTTTCCCCTGAAGGATTATGCTCAGTTTTTATGAGTAAGTTATTCCTGACTGTCAACATTTATCTCTTTGCCTCACAGAATACCATTTTCCAAGCTATGTAGTGGATCCGTTCCTTTATAGTGGTGGCTACTAAATCATGTGTGATCCCTACTATGACTCCTTGGTACTTCAAGTCTTCCTTTGTAGCTACTTGTAGTATTTTTTCCTTTGACCTGGAAGCTCTGGATTTTGTCTATAACATTCCTAGGAGTTTTCACTTTGAGGTTTCTATCAGGAAGTGACTGGTGGATTCTATCTCCACTTTATTCTCTGATTCTAAGAGATCTGGGCAACTGTCTTTTACAATTTCTTAAAATGTGATGTCTGTGCTCTTTTTTTTGTGGCAGATACAGATACATACACATACACACATTGAGACAGAAGAAAATGAATGGAGGTTGCCTCTCCTAAGTGACTCTTCTACCACACTCTTCAAATGGCTACACTTTTGTGACACCTTCTTCCAGCATAAATGCTCAGCTCCTCACATCAAAGCTCATCTCCAGATGTCAGAAACTTGCTGAATTTTCCGCACAAACTTAAATGCAACAAATCCTGAAATAACTACTTTCCCAATTACCTCAGGCACCTGCATTTAAGCTCGTACAACAACCAAGCTCAGTCTCACTGCAAAAACGTAATTCTCATTACTAACTGCAACTTCACCATTGTCCAAAATAATAGAATCATTCAATTAATTCTGATAAATACGCTCTTCTCTGCTGCCAGGCTAGTTTCTTTAATTCTCTCTCTCTCTCCACATGCACACACACATGCGTATGCATGTGCACGCATGCATGCACGGGAGCACACACACACACACACACACACACACACACACACACACCTTGCTGAAGCAAGAACATAATTTAAAATTGAAAGAGAAAGCTGAAGGAGAAAGGAGCGGCCATCTAATCCGTCCAGTACACACCTGACAAGTGGCCATCCACTCTTTGAGCAAAGACCTTTGGTGACAGGGTATCCTCTAGTGCTTTTGGCAGCTCATTCCATTTTTTATGACAGATTGTTAGGAAGTTTTGTGGCTGCTACTGCTATTATTGCTCTTGTTGTATTTGATACCGAATCTAAATCATCCTCTTTGCAACTTTCATGACTTTTCTTTGGTTCTTCCCTCTGAAGCAAAACATTGCCAGACCAATCCTTCTTCACTTGTCAAACCTTCAAATATTTGGACGGCATTATCATTTTCCCTTGGTTTGCTTTTCTCTACAGTTATTCCCACTTCTATTTTTTCATTTCATATGAATAAACTTGAAGCCCTTCACCATCCTGATTACCCTTTTCTTGACCCTTTCCAGTTCATCCCGTGCATAGCCTTCATATACTATAGCGCCCAAAACTAAACTAAATGTCTCAGATCTGATCTGAGTAGAGCAGAGGACAGAGAGCTAGCCTGTTTCTTCCTTATTCCTGGAAGCTTTGCCTCTTAATATAGCCCAAGCTCTCATTACCTTGTGTAGTTTTGACATCATTCTCCTGACTCACATTGAATTATTGGGTTTGCAGGACATAATTCCTTATGTTTGAAATCTCCATTCTTCTTGGTTTCAGAATATAAATGTTGTGATCCATGGAGATAAATGTATGAGAAGCATAAGGCTTGCATGTTAAGAAAATATTCAGTCTTTCAAAGAGATTTCCCCTGGGAAATTCGCATCGCTGGACTATTACCAAAGGCCTCTGACGTAGCAAGAACAGATCTGATTATCCCCTTTAACAGATGGGGACATGGAAACACAGAAAAATGAAAGGTTTCAAAATAAAACCCAAACCTCCTTAATCCTCCCCCAGTTCTCTTTTAGCACAGAATCCTGGTATTTAGGCAACTGAGATACATTCTAATTGCTTTGCAACATTTAGCTTTTCAACCAAATTCTCCCTGTGACTTCTAGCACACATCGCACATTTGCAACTAATTAAAATTAAAAGGTAGATGCATATTTGTAGAACAAAATGATAGTACTACTACTACTGCTACTATTATTACTCCTCTACTACAACAACTGCAACTACAACTACTACTACTACTACTACTATAATAGCACGCATTTAATTTGATCTTGAGATTCACACACCATCTCTTTAAAGCTTCACATTAACACTTCAAGGTAAATTCCACAGGTATTTTCCTTATTTTTGAAAGGATAATTTGTGACTTACTCAAGTTCACATAGGGAATCACTACTGGAGACAGATTTTTTTTGTTTGTTTTCATCATCTTAAATGATATCCAGCACATGATCCATTATCCAAATGATAGCCAGCACGTATCCGTACATGCTGCCTCTTAAGAAACCAGTGACTTGTAAGTTATCAAACCACGATCTTGGTTTCACACTTATAACAAATGAGCAACCTAGCCTATCGAGCAGTGGTGCAGAGAGGAAATAAAAGATGACAAAATGTGAATTGGCAGTTGTGGAATTTTTGCTTTCTACCCAGGGTGTTATTTTCGCCCTTACTATGGCAGAAGTGCTAATGACTATCAAAAGACTATCTCCTCTCTAAGTTAACAGATTCTTCCCTTTCAGACTAACTGCAGAGAAGGAATGAAGATTATTACACATTACCCTGCTAGCTTCTGCAATATAGCTAGTATTTCTTATGTGACCATCCGGAGAAATACACTTATTAAAAGATCTTTGAAAAACTAGTCCCTTCAGCATCCAGAATAGCCAACGAGGACATCACCTCCACAGCTGTTATCAGTTCTATGGTCCTTCTCTTGAGAATAATTAGATGGGGAGTGGTGCCTTTCACATGCAACAAGGAAATTGAGGTTTCCCATTAGTCTTGTTAAGAGAGTGTCCATCAGTTCCTAGTCATTTGGGTCTCTGAGAGTCCATGAGGGACTTCCAGGCAATCTTCATTTTTATCCAAAATGAAGATCAACTAAATTTAGTTTTTTCAACTGTGCTTTTCACAACAAAATGATAGATCTACTTGAAAAATCACAAAGTAATATTTTATAAATAAGATGAGATGAGATAGTGGCACACTGGGTATTTCTCACATAGAAAGGATGGTTTAAAAAAAACTGCCCTCCTCTACACAATAACACTAGTTTTAGTCATTATCAGGAAATAAATATTAATGTCTAGAAAAGAAACCCAACAAAATTATTCTTTTACTGAACTTCATATAATCATTCTAACAACAAATAAGTAACTATTAAAAGGAATATTACATCACAAACCAACAAATGAGGAAAAACAAAACAAAATAAGTAATGGATTAAAACTATTTTGATCACATGAACATAATGCTCCAACAACGATGTTCCTTTTCTGCTGCAGGGAGTTGCCCGTTACCAAATCCCAGACTTTCTTGAGGCTCTCTTTATGACTAGCGACCTTTCCTGAGCAGTTGTGACCATTATCTTCTCCCCGGTTTGAGGAAGTCGGAGCTAATACCAACTTGAGGCTGAGTTCATAAGGTACAAGTCTAGGCTGAACAGATGGCTACCTGAGCCATGTGCAAAGTTGCATATGACAAATGTCTTAGTATAGGGCTTGGCACTTACCAGGTACTTAATAAATATATACTGATTGGTAGATTGATTAAGGGATGTGAAAGAACTAGTCAAAGTGAAACCTCTCAGGGGCAGCTAGGTTGTGCAGCAGATAGAGCACCAGCCCTGTAGTCAGGAGGACCTGAGTTCAAATCTGGCCTCAGACACATAACACTTATTAATTGTGTGACCCTGGGGAAGTCACTTAACCTCATTGCCCCCCCCCCCCAAAAAAAGTGAAACCCCTCAAAAATGAAAAAACAAGTCCCAACATTCATTCACAAAATATCTACTAAATGTGTTCAGCACCATATCTTAGGTCCTGGTTGTGGTGAGTGAAAGATCAAAATGACAAGTAAACAAAGGTTTGAGTATATCAATTTATTAAGCAATGCATGCCAATTGCCTAACTAATTAGGACCAGACCTTCTTAGCTTAGGGCTGGACCCAAAATACAGGGGGAGACAAACTTTTATACATTAAAAACTGTCAAATATGACAAATTAATTAAAAGAAAACAATTAACCTGGGTACAACATTAGGTGATCTGATTTCTAATTGTAGGAAATATTAGAGACTTTTCCAAGTTGGGAAGGGGAGAGTGAAAAGGCATAATTCTCTGAAATCAGAAAAAGAGATGGTCCACTCCCTACAAATGACTATATTCTATCAAAGGAACATGAAAACAACTGGTTAACTAGTATAGGGCCAGTTTTCAGGTAAGACACATGGGTTGCAGGGCAGCTAGGTGGTGCAGTGGATAGAGCACCGGCCCTGGATTCAGGAGGACCTGAGTTCAAATCCAGCCTCAGACACATAACACTTGCTAACTGTGTGACCCTGGGCAAGTCACTTAACCCCATTGCCTAGCTTAAATTAAAAAAAAAATAAAAGACACATGGGTTGCTTAAAATGTATAATTGTGAGAAAACTCCTTGAATCTTTGGATCTGACAGGATTTCTCTTCAGCCTAACCAATTTCCTTAGTTAAAGGTCTCTAAGCAACAGGGAGAGGTAGTCCAGCTTCCCAGCCACTCAGGGCAAGGTTCAAACAATGCAATATAGTATTCTCACAATTAAATAAAGTTTTCTCGCAAGACAGAAAATTGAATAGAAAGGAAACTGAGCTAGCTCCAGAATTGAGTCACAAGATGGGGTCGGTGTGGTTTGTAGATCTTAGAGAAAACAGTCTAATCCTGATGTTTTCTCAAAATTTACTACTCCATTTAATTAGAAAACTTTAACATACCATCTTTTTTCTCATTACTTTGTCTCATTCTACGTTTAAGAGGAGGGCATCTCTATATTTTAGTTTGACCACAATACAGACTAAAATTGTAAGATTTATCATACTTGCATCCTATTATAATAACTCAGAGATGTTCCAGCATTAATCCATTAATTAGTATATGGAGTATTATACTTACAAAACTTCTACTGCTCACCTGCCCTGATTATAGAAATTTGCTATGAAAGTAAAAGAATGGATATAGTTATAACAATGTGAAGCCTCATCCCTCAAGGGCACAGACTGACCTGATACATATTATAGTAGGGGAAAAACTCCCTTACCTGTTTGATTCCAGGGACAGGTCATATCTAACAGCCAGTCATAGAGTAACTGGGTATCAAAAGCTGGGTTCAGGATTAGCCAGATAGGGAAATTTCCTTTAGAAAGGAAATAGGACAATAAGGAAATTGAGTCAATTCTCTCATGGGTCAAATATCACATTTGGATTAAATTAAATTGCTCTCACTCATCAAGCTCACGTTCTAATTCTGGGAAAAGACACACTTGGAGAACTTTTATGCACAATAGTACAGAATTATTTCATTGGAGAAATGAAAACAAAGAGCTTTATGAAGTCAGATGCAAATGCTCACAGGAAGCAAAGATAATTTTCTTCAATCCAACAAACATTCTTTAAATACCTACTGAAGGACTTCCAGATCATATGAGTAACAAGATGTGGAATCAATATTTTCTCCCATCTTAAAGACCTCTCAAACAGAAATTTTGTGATAAAGGTAGTCTTTACCATAGTCTTACTTTTCTGTTGCCTAGGACACCCAGAATCCAAAAGAAACCTAAAAAATAACAGCAACCCCAAACCCAGGAAATGATGCTCACTGACCCTAGGCTCACTTAGCACCCTTCCCCCAGCTCCAACACTACTGGCAGTGAGGCTGCACTAGCAGATGCCAGACACAACACAGGCTTACATTAAAACTGATTCCTATACCCCAGTGCCCCCTCCCTCTTTACAGTGTCATAAAGATCCAGCTTCAAATTGTAGAAGGGCAAAAGATGGAAATTCAATAATAAAGAAGTTTGAAATATTTTTTAGAAAGAAAACCAAAACTGAGGATGGTTTCCTTCTTGAACACCCCCAAACAACAGAAATGCAAGATGATGGAAAGACTTAAATGAATTGATGTAAAATGAAGCAAGCAGAAACAGAAGAACATTTTACACAGTAACAGTAATATTGTACAATGATGAACTGTGAATGACTTAGCTGTTCTCAGCAACACAATGATCCAAGACAATTCCAAAGAACTTATGATGAAAAATGCTGTCCACCTCAAGAGAAAGAACACTGAGCTATTCTGAATGCAGATATAAGCATATGGGTTTTTTTTAAATTTCTTCATTAAAACTTAGGGGGTTTTTTGGTCTGTGTTCTCTGTCATAAGACTAATATGGAAATGTGTTTTGCATGATTGCACATGTATAACCTATATCAAATTTCTTACTGTCTCAAAGGGGGGAGGAGAAAGGGAAAGGAAGAAGAGAATTTGAAATTCAAAAAATTTTTAAATAAATATTAAAAATTGTTTTTACATGTAATTGGGAAAAATAAGATATTATTAAAAAAGAAATGTAGGATGAGTGATTAAATACTGCCAGCAGCAGCAACAACAAAAGAAAGAAAAGTGAGATAATTCTTTCTAAATGTATGCAAGGAGTCAAGGATGAATACAAAAATATGATTGAGGTAACAATGAATAGGCAGACAAAGACAGTATGGAAAAAACCTGGTGATAACCTACCTATAGGTGAATGTTTCTTTTTTTGGGACTACATTATAAAATGAGAAATGCATGAAGTGGGAGAGGGAATGAGGGGAATAGATAGGAATAAGTGATGTCACAGGGTCAAATCAAGGGTTATCATCAAGGGGAAGATGACTTTGAGGGTCTCAGAAAGAGAATAGCCTACAGGGAAGTGGGGTAGTAGGAACAGGAAAAGATTGGAAAGGAGAGGAAAGGAAGAGGGCCATACTTTAGAAGTAGGAAGGGTTCCAGTAATGAACACTCCCATAGTTAAAGAGAAATAAAGACCTTTCATTAAATGATGCCTGGGGGTTAGGTGCCAGAAAAGTCTACTTGTTCTGGTAAATGGTATGGGGAAGTTGCAATCCCTGAAGAAAACTGGCACTGGGAAGAGTAGAAGACCATAGACACAGGGAACAGATTTCCAAGCAAATGTAGGAGGGAAAAGGTCACTATGGGAAGATACAGATCATTAGGGGTCGAGGGTACTTTTTGTAGGGCAATGTCCACTCTGACATCTTTGATAATAGGCATTATTCTGAGAGTGAGGCACAATGGAAAAGGGAAATCCATGGGATGAGCCCTACAGGGCAATGGCAGAAACTACCTAGAGGGCAGATACTAGAATGGAGACCTTGGAAGCTTCACTGAGAAAAAAGAAAGATCATATGATTAAAGGAATCATAATTCAGAGAAAGGTTTAGAGAAGACCTGCACAAATTGGCAGTAGATAGGGGCCAAAATTAAAACAGGCTAAACTTCCAGCCATAGATAGGTTAGATTAGAGACAGACTAACAATGGTTGCTTGCCGTGGGTCACATGGCAAACAGGAGATAGTGCACAGTGACAATCCTACATTTCTCCCCCACTGGTTAAAGACCTTTGGTGGCCACAAGCAGCTCTACTTATGCTGTGAGTCTGGTTTAGAGAAAGCAGAAAGAGAAGATAGATAATGAGGGGGGGAATCATTTTTGGAAAGAGGTGAAAAAAATGAAATAAAAAAACGAATAAGACTAGCTGCAGGGGAGGGGAGGAAGGGGGAATCTACCTGACTAATTGAGAGAAAAAAGAGAGGAAAAAAATATATAAACAGGTAAAAGCAGGATAGAACTAATAAACAAAACCTTAAAAGAAAAGGGATAACAAGTGAGAAAAGGGAATTGGGGTGACAGGAAGAGAACCAGTGATGATAGGGCTACCTTAACAAAAAGATTAAGGTGAAGTGACTGAAGGAAGCTAATATTGTGTTTATAGTAGAAGAAGAGAAAAAGCATAACTTGAAAGAAGCCCAATTTTAGAGATAAATGGAGGAAAATACAAACCTATCTCATAACTTTCAGTGTGAATGGATTAAACAATTCAATAAGATAAAAAGAATGACAGAACAGGTAAAAGAACAAAGCCCTACAATCTAGTGCTTACAAGGAACCAATTTTTAAAACAAAGATACAAATAAAAATAAAACTGAGAGGGTGGAGAAAAAAAAATTGCTGGACACCAAGTGCATCCAAAAGAGGAAAAGTTACCATCATATTATCAGGCAAAGGGAAAACAAACATTAAAAAAATAAAAAGGGATAAACAAGGAACCTATATTATGCTGAAAGGAATAAAAGAAAAACCAGTATCAATAATAACCTTAGATGTTCCAAATATCTCAGCATGCAAATTCGTAAAGGAAACATTATCTAAGCTTTGAGAAGATGTAGACAGTAACACAATAGTGACAAGAGACTTCAGTATCCCACTACCCATTTTGGATAAGTCCAACAGAAAAATAAACAAAAGGAAAAATATGGAACTAAACAAATTTCTCGAAAAACTAGAGTTAATAGACTTATGTTGTCTTCTAAATGGGACAGTAAAAAAAATACTTTTCAAAAGAATATATTTTTCTGTATCACAGGGACTTTCACCCAAAAAAAGAAATTAGCTTGTACTTGGACACAGATATATCGCAAACGAAGAAGTAGTCAATATATGCTTTACCAACCATAAAACAACAAGAATAGAAATTGGTACATACCCAAAAGGAGACATAACAAAATCATGAGTGGATCAAAGAATAAATTATAGCAATGGTTGATAACAATTTAAAAGAAAATTATAATGACAGAATATACCAAAATTTCTGGGATGGCAGTTAAAGCATTTCTTGAGGGGAGGGGTGGGGGGAAATCAGATCCTTACATTAACAAAAATAAATAAATAAACAAATGGAAAGAGAAGGTTAATTGCCTGAATATGCATTAAAAATTAGAAAATAAATAAGCCTAAAATAAGCATAAAAGGGCTGATATTGAAAATTAAAGGGAAAATAGATAAATTGGAAACAACATTCCCATAGATATGATCAATAAGACTGCAAAGCTGGTGCTTTGAAAAGACTAATAACATTGATAAACTTTTAATTTAATTAAAAAGAAGAGAGTAGAAAATCAAATCAATAAAATAGCAAATGAGCAAGATGAAAATCACAGCAAAACCAGAAGAAATAAAATGAATAATTATTACGTATTATGCATAGTTATATACTAGCATAACTGAGAACACAAAAGAAATAGAATATCTTCAAAAATATAAAATAAACTGTCAAAAGATCCAATAGAGATCTTAAATAACCTGATTTCAAAAAGGAAATAAAATTAGCTATAAAGGAACTACCAAAGAAAATAACTCCTAGTCATGATGAATTCTACCAAATTTTAAAGAACAATTATTACCCATATGTCATAAATTATTCTCGAAAATTGAGAAAGAGGGGGCAGAGCCAAGATGGCAGAGTGAAAGCAGTGACTTGCTTGAGCTCTTCTCCAAACCCCTCCAAATACTCATAAAAAAATGGCTCTAAACAAATTCTGAAGCAGCAGAACCCACAAAAATACAGAGTGAAACAAATTTCCAGCCCAAGACAACCTGGATGATTGATCAGAAAGGTGTATCGCGCCCGGCTGGGAGCACAGCACAGCGCTGCGTGGGCACGCAGGCCACCACGAACCTGGAGCAGGCCTCAGGGGACTGAATCGCGGGCAGCTGTGGAGGTTTCCAGACTCCTCAATCCACAAATGCCAAAGACAACTTAGAAGGTCAGTGGGAAAAGTCTGTTTCTGTCGGTGGTCAGAGAGGAAGGCGGGGTCTCAGCTCCATTCCCCAAGAACATGGTCCTGCGGGGGGCAGCTGCTTCCTGAGCTTCTGGCCCACAGACTGAGGGGAATCCAGTGGCTGATCAGAGAGGGATTGCAGGGATCTGTTTGCCAGTGCTGAGGCAGGAATCTCTTGCTTTGCCCGTGTGTGGATCTGGGTCACAGTTATGGGCGGCAGTGCTGGGGTGAGGAGGAGCACTGGCGTGGTGGAGCTTGTAGTGGCTGTGGAGAGCAACCCCTCCTCACAGTTACAGGACAGAAAGGAATACTTGTGGTCACAGGCCAGGAAAGGAGTAAACACCTCGCCCCTTATCATACCACCTTGGAAGAACTGAAAATTTACAGGTCCCTACAAGTATCTCTGAAAACAGCTACACAAACCCCTGAAGCTTGGGACAGTACACTCTCCACATTGGAAGCAGACTCTTACCTTAACAAAGAGTTTAAAACTCAAGTAATTGGCCGGGATCATGAGCAAGCAGCGCAAAAAGAGTCAGACTATATTATCTTACTTTGGTGAAAAAGAAGATCAAAATATACAACCAGAAGAAGACAACAAAGTCAAAGCTCCTACATCCAAAGCCTCCAAGAAAAATATGAATCAGTCCCAGGCCTTGGAAGAGCTCAAAAGGGATTTTGAGAAGCAAGTAAGGAAGTAGAGGAAAAACTGGGAAGAGAAATGAGAGTGATGCAAGAAAATCATGAAAAACAAGTCAACAGCTTGCTAAAGGAGACCCAAAAAATACTGAAGAAAATAACACCTTAAAAAACAGCCTAACCCAAATGGCAAAAGAGGTCCAAAAAGCCAATGAGGAGAAAAATGCCCTAAAAAGAAAAATTGGCCAAATGGAAAAGGAAGTCCAAAAGATTACTGAAGAAAATACTTCCTTAAAAATTAGAATAGAGCAATTGGAAGACAGTGACTTTATGAGAAATCAAGACACTGTAAAACAAATCCAAAAGAATGAAAAATTAGAAAACAATGTGAAATATCTCATTGGAAAAACAACTGACCTGGAAAATAGATCCAGGAGAGAGAATTTAAAAATTATTGGACTATCTGAAAGCCATGATCAAAAAAAAAAGAGCCTAGACATCATCTTTCAAGAAATTATCAAGGAAAACTGACCTGGGCAAAATAAAAATTGAAAGAATCCACAGATCTCCTCTTGAAAGAGATCCCCAAAGGAAAACTGCTAGGAATATTGTAGCCAAATTCCTCACAGTTCCCATCAAAGAAAAAAATTTACAAGCTGCCAGAAAAAACAATTCAAGTACTGTGGAAACACAATCAGGATAACACAAGATTTAGCAGCTTCTACATTAAAGGACCGCAGGGCATGGAATATAATATTCCGGAGGGCAAAGGAGATAGGATTACAACCAAGAATCACCTACCCAGCAAAACTGAGTATAATCCTTCAGGGAAAAAATGGTTATTCAGTGAAATAGAGGACTTTCAAGCATTCCTGATGAAAAGACCAGAGCTAAACAGAAAATTTGACTTTCAAATACAGGACTCCAGTGGAACATGAAGAGGTAAACAGGAAAGAAATCATAAGAGACTTATTAAGATTGAACTGTTTACATTCCTGCATGGAAAGATGATATTTGTAACTCATGAGAACTTTGTCAGTATTAGGGTATGAAGGAAAAAAATGTATAGATATAGATAGATAGATAGATAGATAGATAGAGGGCACAGGGTGAGTTGAAGATTAAGGGGTCATATCTGGAGAATAAAATTAAGGGATGAGAGAGGATGATACTCAGAGAAGAAAGGGAGAGGTAGAATGGGGTAAATTATCTCACAAAAAAAAACAGAAAAGAAAAGTCTCTCACAGTGGAGGGGAAACAGGGGAAGGTGAGAGGGAATGGGAATCTTATTCTCATAGGATTTGGCTTAAGGAGAGAATAACATACACATTCAATTGGGTATGGAAATCTGTCTTACCCTACAGGAAAATAGGGGGAGAAGGGGACAAGAGAGCAGGGGGTGATAGAGAGGAGGGCAGATTGGGAAAGAGGTAATCAGAAGCAAATGCTTCTGAGGAGGGACAGGGTCAAAAGAAAGAATAGAATAAATGGGAGGGCAGGATAGGATTAAGGGAAATAGAGTTAGTTTTTCACAACATATCTACTAAGGAAGTGTTTTGCATAACTGCACATGTACAACCTATATTGAGGTGCTTGCCTTTTCAATGAGGGTGGGTGGGGAGGGAGGGAGAAAATTTGGAACTCAAAGTTTTAAAAACACATGTTTTAAAAAAAAGTTTTCACATGCAACTGGGAAATAAGAAATACAGGAAATGGGGTATAGAAGTCTATCCTGCTCTACAGGAAAATAGAAGGGGAAGGGGATAAGAGAAGGAGGGGAGAGATAGAAGAGAAGGCAGACCAGGGGAAGGGTATTCAGAATGCATGCCATCTTGGGTGGGGGAGGGGTAAGAAATTTGGAACTCAAAAACTTGTGGAAATGAATATTGAAAACTAAAAATAAATAAATTTATATTAAAAAAAAGAAAAAGAAAATTGAGGAAGAAATAACCCTACTAGAATCCTTTTATGGGACAAATATAATAATACTTAAACCAGGGAAAGATAGAAAACAGAAATAAAACGTTAGTCTAATATCATTAATGAACATTGACTTAAAAGTATTAAACCAAATCTAAACAGATTACAGCAATTCATCCAAGAAATGATTCATTAAGAGCAAGTATAATTTATACAAGGAATGCAGAGATGGCTCAACATTAGGAAAATAATCAATATCTTAATTATATTAAAATTTGAAACATCCAAAACCATAAGATTATCTCAGTAGAAGTGAAAATAAAAGCTCTTTTATAAAATACAACTTTGTTTTATTGTTAAAAAATACAAATTTATAGGCATTTAAAGATTTTTTTAAAATATCATTGAAAGGATCTATTTAAAACCAAAAGTGAGCATCATATGCTATAAGGATACACTTTTTCCAAGAAATACAGGAGCGAAGCAAGGATGCCCACTTTATCCACTATTATTTGATATGGTTCTGGAAATTTTAGCAATATCAATAAGAAGAAGGAAGGGAATTAAAGGAATAAAAATAGTTTTAAAAAGAGATAAAACTATCTCTACTGATATTATGTTATACTTGGGAAAACACCAAGGAATCAGCAAAAATACTAACTGAAACAACTTATACCTTCAAAAACTTGCCGACTATAAAACAAATCCTAAAAAAATCAATACCATTTCTATATCATAATAACAAAGCACAAGAAATAATAATAAAGGAGTGCTATTTCAAATGCCTACAAAATGCATAAAATACCTGGGGATCATCCTACCAAAGCTGACAAAAGACTAGTAGAGATCTGATTACAAAACTCTTCTTAAGGAATTAAAGAACAGCCTACATAGCTTGTGGCTAGGCCATGCCAATAAAATAAAAATGACAATACTATCAAAGTGAATTGAAACTTTCAGTGCTATATAATCAAATTGCCAAGAGGATACTTCACAAAGTTTGATGAAAATACAACAAAATTTCTTTGGAAAAACAAAAGATCAAGAATAGCAAAGGAAATCATGAAAAGAAGGGGGAATACTTCCAGACTTCAAGCTATGTTATAAAGCACCAGTCATCAAAGCCATCTGGTATTGATTAAAGAATAGAGAGATGGATTTATGGAATAGACTAGATGAGGTAGATTCATAAACAACAGAACTCAAAAAATCACTGTCTGATAAAGTGGAAAATATAGGTAACCTTGGAAAAAACTCCTTATCAGATAAAATCTGCTAGGAAAACAGGGAAGCAATTTGGCAGAAATTATGTTTGGACCAACATTTTATACTACACTCCATGATACATTCTAAATTGTATATGTGTGACCATAATATAAAAGATCATACTATAAAAAATTAGAAGAGAAATAGATCATGTATCTCTCACATCTATAGGTAAGACATTTATTCTTACCAGGTAATTTTGATTGCTTGAAACTGAAAAGCTTTTACACAGACAACATTAATGCATCTAGGATAAGAAGGGAAGTAGTTCAGTGGGGACATCTCTGATAAGGGTTTGTTATCCAAGATATATAAACGAGAGAGACAGAGAGAGAGGTAACTAATAGCCATTCCCAATAGATAAATGGTCAAAAGAAATAAACAGATCTTAAAAGAACTGCAAGCATTGACAATCATTTGAAAAAAATGTTTCAAATCACTAATAATAAAACAAGTGCAAAGCAACTCTGATGTTTTACTTCATACCTTGGAAACTGGCAAAAATGGCCCAAAAAAGTACCAACAGTCAATGTTGGAGAGTTTGGGGAAAGATAGACACATGGATACATTGTTGATGGTACTGTGAATTGGTACAATCTATTTGGAATCCCGTAAACAACGTGACTAAAATGTCCATTACCTTTGAACCACAAACTTCATTAGTGGGCTTATTCCCCAAGGAAACCACCAATAAGAAAAAAGTCCCCATCTACTTAAAAAATATTTATCACAGGACTTTTTGTAGTAGCTAAGAAGGGAAACAAAGTAGATATCCATCAATTGGAAAATGTCTAAACAAATCGGGGAACAAATACAGATGTAATCGAATATTACTGTGCTGTAAGAAATGATGTGTGTGATGAATACAGAGAAGGAGGAAAAGGTCTTCATGAATTGGTGCAGAGGGAAGCAAGAAGATCCCAGAAAACAATAATGACAATAACTACAACGACATAAATTGAAGGGGAAAAAAAAGACACTAAAAAAAATCAAAAGGAAATGTAACACTATTATAGGGATCAAATGGAACTCAAATGAAGACAGGTGAGAAGACACCCCCAACATACCCCTTCATGAAGGTGAAAGGAACACAAGTGCTACACATTGGACATGTTTTTGGACTTTCTCAATATATTGATCAGTTGTGTTGCCTTTTTTTTCTTTCTAAAAAAATGTTATTTGTTACGTTGGATGGCTCTCAGGGAGAAGAAGGTATAGATGGGATACTATGGTCATATAAGAAACAGAAAACATCAATTTAAAAGCGTATTTTTAAAAAGCTTGCTATGTACAAAAGACTACATTAGTTGTTAGGAAAAACATATTTAAAAAAACAAGACATGTTCAATAAGATATTAGTAGAGAAGGACAGGCAAGGCATGGAGACACATTAGTATAAAGAAACTAGAATACAATAAATACATCAAAATTATATACATATGTGTATATATTTGTGTATAATATAATCACTTATAAATATAGAAAGCATAAGCAGCAATCATCTCTTAACTCAAGGGTTCAAAGAAGGCATTATGGGATAGGTAATTATAATGATGTATGAAAGGTGAATAGGTTCCAACAGTTGGGAGGGGTGCAGGGCATTTCAAATATATGGAAGAGTGTAAGTAAAGACATCAAGGAATATGTTTGGTAGAGAGACTTGACACTCCTATTCTGAAGGAAACACTTGGTTGAAATGAGCTGCGAAAGCTTATTTTAGACATTGAAGGTAAATGTATTCCTAATCTGATTGCTTTGCTGGAAATTTGACCATGGTTTATAGAATTACTTGCACAAATCCAGTTTAATCCTGGCCTAGGTTATTTTGATTTTTTAAAAAATATATTTTGGTGCAAAGATTACCATGGTGGTGGAGAATGGACAACCTATTGTTGCAATTATTTAAGGTCGTCGAGTGGGGAGTTATCTCCTTTCTGTATCTGCATTCTTATCACCTAGAACAGTGCCTGGGTTAAGGATTTTTTTTTAAAATGAATTAACTTATCAATATTTAATCTGTCATTTTATAGGTAAAACACCCAAATGCTTATTTTACTTTTAATCTAGTTGTACCATTTTATGCTACAACAGCCTATCAAAATGCCCCTCTCATTTTCACATTTCTCAATTCTCTTCTTTGAAAAAAGTGTCCACTTTATGATTCTACCCAGTGCAATCTTGATTTTCCTGTTCCTCAGACTATAGATGATAGGGTTCATGAAAGGGGGCAGTATTGCATAGACGATTGCAATAAGAACATTCTGGATTGGTGATGAGTCTGATGTGGGCCACAAGACTGCACACATTGCAGAAATGAGAAATAAGACGAGGATAATCAACTGGGGGAAGCAGGTAGACAAGGCTTTGTAGCGGCCCTCCACAGAGGGCATCTTGTACACACTGGAGAAGATACAAGCATATGATATTATTAGAAAGATAAAGCAAAGCAAAAAAATCCCTGAACTAATGGAAAGCAATACAAACTCTGTTTTAAATACATCAGAGGATGCGACCTCCAAGATCTGTGAGACATCACAGAAAAACTGGTGGATCACATTGGATCCTGAGAAAGGCAATCGGAAAATATTACCTGTGTGCAGTGCTGAATAAAGAAGTCCACTGAGCCATGAGCCACCTGTTACCCAAAGACACCGGGCTGGTGTCATGCTAACCCCGTAGTGCAGGGGGTGGCAGATGGCCACAAAGCGGTCATAGGACATGGCAATGAGGACAGCAAACTCAGTTGAAATAAAGAGTATAAAGAAGAAGACCTGAGCAATACAGCCAAGAAGTGAGATGGAGTGACTGCCAACAATGGCATTCAAAATGAATTTGGGAAGTGTGACCGAAATTGTGCAGATATCCAACAGGGATAAGTTGCTCAGAAAGAAGTACATTGGAGAGTGAAGGTGTCGGTCAGTGACAATTGCAGCAATGGTGAGAACATTCCCCATCAGGGCTGCCAAGTAAATCAGGAGGAACAGAAGAGCATGTGCAATCTGTAGCTCCCAGGTGCTAGAAAACTCCATGAGAAGGAATTCAGTGATGATGGTGAAGTTTCCCATGTCTGCTGATATGAAGCAATTTATCTAAAATTAAAGAATAAATGTGAGTAGAGGAAATAGACGGTTAAGAAAAAGAATGAAAGTGCCTATTTATACAAGAGAGCGAGGACAATAATTCCATTCCATTTGACTTGAACATCGAGGTAAACTGTATCTAAGGATTACAGCTATGTGGAAGAGCTGAGAGTGGAACTGACTTGAGGCTGAGCATATGAACTCTCCCTCCTAAAAATTGTTTCTCGTAATGAAACTGTTAGATCCTGTCAACAGACTCCTTGGAAAAACATAATTTTCCTCATCTGCCAAATTAATCTCCTATATCCATCTATTGGCACTAGCTGGATCCATGCAGAGAAGGCACTCCTACCTTTCCTCCTCCTCCCATCTCATCTCCTTCTGTCTGATCCCTGCTTTCTTTCCAAGTTTATCTTGAGCACTACCTTTTACATGATGCCTTTCATAAGCAAAACTGCTACTCATACCTTCATCAAAACACAGTGAACAAAATGCAAAAACAACAACACGTTGTACTTTTTTTTATATGCTTCCAGCACAGCATATATTTAGAACACTTTGAAAAATGTAAAGCACTCTATAAATGCTGTACATGAGAACAGCAATGTTATTCCAAGAACAATTTTGAATGATTTTTATTTTTGATATTATAAATACTCACATCAACTACAAAGGACGGATGAAGGAAGATGATAACTCCCCTCCCTCCACAGGAGGAACTGAGAAATAGGAAGTATGTATAGCATGGTTTCACATGTATGTATATATATGTGTGTGTGTGTGTATTAATATATATGTACACACACACATACATACATATATATGGGAGGGAGAGAGAAAAACATAAGTGCACAGCAGAGAACAAAAGAAAACTTAGAAGAAAGCACAGAAAAGCAGGGTAGCTTTGAAAATTATGTGTAGTATTTATTACGTAGTTTATTTTTTTAAGTAAATAGCGTGAAATGGAAATTCATAGTATTATACTAAATCCTGTTTTATGTTGTGCTATGTACATGGAAATGTTCTTGGACCGAATATTTCTGGCATGGCTCACAGGTTCCCTTCCTTACAGCTTTTGTATATCAAGTTACACACTAGGAGTGGCACCTCGGTTATCCTTGGAAGAACATTTCCCCCTAATCAAACTATGTTGGCCCTGATTATGGCCTAGGACAAAGAGGATTAGTCCAGGACACTGGAGATCTGAGTTTTACAGTCAATTTTATCACTGGCTAGGCCTTTAACCTTGAATATCACTTTACCTGCTTACCCCTCTCTACTGCATGTCTTTAGATCTCAAACTCCTCTTCTATAAAATTAGACTAAAATGGACTATCTCTGTGGTCCCATCCAGCCACAACACTGGTTATTCTCATGGTCTTTGGTTATTAAACTTCATGTGGTGACAAGACAATGTTTCCTATCTTGGTCTGTTCTGTATAGGTCACAATCTAAGGATTATTTAACCCTTAGACTATTAGAACTTAGAATATTAGCTTTACCTGATTTCATCCTCAGTTCCCTTGTTTATTTTACCTCCTTTTAAAGAAGATAATTTTTTTTTCTTGAATCATATCAAGTTCGACTTGAGCAATACAGAGAATGGATTAGAAAGCTAAAGTCCTTTCTATGTGTTAAATAATTCTTCAATTATATTATTTATTAATTAAGCAAGTAAAGCTCCATTTTTGTACAATTAGCAAAGGAGCTCAACATAGGTTTGAGATTAAAAATGAGGCAAATGGGCACCGAGGTAGTGTGGTGGATGGGATGCTGGGCTTGGAGTCAGGAAGACTCCTCTTACTGAGTTCAAATCTGGCCTTAGATACTTACTAGCTGTGTGGCCCTGTGATACTTAAGCTGATACTCAGTTGTCCTATCTGTAACATGAGCTGGGGAAGAAAATGACAAACCACTCCAGTATCTTTGCCAAGAAAACCCCAAATGTGGTCGCAAAGAGTCATACATGACCAACTCAACAACAGGAGGGAAAAGGTCTCAGGATCCCTTTTGGTCTTCTCTCCATACTTTTTTATAGCAAACATTCACTCAGAGTGAAATAAAAATCAACATATCTTTGGAGACAAAATCCCTTATAAAAGCATAGACAGAACATTTTAAAAAAAGATTTAAATAGAGCAATAAACTCCCCAGAGCCACAATGCCAGTGTCCAGGAAGTGGAGAGAAAGCAAAACAGGTACACTTCATCATGTCCCACAGCGTATTACAAACAGCAGAAATAGCCAGGCAAATAGCAAATTCTGCTGAGGCACACCATTCCATGATCGGGTGAGTAAGCCAAATAAGGCTTGAATTATTCATGATTAGAATTTGATTAAGCAGTGCTCTTACTTGCTATGAGCTCATGACTAGTGCAAATCCACTCAGGGCCATCCTTTTCTCTCCTCAAAGGTCGAATTTTGTTTGGATTCCTCTGTCTTAATTGACTACATCTCCCCTCATTCTTCATTCCCTCTTCCAGCTGGTGAAAAAAACGTAGCTTCACTGCCCATGAGATCCCTGACCCTTGCTGGTAAGGGAGTATACAAGTATTTATTACACATTATTTGCTAGGCACCGAGAGAAGCTCTATGATGAAAATATTGAGACCAAATTACTTTTGTTTGATGCTAGGTCTGTTTTTGTCTCTGGGTTATAGCATTCAAGTATGGGGTATGTGCAGTGGAGGTCAAAACTTTGGGGAAATGACAAAAAAAATAGTTATCCAAATAAATACATTGGCACGTTGTTAAAAATGCTACCTTCCTCCCATACACTGTGAATGCCAACCATCCCAGACCTTCACCACACACACAGTCATACACATCGCAATACACATGCTTATAGAAACACATGCATACACAAACACACGCAACTCATGAGAGCACAGTCCTGTTGCCCAAATTCCCTTATAAACCTGAACTTCCTGCATGATGTTAAAATTCACTTCTCATTCACCAAAATGTGTCCACATGCAAGCACATGTAGCTGTCAGTAAAAAGCTCACTGTTTGTATTCACTTGCCATATGTCATTTCCCCTTCAGTCTCATCTCCTGCCCTAATCACATAGCAGGGCTTTCAAATCTAACAAACACATGCATACATGTACATACATATATACAGACATAGCTCACATACTACCATACTCCTGATACATCCTTTCTCCTATAGTCAAATGCCTGGAAAGTATCACAGACCTAGAGATTCAGGGATCAGATGATAAGCCACTTATCATAGGAGTATAAGTCTCATCAGTAAGGTCGCTTAACTTGAATTTGCATTGAAAATATAGGGATAGGGGCAGCTAGGTGGTGCAGTGGATAGAGCTCCAGCCTTGGAGTCAGGAGAACCTGAGTTCAAATTCAGCCTCAGACATTTGACACTTACTAGCTGTGTGACCCTGGGCAAGTCACTTAACCCCAACTGTCTAACCAAAAAAGAAAAAAAGAAAGAAGTAGAAATATTTCCTCCAGTGTAGAAACACAGAATAGAAATTTCACATTGTCTAGGCTACATAGATATAGGATGATCTAATGACTATTTTGCTCCATTGAAAAGGGAATACCACCAGAAAGAATTACTGAAGAATTTCTCAAAATGAATTCCAAATGGGATTTTATTTTTGAGTTTATTAATTTTAAAATATTTAATTGCATTTCAAAACAACTGGTTTCTTTAAAATTCTATGTATTTTATTTTATGCATTTAAAAATATAATTCTGAGAAGTGACCCACAGCCTTTACCAACCAGACTGCCAAGAGGCTCAATCACACAATAAAGGTTAAGAAACCTTCATTTCATCACTAGTTCTATTGTGATTATTTTTTAATCTAAACAGTTAGAATCAGCAAAAAGACATTTAGTTGTACCATCAAGATTACCCTCATCCTGCATTATTTAAATCAGTACTTTTGTTATTATTGTTACTTTTTCTTCATTAGATTAGTTTCCCCATTTTTCAGAATGTTTATATTCAGAGCAAAACTTGTTGGGCCCAAATTCCTAGTTTTATCAAATATTGCAAGGTATAAGTATAAGAACAAAGTATAAGAAATTAATAATCATTCTTTATATTTGCACAAGATCATTTGACCCTTAAAAGTAACATGCTATTTATTAGTGATATGAATTACATATGTAAACATAATTTGTAATATTATAACTATTATTATTGCTTATATCACATTGTTAATGATAACTAATTACATATGTGTATATGTATGTATGTATGCGTGTATGCATGTGTGTGTGTATGCTCACCATATTCCAGGCACTGTCTTAAGTACTTTACAATTATTTTCTCATTTGATTATGATTATAATAATAATAATAATGGTAATACTTGAATTCATTTAGTGCTTTAAGGTTTGCAAAGTACTTTACCAATGGTATCTCATTTAATCCTCACAACAATCCTGGCAGTTAGGTAATAACACTATTCCTATTTTACTGATGAGGAAACTGAGACAGACAAAGGTTCAGTAACTTCTCCAGGATATAGTTAGCAAGTGTATGAGGTGGGATTTGAAATCAAGTCTTTCTCATTCCAACTCCAGTGGGCTATACACTAAGCCACCTAGCTGATTTCTTCTCAAAGCATTTTCAAATATGGAACTCCTTTCATCATATTCCTAAAAAAAAGTCTTTGGAGATTGGCAGAGCAGGTTTTTATCATCCTTCTAAGTGGAAGAGAACAATAGAAAGGAACTAGAAACCCAGGTCTCTCTGACTGCTTTCGATTTATCTTTGCAAGATTCTACTGTAAAGTTTATGTTACAGACTCATGCTTCCAATTTCCCTGGAGTTTGCTTACATTTTTATTTGACTGGATTTAGAAGTTGGGATCTGTCTTTATAGAATCCCAAGCATGAACCATGTTTCATTTTGTTAAGTTTTGCATTTTGCTTTTATTTTCTCATTTGAACCCCAAAATAACCCTGAAAAGTGCCACAACTATTATTTTCCCCATTTTACAGTTGAGGAAATTGAGTCTCAGAAATGATTGGTCATTAAGAATTAGAAGAGGGATTTTAATGCAAGCCTTTCTAATTCAAGTCTACCACTCCATTCTCATTGTCTTTCTATACTCTCTAGAAGCTAGAAGCTGTTCACTTATACAGAGATCAACCCTCTGACCTTGACTTCACATGTTAGCTGAAGAAACTGACCTACAGAAAAGGGGAAAATTTACCTGAGTGTTAAATGGTGTCATTTCCCCTTTTCAAAATGTGACTTTTTTTACGTAATCTAAAGATTATTGCTTTCCTCCACCCTGATTCACTTCACCTTGGGAGATTCAGAGGAGAGTTGAAGTCAATAAGGCAACCTGCTATAGTCACTGGATATTTGGTGACTCTCAGATTATAGTACTTTGTAAAATATACTGCCCAGTGACCTTGGGGGAACTGGTCCCTGAAGATCCACAGATAACACTGTGATTATCACATCACATACGTTCTCGGACATTTCCCCAAGGAATGATTATAGGGTGGATGTTGTCATCATAAATAACAAGGGAGAGTTGTTTTCTCTTTAGACTCATTAAAACAATGGTTGCCAGTGCAGGGTCCACTGGGTCTTAGGTAGTCCAAAGGTTTCCAAGTGATCTTCAGCACTGTCCAAATGAATGCCAATTATGTCTTTTTTTTAACGTGGGATTTAGGTCCACATTTTAAACATACAAAAATTAACTTTGAAAAGTAAAATCATTATAGCTATTTTACCCATGAAAGAAAAAGAAAATATACAACCCCCATCCCCATGCCAGTATTCCACTTCCATTCTCATGAACACTGAAATTCTCTTCTCTGAGCACATTCTATTGTCATTCTCCTTCTCCTTCTGCCTTCCAACAGGGAACTCTGTTCTTCAGTCTCAACATGGCAGACAATCTTTCCACACTTCAGTTCTTTTCGCCAGTGCCCTGCACTGACTGTGTTCTCTTCCCTTCTCCCTCTAGCCCCTTCGGCGCATCTTTCCAACTCTACGCTATTCTCTAAGAGTCCCTTACCTCTATCCTGCCAAACCCCAGCTTTGGATGACTCCCAACATGCACTGATTTTACCCCTAACTCATCTACTACTGAACCGATCTGGGAAAAAAAAATACTGAATGAACCAACTACAAGTTTAGGTTACGTGATCTCAACTGGGCCCTCACTGCAGTAAGGCAATCCATCTATATCTCCCTAACTGATTCACTATCACACTCAACAAAGCAGCTTTTCATTCCTTCCCAAACTTCTCACAGATCCCCTCTCACTTTGAAGCCCCTCAGAGGAGAATCCTTGCCCCACATTTCATTGAAAAAAAAAACAGGTCAAGTCTCTAAAAGATTTTTCTCCTCTCTATTACTTTTGAGGGTACCACAATTCTCTCAGTCACCCAGACTCACAACTTAGGTGTTAGCCTCAACTCCTCACTCTTACCTCCTATGTCCAATCAGTCATTATATCCTGTGGTTTCTACATTCACAAGATCTCTGTTATGTGTCCCCTTCTCTCCTCTCACACCACCACCCCCCTGATGTAGGCCCACATCATGCCTGAACTACAATAGCTCACTAGTTGGTATCCCTGCTACATGTCTCTCCTGACTCCAGTCCATTCTCCATTCAGCTACCAAAATAATATTTGTAGAGCATAGGTCTTATCGTATCATTCCTCACCCTGATACCCCATTCAATAAATTCCAGCAGCTTCATTTCATCTCTAGGATAAAATACCCTCCATCATACAAATACCTCCATAACCTGGCCCTGTCCTACCTTTCCAGTCTTCTTATAACTTATCCCGCACTCCACTCTCCAATGTACTCTGTGATTCAGTGACCCTGGACTACTTGCTATTCTTCTAACAATATGCTCCCATCTCCAAACTCTGGACATATTCCCTGGCTCTTCTCCATGCCTGGAATAATTTCCTTCCTCATCCTCATCCCTGCCTCCTGGCTTCCTTGGTTTTCCTTGGTAGTCCCTGCTAATACCTCATACTCTAAGAGAAACTTTTTTTTTTTCTCCCTTAATGCTAGTGACTTCTGTATGTTGATTATCTCTCCTCTTTCTCTGACTTTTATGCACAGAGTTCTTTGGATATTGTCTCTTCCATTAGACTTTCAGATCTTGAGAGCAAAGATTTAATTTTCCCTTTCTTTCTATCCCCAGTGCTTAGAATAGTATATGATACATAGCAAGCACTTAATAACTACTTTTTGACTGGCTAATTAATGTTTTTTCAAAAATTTTAAATAAAATATTGGCAAAGAGACGGCAGAAAGCTACCACAATGATTGTACATTATGATCAGTTTGAATTTATACAACTAAAGGAGGACTAGTTTATTGCTAGCAAAACTATAAACATAAGACAAAAATGTGTATATCAAGAGATGCAGAAAACGTTTTAGACAAAATTTAGTACCCATTTCTGTTAAAAAAAAAAACACTAGAAGGCATAGTAAGAAATAGATCTTTCCTTAATATGATTAGCAGCATCTATCTAAAACCAAGAACCATTATTATATGTAAATGCAATATTATAGACGCCCTTTCCAATAAGATTAGGGCTAAGTCAACGATACCTATTAGCACTATTACTGTTCAATATAAAACTAGAATAGCTATAGATAGTGATATGAGAAAAAAAGTAGGCAAAGAGGAAACAACATTATCACTTTTTGTAGATGATATAATGGTTTACTTAGAGAGCCCTAGATATTTAAGTAAAAAACTAAATGAAACAATTGACAACTTAAATAAAGTTGACAGATATAAAATAAATCATCATTTCTTTATGGTATCAAAAATTCAGCAGGAGAGGATAGAAATAAAATGCGTATTTAAAATAAATACAGAAAATAGAAGTACTTTGAGTTCTACCTGTCATGACACATATAGAAACTATACCAACACACTTACAAAACACTCTTTACACAAATAAAGGCAGATCTGAAAGTTTGAGAAATGCCAATTACTCTTTAGTGAATTAAGACAGTATAATTAAAATGACAATAGGACCCAAAATTAGTTTATAAAGACAGAAAAAACAAGACCCAAAATATTTTACTTATTCAATTACATACCAATCACATACCAAAGGATTAGTTTATAAAGATAAAAAAAAGCATAACATGGGGCAGTTAGGTGGTACAGTGGATAGAGCACTGGCCCTGGAGTCAGGAAGACTTGAGTTCAAATACTTACTAGCTGTGTGACTGTGGGCAAATCACTTAACCCCAATTGCTTAACCCAAAAAATTAAATTAAAAATTTAAAAACTTAAAAAATTAGAAAAAACATAACAAAATCCATCTGGGGACAGTTAGTCAGTCAATAAAAATGTATTTAATGCTTATTATGTGTCCGGCTCTGGGCTAAGCACCAGAGATGCAAACAATAGGAAAAACAGTCTTCTCTCAAGGAGCTCACAGTCTAGCAGAGGGGACAGTACGTAAACAACTGTGTACAAACAAGTTATATACACGATAAATTGGAAATAATCAACCAAGGGAAGGGACTAGAATTCAGAGGGATCAGGAAAGACTTCCCATAGAAGGTGGGATTTTAGCTGAAACTTGGAGGAATCCAGGGAAACTAAGAGGTAGATGTGAGGAAAGAAAGCATTCCAGGCATAGGAGACAAACATTGAAATGCCCAGAGCTTGGAAATAGAGTGTATTGTTCAAAAAAAGAAAAGACACCAGTATCACCAGATTGTAGAGTACAGAGTAAGGAGACTGGAAAGGCAGAAAGAGGTCAAGTTAGTAAAAGCTTGAATGACAGAGAGTTTTATGTTTGATCTTGGAACTTACAGGAAACCATTAGAGTTTACAGAGTAAGGAGGTCATATGATCAGAGGTGTGCATGAGAAAGATTACTCGACAGCTGAGTGGAGGATGGATTAGAATGAAAAGAGAGACTTGTGTCACAGAGACCAACCAGCAGGCAACTGTAATTGTCCACATGTGAAGCAATGGGAGCCTGAACCAGGGTGATGACAGTGTCAGAGGAGAGAAGAGGAAGATAGGAGAGATATTATGAAAGGCAATCAATAGACCTTGGCAACAGATCGAATATTAGGATTTAGAAAGGGTTGAGGATGACACATAGGTTTTGGGACTGGGAGGATGGTTGCATCTTCCATAGTAATAAGAAATGTGGAAAGGGGGATAATTTGTGAGAAAAGATAATGAATTCAGTTTTAGAAATGTGTTTAAGATGTCTACAGGACATCCATTTTGAGATGTCAAATAGGCAACTAGAGATGGGAAACTGGAGGTCAGCAGAGAAATTAAGGCTGGTTAATAGAACAGAATCATTAGTATAAAAAATGATCATTGAATCCATAGGAGATGCTGAGATTACCAAGTTAATAGATTAAAGGAAAAGAAAAGGGAGCTAAGAACAGAAATCTAAGAGATGTTCATGGTTAGTGGATGTGACCTAGATGAGAAGATCCAGCAAAAGAGAATGAAGATTGGTCAGATATGTAGAAGAAGAACAAAAAGAGCTTAGTGTCATGAAAATCTAGAGAGAAATGAGCATCAAAAAGAAGCGTGTGAACAACAATGTCAAAGATTGCAGAGTTCAGTAAAAATGAGTATCTAGAACAAAACAAAAATGAACTTTCAATGAAAGCAAAGATTCATCTTTTTATCACAATATCCTACCAGTGTTATTATAAGAACACTGAAAAGTTAAAAATTCATATTACACAGATAGAAATGGGGAATTCCTTAAGCTGCAGCATATAACCACACATATGACATATATATACACACACAAACACATACATATATATGCATATAATGTCATATTCTAGATATTGGAAAACAAAAAAGATAATGACATAAGAAGGTGTGTGTGTGTGTGTATATATATATATATATGTGTGTATATATATATATATTTATATTTATATACATATACATATATTTATATTTATATATGGGGGTGGGGAGGTGCATGTAGGTGAGTGTGTGTTGGTGGTATTGGTGTTTGTTTCAGTCATGTTTGACTCTTCCTGACCCTGTTTGGGGTTTTTTGGCAAAGATACTAAGTGATTTACCATTTCCTTTTCCAGCTCATTTTACAGATAAGGAAATTAAAGCAAAAGGGTTGAGTGACTTGCCTAGGGTCACACAGCTAATAAGCGTCTAAGGCCAGATTTGAACTCATGAAGATGAGTCCTCATGATTCTAAGCCCACTGCTCTATCCACTGTGCCACCTAGCTGCCTCATATAGATATAAATATAGATGATAGATATAGCTAGATAAATATACACACATATAAATAAAATTTGTTTTATGTATGTATACATATACATGCATGCATGTATAAAATAAACACATTTATAATAGTTATATTTAAAATTATACACACATATACACACATACATATGTTTGCATTGTGTATATAGACATATAGGCATATATGCATATATAAAACTAATGTTTATATATATGTGTGCATGCGTGTGTGTGTGTATGTGTATATATATATATATATATATATACATATATATATATATATATGTATATGTATAGGTACTTATACTTATCTGTAGTGTTCCATAGGTACCCTTTTGATGTAAGGAGAAAGTGAAGAAGACCTCAAACATATTGGGTACACCTTTGGAGGCAAATGAAAAGGAAAAGACAAATAAGAGTCATGCAAATTTGACAGCATGACTGGTTTGTGACCTGAATCATTATTTAAAATGTCCAAATGAATAAGATCCATGTTAGTATTTGTTATGTATGCAATCTGTTACGTTTATGGTTTTCAAAAAAATGTGCAGCATTAAATTCCTGGTATAAATTCAAGAATATCTTAATGTGTATTTTCTGAACGTATTACTATAAACCTATTCTTCATTTTTAATTCAGTATTTTATGTCAATATTCATTAGTGATAGTGATGGGTAGTTGTCTTTTTCTGCCCTTTCTCTGCCTGGCTTGAGTATTAAGATTGTACTTATCCAAGCTCCATGGCTGGTTTTAGATGTTGGAATCTCTGAAATGCAAAAGCAGTTTTGCATTCTGCTTGCCACCTTTTTTCTCCTTTACACTGCTTGTGTCTCCACCATTGATACCAACGAATTCTTTTTCACTTTTGCTTTCCATTACTTTTATCTCTGCCTTCATTAGAAAGCTCAGTGATTTTTCAGTTAACATCATTAGCATTAGCCTTGACTCTCTGTATCACGCAATTATAACTGAAGGCTTGGGTAAAAAGGGATGGCATTGTTCTTTCTTATTGATTATCATCATCAACAATTTCATTTTTAGAGCCCAGCCAGTTCACTTCAACAAATATTCTTTCAAAAACTCCTTCTGGCTCTTTAAACCTTTCCTTCTCCGTTTGAGGAGCTACAGCCTGAATTTCAAGTCAATTATCAATTTGTCCAGGAAGTCTTTCTTGAATTTTAGTCTAGATTTTAATCTAGATCATCAATGCTGATTCCAATGGAGTAAGTCATGCATCATTGTCAAACTGTGCATCTAGTGTTTTTCCTTCCACAATTCTCGTTAAAAACTGGCATACATATATAGTTGTTGTTAGTGTATCTAGTCCATTAATAATGGCTTCAGCAACATTGTGATTCCACTTTAATTTTTCAACATCATTGAAGAAAACTTGGCAAAGGTTCAAACAAAAGAAATCTAGCATCCAGCTGCAGGCCAGGGCATCTGCCACAGCACCTTGGGTGCAGGATTGTGGTTCATTGACAGCATTCTCCAAAGACCTGAACTACCACTTTATTGCCTAGATATCTGCCAGGTCTCACAACAGCTTTGTTTTATGACTTCATCTTCAATATCTTCAACACAGTCAAAGATGTCCTGCCCCTTGGACTTCACAGTTTATGGGCCATATCAATATTGCCTCTTTTAGCCATTCCCTCCACCCCTTCATTCCCTGCTTAAAGAGGAAAAATACAAGGTGAGAAAGCAATGGAGTCACTGCTAGTTTTCAGTGGTTAGAACATTATAACTCAAATCTTTCACCCTCTCCCTCTTATCCTAATTTGTATCAAGATTAATGGGATTTAGCTCATCTTCCTTTAGTAATCACCACTCCATAATCAAAATTTATTTTATTTATGACTTTTCTCTCCCAAATTCTGTCCAATGTCTTAAATAGAATTTCCCTTCTCTTTGTTACATCCCAGTTACATTTTACTTTGCTGTATTCCTATATGACAGAATGTTGTGCCATCCCTAAGCCTCAGTGTAAGGCTCTTGACGTTCCCACATTCCTTTACTTTCATGCTTTTATTCATATAAGCATTTTTGACATCTTGTAGCAAGGTAGAAACTGGCACAAACATGGGTCAGGAGACAGAAAACTGGGGTTTGGATGAATTGATGAATGAATGAAAAATTAATGAAAAAACATTTATTAAGCAATTGCTGAGTGCAAAGTTCTGTGTTAAGCACTAACAATGCAGACGAAAAGTGAAGCCACCTGTAGCTTCCAGAAGTTTATATTCTAATAGAGGGAGACAAGTCGTAAAGAGAACCTAGGTTTAGAAAGGGGCAGGGAAGGGGAGAAAGATAAAGACACAAGATAAATATGGAAAATGTCTGGAAAATGGTGTGCTGGCACTGTAAAAGGCAAGACAAAGCAAAAAAGTCACCTATCAGAATTAAGAGGTCTATGGGTATGAGTCAATGTTCCAGTGGGAGGCAGAAGAGGGTGGCATGGTTTGGAGACGACTAGGCTTAAATTCTCTTTCTGCCTCATCCTACCTCTGCGACCTTAGACAATTCATTTAATATTTCTAGGCTTTAACTTTTTACCTGTAAAACAATGAGTTTGGAATAACTGTCCTTTAAGATTCCTTGCACTTTAAGATCTATGATTTTAAGTTTGAAAAAAGAAATAGCAATTTTTCCCCTCTTCTCCAACATAAATCGTGGAATAAATGCCAATACTAGGAAAATCTGCCTCAATGTATTACATAATGAAATAGGATTATGAAAATTAAGGCAAAAACATCAATAATCCAGAAAATATGAATTGTAATGTAGTAAGCAGAAGCACTAAAGCTATTTACATTTAATTTTTCTATTTAGGAAAGAAGAGAATTAAGAAGATATGTTGTGTGAAAGGCTTGTTGTTGTCTGAGAAAATACTTTGATCCTGGAAAGATAAGTTTTCATAGAAATGTCAAAATTTAGATAAATCCTATATGAGAAAGCAATAATTTGATGAATGACTATCTTTTCTTCTTTGTAGAGACATTTTGTCACAGAAAAGGGACTAGGAAAATTAAACTGCTTCATAAAGTAACTCATGAACTAACTTAAAGTCTAATAAAAAGTACAAATTCACATGCATGAAATAGCCTACATCAGAGGATCACATAGTCTTTTAGATGGATGTACTTTGAAGACTTTCTAATTCAACCTTCTTTTCATAGAGGGGGAAATTAAGGCACAGGAAAGATAAGTCAAATATTCAGTCATCTAGTTGATTCTTGGCAGAGCTGGGATTATATCCAACTTGATGGTAAGGTTTTAAATTAGTGACCTAGAGCTCAATAACATATTAACTGTTCCTTTACTCAGTTGAGAAAAATTATGACTTTCTTATGATATCAATGACTAATTTTACATATGGGACTCAAACATCCTCTTTTTACTTCCTTAAAGAAAGCCTAATCCTTGTAAAGGATGAAACGTTCTCAGTCTTGAGTGGAACCCCACCCAACTGAGAAAAGTTATTTCTGATTAAAGTATAACGAAAATCTAATTTAAGTAATTTCCAGCCCATCATGTTCAACTTAATGGGTTAAGCAGAGATGGATTCCTTTGTCTAGATTGTCTCCAGAGAAAGTATGAGAGAATATCAATATAAGTTCAGGGGTAAATCTAGGGCTATTTGTCTAGAGGTTCTCTGTTAATTCTTTCTTTTTAAAATTTATTTTAATTTTGATTTATGGAAAAAAACAGTAATTCCCTTAACATAGTACAATAACAATGATGATAGCACATGAAACTACAAATTTACTATGCACAATTTGCTATTCCTTTTCAATACACAAAAAAATTATCCTATGTCTTTTTTTACTTTTTTTCTTCCCTCCCATCCCCAGAATGGGAGGGAACATTAGATATAAATATACATACACATATACATATACATATACATGTAAAATTATTCTATACATACTTTTATTTATCAGTTCTTTCTCTGGATGCAAATAGCATCTTTCTTCATAGGTCCTTTATAGTTGAGTATTTATAACAGACAAAATAACATTCCCTCAAAGTCATTCTTAAAATAATACTGCTGTTACTGTATACAATGTTCTCTTGGTTCTATTCACTTCATACTTCATTATTTCATGCAAATCTTTCCATGTTTTTCCAAGATCATTGAGCTCATCTTTTTCTTACAGCACAGTAGTATTCCATCACAATCATATACCACAACTTGTTTTGCCATTCCCCAATAGATGGGCATCCCTGCAGTTTCCAGTTCTTCGCCACCACAAAGAGAGCTCCTATAAACATTTGAGAATCATAGCTTCTTTTCTTTTTTACCTCATCATCTTTGGAAATAGATCAAGTAGCGGTGTAGCTGGGTCAAAGGTGTAGGTAGTTTAATAACTCTTAGGGCACAAATCCAGATTGCTCTCCAATATGGTGGGATCATTTTACAATTCCAGCAACAATGAGCTAGTGTCCCAATTTTTCCACATCCCTTCCAATATTTGTCACTTTTCCCTTCTATCATTAGCCAACCTCATAGGTATAAAATGACATCTCAAAGTTGTTTCAATCTGCATTTCTCTAATCAATAATGATTTAGAGCATTTTTTCATTTGACTTTAAATTGTTTTGATTTCTTCATTGGAAACATGCTTGTCATATCATTTGACCATTTATCACTCGGGTAATGATTTGTATTCTTATAGATTTGACAAAGTTCTTTATATACATTTTGATATGAGACCTCTATCTGATGAACTGCCTATAAAGTATTTTTCCCAATTTTCTGCTTTCCTTCTGATCTTGGCAATATTTATTTTATTTGTAGAAAATCTTTTTAATTTAATGTAATTCTCAATGTTACGGTCTACTCATTTATAAGAAATATTCATTCAAAACACAATAAGAAGTAGCTTATCCTTATCTGAGGATAAAATCTATCATAAAAATGCAGACAGCAAATAAATTAGATGTAAAGAGAGAAGGACACAACTAAGGGTAAACAAACAATGCTATTCAGCCAAGTAGTGAGGTAGGAGAGGGAGATGAAGTGGACAGGGGAATAATTCACCAGGACACAGTTCCACAGCCAACTCCCTCCAGGGAAATCATTCCTGAAAGCAAGTCAGTGAGCCAGAAAATGCTCCAAATCCTCATGACCATATTCAGTTGAAGTAGCTTTGTAAGCTCCCAAATTCCCAGCTTACATCATTTGCCATGACTTCTACCTCCCATAACCCATCAGTTTCTCTTGATAGCATGGGAAAATCGTGTAGTCTAATACTAGCAAAAAATGTAACAAATAACTTTAATAATCAATTGAACAGAAGTTATATATTAGAAAACTGCATATCAAAGTGTTATATGAGGTCTGAGAAAGAAAATTATAGGAAATCAAGTGAATTATTTTTGAATTAACAAATATTAATTATCTTTTGCTGGAAAAAATGACATAATTCCTGCCATCAAGTAACTTAGAATCTATTAGGTAAGGTGGAGTTTCTATCCAAGTAGCTGTGATAGCATACATAAAATAATAAATATACAAAAAGGAACAAAAATAATGCAATAATAAATATACAAAAAAGATAAGAAATGAAATATAAAATAAATTTTAAACAAAGATTATATTCATTCCCCTGTAGAAGTCATGGAAGGCTTCCTATGGAAGGTGATATCTGATAAGAATTTTGAAGTTTTGGTGTCTTTTCAAAAGAAAGTTTTGGGAAAAGGAAGAAATCAATGCTCTTTTTTATACTAAGATGGTTGTCCTGTTGGATACTTGACCCACTATTGAATGGAGTAATCAACATAACAAGACCCTCAGGCTCTAACACATTGTCTTTTCATTATGCTTGAAAAATAGCTTATTCACTGATTTCTATGAGGCAAAATAAATAGTTAAATCAGGGTGTGTGTGTGGCGGGTGGGGGGGGAGGTTCACCTCTAAGATGAAAACAGCCAAATGACTGATCACTTAATTTCACCTTAGTTGTTATACCAGTTTGCATAAAGAGCTCTCCATCCACCTAAGTTTCTTTTTAGTTTACTTAAGGATGGACGTATTCTTCTCTGGTAGAAAGGGCTGCTTAATCATTCTACTCAGTGCAACCTTGATCCTCTGGTTCCTCAGGCTATAAATAATGGGGTTAATAAATGGAGGAACTATGGTGTAGAACATTACAACAAGAAGGTTTTCAATTGTTGAATCAGATGGAGGCTTCAGGACTGCAAAAATTGCTGAAAGGAGAAATAAGAAGAAGATAATCAACTGAGGAGCACAGGTAGATAAGGCTTTATATCGACCTTCGACAGAGGGTATCTTGAACGCACTAGAGAAAATACGAGCATAGGACACAAATAAAAAGGCCAAGCAGAATAAAGAAAATCCTGACCCTGCCACAAGCAGAATAAACTCAGTATTCAGAACTTCCAATGATGCAACCTTTAAAACATCAGGAATGTCACAGAAATACTGGTGGATTTCATTGGATCCTGAGAACGGTAACCGGAACATGTTTGCTGTGTGAATAGAAGCGTAGGTGAGTCCACTGAGCCATGAGCCTGCTGTTGCCCAGAGACACCTGGCTGGTGTCATGGTCATCCCATAATGCAATGGATGACAGATGGCAATAAATCAGTCATAAGACATGGCTATGAGTAAAGCAATCTCTGTCGATCCAAAGAAGATAAAGAGAAAAATCTGAACCATGCAGCCCAGGAGGGAGATGGATCGTACTCCAGTCAAGGAATTCACAATGAACTTAGGGAGAGTCATTGAGATGAAGCCAACGTCCAATAAGGATAAATTACTCAGAAAAAAGTGCATTGGAGTGTGAAGGTGTGGGTCAGTGGCGATGGCAGTAATAGTGAGAAGATTCCCCACCAGAGTGGTCACGTAAATCGTCAGGAACAGCACAGCATGTAAGACTTGTATGTTCCGTATATTGGAACGCTCCATGAGGAGTAATTCAGTGATGACAGTGAGGTTGCCCATGGCCTCTGAGGGGTTATGATCTATCCAGAACCAAAGGACAATGTGAGCAGAGGATAGAGAGGGAGAAAAGAATGCAGACAGCTGAAATACCCATTTACATGAAGTAGTTGGGACAATAAGTCCATTGCATTAGGTCTGGATATTACAAACACGCAGCCAATGTCTGCAGAATGAGGACTACAAAATAAAAGAATGAGTGTGTCACCTTCGAGCCTGCCATTGTAAATCATACATGTCATAGTGAAGATGGGGACAAATGGGAACATGCTTATCTAGCACAGAACTAAAAGCAGTGACAATCCAGAGAAAAAAATGTGGAAAAAATGCTGAGCATCCAAAGAAATTGGCTTTCATGGATGGCAGCTAGGTGGCACAGTATATAGAGTGCCAGGCTTGGAGTCAGGAAACCTGAGTTCAAATCCAGCCTCAGACATTGACTAATAGTGTAACCCTGGGCAAGTCACTTAGTCTTGTTTGCCTCAGTTTCTTCATCTGTAAAATGAGCTGGGGAGGGCAGTTTCTGGCACTCCTATGCAATATTACTCAGCTTTTTTTTATTGTAAAAAAAAAAAACAACTCACCATTCAGTACCGGTAAAGGATTTTAAGCACATTGACACTTGGGTTGCTGGGGGTTAACGTGCTGCAGCAGAGCTGAATGCTGCTTCTACTGGCTTGTGAGATCTGCGTTGAGACCCTTTTGGTGGCTGGTTTTTAACCTGAACTCAGTGTATTTTTTAAATAGTAAAAAAAATTTAAAAAGACAAGTGAAACACTTGAACACGCAGAAGAGAGAAATATGCCTAGTGTAGGTTTTGCAATAACAACTTGAATACCAGACCATTGTAATTGTCTGCAGTTTCTCTTTTGAAACTTGAGAAATGATGAGAAAAATCAGATAAGTGATCAATTTTGCATGGTTAAGATAGAGATCCACGTGACGCTATGCGTTTGGATCTTCACGTATTTCACAGAGCTCGTGCTTATATTTGTGCTCACATGGGTACTTATTAGGGAAAAAAAAGCTTTGAAGCTGTGGTTCAGAGCAGGCTGCACATTGAGAGCATTAGATCTTCAATCATAAACCATTTATGACTAGACTTTTTCCCCCTTGCAGTTCAGGTCAGGCTGTGATTAGCTCTCCATCACACTTGAATAACTCTTAGGAAAGACACAATTATGATTGGTTATAAAGATTGAGAAGAGCTTCCTGATATATTTGCAAAACAAAAAACCAGCCTTTTAATTTTGGTCAAGTGTGTGGTGCCTCTGTTGGAAACCTCTCCACAGTAAGCACAGCCTACATTAGCCCCAAAGCGTGGCTGGAGATATTTCAAAAACACAGTCAAGAACACCAGGCATTTCTCTAGGATGTCTAGGTTTTGAAAGAAAATAAATTGAGCATGAGAGCTTGGGGAGTCATTCCATTCTAGAAGAATTCAGTCCCATTTCAGAACAATCCCCTTATCTCTATATGTGTGGAATGTCCTTTACTACCCCTCATTACTACAAGGGTCAGATTTGCCATATAAAAAAGAAAGCTCTTTATTTTTGTCTTTTAAATGTTGATAAACACTGAAGAAGTTGGTTGGTATGGTGTTGTGGAAACTCTTACTGCTTTCAACACACAATTAGTAATCGAGGGTTTTGTATACTTGTTTTCAGTTTTCATTTCAACAAACAAGCACTGTAATTAAAGCTATTAGAATAAAATAAATAAATAAATCAAATGAGCTGGAGAAAGAGATCAAACCACTCCAGTTACTAACATTCAGAAACAACTGAACAACAACAAAAAAAGAGAATTTATAATGATTTGGAAGCAATGAGAGAGATTAAGAAATTATGCTAAGGCAGGTCTGTGGTTGTCTATGATAATTCATTTTAAGGGTCGAAATGTCTAGGAGTTTTTTCTTTCCTCACTGTCCCAGGCCAATTTTTATAATTTGGCAATGAAACATATCATCTTTAGTCAGATGGATAAAGTTGGGTATTTTTTTAGCAATAAATAACTCGCAACAAATGCAGAACTTTAAACCCAGAAGACACTTTGAAGATGACTTCATCCAAGACCTTCAGTTTCCAAGAAAGCAAAACCAAGTTCAGATTGGTGATAGATCTTACACAAACATTCATAATCTCATAGTGGCAGAGCTAAAAACATAAGCCATGATTAGCTATTGGAGACTATTTTCCATATTACACACTCTCTCTAATTTCTAACACTTTTCTTACATGTAATAGGTCATTAAAAATATTTGTAGAATTGAATTGAATGTAGTTAAGTCCTGTTGACAGTAAAATTTATTAAGCATCAATTGTACTAACTGTCAAGAAGCAAGTTAAGCAAGAAATTTGTCTAGCAATAAATACAGATGAGTACAATAATAATAATACATACAAGTCTGTTAAGCAAGAATTGTTCAGAGAAGCAGTTTTAAAGACGGAGAGAGAATTGGAGATAGTCTAGTTCAATTTAGATATCTGAAAGTCAATACAGAATAGTAATAGAGAACTAGATTGTGGGCAGGAGAGAGATTGAAGTCCTCTCGTCGTTCTATTGGGTAAGTCATTGAACTTCCTTGGAGTTCTATTTCCTCAGTGTAAAATAGGAACCATAATACTGCTAATGGAGACCTCACAGGATAGTCCTGAGCAAAATGTTTTGAAAAATGGTCTATGAACAAGAGTAGCCCACAATTTAGCATATAGTAGATACAATAAATGCTTATTAATTACAGGTAAGTAAAGGGAAGACCAGACAGGAGTGCCTTATAAGTTAGTGATGGTACCAGGAGTAGCACTCAAGTTCTTTGACATATAGCTCTCTTCACTCCAGTACCCTACTAATTCCAAAGAGTTAAATCAATCAACAAATAAGTGATGACAATTTGACAGGCACATAGGCATGGGGATTCAAGGAGAAAAGTAAAATAATACCTACTCTCAAGGAGATCAAATTCTAATTGGGAGAGACGGTAAACATATAAGTGTGTATACAATATGTAGATATCTATACCTACATATGTTTATATTTATATGCATATATATGTCATATATAGGTGTGCATATATGTGATATATATGTATATATAAATGTGCACTATTTATTTGAAAAATACAACTACAAAAAGATTTAAATTAGTGTGCAATGATAAGTATAGCAAATATATTAGGATCTTTCCCTCAGGCTGTGCCTTCTAGAGGATGACTACCACTGGTTTTTAAATTAAATATAAAATTTTAATTTAAATATTTAAATTTAAACATTAAAATGTAATTAACTAGATATTAAAATGTTAAATTAAATATTAAATTTTAAGTTCTTTCTAACCTCAGTTAACTTGTTGATTGAACTTACTTACAAAATATATTTTTTGTACCACAATGAGCCTAGGACAAGAAAGACTTAGCAATTACATTTATTTCCCCGAATCAGTTAATATTTGTAGTCATTGAATCAATTCATTCACTAAGAATTTTTCAATCACTATATGCAAATCCTCCATCCCTCCAACATCCTGAAACTCCTTGATAAGACTCACTTCTCTTACCCTAATTCTCCCATCAACCTGATTTTAGGGAAATGGAATTAATTTCCCAATCATGCCAAATGCATCTGCACTGAACTTAATATAATTGATGATTTCAAGCCCATTCTGGATAGGCAGATAGATAGACAGACAGATAGATAGATAGATAGATAGATAGATAGATAGATAGATAGATAGATAGATATAATATTATATATTGTACATAAAACATTATATATGTATATATATATATATATTATTCCTATACATACACACCCTGTACACCTTCATATTTATGATCATACATTCACAAACCTGCATGCACAGTAATGCTGTAACAACTGACTTTTACATCGTACTTTAAAGTTCAGAAACCCCTTGGCATATATTGTCTCATTTAGGCCTCACATTGACACAATGGGGTTGGTATACCAGGGATTATTATTCCCATTTTACAGATAAGGAAACTGGGGTTTAGAAAGGCTATAGGTTTCCCCATAGTCATAGAGAGAGTAAAGCAAGTGAACCTAGATCTTCCTGACTGAGTCCATACTGCTATCTCATACTACCCTGGAGCTTTTGTCAAAATAGCCTAAAACAGAGGTATAATTAGAGAGGGACTAGACATGTGACTTCATCCCTCTATCAATGCTGGTTAGCACCTTCTCTGCAATTAAGATTCTTCAAAAGCTGCCCAGAGCAAGAAGTTAAGTGAGTTACTCAAGGTTATGTAGTCAATTATGTACCAGAGCAGACCTGCAGGGTTTTAAACCCAGGTCTTCCTGGCTTTGAAACCAGCTCTTTGTGCACTTGACTGATGAAGTTAATTTTCCTCCTTTTCTCTGAATTTATAAATGTAAGTTAATGGGAACATGTGTCAAATTCATGGGGTCAAAACCTGAAGCCATTATAAACAATAGAGCATCACATCTTTGGGTGTGATTTACATTACTAAGGGGTGGGGTGGGGTGGGCTACCTACTGAGACCACATGTGGTCTTCAGGCCACAGGTTCCCCACCTCAGAATTATTCAGTGATCATGCAATATCCTATAGCAACAACACTCATTCAATCAGAAAAGGCAGTTATTTTGCTCACCTTTGCAATAGTCCGTACAAAACAGGTTAATTGATTCCAGGACCATTGCTATATGAACTCCATCAAAATCACTCAGAAGACCTAGATAATAGAAAGAAAGAGAGAGAGAGAGAGAGAGAGGAGAGAGAGAGAGAGAGAGAGAGAGAAAGAAAGAAAGAGAGAGAGAGAGAGAGAGAGAGAGAGAGAGAGAGAGAGAGAGAGAGAGAGAAAGAAAGAAAGAAAGAAAGAGAGAGAGAGAGAGGAGGAGAGAGAGAGAGAGAGAGAGAGAGAGAGAGAAAGAAGAAAGAAAGAGAGAGAGAGAGAGAGAGAGAGAGAGAGAGAAAGAAAGAAAGAAAGAAAGAAAGAGAAGAGAGAGAGAGAGAGAGAGAGAGAGAGAGAGAAAGAAAGAAAGAAAGAAAGAAAGAGAGAGAGAGAGAGAGAGAGAGAGAGAGAAAGAAAGAAAGAAAGAAAGAAAGAGAGAGAGAGAGAGAGAGAGAGAGAGAAAGAAAGAAAGAGAGAGAGAGAGAGAGAGAGAGAGAGAGAGAGAGAGAGAGGAGAGAGAGAGAGAGAAAGAAAGAAAGAAAGAAAGAAAGAAAGAAAGAAAGAAAGAAAGAAAGAAGGAAAGAAGGAAAGAAAGAAAGAAAGAAAGAAAGAAAGAAAGAAAGAAAGAAAGAAAGAAAGAAAGAAAGAAAGAAAGAAAGAAAGAAAGAAAGAAAGAAAGAAAGAAAGAAAGAAAGGAGGAAGGAAAGGAAGAAAGAGAGAGAAAGAGGAAGAGAAAGAAAGAAAGAAAGAAAATCACAACAATAATAATGTCATGAAATTTCAGTTAGAGAAATGGAAAGGTCTATGAGAGTGATTCAGAAAGAAAGTAGAGAAGAGTTATCATCAAGGGGATGGCCTAACTTTATCGATCCATGCAGATTATGCAATGAGGTGACAAAAAGTATGCAACATTTTACTTCAGGTTTCAACATTTTTCTACTGCCAAGTACTTAGAAAAACATGATCTTGAGATCTCCATGAGAAGCTTGATGCCCTCTATAAACTAACAGACGACAGTGTACAGCCCGTAAATATGGAGAGAATTCCATATGCAAGCTCTAACATTAACTTGCACATCGTTACTGACTCTTGATTGTCTGTGCCCGGGACATGACACTGATCTTTACAAAATATATGAAAAGTAGTTACTTTTTAAATAGATGTCTCATCAAATGTTCTTAACCTCCAAACTAAATGGAACAAAAGCTTTGAAAATATGCGGCCTAACAGAAGAAATTAGACTAAAACTATTGGAACAGAAAACACTCTAAATCATTGTAGCTATTCCTGGCATTATTTCACAACTGCTTCCAATGAGTCTAAGAAGATGAGCTTCCTTCCAATATTCTTATTCATGCAAAAAGCATTATTTTTTCTACTTCCACAACAGGTTACAGAACATTAAATATGAAAGAACAATGGCAAGGTCATGGTTTATCCTTGGACCGTATCTATGGGAACCTAATAAAAAAGATGTGAATAAGATGATGATGATGATGATGATGACAATGATGATGACAGCAATAGTAATAGGAAGCTAGATGGCATTATACACAATAGCGTATAGGTGACTGGACCTGCAGTCAGGAAGACCTGAGTTCAAATGTGATCTCAAACACTTACCATCTGTGCAACCCTGGGTAAGTCACATAACTTGTGCCTAACTTCCCTCAATTGTAAAATGAGGATAATAATAGTACCTACCTTTCAGGGTTTTATGAAGACAAAAAAGGATATTTTTTAAGGCAATTGGGGTTAAGTGACTTGCCCAGGGTCACACAGCTAGTAAGTGTCAAGTGTTTGGTCTGAGGCCAGATTTGAACTCAGGTCCTCCTGACTTCAGGGCCAGTGCTCTATCCACTGCGCCACCTAGCTGCCCCAAAAAAGATATTTTTAAAGTGCTTAGAACATTCCCTGGCACATAGTAGGAGCTATATAAATGCCAGCTATTGTGATTATTATTGTTATAATAATAGCATTAAGCTTTCATGTCACTAACACCTGTTATTTTTCAAAGCTCTTTCATATTTGAACATCTATTCAGTGTAATTTCACATTTTACAAAAAAGAAACCAACAGTTCATAGAATTTTACTGACTAGTCCATGTTCACACAGACAATAAATGGAGGCAATAGGACACAACCCAAGGACATCATATCTTGAAGTTCAACATCTCATCTACTAAGCCCCAACACCCATTTGAAAGCTAATGTCTCATAGCACAGTATTTGGCACATAGCATGTACTTAATGAATGTGCTCTTTCTCTTCCACTCTCTGTCAGTCTCTGTCTCTGCATATCTGTCTGTGTCTCTCTGTGTCTGTCCCTTCATCCATCTATTTTTCTATGTTCTAAATGTTTAGTGTTTGTCTATCTACCCATCCTTTCTTTCTTCTATCATCTTTTTATCATCTAAATATATGTCTGCTGCCTATCGTCATCATCATCATCATCATCATTGACAATCTTCCTTTCTATCCATACTTTTAAACAAGCTTTAAAACTCATTAAGATTATAAAACTATTGTCCAGATGATGATAATTAACAGATTCTTATAGCTGGAAGAGATCTCAGAAGGCATTTTAACCTAAATGGGGATCCACTCTACAGCATCCTAAATAAATGCACTTCTAGTGACTGAAATCTCACTATTTATTGAGGCAATTCATTTTCCCATTCCTTCCTTCCTTCCTTCCTTCCTTCTTCCTTCCTTCCTTCCTTCCTTCCTTCTGTCCTTTCTTTCCTTCCTTTCTTCCTTTCTTCATCTATCTATCTTTCACCTATCCATCTGTCTATCAAAGTTATGACTTGGTCACACCCATTAACCAGCTACAAAAACTTATAAGTCAGTAATAAAAAGATAACATACCTGGATCATAAACTCTGAAGTTTCTCCTCTTCCACGTGTGGTCTTACTGCGGTTATTTTCACAGCTCTTTGGTTTTAGTCACAATCCAAAGTTTATCTCTTTTCAGACAGCTCCTGCAGAGACTCAGAAGACAGGAGTAGAAGCTAAAAAACCTGTGACTACTGGTTTCACTGAGTATTTAGGGAGCCCCTTGTGATTTTCAGAGCACAGAAATATACCATCTAGTATCTTCTTCACTCCCAATGGAGCCCAGGTGAATAGAATATTTCTTGTTGCTATGGACTCTCTGAGTCTTCTGAGAATAATGAGTCAGTTAATAGTATCTTTCATAAATAACTAAAAATGGTTTTCCCTTTAGACTTGTTAAGATTATGTCCCTCAATGCATTGTCCAGTGCACTATACTGTTAAGATCTTCAAGATATTCCAAAATTCAATCCAGCCAAGTGTGTTTTTTCATTAAATGTACTTTTCTTCCATACAACTCACCACTCTTAGATGTTGGCTTTATCTCCATCATGATTCCAAATTCATTATAAATTTCCTAACGGGGATAAATCCTTCCCCCTTCCTTTGCTGCTCTGTTCAGATCTCATTTATTTTTTTTAATCCTCAGGATTTTCTTTCTTCGTTGACAGGACACCCATACGTTATGGGGTCACTGTGACTCCAGCCTGGTATCTGAGAAGCAGCTTGATCATGGCTCTGTGAGCACAATACCAAAGCCACCAATTTCTATGAATCCAGTATGGTTCATTAGTTTTTCTGTGATATACGTAATAACTTGAGGATCTCAACATCAGACATGTTTAACTCTGACACATACATATTTGACTTTATTCTGAGTGGTCTTTTAAATTATTTTATATTACCATACATTATAATTATGTTATAGATGATAATTCTCACAAATTTTCATCTTTTCCAATGTGCCCTCTGTAGAAGTTTATTACTGAGTTTTGTCTGTCTGTTCATCCTTCTTAACTATCTTCTTTGCTAGGTCCCATATCAGCTCACCTCCTGTTCAAAATCTTCATATTGAAAGGTATTGACAG